>NC_138036.1:41564427-42164427 GCF_964106645.2 Podarcis pityusensis
CTGGGTGAGATCCCATGGACTGTAATACTAAAAGGAAAAGGGAGTTTCATGATGGCTGGGAGTTTGTTAAGAGGGAGATAGTAAAAGCACAACTTCAGGTAATACCATGAGACGAAACATGGAAGGTGCCTAAAGAAGCCAGGGTGGCTATCTAAAGAACTTTTAACTGAGTTAAGATTTAAAAAGGATGTGTACAAAAAATGAAAAAGGGGGGAAACCACCAAAGAGGGATTCAAACAAATAGCCAGCACGTGTAGACACAAAGTCAGAAAAGCTAAAGCACAGAATGAACTCAGGCTTGCTAGAGAGGTTAAAAGCAACAAAAAAGGCTTTTATGGGTACGTTCGTAGCAAAAGGAAGAACAAAGAAACAGTGGGGTCACTCAGAGGAGAAGATGGTGAAATGCAAACAGGGGACACAGAAAGGGCTGCACTCCTCAATGCCTTCTTTGCCTCAGTCTTCTCCGATAAAGAAAACAATGCCCGACCTGAAGAATTTGAAGCAAATGATTCAGCAGAGGAAACACAGCCCAGAATAACTAAGGCGATAGTACAAGAATACTTGGCTAGTCTAGATGTATTCAAGTCTCCAGGGCCAGATGAACTGCATCCAAGAGTATTGAAAGAACTGGCAGATGTGATCTCAGAACCACTGGCAGTCATCTTTGAGAATTCCTGGAGAACAGGCGAAGTCCCGGCAGACTGGAGGAGGGCAAATGTTGTCCCTATTTTCAAAAGGGAAAAGAGAGGACCCAAATAATTACCGCCCAGTCAGTCTGACATCAATACCAGGGAAGATTCTGGAGCAGATCATTAAGCAAACAGTCTGTGAGCACCTAGAAAGGAATGCTGTGATCACCAATAGTCAGCATGGATTTCTGAAAAATAAGTCATGTCAGACTAACCTGATCTCGTTTTTTGACAGAATTACAAGCCTGGTAGATGAAGGGAATGCAGTGGATGTAGCCTACCTTGATTTCAGCAAGGCATTTGACAAGGTGCCCCATGATATTCTTGTAAAGAAGCTGGTAAAATGCGGTCTTGACTATGCTACCACTCAGTGGATTTGTAACTGGCTGACTGACCGAACCCAAAGGGTGCTCATCAATGGTTCCTCTTCATCCTGGAGAAGAGTGACTAGTGGGGTGCCACAGGGTTCTGTCTTGGGCCTGGTCTTATTCAACATCTTTATCAACGACTTGGATGATGGACTCAAGGGCATCCTGATCAAATTTGCAGATGACACCAAACTGGGAGGGGTGGCTAACACCCCAGAGGACAGGATCACACTTCAAAACGACCTTGACAGATTAGAGAACTGGGCCAAAACAAACAAGATGAATTTTAACAGGGAGAAATGTAAAGTATTGCACTTGGGCAAAACAAATGAGAGGCACAAATACAAGATGGGTGACACCTGGCTTGAGAGCAGTACATGTGAAAAGGATCTAGGAGTCTTGGTTGACCACAAACTGGACATGAGCCAACAGTGTGACGTGGCAGCTAAAAAAGCCAATGCAATTCTGGGCTGCATCAATAGGAGTATAGCATCTAGATCAAGGGAAGTAATAGTGCCACTGTATTCTGCTCTGGTCAGACCTCACCTGGAGTACTGTGTCCAGTTCTGGGCACCACAGTTCAAGAAGGACACTGACAAACTGGAAGGTGTCCAGAGGAGGGCAACCAAAATGGTCAAAGGCCTGGAAACGATGCCTTATGAGGAACGGCTAAGGGAGCTGGGCATGTTTAGCCTGGAGAAGAGGAGGTTAAGGGGTGATATGATAGCCATGTTCAGATATATAAAAGGATGTCACATAGAGGAGGGAGAAAGGTTGTTTTCTGCTGCTCCAGAGAAGCGGACACGGAGCAATGGATCCAAACTACAAGAAAGAAGATTCCACCTAAACATTAGGAAGAACTTCCTGACAGTAAGAGCTGTTTGACAGTGGAATTTGCTGCCAAGGAGTGTGGTGGAGTCTGCCCTTCTTTGGAGGTCTTTAAGCAGAGGCTTGACAACCATATGTCAGGAGTGCTCTGATGGTGTTTCCTGCTTGGCAGGGGGTTGGACTCGATGGCCCTTGTGGTCTCTTCCAACTCTATGATTCTATGACTCGCCCCTTTTCCATTTATGTGTAGGCTTACAGGACTTCAGATAAAGATCATAGTTGCCCTTACGTGGACCCATATTTTCATCACACTTCCTTAAAGTATTGCTGGAATGTTTTCAGCCCTATAAAGTAATTATATGACTCAACTCCTCAGGAGCTGCTAGAAGCCAAGAGAGTGTGTTAAGTTGCTGCAGATAACTGTGCTGCATACTGTCGTGCTGATTACATAGATTATTTTTAGAGCTAACGTGGGCTGTAATTGTAAACAGGTGTGTTAGAGTTGGAGAAAGACTTGCAAATGCCCTTTTGGGTTGTATTAACAACAAAACAAAACCTTTTTCTGCAAGATGTGGAAATGAATAGTGCCGCTCTAAGGGTTCATAGTTAGGCTTCAGAAGTGTTGCGTGCAAATTTTTTTTTTTTTTTGGCTCAGTAGGTATTTTAAAACTGATCAAGTCAAACTGGAGGAGCTGATAACGGCTTGAAAATCTGTATCATATTAAAAAGCATGAGGGTGCTAAGTATGTTTTCTTTTTGAGAATATCGGTGTGGGATATGGCAACGGATCTCCGTAGTCTAAGGACACACACTCAAAATCACATAGTATGCTCCCCTCAGAAGATGGAAAATGAAAGGATGCAACTTTCTGCTATTATCATGCTGGATTATGGGCAAAGTTGGAATTTTAATCGCCACCACTAAATGTGAGCACAGAACCTTGGGGTGGTATTTACTCCAAAAAAGGGGCCAAGCCAAAGATGGTGGAAGGTCTATGACTGGATATCTCACTATTTAAGAAAAAGTGAAATAGGTTTTTCAGAGCAGCATGTGGCTCTTGCATGGATGGGAGGGATTAAACTACTCCCAACCCCCTGTGCTGTTTTCCTGTTAAAAATCACTTTCCCAAGTTCTTGTTTGCTTTTGAGGGAAGGGACATGGAATAATTATTATTATTATTATTATTTATTTATTTATTTATTTATACCCCGTCCATCTGGCTGGGCTTCCCCAGCCACTCTGGGCGGCTTCCAGAAAAATATTAAAATACTGTAATACATCAAACATTAAAAGCTTCCCTAAACAGGGCTGCCTTCAGATGTCATTTAAAAGTCTGGTAGTTGTTGTTCTCTTTGACATCTGATGGGAGGGCATTCCACAGGGAGGGCGCCACTACCGAGAAGGCCCTCTGCCTGGTTCCCTGTAACTTGGCTTCTCGCAGTGAGGTAACCACCAGAAGGCCCTCGGTGGTGGACCTCAGTGTCTGGGTAGAATGATGGGGGTGGAGACGCTCCTTCATGGAAATGCTGTGTGGGTATTTAGCCCCATTCAGAGCACAATTTTCATTGGGGAAAATGGAGTAGGGGAAGGGCCCAACTAATTTTGTGCAACCTGGTGCCCTCCAGATGATTTAAACTAACTCCCATCACCCTGACTGTTATCCATGCTAGGAGAAAGCTGGATTAAACCTTTCCCTCCTGCAGCACCGCAGTCCCAATCTGAATCAAATGCTATTTAACTTTCATATAAGTTGTGGAAGACCACATCACAAGTCTCTTGCTGTCGCCACTCATGGTACCTTTGTGTAAAGCAATATGCAAAACCTGAATGAATGGTTGAAAAATGGTATGGAGTATTCTATTTATTTATTTAAAACATTTTGATACAACTCTTCATTAAAATCCCAGGGGGATTATAACACATACATTATCAATACATTAAAAAGCAACCCATTAAAATCCAATAAAAACAGCAACATCCATAGTAGCCACACAATATTCTATGACATTGGTATCAATAACCAGCTTGGGTGACCAATTCTGGAGCTGGAAACTCAGCAGAATTGGTCCTTTCCTTATTTCTAGTGGTGAGATGATGCTACAGCAGAAAATGCCCTCCCCAGTTTTTGGTAGATAGACTTCTGCAGGCTGTAGCACAACCGGGGGGTGGGGGGGGAATAATATTCTGATATCTCAAAAATTTGGTCTTTTCCATAGTAGGATTATAACTGTGTAGTTCTGGGGATAGGTCACTAAAAGAAAGAGTTAATATATCACCAGAAATGGCTAATTTTCATCTTCCTGTGCCTCGAAAAACTCATGGAAAGTACTGTGATAGTAGAGTGTGTCACCGTGATGGTTTTTTGTGCAATCAGTTTGTATTTGGGATGTCTGTGTGCAGAGCAAAGGAGTGAAGCTGCTTTTACCAGTGTTCAGCATTAGTCTCAAAGACTTGCATTAATGAAAGGATTTGGCTGAGTTCAAAACTGTTAGTAGACCATACTGTTTCAACAACAGTTAAAAGCAACACTTCTTGGTGGGAAACACTACTGAAAGCATATTATGTATAATGATGTACTTTCCTTGTTTGAGGCCTTTTATACAGTTTTCTTTCATAATTTATATTGTATGCAGAGACTTCTGAAAACAACTGTGAGAGACATCCTCCAAATTTTGATTTTCATTTTTGGTGACAAGAGAAGCCTTCCTATGTGTTTTGATCTTCTAGTTCCCTGTGAAATCGCTAGTGTGTTTCCAGGGATAGCAAACCATTAAATACCTTGCTAGTCCTTTTACCCAGCTGCTCGGGTTGATGAAAAAGATTTAAGCCAAAAATGTCCTCTTTGATTACATACGCAGTTCACTAAACTCCACATGTAGACTTTATCCATTGACATCCTGTTGGATAGCACAATACTAGAAGAGATGCATTCCATTTTATTTAGAAAGGAGAAAGTTGGTTTAAAAGAACTAATAATTTGGGACCTTTATTTCATGCTCCGTTTGGTAGCTTTTGACTATAGAACATCATTTAACAATGACGTTGCTTTCCATTCATAAGGGATTATATTTCAAGTTATTAAAATACGAAGTATCTAAGTAAGTTACCGGTATATAGTTTCTACTAATCTTTGTTACAGAAAATATTTTTACATGGGCCCAGTTTTAAACATTTCTTGGTTTGCTGAACTATAGTTTAGTAAGTTGAAAATCAGCTTTCTGATATGAATATGGCGCTTTAAGATTGACATTAAACCATAGTTCCTTGTTTTCAAGAATGTACAGGGAAGGGATGAGCGCAGAAGTATATTGTCTTGATGCTCACTCTCAGCTGCTAAACTATGGTTTAGCAAGCTAGGATATGCTTATTCAAACTGGGCAAAGATAAATATTGGCTCATCTTTTAAACTGTAATCGATTTACAATTTGGCCTCAATGATCAGCCACTGTAGGTATTTGTCTTAAAATAGAGCAGAAGTATGTAAATATAACTAAGTTTATTTAGTGAAAATAACTCTCCTTTATTCATATTCTTATTTTGACACCAGTAGAACTGAAAATTAGTTTAACCCCTGTTACACTGTGCTTTTGTAATTCAGAAATTACACATGTTCAACTTCATGGGTCTGAACCCTTTACTCTGTTTCTAAGCACCTTGAAATACCATCCACCTAACAACAATGGAAAAGGCAGACATTTCCTTATCCCTTGTAAAAGTTAGTTCTGTTAAAATTTTGTATTTCCTCTTCATTTCTTTTTGTTATAGAATCAGTATCGATTTGAAGGGACAGGGTTTTCAACTATTCCTCAGCTTATAGAACATCATTACACAACGAAACAGGTGATTACAAAGAAATCAGGTGTCGTTCTGCTGAATCCTGTTGTTAAGGTATGTGTATAAAATTATTTTAATAATAAATAACATGATTCAATTTTGTATGGTGTTTTTTGCACTTTCCTCCCAAGTTTCCTGCAGTTCTCAATATGACATCTCAGTGTTTTATGGTAGGTGAATTTCACTCCCAATTGGTTTAATAGATAACTAATTCATTACTTTCTGTAATACTGCAGTATCTTAAAACTTGTGTTCAGCTGAATAAATCACATTGCAGTTCCGATTTGAATTAGCATTTCAGTCTCAGCATTCTGAAAACATGGGTAGATGGTTAAGTTTGCTCCATCAAATGTGACTACATATTTTTAGGCAAAATCCTTTAAAAAATCCACACTTTTAAAATGTAGTACACAAACAAAACAATTATGGCCTCATAAGTAGGAGTGGACCATGGTAGGAAAAGTCCATAGAAGTGTGATCTAATCCACATGCCTACTTTCCAATCTGAGTTTCTTATTTTTTTATTCATTTTGCAAAATTTAAATTCCACTTGATTGTAAGAAAACGTCTAAGCCGTTTACAAAAATAAGAAACAAAACTTTAAAATGATTGGTAAAACAGTTATTCAAAATATTCCAAAGGATTATTAAAACCAATGGTCACTAAAATGAAATAAAGCACATCAAACTTCTACATATCAGGATGAGCTTGCATAAAGAAAGATGTTTTAAACAGCCACTGAAAAGAGTATAGTTGGGGCACCTGCCTGATGTCAGTAGCCGTGTTCGAAACTCATATTGTTCTAGGCGCATTTTGCGACAGGGGATTTCATTAGTATGAACAGTACTGCACCTAAGATTTCAGATTAAAACTGCAGAGTGGAAGGAAAGGAGGACCTTTTTCTGCCTCCCCACTTCCAGCTACTCTGAAGACTGGAGGAGAGACCCTCTGAGGAATATTAAGGGTGGGGGGTGAAGAAGGGAATGACTAGACCATGCGAAAAATGAACATAACATTTTAGCTGCAGTTCATTCGTTTTCAGCTTTGTATTCTTGTTATAAGAAAGCGCTCCTAGACATTTCGTTGTTGCACCCATAACCATTTAACGTGCCATTTAGCTCCTAGCTTTCATATCTTCGTTTCTGACACTGGTCAGTAGGTAGGGAGTTTCAATGTGTCAGTGTTGCAACACTAAAATAGCAGTTTCTTACAGGTGCAGAGCGAATATTATAAGTCACCTGTATCAGTATCAGTTGCACAGATTGAAGCAGTCAAGTGGGGTAAGGGGATCCTGCAACTCAACTGGTCCCAAGCTGATAAGGATTTTATGTACTAATAGTAATACCTTGGGAGGGACGCGGGTGGCGCTGTGGGTTAAACCACAGAGCCTAGGACTTGCCAATCAGAAGGTCGGCGGTTCGAATCACCGCGACGGGGTGAGCTCCCGTTGCTCGGTCCCTGCTCCTGCCAACCTAGCAGTTCGAAAGCACATCAAAGTGCAAGTAGATAAATAGGTACCGCTCCGGTGGGAAGGTAAACGGCATTTCCGTGCACTGCTCTGGTTTGCCAGAACCGGTGCCACTCTAAGCAGAGATGTTACATGCAAACAGAGCCTCACTCCTGTCGGCAAATGTGCTGCAGCATTCTGCGCTAACCACCGATTTCGGATCATGCTCAAGAGAAGCTGCACACAGAGTGCACCACAAGAATCCAGGTTTAAGTCATCAGTACCTGAACTGCTGTGGTCAGGCCTTCCTGGTACAAGAACCATTGTAGCTGTCACATCAGTTGTAGCTTGATACGTTGGATACAGACAGTGTAGGTTCCCACCCTTTGCCATACCTAATGTATATAGGTGCCTAATTTTATTTCATTTCATTTTAGAAAAGCTTCTCTCCAACAGCCATATATTCCTTCTGATCACATCATTATAACTATTTTAATTGACTTTAGTAGAGAAGCCTTTAAAAGGACAGACAGACCTTTGGACTCTTCAACAATTTATGAGCAAGTGGCTTGAATCTTGAGAAATACTGGCATAATTCATTAAGAATTGTTTTATGAAGCCCATATTTTTGATGTGATATACAAGCTCAGCACAGTTTGCTGGCAGCACTGCAGTGCATGTTTATTTTACTTCTCTCTCTATATATCCAAATGTACATTTCAAAACAGCAGTGATGCTTGGGTATTATAACCAATTCTAAAAACAAAAACACCCCCAAAACAATTTAAAAATTAAAAGACACGAATACAGCACCCTAAAAACCAGCATAAAGTTGTAAGAACATAAGAGCTGGCTGGATCAGGCCAGTGGCCTGTATAGTCTAGCATCCCATTGTCACAGTGGTCAACCAGATGTGTTACCCAGCAAATAAATAAAAGTATTTACTTTTGTTTATTCGTTCGAAAAATAAAATGTGATATAATATGAAGACGTACAAAGCCAGTCTAATTTTCAATCCTTATACAAAAGCTACCACATAAATATTCATAGAGATATTGTCAATGTTCTTGATGATCATGCAGATAATTAAACCCCAAAAATAGAAAATGTGAAAAATAACCATATATTATCAAGATACCAATAAGACAGTGTAAGGAAAATAATACATATAATGAAACTTAGTGTCCTTGTAGGGATTGTTTTATTTATTTCTTATATAGCAGGAAATTATATAAGCAAAAAATTGCATCCTCTAAAATTATATAAGTGAAAATAGAGTGTAAGGTTGGAGATTATATTGAATAATCTAAATATTTATAAAAGGGTTCCACTATTTCACAATGCTCACTCTTATCCTGCATAAAAAGTAAGCCAAATTTCAAAAGCTGTCTCCCATATTTTACAACACCATTGCAATAAAATAATGTTTAGCTTGGTAGGCTAGAAAACTGCTGATAAAAAAGTGAGACGGTGGAAAATCATAAAGAGGGGCAATGGGTGTCTCTCTAGAGAGGATATTCCAAAGCTTGCACATGAAACTTCATGTATGAAAAGCAAATGGGGCCTTGGGATACCACTCCAGTTGCTGCACAGAGAAACTTTTAACTCGTGTCTGCATTCATACGCACCTTCGTTGCTGGCTCTCTCTCTCACCTAATTTTCCAGTACAGTATATCAAATTTAGCTTGTCTGCTTCCGTACCACACATATCACACTATTTCTGAAAGCTGAATGGAGTAAAGGCACTGTTTATGCTGATTCCTACAGGCTGAAGCTTGCACTCTTCGGTGGTCCTCTGCAGAACAGCTGATAAAGTGAAATGAACCTGCGCGCATATCTGGGGGGGAAGCAGGGAAGCAACTCTAATAAGTTTTCTTCAGATTTTTTCCATTGCCCTCTCTGGTTAGATGTCCATACTAACTGAAGCTTAATCTGTACAAGATAGAGGTGTCAGGAGAAAGTCTGACCAGGAAAAAGGGATATGGCTTGGCTTGAATGGGGTTGCATTCTCCTTGAAGGCTTTGGTTTGCGGTCCCGGTGCAGTCCAGGATTTGACCTTAACCTTGTGTTGTTGCTGCGCTGGAGTACTTTTGTACAACATAAGGCTGTTCTACCAACTGTCCTCAGTCCTAGAGATGTCGGATTGACTGTGGTGACACATGCATTAGTTAACATTCCATTTGGACTTTTGAGACACACTTTTTGTAGGGTTGCTTCAGCTGGTTTAGGATGTTGCATGGGGCAAGTGACCGCCATGTTTTAACAGCTTCGCTGGCTGCTGATCGCCTTCTGAGCACTAATCGAAGCGCTGATTATTATTTACAAAGCCCTCTGGACTTCGGATCAGGTTTCCTGAAAAACTTCATTCTTCCCATATGAGACAGCCTCTCCATTCTTGACGCTTTCCCTCGTTTTCCTTTTCAGTATTTTTATTACCATCAAAGTTGTGACCTAAAGCATCAGTTTACAGGTTGGGTGTATACGTATGTGTCACTAGCACCCTGTGAAGAGATTTGTCCAAACTGTTGCTTTCCATATAAAAGGAAGTATGTTGGTGTATTATAATTATAATTTTCGGAATTATAGCGACAGGACTACCCAAACTGTATAGAAATTAATTCATGTATGTGACTATAGTGGCAAGAATGTTACTTGCCCAAAAATGGAAAGAAGAAGAAGTCCCAGCAAAAAAAGAATGGATACAAAAACTTATGGAATATGCAGAAATGGTGAAACTTACCAGAAAAATAAGAAATCAAGATAACAAACATTTATAAAAGAATGGAAATTGTTTATTGAACATTTACAAACAAACTGTAATCAGATAAGAATATTGGCAGGATTATTGTAATAACCTGCAGTTTTATAAGAGTATATGTTTAAAGTAGATGAATAAATGAACAAATTAAGTTAATTTGGATATGCAGAAAATATTAAAAATAAATTTAAGGAACCACAGAAAGAGGGGGAAGGAAGTCAAGTTTTGAAATTATTGAAGTGTATAAAACTGAAAATCATTTGATAGATGTGTGTGTGTGTGTGTGTGTGTGTGTGTGTGTGTCAAAAGAACTCTGTACAGTATGTCACTTGTTTGCTTTCTGTTATCAAGTATTCAATACCTCTTTCTTTCTCTCTTATGCACCCTGCCTTTTTGAAAATCACTGTTCCTTGAGTAAAGTGAAATCCCCATAGACACAGCTGGAGAAAGGTCACAGATTGTTTAGCTAAAGGCAGTGCATCCTTGCAACCATTTGAGAAGTATAAGTTCATGTATTTAATCATTACAAAGGTTACTCAGCCAGAATGCCTTGTTGGTTTTGAGAAGGCAGTAACCTGTGAGTTAGATAAAGAAATAGTAATAATAACCTTAGGACCAATATGATCAGTATATACTGATCATTAAGGAAAAATGTACTTTACAGCACACCCCAAAATGCTAATAAATTGCTAATAAAATGTGATTGAGATGGTTGAATGGGCAAGTATCAAGAGAATTTGTTCTTCTGTAACTTCTTCCAGTTATAATATTTATTTGTTTTAATTGTATCCTGCCTTACATTCCCAACAGGAATAATCAAGCTACTACATTGTGGCCATGCTGTTATGGGACATTAAAGAATTTTCAGACATATTTGCTTTGGGGAGAAGGTTGCTGCATATGACATATAGAACAGGGAAGATTATTTCTGTGTTAACATACTGTTTGAAATTCATGTGAATTTGCCAGCGACCTTCTTCATTTTTATCTATAGAGCTATAAAGCAGTAACTGGCATTTAAATCTCAGTGGAGGTTTTTAAACAGAGGAAGGATTGCCATATGTCAGGGATTCTTTAGTTGTGATTTCTGCATTGCAGGGGGGTTGGACTAGATGACCCTTGGGTACATTACAATTCTACAGTTCCATGATTCTTCTTTTTATGCATATAATAAATCATTTGGTAAGTGAAAGTTAAACAGGAGTATCAGAAATAATGCTATTTAGCAAGCAAACCAAAAACCTATCACTTAATTAGTTTGACCTTCTCTTACTTTTTACCCTTGCAGCTAACTTTTATAATTATGCCCCAAGTAACAGTCTTACAATATGCTCTGCCTAGTCCAAATCTGCAGGGACAAGGACATTTAACAAGATGCACAAGTATTTTTTTATTTGTAGTCTTCGGAGGCAACATTACTTGCTTAATTTGTTACTGGTGCAACCGTTTAGCCCCAGAGTATATATGCTAATAGTTTTAAATAATAAAAAGTCTGTTTCAGCACAACTGGTGTTTGGGCTTTCTAATTTGACCTTAAAGTGCTGGTGATATTAAATTATCCTGGATACTTTTTTAAAGTTAATACCAATGTATCTTTATACATTTCAAAATAAATTTAGATATCTTCATCTTTAATGTTCACAAAACTAAGATCTAGGAAAAGAAATCAGATTCATGGAATAGTTTTTCAATTAGATTAACATACACATTATTTTTGGTGGCAGTACCAAACATTTTTATTTTGAAATTTCTTCAGGACATCAAAATGTCTGTGGAATATCTTGTTTACATTACAGGAGTGAGATTTATAGGAGGTTGGGAAATTGACAGAAAGTACCAACTTGTTTCAGAACCCAAGTATTAAGACCTAAGCTGTAACATCTCTGCAATTAGTTTAAGGAACCAAAGTAAATATAAGCTGTACATTTGCCATCTTGTTTAGAAGCCTGTGACATCCACCAATTTCAACATAGATATAGTTAACTGTTTCCTGAAAGAATTCTAACGCACCATTTGTTTTGCCAATTTTGTTGTAAAATAAAATCTTTTTTCCTGTTCTCTTCCCTAAATCTTCCAAGTACCAGAGTTTTCTTAGAAATGCCCCCCTCCCCCCCCAAAAAAATAGCCAGTGGTAAGAAGGGACACACCTTATTCACAGAAATATTTTGTGAACAGATAGACTAGAAAATTCTCCTTGTGGGAGAGTGCTTTCTACCTGGCGCTTATAGAAAGCTTGTCAGCCAAGAGGGCAAGTACCGTATTTTTCGCTCTATAACACGCACCCGACCATAACACACACGTAGTTTTTAGAGGAGGAAAATCCGTAGGCATGCCACCCGTAGGCATTCCCTCCATAACACGCACAGACATTTCCCCTTACTTTCTAGGAGGAAAAAAGTGAGTGTTATGGTGCAAAAAATACGGTATATAGTGTCTGCTTTTCTACAGAACTGTTACACATTCAGGTCTGTGCTGTGCACACCCAAATGTCTGTCTGTGCAGAAGATGAAGAACTGTAGTTATAAGAAAGAAATGATTTTGGTTGTGAATTGTGGTGATTGGAGGAAGGGGATAGAGAGAGGGAATGCTCTTTTATTTTTATATACAAATGCAACAAAAAGAATACGACAGCTTATGAAATATTTGTAGGCCTACCTAGTACAATGTGGAACGTTTTATATTGGTAGTCCTGCATCAGGAACCAGCTTCAGTGTCTTGAGCCCCCTAATAAGGGCTTGACAATAGATTGGGAAGTGTGCTTTTTTTAAAAAAAGAACTTGACTGTGTTCTATCCTGTGCCGTTTCAATATAGAATGTAGCATAATGCAATGGAAACAATAGAGCCAGGAAGGTGAAGTGTTTGCTTTTGAACTTTTCACTTAAAACTGCCTTCTTTTTAACCTGTCAAAGATACTGTTCTGCAATAGCCTTTGTTATTAGCCTGCTGCTATGTTCCCATTGATTATACAATGGAGCCGAACAGTTGGGCACTTTTACTTGGAAACTTAAAATGAAATATAGTGAAATAAATGATTACGTTTGTTTCAAGAGGAGTTTCCAGGGTCTGAGAAAGGAATCAAATGAAATGTCTTTCCTATGAAATAGAAAGCATTGTGTTCATCTATCCAGTTTCAAAACTGTATATGTGTTATTAGGAAAGAAACAAAAGGAAAGGGTTTGTTCGGGTGCTATTTTGGTCCTGGGATTCTACCCTTAGTGAACTTGGCAGTTGGACATCAGGTACTTGTAGTCCCTCACAGTTGGTAGAAGGCAACAAGTGAAGTGGGAGACCTTCATGATGCATTTACTAAGCAATTATTTATCCAGCCCTTGATTTCAGCTTGAAAACCTGTTGTATGGTTCTCTTAGGTTTCCCCAGCTCAGTTTGAAGTACCTAGTTTGTGGTCTTTTTCTCAAGAGTTCTTAGTCATGTATTTTCTAAAAGCTTGACAAACTTTTTTCCGCACACCTAGCCAGCTGTTCTTCTTTTCTGGGAGAAAACATTAAAACTGGCATGCTCTTACCTTGCTTAATGGAGACAACAGGCTGCCTGTCCTCTTCCTCAGACCTTGGGAACTAGTGGGTCCTGATTGCTGACGGAGGGCAGTTTCATGCTGTACCTGATTAAAAGCTACTTGATATCTGGACTTGGACATGGCACAGTGTGGCCAAGATATCATCGCACCATAAAACCTCTGTCCACACCAGCCTCAGCAACTGAAATGAGGATGCAACAATGCCAGGCACCCTACACTTCATATTTTGGTGCCAGTTACTTGTATAGTTGGGGCATTGTGGGCAGAACCCTAAAACCTGACTTGTACTTTGGTCTATTAGAAGTTGGGGATCACAGTGCTCTTTACGAAATAATGCTTAGATGGAAATAACTAATGCATGCCACTGTAAAGGTATCGCTTGCACCTTAATTTTCATATTCCTTCTGCAATAGACAAAGATAATGGCAGTAGATGCTTGATGATGATGATGCAGAGCTGTCCCTGAAGCAGTTTTTTCAGTGCCATGAATTGTTGAGAGTCCTTGAAAGATTTTCTTTTCTGAATCTCTCTTCATAACACATACATTTTTATGAAATACATTTCCTGCTATCTAACTTTATTTTTGCACTTCATCGGAGAAACCTCAGACATTGAGTTTTTGATTCATGAAATTCATGTGCCCTCTTAGAGATACTACTGTAGGTGGCATCAAATATAGTTTCCCTAACAAGATCATTTCTCATTTCCATCGACACAGATTGTATCAACAGGTACGCATCTGTTATTTACCCTCATTTCTTCCTCTGCTTCAGCAACTTTTGACAAATGATATTTGAATACCTACTTTCGATGAATAATGATGTGCTGTGATGGTTTTGATGTCCATAAAAAAGCATTAGGTGTAATTGTTTCCAATATTGAAAATGGAAGATTGACTTTTCTTTTTTCTTTCATTATGTGATTTTTTTGCTGGCCTTACAGTAAATTATTTTCAGTGGAAGGTGGAAGCAAAAACCTATTTTCAATATATTTCTCTGCAGCCATTTTTAAATTACCTTTTGTGAAGGGGAAGAGATAACTAGAAAAAGAAGAAGCTATACATGTTGCCTTCTGATATCCTTATTCTTTCCCTTTTCTTTTCAGTTGTGCAGATTCTTTAATGCAGTATGAAGTCATTATTTAGAGGAAAGTGTTCATTTATTGGAAGAAAGGCTTCTGTGGTCTCTTCCGCCTCCCCTCTCAATTTGGCTGTAAACAAACAAACCAACCTATCAGCTTTTGAAACCATAGTAAAGTAACACTTTTTTAAAAAAAAAAAAACCAATACTCTGTTAAAGCAGAATCTCAAAACTGAAGATCAGAAAGTCAAGTTGACCCATTAGCAACTTATTGGATCACAGTACTGGTGTTGACATTCCCGCTGTAGGTTTGAATGAATGAGGCTGAACGTTCTTTATTGATTAGAGTCCTTATATTTAGAGAAATATAGGAAGTTGGTGACTGATCTGGGGAAGAACAGCTGCAAATGTCTAGGTTGTAGGGAGAGCTGAGAGAATGATTAAGATGGCTGAATGATAGAAGGGAACTGGGCAGATAACAAGCTGTATTTTGAGGTTTGATCTCTGCTAGTTGTTACCACAGGTATTACTCCTTTTGAGAGTCACTGGTCTGGGTTGGAGAGAGGGATTCTTAGCTAATTATGTCAGTGCACGATCTTAAAAGCAGTGGAAGAAAGCTTGCAGAAGGAGACTTCCCCATCCTTTCCCCTCCATTGCTGCCCTCTGCACCCCACAGAAGCTTCTCCTGTGAGCACCAGAGGATCTTCCCAAACTATGTGGCTTGGCAGCGACCACTATGGGGAGGGAGAATCTTCCAGAGTAGTGCAGAGCTCATGTGGCTGAACGGAGCAAAAGGTTGTTGATCCCTTCCTGAACCCTTTGTCCCAATTGTCTGGTGTGTGTTGTCCTGCTTGTCAGCACTGCTAATTCTAAATGTCCACAATTGAAATTTTCATCAATGAATGTAAGCTACCTCATTCTTGATTACTCTCCATATCCACCTTGTTGAGCAGATAAACAGAGCAGATAAACACACAAACCTGGCTTTGGCTTTAAATTTGGGAAGCAAAGGATTGGAAATCTGTTGCCAGTTCATGTTGCCTTTCCCTAAAAGTGTTGCAGAAGCCCACCCATTTCTGTCTTACCACCTTAACTAAAAACTCCTTGTCACTTCCTGTCTTGACTGTCCTAGCTGTCCCACCGCTTCTGCCTTTCATTTTTCCTTCCTGTACTTCAGTCCTCTCTCCTCCAACTTTGGTCACAAATCTTTCTCCTAAATCACTTTCGGGCAACACCTATGCCAGCTCTTCTCCTCTTTCTTTATGAGGAGAGTTGGTGGGGTTCTGCCTGATAAATCAGCAGGGAAATATTAAAAAGGGCAGTGTCCATATTCCAAAAGCCAGGGAGCAGGTGGAGACAGTCGGGAAAGATAGTCTATATTCCTCTTATAATGAAAAATGGATGAATTGCCCATTTCAAAGCCCATATCTGTTTCCAGCATTTCATTCTCAGCTTGCCACCCTCACCTTTCCCCCTTTTCTTTAATTCCCCAGTGGCATAATTCTGACCCATCACTAACTTTTTTTATTTGTCAACCCAGCCCACCTTGTCAATTTGCTATTCTCCTTTTGGCCTCCTAATGACCACTTTCTCATAACTGCCTGTACATTTCCCCGCTATAAGAAGTTGTCACCAACCAAATAGAGGTTGTCTGACTAATGATGGACAATTATTTGTGCTTCTCTGTCAGCTTGAAGCTGCTGAATGAGAGCAGTGACACCAATACATGCTCAAACTTGTACTCAGTTCTGGGATTTAAATAATGCCTCGTGGCCGCACTAAACATCTTAATACAAACTTTGCCAAGTTGGTTTATGGGATCAAAGTGGAGAGACAGACTGAAAGAAGAGCCTTGTATTTAGACTTTGTAGTTATTCTGATTAATTTCTAGTAGTTATAGTGAAAGAAGGGATATTATTATGCGGTCTTAGAAAAGCAGATGTACTTTTAAAGGAAAAAAAACAAGTCTACACTGTAATTTTGTGGGCCTAAAATCAACCCATGCATATAAAATAGAATGCCTACGTGGGCTTCCTATTCAAGACAACTCATGGATAATGGAATTAATTTATAGACCATTTAAACAGCATTCAGTTACTGAGGACTTGTGAAACCGACTTTAACAAGGCAGAAAAATTTGCATATACAAGTCAATAGAGTGAGTTTTTTTAAGCACACATGAGAACATTACTGTGGAAGCAGATGAAATTCTGAATAATCCTTTAGCATGGAGATATTTGCTGGGGTTGAAAATTTTGACTGAAACAAATGTGCAAAGCTTGTATAATAAAGGAGTCTTGACTGAAAGGCTTACAAAAGGGAAGAAAAACACAGGTAATGATTAATGTGCTAATATAAATAGTGGTAACACTTTCTGACAGCTGATTTGATTGCAGTTTATAGTGCCATTTTGTTTAATTATTCCTCTGAAGGATTATATATCAGATACATTCTTCATAAACAAGTCTTTGAAATGCCATGTTGTCAGTATTTTTAAAAAAGTCATTCACCAGTGGCTTAAAACATGGAAATATATGAAAATCCATTTATTTTCATTTCAGTACATCCTCGCTTCTTTGCAATTTTTATTGCCAATCTAAGAGATCATCAGGTTAATACTTCAAAGAAAATGTTCCTGTTACTTTTTCAAGGAGGTTACTTTGATTCTTTCTTGACTTTATAGAGTTCTAGTCAGTTTGATGGAGCAAAAAAGAATACAGAGTGACTGCTGTAAGGAAAAGTATACGTGATGGGGTCTGGCCTCATTACCGCACCGGAGAGCAGAGGAAGCTGCCTTATTCTGAGTCAGACTGTTGATCCATCTAGCTCAGTAAGGAATCTTTCTCCTGTCCCTACCTGGAGACACCAGGGATTGAACATGGAACATTGAAGATGCTCTACCATTGGTGTCCTTGAAATAGGAGTACATTACAACAGAAATAGGTGCTATTCATTTGGGGGGGCCCTCCCATGCACCACTTTTGAAAATGCTACATAGCAATTAATGGGAAAGTGCATATCCCATTGTATTTTCTTTTTCATTGTACTTGGGTTAAACCACAGAGCCTAGGACTTGCCGATCAGAAGGTTGGCGGTTCGAATCCCCGCGATGGGGTGAGCTCCCATGGCTCGGTCCCTGTTCCTGCCAACCTAGCAGTTCGAAAGCACGTCAAAGTGCAAGTAGATAAATAGGCACCGCTCTGGCGGGAAGGTAAATGGTGTTTCCGTGTGCTGCTCTGGTTCGCCAGAAGCGGCTTAGTCATGCTGGCCACATGACCCGGAAGCTGTACGCCGGCTCCCTTGGCCAATAAAGCGAGATGAGCACCACAACCCCAGAGTCAGCCACGACTGGACCTAATGGTCAGGGGTCCCTTTACCTTTACATATCCCATTGTATTTTCTTTTTCATTGTACTTTTTCTTTTATCCCATTTGTACGTGCACTGCTCTGGTTCGCCAGAAGCGGTTTAGTCATGCTGGCCACATGACTCAGAAGCTGTACGCCAGCTCCCTCGGCCAATAAAGCGAGATGAGCGCCGCAACCCCAGAGTCGTCCGCAACTGGACTTTGCGGTCAGGGGTCCCTTTGCCTTTACCTTACATATCCCATACCTACTAAAGATACCGTTAAAAACTGATTGTGAGAGAGAGGCTTTTTACCTTTGACCTAGGAAGCACTGTTCTTCATTTTAAAGGGGGTGCATTATAATAATGCAAAAAAGAAGCCCACAGTTCATTTTTTAATTTTTTTTAAAAAATCTTGTGAACTTGTGGAGTCAGGAAATTTAGTTCTCAACAATATTAATGTTAGTTGATGCCAGCAACAGCTATGCACGTATCTGTTGCATCAGGGCTGGTTATGCTCTTGGAAATTAGTTCCTACTTTTTTGCAGATACTGCTTGAAATACTACTTAAACCTGCAGAATCAGTTTGACCAAAGTCAACAGCAGTCTTTCTGCTTAAGAGTTCTCAACTCTCTTAGCTTTTCTGTCCTGCTCAATGCTAACTGTCTTATTTCTCTTCCTTCCTGGTTCTGAGTGACTTTGAAACAAAATTGCTATGTAGGGAGGGTGAATGCTCTAATTCTTATGGTAACTCATTCTCTCTGAAGTATTTAATTAAAAGCAGTTAGCCCCTCCTTTGTGTAACATTTCTGCTGAGACACTTGATGCAGAATGGCAGCTCTTTAAGAATCATTCCCTTGGGAAAAGTTGTCTACTGACATGCATCTGAAGGTTGAATGGGATAAGTTGGGATTGCATCTAAAGTTCATTCTAACACTTTTTGTTCAGGTTTATATCTGAAGCTTTAAATTAAAGGGGCCTATAACCTTCTTATGAATTGAGCCTGAAAGCAAGCTGGAAACCAGTGAACTTGTTTTGAAGCAGGAGCAATGTGACCCAGAAGCTACGCTGAACCAGAATCTTTGCTGTTACAATTGCATTTTGATTCACTTACAGCTTCCAAAGGTCTTCAGGGCTTTAAACACTTACCTTCTGCTGGAGCAGGACTTTTAAGAGTCCATGAATTTCATTTCTCAGCTTGACTTAAGGGGACTTTGTTCACATTCCTGGTGATCACTGATTGCACCTCAAATTCCCCCACAGTCTCACCCACCAGGTTCATGTACATGCTAAACATCATGGGAGACAAAACATAATCCTGTAACATCCTAGAATAATTCCCACGAGGCTAGATGGTCTCCTAGCATCACCTTCTGAAACCTTTCTGCTAAATAGGCTTGGAACAACTTTAAGTAGTGCCCCTAATCAGGAACTAGTGGCCCAGGAGTACTTAATGCTATTGAGAGAGACAGCAGAATAAACAGTGTAATGCTCCCCATATCTTCTACTGACTTATCAACAGCAAATTGTGAATTAGTATGAATTGCATTTCCCAACTTAATTTGATTGTATAAAGGTCTTTGGCTTCTGACATCCGCTTCTGGGTATCAGAAGAATGAGCCATCTTGGAAATGAAACTGGTTCAAATAAATGAGAAACGAATAATTTCATAAGGAATAAGCAAACTTGTCAAAAGATGCTTAGTGATTCAAAATACAAATATCATTTATTAATAGCAAATATATGTCTCAACAATAGATATCTGAAATTATATTTGTCAAAATAAATATTACCGTATCCTCTTTAATACAGAATTGCTCAAATTAATTGATATGATTAGTTTTATAAATGAGGTTTCAAACATAACCAGCAAAACTCAATCAGTGTTCTTCAGGTTTCCCTCTCTCTCTCTCTCTCTCTCTCTCTCTCTCTCCAAACCTCATTTCCCCCTATGAGCCTAGTGAAGAGATGCTTCCAAAATGTGTTTCAGTGTGTCATACTGTATATTGAATTTTTGTTCATGTGTGTCCAGCTGTTAAAAAGATATTTACATGGAAAGGTAATAATGACCAATGGGAAAATGTTGGAAGTAAAGAGATTTGTGCCAGATGAAATTTATGTGTTTGAATGGCTAACAGCCACTACTGTCATGTAATGTATATTCCATAATAGAATGTTTGCATGTGATCATTAGTGTAAACTCTTGCCATTGATGGGTTTTTTAAAATGGATATTACTGGAGCTTGCTTCATGTATGTTTAGCAGATGCTAACATTCAGTTTCTTCATCTGTAGAAGAATGAACTAGTTTTCTGAATGTGCCAGAGAAAGGTCATTTTTAGGTTGACCAGCATTTGAATTTTAAAAATATATTCTTTGCCATAAGGTTCCTTTACATAATTTTTGCTTTTAAAAAAAGAAAGCTTTCTTAAAAAAAACAGTAGTAGAGTTACCCTGAATTTAATAAAGGAGCGCATGCAATTTTGTATGTTATGATATCACACCTAAGCCTTAATTTTTGGATAGAGATTTGCTGTGGCATGCTTTTAACATCCTATTGTGTAGTAGCAGCTTACTCTTGAGATTATGTTCTTAGCATGTTGCTGATTGAATAGTCTCACTGAATCATCCCTTTAGGTCTATTCCTGCTAGCTCACAGAGGTTTTATAGGAATGCAGTATTTTGTAGACTAAACACTGGTGTGTATTTCTTGCTGCAGGATAAAAAATGGATTCTCAATCATGAAGATGTCACACTGGGAGAATTACTGGGGAAAGTAAGTAAACATCTGTTCTTAATGAGGAAAAGTACACCTTAGCCTTGGAGTATACTTGTGATATTGAGGATGGTGGGCTTCTTCCACCACCCAGTATATAATAACATTGCTTTGTAGCAGAATTGCAATTTTTTAAAAAATTGTCATATAATAGACCCAGCCAAAGTTAAGCAGATTTTAAGACCTACTTCAGTGAGAGAGGTTTAAGCATGAGCAGGATAGAAAAGTGCTTAACTTGAGTAAAAAATATGTCCTAAGTTATCAATAATTTTAAAATAGCTTTGTTTTGTAATGGAAATATTACCGTACTTTCTGTCTATAAGATGAGGGTTTTTAATTTAAAAAATTAGCTTAGCTTTAAAATTAGCCCTTGTCTTATACATGAGCAGTGCAGAAGGGAGTTGGGCGATTGGTCGCAGCCACGAGGAGGAGATTGTAAGTGGTGATAGTGTGGGTGATTGGTGGCTGCTGGAAGGGCTGCTGGTGATTTGGTGGCTGTGTGTCCTCGGCGACGCGTACGATTGTCAGCAATTTCCGGCAATTCCCCCTACCCCCCAAAAAACTCAACAACTCCGGGCAGTCCTCCCCATTTTCTTAATTTGGAGTCCCCCCCAAAATAGGGGGCATCTTATAGATGGAAAAATATGGTATATTAATCAGATCAGTAAACTAGAGCAGTTAATTTTGGTGGAATCATTTTTAAGTAAACAGCTTCCCAACCTGCTGTGCATTATTAGTTTCATATCTTTACATAATTTCCTTTTTCACCATTGCTATTTGCTTTTTAGGTTTTAGCACATGTTTTCCCCTCACTCACCCCCTTCTGCGGTTTTTGTTTTCTGAAATTCATACCATCATAGAATCGTAGAGTTGGATAATCTAGTCCAGCCTCCTGCAATACGGGAATCGCAACTAAATCATACATGACAGATGGCCATTTAACTTCTGCTTATAAACCTTCAAGCCCACCAGGCAGAGCATGCTCTTGCCAGTATCAAAACAATGAAGGGGCAAAACTTACTTGCTGGAAGCTGCAGGACAAAGGAGAATTTAGGGGGAGGAACTCACGTAGTGTCCATAACTAGCACAGAAGAAGAAGAAGAAGAAGAAGAAGAAGAAGAAGAAGAAGAAGAAGAAGAATTCATTTCTATACCACTTTATTTTTAAGAACAAAGTCCCCAAGCTGTTTACAACACATTGAAACATCAGCTAAAACAATCCTGAATAAAACATTATGGAAGAAATTCAAATATAAATTATACACTCAAAGCAACATAATTAACAGGAAACTAATACATTTAAGGGACGCGGGTGGCGCTGTTGGTTAAACCACAGAGCCTAGGGCTTGCCGATCAGAAGGTCGGCGGTTCGAATCCCTGCGACCCAGTGAGCTCCCATTGCTCAGTCCCTGCTTCTGCCAACCTAGCAGTTCGAAAGCATGTCAAAGTGCAAGTAGATAAATAGGTACCGCTCCGGTGGGAAGGTAAATGGCGTTTCCGTGTGCTGCTCTGGTTCACCAGAAGCGGCTTAGTCATGCTGGCCACATGACCCGGAAGCTGTATGCCGGCTCCCTCGGCCAATAGAGTGAGATGAGTACCGCAACCCCAGAGTCGGCACGACTGGACCTAATGGTCAGGGGTCCCTTTACCTTTAATACATTTAAAGATTTCAAAATAAAACATTACTAAAAATATTTTTTGCTACTGTGCAGATTTGCCAACCTATCTTTGCTCAATTACCTGCAGACTTGTCTAAGTAAAGGAAGCAGCTACAACCCTTCTTGCAGTCGCCAGTTTGATATGGTCCGAGCAGGATGTGTCTCTCCAGCCCCCAGTCACAGAGTGGTGTTTGGATGCTGGGCAGTAGCTGTCAGAATCTCTTGTATACTCTGTATTAGTGTAAGCTCCAAGTGCTTGGACAACGCCTCTCTGGGCATATTGCATATACAGAGTAGGGCTTTGCATGTGCATTCAACCCAGGTGTTTGATATGGGGAATGTGGAACCTCCGTATTGAGCACTGCGAGTAATGAAATGAACCAGCCCATTCCTTTGTCTTCAGTTTTGAAACACACTGTAAACATTGTGGGTGAAATTCAGAGAATGTTAGATGCACATAAATCCTATTAAAATAAATGGGACTTAAGTGCATAACTGTAAGCTTATATCCCATGAATGTGAATGGTAATTAGAGATGCCTAATTTTCTTTGGGTTGTGCTGTACAGCTGCAACACAGAGCCTGGCCTGTGAACTCCCTGCATTCTTTTGTGTGTGAGCCAAATGCTGGGAGCACACTGCATGCACAGCAGCTTCCCATTGTACTTTTCTCTCACACAAGACAGTGGGAGGCTTTTCTAGTCATCACATACAGCTCCCTAGTTAAAACAGTACAACGCATCATCAGAGACCTACAACCTCTCCTGGACAATGACAGTTCTCTTTCTCAAGCTCTGGGAGGAAGACCTTTCATTGCCTACAGACAGCCACCCAATCTTAAACAACTCCTAACCCACAATAATACTACAACCAGACTTAACACGGACACTGGCACCAGAGCCTGCAATAAACCCAGATGCCAACTTTGCTGCCACATACACCCGGACAACACCATTACTGGCCCCAACAACATCACACATACCATCTCGGGACTATTTAATTGCTCATCGTCTAATATTGTGTATGCCATCAAATGCCAACAGTGTCCTTCAGCTCTCTATACTGGACAAACAGGCCAAACCTTACGCCAAAGAATAAACGGACATAAATCAGACATCAAGAATCACAAAACAGAGAAACCAGTAGGAGAACACTTCAATCTCCCAGGACATTCTATACAAGATCTCAAAGTAGCTGTTTTACTACAAAGGAGTTTCAGAAATAGACTGGAAAGAGAAGCTGCTGAATTGCAACTCATTACCAAACTTAAAACCATGGAGAGACCTGGTCTCAACAGAGACATTGGATTCTTATCTCATTATACATGACTAGCTATTTTTCACCTTCTCACCCCTTGCCTTTTCCTGTAAGACCTATTGCAGTCGTTAAGAGTCGTCAACAGGCTCATCTCAGCTATCTGCCAATCACCCATTCCCACCACCTTCTGAGTAATACCCCTCCCCACCTTCTCACTATATAGAAGGATCTGGCAACTTCTGTTTCAGTGTATCTGAAGAAGTGTACATGCACACGAAAGCTCATACCAAGAACTAACTTAGTTGGTCTTTAAGGTGCTACTGGAAGGAATTTTTTTATTTTGACTATGGCAGACCAACACGGCTACCTATCTGTAACAGGCTTTTCCATGTGTAGGATGTTTTCAGGTTTGTTTGGACATCATATGGAGATCTGTTGAGCATAATTTCTACTTACTCATCCAAGTTATTAATGTCTGTGTTGACTAGGTAAGGTAAAGTAAGGTAAAGGACCCCTGGACGGTAAAGTAAGGATCCTCTCATTTATGCCCATGGATTGTATTTGGAGAAATAGTGGGAGCATGCCTCCTCTTCTGCATATCTCCCTTTGCTCTCAATCAGTGCCAACCTAAGACTTTTTGTGGACTTAAGGTAGAGGCCAAATGGTGTTTCCCTCCACCACCACCTTGTTAGATTCCATTTACAGCTTTCATCTGTTCCCCACCACCACAACCTTGGCACAGTGTCAGCTGAAATCACTTTGCCCTTACTGCATGATAGGGCCAGCCTTCCCATAATGCAGGGGAAACTCAATTGTGTGATCCCACAGTTACATAGGGACACGGGTGGCACTGTGGGTTAAACCAAAGAGCCTAGGACTTGCCAATCAGAAGGTCGGCGGTTTGAATCCATGCGACGGGGTGAGCTCCCATTGCTCGGTCCCTGCTCCTGCCAACCTAGCACTTCGAAAGCACGTCAGAGTGCAAGTACATAAATAGGTACCGCTCCGGCGGGAAGGTAAACGGCGTTTCCGTGCGCTGCTCTGGTTCGCCAGAAGCGGCTTAGTCATGCTGGCTACATGACCTGGAAGCTGTATGCCGGCTCCCTCGGCCAATAAAGTGAGATGAGCACCGCAACCCCAGAGTCAGCCACAACTGGACCTAATGGTCAGGGGTCCCTTTACCTTTACCTTACAGTTACATAAATATGGGATCTCTTGGTTTCTCCACTTGGGATGATCAGACAACAGAACATGTGAGCCCAAGACCAGCTCATTATACTTCTCTGGATGTGGCCTTAGGAAGCTTATTTCATCTGAGTTAAGGGATGACTTACATTTTTTTTCATTTTTATAGTTGAGCATCTCTGTTACAGGGAACACCCAAATGCCATAGCTAAAATAGAATTAAAACATTTTTTTTAAAAAAAAACCTAAAATAAAACAGCACAATATAGAAAACAAGAAACAACCTCATATTATATCGGCCTGCCAGAAATGTCAGCTGAAACAGTCATTTCCTCTCCACTTGTTGTGAACAGTGTTAGAAACTGAGATATGAAAGCTAGGAGCTAAAATGGCACCTTAGTTATGGGCACAACAACGGAATGTCTAGGCACGCTTTTTAAATAACAGGAGTGCAAAGCTGAAAATGAATGAACTGCAGCTAAAATATTATGTTCGTTTTTCACATGGTCTAGTCATTCCCCTCCCCTCCCCCTCCCCCTTAATATTCTTAAGAGGGTCTCTTCTCCAGTCTTCAGAGAGTAGCTGAAAGTGGGGAGGCAGAAAAAGGTCCTCCTTCCCAAACAGAGGACTATCCCCTGACATCCATTCAAATAGATGATTGTCCTGTATTAAGTAGGACACATTGCCACCATAGCAGGACCTGACCTGTAAGTTCCTGCTGGGATCCAGGGCTTCTTACATTCTCGCAATGCTGGAAGGAGAGGCATTTCTGTAGCTCCCAGGCCACTCAGGTCCCTTGACTACTGGGCCTAAGTTGTTAAAAAGAAGAAACTTAAAATAATCCACACCACCATGTTCTTTTCCTCAAAATACCGCCTCCTCAGTCTTGGACGAAACTGGATCATGTACCTCAAGGCTAGAATGGCTTAGATTAAAGTGATTTCACGGTGTGATTAAATTACTTCAAGTTGTGTTATTTCAGCTCCTCTACCTAATTATTCCATATCCTGTGGCAAATGTCAATAGAAGCAGGTCTACCAAACTTCCTGAACAACTTAGAAATCCAGTTATTTTTGTAAGTCCTATTCCTTCCTTCCTGTAGGACCATCAGCTACACCCAAGTATAAAGTGAAATGCGTAGGTATTGGATGAAGAGCAATTGACAGCTAAGCTGATAGCTCTTAAGATGTCATCCCCTCTACCCCCTGGCTATTCTGCAAAAAGTTATAACTGTCCAAGAAGCATCAGCCAAGGGAAATGACAGATTGACAATAATTCTGTTCCATTTGGTACAAACTATTAAGTAACCTTAATTTCAGCATTTTGCTAAATTATAAGAAATCAGGGCACACCTTCTGCCTTAATTTTTACTTGGTAGCAGATTCCTCACCCCAGTTGCCACCAACAAAGAGAGGGGCATTTTAGACTTCTCAGCCCCTGCCTTGCCATTCATTTTAGTGGTAGCAGTATTGCCACTTACAACCCTTTATGTGTTATGTTTTAATTCTCTGTGGCACTTTTCAGTGAAAAAGACCCCCAAGGAGACTCTCAAAGAAAAGCAAATGCAAAACCCACACAATAAAACACAATTTACAAAAGTTTAAGACAATATATTAGTGGCATATTTACATCCCCCCCCCCCCAATCCAAACACATCCTTTCATCTGCCTTAAAGCAAAATGGAGTTTCCCCAAAATGTCAAAGAAAGCAAAGCAACTTTCCTTGAGAGGGTCCCTACTCCTTAGGCAGCCGCCTTCTAAGCAGCAGCTCCTTATGAGGAGCTGCTCCTTATGAGGGTTTGTACACAAGAGCAGATGGGAAAGCTCACCCCGATGGCTCCAAACATACTTTGTCCCAGTAAATCACAACCCTTGCGCAAAACCTCCTTCTAGGCATCCTATTTATTGAGAGTTCATCTTGAACTCTTTGCAGCAAGTTTGTAGGGAGGTTATTTGATTTTGCATCAAGCAATTATTCACACATTACATTCCCTTTTCTCATTATGTTTAGGAGAAATTCTGAGTGGGGTTTTTTTGGGGGGGGGGGTAGATGGAAGTGGGTTTGTTCCACAAGTGTGCAACATGAACATGCCGGCGTGTGCTTGAATCCCACCTACAAAACTGATGATCTGAAAGCAGCTGAAGTCTAAACAGAAGAGACCCTGATGGGAAGAGGGAGAGGAAAGAGGAGCGCTAGGATCCCCTAACTGAGGCTGGATTCCTCTCTTTTCTCCCACCATTAGGAGAAAATGTTTTTTTCTTCTTCTTCTAATAAACAGAAGCTAGATGACTGGGGCTAGTCATATACTTCCCCCTCTGAAGTCATGAAAAGGAGTTTGGGCTGGCTGCTATGCTTAGCTTCCTACAGAGGAGGAAAAGTGATGATGGGAAGGGAAGAGAGGGCATTGCAAGGCAGATAAGCAGGTGCAGTGGGGGAAGAGACTGCCTTAATGAAGTGTGCTTCTCCCACTCTTGTGTCAAAATCTTTTGTGAAACATTGCTAAGTTGCTTTTTCCGTGGTAGATGACTGGATGGAGCGAAGTACAAAATTAATGGGGTGTTCAGTCTATAAGGCATTAAACATTCATTATAAAAAGGCAGTGTTTGACTAAAGCCTTGAGCTTGATTTCATCGGCTTTTCAAAAACGTTAAAGTAACATTTCTTCCCATAAGTTAAAAAGGGAAGTATCTATTTACTTAACCCATGTGCGAGCTTATATAAGCATATTGTTAACTGACACAGCTGTGATATTTTCTGCACAGTGGAACTTTATTTTGCTGAGGAATGCCGTTAAGTTTGTTTACTGACAGTTTGTAATATCTGCAATTTCAGGGTAATTTTGGTGAAGTATATAAGGGAATATTGAAAGATAAAACTCCGGTTGCTGTAAAGACATGTAAAGAAGACCTTCCCCAGGAGCTGAAAATAAAGTTTTTATCAGAGGCCAGGTGAGTGGTATAAATGTGCACTTGGGATCCATTACATACCTAAATTTAATGCAGTTCTAAAACAGGGAACAGTTCCTAGATTGTCTGAGACTAATCAGTACTTTCCACTTCAAAATATATTTCAAATTAACAGTGGTGGTGGAGGCCCTCCCTGAATTAATTCTCCCTGGAAGAAGTAAAATGTCATATGCAATCTGATATATCAAAGGTGAAAATAACCATCAACTGTTGATAGAAATTCCATATTGTGTAATATGCATACAATGGAAAACATTCCAGGTTAGATTATTTTACTGGGGCAATATTGTAGTAAGTGACATCAATAAACGCTTTTACCCTTACAAACAACTTGGACTACATAGAATAGGTTTTTCTTTTTCTTTTTTCCTCTTTCTCTTTCTCTTTTCTTTTTTGCTAAGAAACCTGAAACTATAGCAATTATTCATTATGAATTATTTACTGAGGCTCAATTGACATCTTACAGTTTTCTGTGGTTTTTTTTTTTTTACTTCTTTAAGGATAAACCACCTAGAAAACTATCTCAAAACAGTACTTGGCTGAAATATTATACAACCTTTAATGTTTCTCTAGGTTTAAACTCAGCCACAGTTTCCACAGTTGCGGTATAATTGTTAGGTAGCTGTTTGTGAGACTTGGGTTTCATATCCTTGCACAGTTTTGCAGAACGAACCTCCCAGGGCTACTGACAGGATAAAATGTGAATTTGAGCTGAGCCTTGCCTGTGGGAGAAGCAGTTGGTTGAGGTCTGCCTATTCCTCACAGTCTTGATCTTTTTCTCCAGATCTTTAGTGATTTTAGTTACATTCCCTCCCCACCCCGGCCTGCCAAATCAAATGTGGAAGGCATGGTATAAAGGACGGGATGGTAAACCTGCAGTCCTCCAGATGTTGTTGGACTACAGCTCCCATCAGCTTCACCTAGCACATCAGTAGGGAGGATGAGAATTGGAGACCCACAGGTTCCCCATCCCTGGTATAAAGGTTCCATGTGCTCTCAAGTACATTGGGAGTCAAGGAGGAACAGCCATGGACATCTAACTCAGTGCCACTCTTGGCCGCTCTGTATGCATAGAGCCCCAATGTTTTTGTTCCTTGGCAAGGCAAAAGTCCTCTGCCCTCCACCCAGGAATCCAACAGCCCAGCTCTTTCTGTGTAGATTGCATGCGCTTAGACTTCATGGTAAGAACAAGTGTGTGACTGGGTGGGGGGTCTGTTAGGGGGAGGAGAGCCCTGTAGAGGACAGAATTGTAGAATTGCTATGAAGATGTGCTATGCTAGTGGCAGCACTCCCAAGCAGAGGAGGGGTGGGATCGATTGGGATATATACCTCTGTACTACTAGTGGATTTACTTGTCCATGCCATGAGGTATGGGAAGTATCAAGAGGTGCTTGAGTAGTGTGTGTAGCCTTGGGTCTTACGGAAAAGGCGGAGGAACAATACCAGAACTTCAAAGAGCAAGGGAGAAGGCAAGCATTAAGGTAGTGCCAAAAAAGAGTAGCCATTTGGTAACTTGTACAACTATCGTGCTATATCCTGATGACGATTGACTCAAAAGGTTTCGAGCAATCTTCAGGTAGTAAATTGCTGCTTTCTAATACCAGCTTGAAGCCCTGTTCTCCTGGCTCTTGCAATCATGAGCTCTCCTAGCATTGGGGGAGGGGGGGCATAACTGTACACCTGGGCTTTCCAGAACTATATGAGGAGCTAGATCATGACACGGCTTGTTAATTTGTTAATGAGAACATCTCTTTGGAGCTTAAGTTGAAAATGAATCAGTGTAACTTCTCTGTCACATCTTTAAAATGATTAAGATGGTAGAAGGCACAGGTGTTGATTGCAACTGGAGAGTGATCACATGCCATTTGTCTTCATGGAAATGTTCACATGTCTTCCAGGATTTTCTGCCTATTCTAAAGTAGTGAATATATGCTTTCTATCTATTTTTACTTGTACGTACTTATGTCTGCTAGATGTTGATTAAAATAAATAGCACTCTAGTCCTATCACTTGCATGGTGGGGTAACTTAAATCTAAAGGGGACTATAGAGTCTCAATTTTAGCCCCACCCCTTTGTCACACTGCTCCTTACAGCTTCCCATATGTTCAGGGCAGATGTGTGCAGTGGAGAGTGTTTTGCACTCAAGTAGATTTCCCTGCACGTTCTAGAAATCTGGTTGTGTTTGGTTCTAGATGATATGAGTGAACCTGTATAAATATTTATGATGTGTATTTTCCTGTTTGCTTAAATTGTGCTATGGTTGTGTTTAATTTTTTTTAAAGTTACCCTGGGATTCTTTATGTGAAACGTATTGGATAAAGTAAATGAATACATGCTCATGATCCCCTTTCATGTGTGTTGTCACTGAGAAGAGCTTTAGTTTTATCATCTTTCTTAGTAAGAGGTGGTTTCAGTTGTACAATGTGATTCTTTTCGTGTTTACTGAAACTCATCTGAGCTTATTTTAGTCATGTAGATGCTCAGTAACTTTTTTCCTACATAACTGAAATCAAGTTGATACAATGACATGATAAAACCTTTGTACCCCTTTTTCAGAATACTCAAACAGTATGACCATCCGAATGTGGTAAAGCTTATAGGAGTTTGCACTCAAAGGCAACCTATATATATCGTTATGGAGCTTGTTCCAGGTAATGTGTTCATTTATTCTTATAGCATTCTTGTAGTACCCAGGTTTCTAATCCTCCCCATTTGTTTGGATATACTCATTGTCCTTCCTCTGCATCTTCTCAGTTTAACTAATCTGCTCTTTAGAGACAGAAAGGTCTCAGATATCCGCACACTATTTCAGAATCAAAGAATAATTTTGTTTTTACCAGCAGGTGGAGACAGTATCAAAGTCATAGCTCGTAGGCACATCCCATTGTAAATCAGTATGAATCATGGGAATATATGCAATCTGCTGTTCCATGTTCATTCCACATACTGAATACATATGTGAAGAGCAAAAAGTAAAAGTCTTATTCTATAATATTAAATTAATCAGTAATTCAGTACCTCACTTTCACTTAAAAGGAACAGGGAAGTTCTCAATTAGGGTTAGGCTAGATACTGAACCTGTGTTCCCTGAGCTGTTCCTGGACTCCAGCTCCCATCAGTCTCAAGCAAGAAGGTTAATGGTCAAGGATATTGGGAGTTGTAGTCAAGCAGCACCTGGGCTACATCCCCATCCCTGAGTTTACATGTATTTTCAGGGCTTTTGGTGCACGAATATTGTTGACTAGTTTAACTAGTCTATTTTTTTCTTCAAAGTTTCCCCCCTCACTTGGAGTTACAGGTGAGGAGGTGTTGTCATTGGAAGCAAGGTCAGTTGCTTTCTGTATCATAATCTTTGCTGAACCTCGTGCCCCTTTTGCTAACAAAAATATATTTTTGGAGAGAGAACTGTGGAGAATATGCTGTTTCCATATCACTCACAAGATTAATATTCCATATGGTTCCTGAGTGCAAAACCAGGGTGGAATTATAACACGGGGTAAGTGTTTATACCAAGGGTGAGGAACCTATGGGCCTTCAGATGTTGCTGGACTCCCAACTCCTATCGGGCCCAGCCAGCATGGCCAATGGTCAGGGATGATGGGAAATTTTGACCAACATCATCCAGAGACCCTGGGTTCCTGGTTTATACAATTTGGATGTATCAGTCTTGAGTTGACTTTTTTAAAAAGGGTTAATCTAGTTTTTTATGTTTTGTTCTCTATGGTGTACCCATGACCAAAGCAGCTCATGATCAATACCAAAATACAGCATCATAAACAAGGAGTTCATAACAAAACATATCAAGCAAATTCAAATAGGACAAAGTCAAGTAATCAGATTCAGTACTATAATGAAAGATACTTTTAAATACAAAGGCACAATAAGAATGAATGGTTTGTGAAAAAAGAGAAAAAGTTAACCCAGTGTTTGCTACTACAGTAGTTGCAAGTCTTGCCTCAGCAGCCCAGTTTATATAACAGTCTGGCATGTCTGGGGCTGGGCTTCTCAGCAGGCTGCATGGCTTGCAGCTGGCTCCTTCATTTCTCCTCTAAGAATGCAGCATTAAAAGAGAAAAGGCTGCCCTGCACCAAGAGCAGCGAGATGTTAGACCTCAATGACAACTATTTGTATTTTTATCTCATCCCAGTAGTGTAAATAGTCTGGTAAAAAGATCTGAAGAACTCGAGGAAACCTGGAGGGCAGCATGAGAGCTAGCCACCTTGTCACTTCCAATTTATATGATATTATTCCTATGGCAATGAAGCATCTGCCTTTGATTGGCTAAGGTGGTATGGTGACATGGAATGCTCATCTTGCAGTCCAGCTCTTGTGTAAGAAACATTTTCAGTTAGACTGGATTAAATGCTTCGGCAGGGGCTGGTTGTGGAATGGAAACCGTCCCAGTGTGCAGAGAAGCCAAGGAGAAGCTCAGAGAAAAGGAGGCTAGAGGAAGGATGCATAGTTGGATTTGGGCTGGGAAGGGCAGAGGAATAAAGCAACTGAGGCAAAAGGGAGCTACAGTAATGAGAATAGGAAAAAGAAACCACATCCTAGTCTTTGGGCCGCATGGTGTGAAGGAACTGAATGATGTGAGAGTGAGTGCTAGGTAATTTGCTTAAGAAACATGGAGGGCAAGGGAAGTGGTTGCTTGGTCTAGAGCCTTGAGAAGGGAATTGTGCCAGGCATGGCTTCTGCTGTCACTGCAGCATTGTGACGACTTTCTTAAGGGTGCAACAGTTGGACCCAAAAAGCAGGAGGCAGGGCTGGATTTCGCGTACTGAAACCCAACATTCCCCAACCTTGTGCCCTTAAGATGTTTTGGACTACAATCCCCAAGAGTTCCAGCTGGCTTTGGCAATCGTCTGGGGTGATGGGAGTTCTAGTCCAAAATATCTGAAGGTCAAAAAAAAAGTTGCAGAAGGGTGGGATGGAGACTGGTAAAAAGTGTTAAAACCAAGAGGCAGGCAGCAGGATCAGAGTTAAAATAGAACAAGCCGAGGTTGGGAGCAGGGAGGCCTGAGGAAGAGTCTCAGGAATCAAGGTGACAACAGGGCACAGAAGGAAAACATGCACTTGCATCCAGGAAATCAGATAGAAACCTGGAACTGGAGAGTTAACCAGAAAGCAGCAACTCCCAGGACTGTAATTGCTTCCACATACAGAGGACACGAGCACGGCGAGGGATGGGGGTCAGGAAGCAGTTGCTCAGGTTTCAGTCCTATGTAGCTGAAATGATAACTCAGCAGCCATGTTTCTCTAAACACGACACTTCTCAGCCAGTGTGACTTCAATTGTTTCTGCCCTCAACTCTGTTTAGGATTATGAGCACATGGCTGCTTTGTTTGTGGCACATGCTTCTCCTTGCCCACTCCCTTCTCTTATTGGTGGCAAATAGATATTCTCAGCCTTTTTTTCTGTAAGTAGAAGCTGCCATTTGGCCCATGGCAGCAATCATAAATGTGGTTTGAAAGATGCCAAGCAAAGTTCTACTCATAGCGAGTGATTCAGATGATCTGTCAGGAGTTGCAGTGGCAAGGAACTGCCACAAGCAGAGTAGTCCTATAAGGTCATAAATACAGCTGAGGTATCCGTCTGAGTTGGGGGACTCATGACACAATTTCAATGTTTTTTCTTTATTATAATGTGCTCAAAGAAGTACTAAATTTAAGGTGGACTGGGCAGAAAAAAAGTATTCTTGAAAGGATGAAGAAGTGGGGATCCCCTTAATGAAATATTTTAGGGTATGTATTTTGAAACCATTTTTCTGCCTTCTGTGCCCGTTAGCTGGGAACCAATCACATAATACTGTTTTTAATTTGTAGCTTTTAAATGTGTATGGTTTTCATATGGTTTAATATAGATGCAGCCCCTACTGAATCACTGGTTTGTTTTTTAGTGTCAGCATATAACTGCAAAATTCATGCCAGTGTGCTTTTTATAGCTTTAATATTTCAAAGCTTATTCCTTTTGATTTCATCCATCAAAATATTGCTGATGCAGCATTAGCCATTTGTGGATACTTTAAAATAGTATTCCATAATGCTTTGTTTGGTTGCTCTAATGTTTCATTTGGTGCCTAATATTCCAAAACAAAGGAGGATGGGAGAGCATAAGCTGACCACTTATTATCATGGTGAATAATCATTAATTGTTTGAAATGGGAGCCAGATATTTCAATTTGCACATTGCATAAGTTCAAAGCCTGTTAGCATACTCCATAAGAAACTGTTGACATTTTTATCATTCTCCTCTGGCTAGGCTATTGTATATTATACCACTACTTATTTTTCGTGTGAGGCTATACAGTAAAAAAGGCTGAACTAAAAGAAAAAAATACCTTCTCCAATTTGAGAGCTGCTTCTTGTTTCTTTTCCTTTCTAAAAATATACAAAGCCAGAACTAATGGAATCATAGTACTAGCAGTTTCTGCAGCAAACAAGGGAGAGAAAACTTTATTCCAAATGTAATTCTTCTGTCTTGGCACCCATGCCACAGGTTTAGGAAGAGGTGAATGCCCCCAGGTAGGTCTAGGAATACCCCCGGTCTGAATCCCTGGAGAGACTCTGTTGATCAGTGTAGACAATACTGAGCCACATGGACTAATGGGTGGTAGAAGGCAGCTTTTCTATGTTTGCTGAGCTCCTCTTCCAGTTTGTCACTTAATGATGGTAGCCACCATTATGTTCAAGCAGCCCTCCTGGCCTTCCTATCAAGAGTTGCTACAAGCCCTAGAACATTTTGACATCATAGCAGTTGAAACAGTGGTTGGGGAATCTTCCCCTTTTTACATACGCATGCAGAGGTCCCCATTTGTCTCAGTACCGTGTTCTCCATCACCGCTTCTGCTGCCTCATACTTCCATCACTTGTTTTCTAGCCCCCTCCTGCTTCTCACACCTCTCTCCTTTTTGTCCTCATATCAATGACATTGGACCTTCACTCCAGCCTTTTTCTCCCAGTTCCAACTTCCACATCTCTGTGCTTCCTCAACCCTCCTCATATCTTCCGTGTCATCACTGCGGTTTAGCCAACCTCTGGAAGGAAACTTGCAGACTCACAGGCAAGTGCCTTAAACTAAAGCCTTTCACCTTATGTGTGCTCATATCTGTGCTCATATATTCCACACTATTTGGAGTCTCGGTAGTTGAACTGAGCTGAAATAGTTTTTTGGGGTGTAATATTGGGCAGAGGTGCTAGATTTTGGCCAGATCCCTATGAACTTTGAGCTTGCAAGCAATGTGGAAGCCAAGTGTTCTATCAAGTGTTCTGATAAAAGTGCTTTAATGTAGTATGAAATGGGTATACAGAATTGTTCAATTATGCCTAAAAAGTGCCTAGTGTTACATAACACCCAGAACAAGGTGGCTTCCCAGCAATCCTGCAGAAGAGAGGATTGTAATTGTCTTGTGCCTTCAGTCATTGAGGGGTCAGTGACAGTTTCTGCTGGAGTGCATTCTCACTGTGGGTTTTATGTAAAATATTTCCCAAGAGAAACAGATGGGAAATATTTTACACAGAAATGTGCTGGAGTTGCCATAAAATTTACTTCCTTCCTTCCTTCCTTCCTTTCTCTCTCTCTCTCTCTCTCTCTCTCTCTCTCTCTTTCTCTTTCTCTTTCTCTTTCTCTCTCTCATTAGAAATAGATCAGCATCACCAGTTCAGTGATGAGATTGCTACCTGTCTTGGTGGTGCCAATATTGGGCCAACCCAGGCACACCATTCTTTGCCTATTAGTCCAGGTTAAGCATACCCAACTCCCTCAACCATTGCTCATAAGGCTTGGTTTCCATATCCTTGATCATCTTGCTCACCCTCTGTCTTCTCACAAGACAGAGAAACCAGTAAGAGAACACTTCAGTCTCCCAGGACAATCTATACAAGATCTCAAAGTAGCTGTCTTATTACAAAAGAATTTCAGAAATAGACTGGAAAGAGAAGTTGCTGAATTGCAACTTATTACCAAACTTAAAACCATGGATAAACCTGGTCTGAATAAAGACATTGGATTCTTATCTCATTATACATGATAAAGCTATTTTTAGCTATCTTACCCCTTGCTTTTTCCTGTAAGACCAATTGCAGTCATTAAAAGTCGTCAACAGGTTTACCACAGCTATCAGCCAATCACCCATTCCCACCACCCTTCTGAGTAATATCCCTCCCCACCTTCTCACTATATATAAGGGTCTGGTGACTTCTATTTCAGTGTATCTGAAGAAGTGTGCATGCACACGAAAGCTCATGCCAATAACAAACTTAGTTGGTCTCTAAGGTGCTACTGGAAGGAATTTTTTTATTTTGTTTTGATTACGGCAGACCAACATGGCTATCAACCTGTAACTATATTCTCAGAGTATTAGACTCGGACGACTCAGCTTCTCAACAGTGTTGCTATTTGACTCATGGAAGTGATAGCACTTTGCAATAGTTTTCACCAAGTAAGGCTGCCCATTGTGCAGTTGTACTTCTTTGGGTGCATGAAAGTGAAAGAGAATATAGTGATAAGACCCGCTTCCCCTTTCTGGGTTCATGTAAACATTGCAAATTACTTGCTTCAGCAGCCTTAGCTAGAGTCTGTACCTGCAGTCTTCTCAAGATCCAGACACATTAGTTAAAATATACCCTTGTGTAGACAAACTACGCTTGGGTTGCTTAGAGCTACTCAAGTCATTTTTGAACCTCTTCAGGCTTATGATACTGTTGAACTTGGATACTGCCTTTTCTCCTATCATTCCTTCCTTCTGTCTGCAGCAGATTGCCTCCAGACCCAGCTGCTTTGGAAAATGTCATTATGTTAATAGCAATGGCTTTGAGGTTTTCAATACACAAATGATGAGGGTAGAAGAAGTTACTGCTTTACCAGATTTCTATAACACCGCTGTTGGATTCCATGTTAGTGGCATTCTTTATATTTTGGACAAGTGAGGAAAGAAGCAGCAGGGGGTATTAAGTATTTGGTGAGGAGAGAGAAAATTCCCCAGCAGCCTTTATTCTCTGTGCATTCTTGCTCGGATACCTGTGGTGGAAATTGATTAGTGCCTATCCAGCCCTCTAGATATTGAAGCTAATGGTCTAATATTTCTCTGTCTCACCCACATGCACACTGAATTCAGGCTCTCTTCTGTGAAGCAATAAGAGGATAACTTGGTTTACCATTTCAGTTATGAGGTGCAAAAATAACAAAAAACGAAAAAACCAAACACCTTGGGTATCACAGGCTAACTGCTGGACTGTTGTCCTCATGAGCTAAGTTAATATCGCAGCTAAGTGGAGTTGCTGACAGAGATTTAGAGTTTAAAATGACTTTCTCCCAAGAGAAAGATCTCAGTGTTGTTGGTTTTTTTTAAAAAAATAATAATTCATTAAGAGTAAATACAGTAATCCAGGGGCTGATTCAATTCCCTATTCCTGTCTTGAGTCATAGTTCACAGAGCAAAATGGAGAGAGATGTTCCATTGGGTGTCATTTCCCTGCAAGTGATGCCAGAGCCTACAAGCCTATTAAGGGAATACAGGGGCACTAAAATATAGATGTTATTGCTCTGACAGACAAATGGTACTGGCTGTTGCATGCATCGACTCACTCGTTTTTCTTACAAAGGAGGTTGCCGTATGAGTTGGCACCGAAAATATCGTTTGAAAATGTTTTTGCAATGTTCTGTAGCTCTGCAATAACAAGGCACTAAAATGCCACATTTCTCAGGCCTGCTTTAGCTAACTAAGCAATACTTATTATGTGAAGGACAAAAATACCCTCACACAAAGACAAAAGACACGAATGGCAACACAAATAATCTCCCCACCCCCTCAGGTATGTAGCCGAGTCACAATTTCAGCACTTGGAGACTAGAGAGCAGTAGAATTTCATATTCCTGTCTGGAAAGAAATGTATGATCCTGCTGAGAGAGATTTTCTTTGTGCTTTGTCAAAGAAAACTACTGGTCAGGCAGTACATGAGAAGAGGACTCTGGAGCATTTTTAGCACATTATTTGTTTCAAATACACAGTTATCTGTTCTAGCTAGGCAGAGTAAAATTCCATGAATCCTTGTACCATTTGTCAGAATGTTGAAAAGACACACTTAACCCATCAAGCAGAATGAAACGTAGGAAGTGTTCTCAGGAAAATGGAAAGCTTAGTTGGAACAATATTAAGATGTTCTTCTGTTCAGAAAGTGTTGATTATGGAATACTTAGAAGTAGCTATCACGTGTTTTCTAGAAACCTGGCTTGTTCCAATCAATGGGATATAGCTTTTAGAACAATGTTCATTTGATTTTCTACAGTTTTATTCAGAAGCAATCCTGTCTTTAAGGATAGGCAGTTATAATCTTATGGATGGTAGCTTTGCCCCATTGGCTGCTTAGATCTTGTATTTCTCATGATATGATATCTGATTAATTCCTTAATGTTGTCACTTGCTGTGGGCTTGCCATGTACCTGGGATTTCAAAAGAACGGGAATACAGCACACTTGACTCTTGGATAGGTCAATGCAATGTTACTGTGTGTGATAACTGAGATGTTAGCTGATGTTAACTGAGATGAGATGTGACTCTCGTTGCAATTTATTATGCTGCTATTTCATAGTTTACATGGCAAAATAGGGACTGTATTTTATTAAGATTAGGCTCCAAAGACTGCACACAATTTTGTATTCTAAATACTCAGATTTTTAGGCAACTACGTTTTATCTCCATAACTTAGGTAAAGGGACCCCTGACCATTAGGTCCAGTCGTGACCGACTCTGGGGTTGTGGCGCTCATCTCGCTTTATTGGCCGAGGGAGCCTGGCGTACAGCTTCCGGGTCATGTGGCCAGCATGACTAAGCCGCTTCTGGTGAACCAGAGCAGCGCATGGAAACGCTGTTTACCTTCCCGCCGGAGCGGTACCTATTTATCTACTTGCACTTTGATGTGCTTTCGAGCTGCTAGGTTGGCAGGAGCCAGGGACCGAGGAACAGGAGCTCACCCCGGCGCGGGGATTTGGACCGCCGACCTTCTGATTGGCAAGTCCTAGGCTCTGTGGTTTAACCCACAGCGCCACCCGAGTCCCTTAGTGCTTTTCAGATTCTCTGCTTTTTGAAATCACTTTCTCCATTGACTTTCCTGCTGAAGAAGCCTCTGAATGTCATGCAGTTTCTGGGTCTTGTGCACACCCAGTTCATGCAGGATGTACACCAGGTCTTTTAGGTCTTCCGTTGACCCACATCAGCCAGGAACATTGCTAAGATCACATCCAACACTCCCCCTTGAATTGGAAGATGAGTAGTGTTCATCCTGTCTTTTAGGGAAAACTCATCTGCCATTAGTGATATTTTCGTTGAGAGACACCTGAAAAGCTTCCAAGGAGCCTTAGAAAAATGATTTGAAAATGCTGATTTTGTCATTCGTATACGTTGCAGTACAAGAATCACAATGATAAGCGTCAATATGTGGAGTTGGAAGTAATCAGTGTTTTTGTCATGTTCTCCCCACACCTGATCTTTGGTTGTGAGCTTTCACACCTTTACTGAGATTGCATCATAGAACATCCTTTTTCCCAATTAAAAAATGTGTCCTCTTTCCTAGAGTCATCCTCCATACTGCTTCTTAGACGATAGCTCAGTGGGACCTTCAGTTTTAATTAACCTGTACCTTGGGGTTAAACCAGAGCTGGTTGACATTTTTCAGTACAAGTTAAAGAGTTTACACATAAACAGGGAAGTTTGGTATATTTGTTTTAGCATATAGGCTATATGACCAAAACAACTTACAGTAAATTCCAAAACAAGGTAATATTAGCAGTTAGTGCAAAGCTAGGCTTTTGTATGGTCACTGTGAGAACAGGTTACTGGACTAGATGGGCCTTTGGCCTGATCCAGCAGAGCTTTTCTTATGCTTGTGACTTTCAGCAAGACAACACCATTAGTCCACGGAACAAACAACAACACATACCTAACAGATTTAAACCTAATTTCCAGTCGTTTTCCCTCGGCAACTCAACATGTTTGACCAAGTCAGTCATTTTTTAAAAACTCTAATAAGCATTCAAAGTACTGGCATCAGTGGCGTAGCGTGGGTTGTCAGCACCCGGGGCAAGGCAAGTAATTTGCGCCCCCTAACCCGTGGATTTGCGCCCCCTAACCCTAACCCCCAGATGTTGCGCCCGGTGCGGCCGCCCCCCCTGCACCCCCCACACTATGCCACTGACTGGCATATAGAGATTGTCCTACTTATTTTACTCCTGTTTTCTTTTGCAAAATAGTTAAACAGATTTCCTTCATATTTTCTACTTAACATTGCCTTAAATTACTTTATACTTTTCTTCCTCTGGACAGACAGCTGTGTTCCCTAAAAATCTGTAAAATTCAAAAGGCTCTACTTGTGTGTGTGTTTTTAACAGTGATTTTGTGAGTTTTGAAGACCTTTTGTTGCATTCCCTTATGTTCGTGCAAACAGAATTTTGCCAAATGGCAAATTTATATTAAGGCTAACTTTGGAGCAGACATTCGATCAATACTAGAGGAATAAAACATGCCATTTGGAGGAAAGCAATTTTTTCATCACATCTAAACTTGATTGTTTTGGGTATGATGTGGCATATACTTAGCTTTTTATAATTAGCTGGGAAATTATACTTAAATAACATTGCAATACAACATGCTTTTCAGTGTTATGTAACTTTAAAAATTGATTGAAGGTAAATGTAAAAATGATTATCAACACAGAGGGCATTCTAAATTGCTTTGTAGGCTCTTTCCCTCCAGAAAACTAGAAACACTTTGAATGAGTGAAACTCCTTAATAGAAGGTTCTGCTCATAAAGTAAGAGAATTCTTAGTAATTTCAATAGTGCTGAAAAAGCAGTATTCGCTGTAATCGATAAATTCATTAGGCACAGTTTAACAATACAGTTTAATCTTGCTCTACTTAGGAGTTCTCACTTGGTAAAGGTTACTCAACACTTACATTGGAAGCAAACGATAGCCTGTCTGTTTTCTTTAGTTTAACTGATACCTTCAGTAAATGTTGAGTTTTGAGAAACGATAGCATTTGTATTTGTTAGCAGAGCTTAAAGGCTAGAATTAGTTTTTAAAATGAGAAGTTTTAACACTATATTTTTTAGGTTGCTGCCTGAGAGATGGAGCATGTTTACTCACTTCTTTAAAGAGAATCAGGCATATCCCTTGAAGGGCCTGTAGGCATAGTTCATGTAATATGCATACTCTCAGTTCTAACTAAAGGTTTTTGTAATGGGGAGAAGGATGTCAGGGTTAATTCCTTTGACTCTTTTGCACATATAATCTACTGTCATATTCCAATCCAATGCCAGATCCCACAGAGAAAGAGGCAAAGCTGGTTAGAAGTTGTGGGACCACAGATAGCTCCAAGTGAGCAATTTGCTCCAGCAAAGGTTGAGAAGAGGAATGAACCTTTTTAAGCTACTGCTCTCGGTCTACCTCTAAGGCTCCACCTGTTTGGGACAAGGTTTAGATTTGTGACGAGTCACCAAGGCACCATATCATTACATGTGTAAGACCCATTGGTGACAGTTAAGGGCAGAGCCGGCCCAGCTTGGAGGTCAGGGTGAGGCCTCCACAATGGTTCTCCTGTGGGTACCCCTTCCCTTTCACCTCTGCCAGTGGTGGAGAAGCACCGCCAGCGGCAGTGCTGATTTTGGGTAAGGTCACACTGATTTTGAGCGAGACCTTGCCTGAAAATCAAGTGAGATTCCATGGAGCAAGTGAGATCTAGAATACTTTCCTTGCATCCAGAGATCCCCTGTGCAAACAGAAATAAAACCTCTCATGCAGGGATGCCCCCCTTTTCTTTTTGTTGAATCCCTTTCCTTCTGCATTCCTCCTCACATGCAAACACATTATGTTGCCAACAGACCGCCAAGCATTGGAAACAGATTTTTCAGGGGCCTGCTGTGGGAAGGGGGAGGCAACACAGCCCTTTCCGTGAATAGAGCTCTTTGCATGGGAGATAGGATGCAAGCCATTGAATCCAGTTTGCAATAGATGTTATTAGTTTCTTGTTATCAAGTTACTTAGCCGTATTTCAGAAACAATATAGATTGTTATTCTGTATAAATGGGCTATTTCAAATCCTTACTGCTTGCTGTTATATTGTAAATGGTATCTTCACAACATGTATTCCAAATAAATGTAACATGATGGCAATATGAAGGCTTGTTTTTCAAAAGGAGGTAAAGAAATTTGCACAGCTAGAGATATGAACTGAAAGAGCTGGAGTGAAATCCTCTTAGCATAGCTTTGAAGTATTTATGTGGTCTGTGCCTTATGAAGATGAATTACTGGGATTTTTCTACAAATGCTATAAATGTGTGAATTTACCAGTGGAATAATCCCTTGTTTGTTAAAGGGTTGGCAATTAAGTGTTAATTCACATCCTAGACATGAACATTATAAGGGTCTAAAAGGAATTGGCACTATGTCTTATACTTGGCACTTTAGTCATGTAAATTACCTGTTTACATCCATAAATAATGCCACATCATGACTGAATAGAACAAATAACATTTTGCATATCCTAATATAAATGAAATGCGGTCTTGACTATGCTACCACTCAGTGGATTTGTAACTGGCTGACTGACCGAACCCAAAGGGTGCTCATCAATGGTTCCTCTTCATCCTGGAGAAGAGTGACTAGTGGGGTGCCACAGGGTTCTGTCTTGGGCCCGGTCTTATTCAACATCTTTATCAATGACTTGGATGATGGACTCAAGGGCATCCTGATCAAATTTGCAGATGACACCAAACTGGGAGGGGTGGCTAACACCCCAGAGGACAGGATCACACTTCAAAACGACCTTGACAGATTAGAGAACTGGGCCAAAACAAACAAGATGAATTTTAACAGGGAGAAATGTAAAGTATTGCACTTGGGCAAAAAAAATGAAAGGCACAAATACAAGATGGGTGACACCTGGCTTGAGAGCAGTACATGTGAAAAGGATCTAGGAGTCTTGGTTGACCACAAACTGGACATGAGCCAACAGTGTGACACGGCAGCTAAAAAAGCCAATGCAATTCTGGGCTGCATCAATAGGAGTATAGCATCTAGATCAAGGGAAGTAATAGTGCCACTGTATTCTGCTCTGGTCAGACCTCACCTGGAGTACTGTGTCCAGTTCTGGGCACCACAGTTCAAGAAGGACACTGACAAACTGGAAGGTGTCCAGAGGAGGGCAACCAAAATGGTCAAAGGCCTGGAAACGATGCCTTATGAGGAACGGCTAAGGGAGCTGGGCATGTTTAGCCTGGAGAAGAGGAGGTTAAGGGGTGATATGATAGCCATGTTCAAATATATAAAAGGATATCACATAGAGGAGGGAGAAAGGTTGTTTTCTGCTGCTCCAGAGAAGCGGACACGGAGCAATGGATCCAAACTACAAGAAAGAAGATTCCACCTAAACATTAGGAAGAACTTCCTGACAGTAAGAGCTGTTTGACAGTGGAATTTGCTGCCAAGGAGTGTGGTGGAGTCTCCTTCTTTGGAGGTCTTTAAGCAGAGGCTTGACAACCATATGTCAGGAGTGCTCTGATGGTGTTTCCTGCTTGGCAGGGGGTTGGACTCGATGGCCCTTGTGGTCTCTTCCAACTCTATGATTCTATGATTCTAAATCATGTTTTAAGGTAATAAAGTAAACATAGAAGGAACCCTGATAAACTATTTCTTTACTTTTTTAGATTTCCCCCTATATCAACGCTTAAGAATAAAACATTTTCTGTACATCCTATAAAACAGTATTTTCTTGAGGCATTTATGCTGCAAAGTGAAGGATGGCCTGAAATGAAATAGTGAAGCATCTACAATGTGATGCAATAAGGCTACATATGATAAGAGAGAAAATTCTGCTCCATTAATTTAATAAATTCAACCTAGAAAATTATCTCGTCTGCTTTCCTGATTTCCCTGCCCCACCAGCACCTCCATGCTCCTCTTTCTGATACAGGTCCTCTGCCTTTTGGTTATAAAGCCAGACAAAGAGCATTATTGGGCTGGTAGTTATGTTACCATGGTAGATTTCTATACAGTCTTACTTCTCATCAGTGATTCTCCACTGTTGCTTCACCTGGACCCAGAAACAGCTGCAATTGGTCAGGAAGCTGCTGTTCATGCCACAATAAGAATACATATGATGGTTGCTTTTTTTGCTGATACTACCATGCCTGAATCCAGGAGCTCAGGCAAGTTGTAGATCTGTTCTTTCACTTGCAAATAAAATGACCATAGTAACTGATTCTTTGCACTGTTCCTTTAGGCCAGTGGTTTCCAATTAGCTAAGTACTGCAGACTCTCTGTTTTTCTAAAGTCAAGCCATGGACCCCCTACTTTTGCTATATCTGTAGTAGTTTTGAAAGAATTGTTGCTTTTGAATTATGGTGCTGGAGGAGACTCTTGAGAGTCCCATGGACTGCAAGAAGATCAAACGTATGTATTCTTAAGGAAATCAGCCCTGAGTGCTCACTGAAAGAACAGATCGTGAAGCTGAGGCTCCAGTACTTTGGCCACCTCATGAGAAGAGAAGACTCCTTGGAAAAGACCCTGATGTTGGGAAAGATTGAGGGCACAAAAAGAAGGGGACGACAGAGGACGAGGTGGTTGGACAGTGTTCTCGAAGCTACCAGCATGAATCTGACCAAACTGCGGGAGGCAGTGGAAGACAAGAGTGCCTGGCGTGCTCTGGTCCATGGGGTCACGAAGAGTCGGACACGACTAAACGACTAAACAACAACAAATGGTAGTTTTTGTTATGTGAATGGTGCCATGGGCCCCCTGGGTGGGTTATGTGGATCTCTTGGGGTCCATGAACCACCAGTTGGGAGCCCCACTGCTTTAGGGCGATAAAGAGCCCAAGGGAAGAAGTACTGATGTCTATCTAACAACAACAGTAAGTTGATCTTATGGCACATTGACATGGAGAGCCATTCATTTCCAGCTGGTGTTGGCCATCTGTACATGTGGATTTCCTCCTAGTCTGGTATCAGTACATTCCTAGGAGCAGTTAACTCTGCATTAAGGGAAGTATTTCCTTCCCTCCTGTATCAGAAAATGTGGCAGAAATGTGGTTTCTTTGTTATGAATTACTGACAAAAATATTTTTAGTGATGCTGAATTCTTTATCAGCTATTATAAAGTTCACACATTAAGAATTTTCCCCTTACGCTGGCGTTTTTTTAGAAGTCTCCAGCTGATAGTGCTTTCCATACAAGCAGCAGAGTTTGCAATGTTGACAGTGTAGACAAAAAAAAAAAAAAAAAAAAAAAGGCAAATGTGTGTAAACAGTTTGCTGTGCTGTTTTGGTGCAAATCAGTGTCTTCAGCTGTGTTCATAAATGTAAAAGAAAACTTGATTTTTATGTGCTTGTTGAACCCTGTATTCCTGTGAAATAGTTTAAAAAGAGGATTCTCAGCTAATGTTACAGTGGCTCTTCTCCCCTCTCCCCTTTTCAGTTAAATTATATTGTTTTGAGTGTAACTTAAAAGAAGACTATGCAGGTAAAGGTAAAGGACCCCTGGACAGTTAAGTCCAGTCAAAGGTGACTAAGGGGTTACGGCTCTCCTCTCGCTTTCAGGCCGAGGGAGCTGGCATTTGTCCACAGACAGTTTTCCGGGTCATGTGGCCAGCATGACTAAACCACTACTGGCACACAGAGGATGTGACGAGTGCCAGAGCACACCGAAACACCGTTTACCTTCCCGTCACAGGGGTACCTATTTATCTACTTGCACTGGTGTGCTTTCAAACTGCTAGGTTGGCAGGAGCTGGGACAGAGCAACGGGAGCTCACCCCGTCGCAGGGATTCGAACCACTGACATTCTGATCAGCAAGCCCAAGAGGCTCAGTGGTTTAGACCACAGCTCCACCTGCGTCCTTTCCCTTTACCTATGCAGAAAGTTTAGCTGGCCACTTGCATGATTGTCCTAGGCTGAGGATGCAGAAATTGTACAGAGCAAGTGACCCCTGGGAGAAGTTGCAACCATGGGGAGCAATTTTTGTTAGGCTTTCCACTCCTGCTGCAGTCTTTTCAGGCAACAGAAATCTACGAGACACGCACAACAATCAACATTGTACTCAATATTCTAAAGAGGGGCACAACTTACTTATTGATCACTTGTCTTTAAGGCACCGTTCCACGCTTAACAAAACCCAGTTGGTGTATGTTCAGAAGTGCTTCTGTTTCCCTGTCTTCTGGGAATTGTTTAGAAATCTCAAGCAGTTCCTTATTTATTAAAGGGTTAACTAAGCACACAGAGAGAGATGGATGGGGCATCCATCTTTTTTCTCCTTTTCCCCCAATGTTTTTGGCGGTTCTCATTTTTATATGTAATCTGCCTTGAGTCCCATCAGGGAAACAGGTGAGGTATAAATAAATATATAACAGCAGCAACATAGGAAGCTGCCATACTGAGTCAGGCAATTGGTCCATCTAGCTCAATGTTGTCTACATTGGCCAACTGTGCTTCTCCAGGCTTTAATTCATTCATGACATTTCCAGTCCATCCTGAAATTCCCAGGGATTGAATATGGGGCCATAAAATGAAATGACTGACTATAGCACTTACTAAACAGAAATCCTAAAGTAGCCACTTCAGCACATATTAGAACATCATTTTCAGGCTAAGCCTGTGTTCAGTTAGTAGAAGACAGAATTACTCTGGGCTATCAAGCCAGAGACGAGGTATTACCAAAATACTGATATATCTCTGTTGGGTGCCAGCAAGAGGGTATGAAGTTGGAACCAGCCAATCAGGCGAGAATGCTTCCCACCCCACATTCCTGGATATCTGAGAGACATGCACAGGGGAATTGTTGGCCTATTAAGATGGGAGAAAAAGTGTGAATCACATCACCCTTCTCTTGATTCTCTGATGGATGGAAAGAGACATCACTTTCTCTGCTCAGAAGAGAAAATACGACACAGTGGTGACATGTGATCTTGCTTAGGAGATTATGACTGTGAAGGCTTTTCAGATGGAAATATGGAGTTCAGAAGGAGTGGGGTCTGCCTGTTAGTTACGGTATATGAACATTATTCCAAAGAGACGTATTTTAACAAGATTTTGGTTTTAAGTGATTTAATTGGTAAGGAAGTGGCGTATAAATGTTTTAAATAAATGAAATGCCTTGCTTCCTTACCATTAAAGTAAAATCTCTTTTAAAGCAAGAACATACCAGTTGTTTTGAGATCCCTGATGACTTAGGAGGTTTCATAACAAGACTTCTCGTCCCTGACTTGTGTTCACACTTCGTTGAAATTTATCCTCTTTTAGCTTGACACTGTTTGCAGGAATAGTGTTCAGTTTTAATTAAAACACTTGACTCCACTTTAAACCATAATATTCAACCCCTCTAGTGCTTTGCCCACCTTTCCCTCGAAATGTAATTTTCTACGGTTGTCTGTTCTGGGGATTTGGCTCTGTGTTTCTACTTTGCAGCTGATTTTATTTTTAATGTCTGTTTTTTATTGAAACAAGACACTTGTTTTAAAGCAAGCTATGTGTTTTGGGGAAAACATCTCTCTTGATAAGTCATAGTTCGTTAGAAACTAATCTTAACCTATGGTTTCCTAAAGGGATTGGGGAAAAGTTGAACATAACAAGATTTGCATTTTATTCTTTCATTTTTGTTCCCTCAAATATTCTAGCTGTTGTATTGAACAAATAAATTGTAGTCTCTGCTGAAAAGTGTTTTGAAATGGAATAAACAACTGGATACAGATACCTTTCAAAATAAATGGGAAAATAGAGGAAGCACAGTTGGTTTTAATGGCTATGGATCTAGCATTGTCTGCTTCTCTCCCTTATTATAATAGTGATTTTTAATAGACTAAGGATCTGGCTTTGTCTGTTACCTCCTTATTAATTACACTGGGCAACAATTTTTTACTTTTTGAATGTTGTCTAGATTTCTACAACTGATTTAGGGTATTTTTGCACTGCTGAATCAGGAAATGGTATCCGTTTCTCTCTATCAGGTCAGGTTTTTGTGCTATGTTGATTTGAAAAAAATCAGATCTTGTGACAAAATCGATTACATTTTTGTGGCATTATCAGCTATTTTTGTCAACACATATCATCCTAAATATTTTTTAAGAGAAAAAAATGTTTTTCCAACAACATATATTGATTACCTGATAGAAACATTGATTACTGTAAACTGAATGGTGGGCATTGATAAAGGTAAGTACACGTAAATTGCATGTTGCTTCACCATTTTTCAAACTTCAGGGCTTGAACTTCCGTTTCTTGGAACTCCTGGAATGCTCAGCGGCAGGGAGGTCTCTCTTCAGAGTCCAACAGTAGTCAGCCATCATGACTGCGTCCCAGCGACCCTGATACCTGGTCTCCATCTCTTTCATGTCCTGATGGAATCTCTCCCCCTGCTTGTCACTCATTGAACCCAGGTTCTCAGGAAACCGGTCCATATGTGAAAATAGGTAGTGCATCTTGACGCTCATGTTGCAGCCCAGGTTTCTGAAAGCAGTCAGCATGTTGTTGACAAGTTCTGCGTAGTTTCTGGCCTTATTGTTGCCAAGAAAGTTCTTCACTACCAGAACAAATGCCTTCCACGCTTCCAGTTCCACTTCATTCATTGAGTTTCCGAACTCTGGATCTCTGATGAGCTGACGGATCTGAGGACCGTCCAAGATGCCAGCTTTCAACTTCTCCATGGTCAATCCTGGAAAAGCCTGGCACAAGTAAGTGAAGCAGTCACCATCCTTGTCCAGAGCCTTGGTGTGCTGCTTGATTAAGCCGAGCTTGATGTGAAGACTATTCTGTCTCTGTCCACCAGAGGGTCGTTGATGACGTTCCTTTTTCTGAAAGGCACCAATTCCTCCTGCACAGGCCAGTCCTTCTTCGTGTAATGCTGAGCACGGTCCCTACTATCCCACATGCACAGAAAACATGGGTACTTGGTGAAGCCAGACTGTTGTCCCAACAAAAAGTTCACCATCTTCAGGTCAGCACAAATAAACCACTTATGCTGATCATTACCAATTTTCTCCAGCACATACTTCACCCCTTCATAGTTCTCCTTCAGTGTACTCGAGTGAGCCAGGGGTTTTTATCCCCCAGCTTTATGCTTTGCGGCACCAATTTATGGAAGATTTCGAGGTTTTATGACTTCAAACTGATCCCTTTTCGACATAATCACCCAGACCTATCGAACCTGAATACTTCTTGTCATTAAAATAATCATTTCCAATCAAAACAATTATTCGACATGGCATTTTACCCCCACCAACTTCTAAAATGCTCCACACAAGTGTACATGTGAACAAAAATGTAAAAAAATGACATGTGGCCATAACTCAAAAACTTGACTTGATTGAGCAAAACCAATGTGATTTTTGGATTCAGCACATCAGATTCGTCCTAAATCAGCTGAAAAAATGCAGACAACAAATTTGTTGTTGACCAGTGTTATCAGTGTTATAATTGTAAGTACGGAAACACTACTCATAGCCATGTCTTGTATACATTCCTGATTTAGTGAAGTTACTAAAAAATAGATTTACAGGGTGGTAGCCATATTAGTCTGTTGCAAGAAGAAGAGACACAGCAATTTGTTACAGCCCAACACATTGCAGATCAGAGTCTGCTTCTTCAAATGGATACATCAAATCTTATATACTATTAAAATTATAGGTTTTTAAGGTACCATAGAACTTTGTTTTTGAAAAGTTGTTGATTAGGGTTGCCAGACTGCCAGGGCCTGACCTGCAGTCTCCAGATTTGCCTGCCTACAGTAGGTGACAGCAGGAGGGCTTGAATCTCCAGGTGGGCAAGAACACCTTTTAAAAAATGTTTTCATTAAAAAGAGTATGTGTGCAGCTTGCAAGCTTCATCCTGGCAGGAGCTGGCTGCATATTATTGCATATATTCTCTGCCCTCCTCCTCCTCTCCCAGTCACAGTTTTGTCTCCAGGGCTCAGTTGTTGGAAGGGCAGAGAGGAAGAAAAATAACGGATGGGCTCAAGAGGAAAAAAGTGTTATGAGTGTGCATGCATGCCTGGTGCTGCTCCTAGGTCTCAGTGTCAGGGATGCTCCCTGGAAAGCTTTAATTGGTTATGCTTTGTCCCACTGAGCAGGTAAGTAACAGCTTGTGACCAACAGACCTCCTCGCATCCCCTGCCCTGTTAAAACTTCACAGACCTGACTCCATCTCCTCGCAAGAGCTTATCGGGGATATGGGTGTCTCAGCTACCATACTCTGGTTCCTCTTCAGATCGTATAAATCTTTCGCCTTTTTTACTCAGCTACCTGGCAAGTGACAACTATTTCAAAATAAAACCCTGAAACTGTTAGAATTAAAAAACAGCAGCAACCACAAATATTTCTCATACTTACCTTGCTGAATTTTACTTCAGTAACATAGAATCTGAAAAGGGTCCTTTTCTGTTTACTTTAGCAATTATAGCTAGACACTATCTTTCCTATACTTCATTCTTGATCATTTCTTTTTTATTTCCAATGTGTGCTTTAAAAAAAAAGAAAAAGTAATGTGTGTGTGTGTGTGTGTGTGTCCCCCGTGCATCATAGAATAATGTGAATAGGGGGAGGTACAATTATATGTGCATTAATTGCTGAAGCTAAGAAAAGTATCGTCTTACATGTTCCCCAAATTAAAACCATCTATTTATAAGAAATCAATTTTCATGCAGAATATTTTTCCTTGCATGGTTATAAGTTGAATTCTACATCTCCACTGTATCCAGAATACTAAAAATCCTAAAAAATAAAAAGGGTATGGGACTATGTGATGCTAACAACCAATATCAAACTGAAGGCCTACCAGGCTTGCATTTTGAGCACATTGCTTTATGGAAGTGAGCTGTGGGCAACTTACCCCCACCAGTATCGATGCTTCAATGCCTTCTGTATGCGCTGCACCAGGAAGATTTTTTGGGCATCACATGGCAGGGCAGAATCTTAAAGATGTGCTCTTCCAAGCCCACATCCCCAGCATGTTCGTACACTTCTGTCTCAATGATGTCTACACGGGCTTGGTCATGTCCACAGAATGGAAGATGGCAGGATCCCAAAGGATGGGCCCTACAGGTAGCTGGCTTCAGGCACTAGGCATGTTGGCAGACCCACTCTGCATTACACAGATGTTTGCAAATATGACATGAAGGCTGGCAGTGTTAAACCTGCTGTGCTTGCCCATTCAGCAGACGCTAAAGCTAGTAACGGTCTTCCTTGAACATCTTACAGCACAAAAGTGAGATGTGGTAACTGTATTTATTAGCAGAAGCTATTTACATGGTCCTGTGCCACATTATCACTAGGTGGGGAAACTCTTGTGGGTAGTGTTGTTGATACTTCTGAAGAAGACCATTTCTCTACACTACCATCAAAAAACAACAAATGCCATTTGGCCGTCAGCTGTCTTACAATCTCCTAACCCCACAAATGCCTCCTTTTTAGGGGGTTTGCCTCTCACAATGTTAACAGCTGCTGAAGCACGTAATGCTTTATGTAGATGTAGCTTGTGTAGCTATAAAACAATTCTTTTCATATCTTTTTTAGTGCATCATAATTATGCACTGAAGGTTCTGTATAAGAGTCTTGGGGGGGGGGGGGATAGGTTTGACTCATGCCACGACAGTTTGAATTTTATTCATCTACTCTCAGGCTTTTATGAAATGCCATAATGTGTTAAGATTTGAGTAAAGTATGATTCAGAGTTCTGAAAACACTATTACCAGAGGAAAAAATGGATAACATGCTGTTGTCAGAAGACAATATAGGTGAGCAAACAATCAGAGGGTTAAGCAGGCTGGCTTGTTTCTCTATAAAGCTTTAATTAAAGAACATGCAATTAAGCCATCACCTCTTGAGTCCTTCTATCTAAAGAAGCCCAGAACCTTGGAAGACATGGTAAAAGAAAGAAAAAAACACAACACAAACTCAGGAATTGTCAATTAAGATGCTAATCCCTCTCACAAATACGGCAGCTTATCTGAGAGCTATAGCATTAGAAGATTGAGTCTGCTGTTAATAAACTCATCTCTTAATAATTTCATACTTTATTTCTTGTAATGTAAGTACACCCGAAATCTGATCTGGAATTGGAATGCTTCTGTGTAAAACTACGAAACTCAGCCGACAGAGATTCACTGAAATTAATCAAGCGTTGAATAGAATAACGGCTGGGCCGGTATCACAAACAACAGCCTGTGTGCTTTAAGATGTAAAAGTCTGTGCCGTTATTTTTACGACTGCCTGTTATGAGTTACATTGTGAACTTGGTTCTTCAAGATAATGTTCATTCAGTCTTTTGGGGTTATCCTTGTCTCTGCTTTGCTCGCTCAGTTCTAAGTGAGCCTTTGGGGTGGAGCAGTATAAAAATGCAAGTGGATACCCTGGCTAGGATCCAAAGAACTACTTCAGAGACCCTGTAGGGTTTGAGCACACCCAGTGGGATTTTTGACATTTTTCTTTGAACAGCCTCAATACCCTATCACAAACTGCTTTTGAGAATCCCTTCTATATCCAGACATGTTTGCAAGGAGCCTTGGCAGGCTGCTATTTAAGAAACAAAGACCACTTAAGGAAACAAAGCAAGTTGTATGGGGCTTTGGGGGGGGTGGGGTTTATCCTGTAAAGGGCCAGTGCATGTCACACTGCACACAGTTTGCATGCAAAAGGTCCTAGTCAATCCCTGCCATCTCCAAACTGCTAGGAAAGATTCCTGCTTGAAACCTTGATCTAGATCAGGGAAGTCCAGCTTCCAAGAGACTGTGATCTACTCCCACTATAAAAAAACAAACAAACTGGAAGTGATCTACCCATTGGATTGACCAAAGTTGTTGAGCTTTTTCTGGGGAGAAAGACCCAAAGCTGTTGAGCAACTGGTAGATCATGATCGACCTGTTGGACAGCCCTGACCTAGGTGAACCAAAGGCCGACTCTGTATAAGGCAGCTTCCTGTGTTCCCAGGCTTCCTAATTATTACACATTATGAAACCACCCCTTATGCAAAATAGCCTATTGTCACATTCATAGGATGCATCCAGACTTGCCCCTCTGAGAGAAGAGGGATCAGGGATTCAATAGAGGCTCCTCTTTGGAGGAAGGGAAAAGATAGCATTTTGGCAATGTCCCCTTCCTCCCGCAACCTCCCAGCACCAGCTCTCATGCTTTTCAAGAACACCTTGTCCCCAACACCCTGGAGAAGATTGTGGGGGACTATAGTGAAGAAGGAAGAATTGGCAAAAATAATATCCCACTCCGTTTCCCCAACACCAGTAGAATTCTACTAAATGCAACTCTGGATCCAACCTTTCCCACCCACCCTGCCATATTTTCATTTAAGTGACCAGGTGTTGACCGCACCTCTTTTTCATCATCCCCAGCAAATAGCACTCTCCTTTTCAAGTTATACGTTGCATTTATGTACAGGAGATTTGAGATCAAACATTCTACCCAGATATACCGCTTCTGAAGTGTTGCTGTACAATGTGCCATTTTAGCCTTCTGGCAGAGTAATATTTAGGGCAGTTTAAGGAAGCTGTATATTGGCAATAATATGCTCTTTGCATTTTCAGGTTGTTTTTTACCCTAGCCTCAGACAAATTGGTTGAAAAACACAGCTGAAGTGTAATACCTTCTGTTCAGCCAGGCATTGCTAATGAGAGATAAATGGGAATATCATCCCTGTCATGTCTCATTGTCCATCTGTCTCTTTCTCTAGGAGGTGATTTCCTCTCCTTTTTAAGAAAGAAGAAGGATGAGCTAAAAACCAAGCAGCTTGTGAAATTTTCATTAGATGTTGCTGCTGGGATGGCGTATCTCGAATCCAAAAACTGTATACACAGGTAAGATCAATTCAGATGTTCTGCCTTACAGTTTGATCAGTCGAATATCTAAACAAGTGTGTGAATATTTAAGTAGTAACATAAATGGATGGCTGGGTTCAGTTGTGGAATAATAAATATGTATAGCACAGTTGTGACAGCACACCAAATCATACTTTGTGCTGACCATAGTTTAGAACATAAACCATAGGTACATACATCAAGCAACCCATTGTTTATTATTGTTGATTATCTGCTTTTATTATGCATCCTTCAGAACTCAGGCTCATAAATTTAGTTTAGTGTGGCATCTGAGTTGAATATATAATTTGCATATTTCCTTGTCAGTAAGGACAAGCTGTGCTTCACGTGAAATGCTATCTTAAGAACATAGTTTAACGTATGGTAAGAGACTGTGGGTCATTGACTTAATAAATTAAAACCCTGCCTCAAGTAAAGTTGTTCATTGTTTCTCTTGATAAACACCAGTGCTCAGACCTGAATATGGCAGACAATTGGATTTTATTTGTTTGTAGCCTCCCTTTCAAATGATTGATCTTCAAGACTGCAAAACAACAACAAAACCTACAACACAGCAATCCTCTGGCCAGTGAATGCGGCCAAAGTGTGCCTCTGTTTGGTACCACTGGTGGAGGTGGCTTTTTCTGGTAAAGAGGGAGAAAGCACCCCCCCACACACACACAACTGTGTCTTTTATAACCTATAGTTGGGGTCAGTCTCGACTTACCCTTTCCGTGATATTTTTTTCTGGGAAGTATATTGCAGAATGTGCCTCCCTTCAGTTCTGCAGTTCCTAGGGCAACTTAAACCTTCTTTCCTAAAAAGAGAATCCTATACTATTTGCTGCATTCTAGAAGGTTCTTGTTGTTTTGTTCATAATTGTCCCTCCCTGCAAAGACTTCTGTAATTTGATGTTTGACGTGGAATTTTAATTACAGGTAGGTAGCCGTGTTGGTCTGCCGTAGTCGAAACAACATAAAATAAATTTTAAAAAATTAAAAGATTGGAATAAAAAAATTAAAAAAGCATGTGCTCTATGCTGTGAGCTACTGATCTTCTGACTATGAACAATAAACAGCCCTTCCACAAAATATTCTGGAACTGTTTATAAAAATTAACCCACCCACCCCCAAATAATATGTATTCATGATAGTTTTCAGATTCACATTAGCACCCTAATTCAGTTCTTAGACTGCCACAACCATAGATTCAAATGAATAGAAGATTTGTTCTTGTTCTGTTGCTCAGGACGCTGGTCCCTTTTTTTGTGTGTGAAAACGCCAGTCAAATGAAGTAGGTAGCTTTCATCCACAAAAATCACATTTAAAATAGTTGGTGCTTTAATTGACGGCAGTAGTACCTCTAGCCACAGATCTTGTGGACCCTGGCATCACCCTCAGAAGATGGGTGGGTGGGTGTGCTTTCCCCCTGGTGCTTGCCACTTCTGCTGCCTGGTTAGCCCATGCCCACTTCCTGTCTCTGAGTTGGTCCACTGAAGGAGTCACCTGGGTCGAGTGCAGTGCTGCCTGTCAGCTGCCATGCATTTCCTCACAGTGTGCAGCATAGGGAGGTGGAACTGAGAGCCCAACAGGTATACACAGGAAATTGGCCGCACATGCTCAGTCATGCCATGCAGGCTGGTACAAAGGTGACATCATGCTTGTGCACCCATGGCCACGTAGAAGAGGAGCAGCAACATTAGCTAACAGCACTGGCCATCCACTTCTCTGCATGGACTGGTGAGCGTTTTCTTATTTCATCGCCTGCTACATTGTGCACAACACCTTTCTTTTATTTTTTACAGAGACTTGAGGTCTTTTAGGAACAGGAGATAGTTGGAGGATAGCGGGTGGGTTTGGAATAGAGATGTGGGGTGGAGTTTGAGGGCAAGGGGTGGGGAGTGGAGGGTGGGGGAGATGGGGTTCCTTTCATGCTAGCTGCAGAACTTCTGATATGTTGATGGGGCAGTATTTTGGGGCAGGATACCAAATGGTGATGCCAAATATCACCTTTTAGTCTGAAGGTGCCAAAAGATTCCCCGCTTTTTTTTTCCCCTGCAGCAGATTAAAGCAATCACTTCAAGGATGCCCTCTTTATTCAAAGTGCCTTTCCTCCAGACACACACTTATTTGTATATATAGAAATGGAGAGAAAGGCTACTAGGCTGAAATCATGATTTCTGGGCAAGTTGGAGCATATTCATACAGTCATCAAGACAGAGGTGCAAATAATATTTTAGAAAATGATTTGAGGAGCTCATATCTTCAGTTAATCCCAAATGGAATTAATATAATTAATGGGAGATTGCTAATATAACTGATAAGCAAGGTAACTGTCCTCATTTGTGAAGATGCTCCCAGTCTTTACAGTCATACCTCATGTTGCGTCCGCTTCAGGTTACGTCTTTTCAAGTTGCATCCCGCGGCAACCTGGAAGTACCGGACAGTTACTTCCGGGTTTCGCCACATGCGCAGAAGCGCTAAATCACATTTTGAGCATGTGCAGAAGTGCTAAATCGCGCCGTGTTCACAGACGCGGCGCTTCTGGATGTGAACGCTTCGAGTTGCAGACGTGTCTCCGGGACGGATTACATCTACAACTTGAGGTTCCACCTTATTTACATACATGCAATCTACGTGTACCTAGAATGGGTAGTTGATGCAGTATACGTCAGTTTTATTTGAAGGACTGTGTGTTCTGTTTTGAGCACACAGTGCAAGAAGAATGTCTTCCAAGTTAGAAAGGATTCAGATAATGTTGTTGGTTTTTTGGTACAATGGATAGCTCCATCTAGAGTCACTTCCTAGTGCACATTTTGCTCCCAAGTTTTGAAAACGATTACAGCTTTTTAGTATAGTTACCAGTTCATTGATGATTCTGGGTATCTTTGTGTACCTAAAGAGTGAAATATAATATATATATCCCTGATCTTTACAGACTGCAGATTACCTGGCTTCTCTATTCACATTTACCCAGTACAGACATAGCACAGGAGATCATGTCTAGATTGCTTATATTTCCCCAAAGGCTTCTGGGGTCTCACTCACACAGTTTCATCTAAATGTACCTTCAAAACTACAGACAGGCCTTCAAGACATAACTGGAGTTGAACCAGAGTATGTGGAAGATTCCACAGTGCTCTTGGGCATTTTTTATTTGAGTTATTAGTTTTCAAGCTGTCTCTTGTGCTTTGAAGCACATTACATAGAGTGTTATTTTGACAGCAGTGTTATCCACCAAGGGTCACAGACAGGTGAACATTATCCTGTTTCATTTCATTTGTTATGGATCCATAGTTATTCATCACATTGACATTGCAATATTGTGGCCTTTTTTATGTCTTGGAGAAAGAGTTGTGTTATAATAAGTTGCCAGGGCAGATTCATTTTTAACATGCAGTTTAACATAACTTTGAAGAAAAGCATTTGTTTTGCCTCTCAATAAACTAAACATACCACTTAATTTCTTGCTCTCCTTCCCTTCTACCTCAACTCTCTCTTTGTCTCCCCCCGCCCTTTATTTATGTAAATTTTATGTGATGGAGTTTTCAGTTCCAGTAGTGCTTAGTTCCCCACCATTTAAGACATTGAGGTAGCAGAATAACATCTGATCATTAATGAGCAATTTTAATTCTCTAGAGTAATATTTCCCCTCCCCTCCCCTTCCTTCTCCTTTGAATATAGGGAATCATTTCGTACATAAATTGCATGAACAGGCAGATTTGCTATTATCATATTTGCAATTTGAGTCATTAAAAACCCCTTTGGCTGCAGAAGAGCCATAATGTAGATCCATGGCTGAATGAAAACATGTTGGGTACATAAATATAACTTTAAAAAAAATATTACTTGCCATCGTGCATTATGTAACAATGTGCATTGTTAAATCATATTTTATTTTTCGGACTAAGTGCAGTAGTAACTATTCCCATATTGTCAAACTCAGATTTATTAAACTGAATTCAGAGAAAGTTTAGTTAATAGGAAGCGAACTTGTGGTTGCTCGTGGACCCAATCCCAACACTACTTGTACTGCAGGGATCAGGCCTGATTTAGTTGGTCCACTGTGACCTGCTCTTAAGTCATGGCACAGCTATGAGCATATGGACAATAGGCATGGTGTAATGATGGGAGAGATAGGGTACTTATGGTCTCTATCCCTGGAATCTCCTCTGCATCAACCTCCTAGCAAAAAATGTCTATACCAGGGAAATGCATGGCTACGTATAATACATTAATCTGCATATTTCATTCAGTTCTTTTGGAGTCTTATATCAACTTTGCCTACAGCGTCTTCTTGTGAGAGCCCACAATACTTTAGACCAGTGGTTCCCAACCCACCTAAGCATATCTAAAATCCTGATGCCCCCCCCCCGTGACATATAATTCTTATTACAGTGGTGCCCAGCAAGACGAATGCCTCGCAAGATGGAAAACCCGCTAGACGAAAGGGTTTTCCGTTTTTGAGTTGCTTCGCAGGACGAATTTCCCTATGGGCTTGCTTTGCAAGACGAAAATGTCTTGCGAGTCTTGAGATTTTTTTTCGCTCCCCCCCCCTTTTCTAAGCCGCTAATAGCCTTTTAGCAGCTAAGCCGCTAAGCCTTTAATAGCCGCTAAACCGCTAATAGCGCTAATCCGCTAAGCCGCTAATAGGGTTGCTTCGCAAGACGAAAAAAACCGCTAGACGAAGACACTCGCGGAACGGATTAATTTCGTCTTGCGAGGCACCACTGTATTCAAAAAGTGAACTCCTATTCATGTGGAGGAAGCCTAAAAGGCCATTCACTGTTAGTAACTCATTCTTGAATTGGAATTGTCCTCATTAAAAATCAAATTGTCCCCCTGTGGGGCATGTGCCCCATGTTGGGAACCACAGCTTTAGACCCTCATGCTCTTCCCATGGTATCTTGGGAGAGCAATAAGGTCCCCAGGTCCCCTTTGACTACATACAATATGAGGTCTCATGAATCTTCTTCCCAATGTAGAAATCCCTTTTTTTTTTTTTTTAGGCAAGATTCATAGAATAAATTTCTCATTAGTTCTTTGCAGCTGCAATCATTCCCCTCTCAACTCCACCCACTTAAGGCACAAACTCTGCAATGCAGCCGCCTTTTAGCACTTGATTTTCACCTTGAAGTACATATTGCATGGGGCTTGCAGTCATTTTTTGAACACCAGTTAATCTGTGTTGGGGGAGGGGAAGGGAGAAACCCCCAGCCCCAGCCCTTCTAATATTGCACAAACCACAGTTTTTAAGTTGTGGCAGCTTAAGCAGATCCATTGGATCAAGCTGCCAGAAGTAAGGGCAAACATGGAATTGATTAGACATAAACATTCCTTTCACACTAGCTTGTTTTAAAAGATTGATATTTGTATCTTATAGAAATAATGGACTCGGTGTGTGGTTTGTATTCATGGCAGGGGCCTCGATGGCAGGTTGACACCATATTTCAAGATAATTGTTACTGATGCAGGATGATTACTTATATACAAAATAATTACACTGCATTTTGCCTTAGGGATGATAGTTTCTTAGACTAAAGACAAGCGCACAGTTCAAGTAAAGGTGAATGCTTGCCTATGCGTATTATTTTCTTTCACTCCTGTTCAAAATGTTTATCAGAATGACTAAAGTGGGTCTGAATAATGAGATATATTTCTATATATAATCACATTTTAAAGGTCAGAGAACAAGAGATGGATAGAGTCTCTAGGTGTGTGCTAGAAGATTTACTTCCTTTGCATTATTATAAATGTCGCGGCTCATGGAAGAGAATCTATTATGAGACATTTTGTCTAGACTCTTCGATTTCACAAAGCTGTTATTTGATTTTTTTTTAATAGCCTGACTTAGCACTGTAAGGTTTTATTTAAAAAAACCTCATTCCAACCATAGTGCTGAGGCATTCTCCCCTGTCCCCATCAAGGGATTTGTGACAAAGTGGTACATTTCTGTTTTTGTTGCATCACTTTCTCCCACACTGATGCTCCCTTTTAGTTGTGGTCCCATTACCCCAAGGGTTGCTTACCCGCTTTATCCTGGCATACCTTAGCACTATCTTCTTAAACTATTTCAGAAGGGAATTTGGCTTTTCAGGTATTTCAACACAGCTGTTACTTTTGCACACCCAGGGATACTTTAAGGCAGTGGGGCTGCCTCTGAAGAAACTTCAGCTGGTGCAGAATTCAGTGGTCAGGTTGTTCATCGGGACAAGATGGTTTGAGCATACAATGCTTATCCTGGCCCTACTACACTGCCTTGCCAGTTAGTTTCTGGCCCCAATTTAAAGTGCTGGTTTGACCTATAAAGTCTTAAACAGCTCAGGACCGCAGTACCTCAAGGACCACCTCTCCCCATATAGACCAACCCAGACCCTGCATTCATCTGAGAACTTTTTTGTGTGTCCTGTCCGCAAGAGGTCTGGAGGATGGCAACATGAGAACGGGCCTTTGCTGTGGTGGCTTCCCCTTTTGTGAAATGTCTTCCCCAGTGGGGTTCATTGGCACTGTCATTGCGTATGTCTAGGTGTCAGGTGAAAACATTCCTCTTGCCTAATTAAACAATCTGGTGTTTTTAAAATGTCAGGGGTATTTGTTGTTGTTATGTTGCATCTTTTGTGTTTTTATACTGTTAGCTGCCCTGTGATCTTCAGATGGTATATATAATTAGTTAGTTAGTTAATAATTGAGGTTTCTACTGAAAATATAATTGTAGATTTTGGGAAACCAACCAAACTAACTGAACATTTCCTGTTTTATAAAATAATCATAGTCTGTCTTAAACAATGAGCAGGAATTCAATTTGTTTCTTCTACCCTAAAAGACAACTTGAATTAGTTAGTTAATAAATGAAGGGGATGTAGTTCATGTTCAGTTCTTCAGTTCTTCACATTCCATCCTCTCTAATCAAAGACATTTTGATGCCATTCAGTCCAGCAAAGGTAATTTCTGAATTGATATTTTGGTTGTGTATACCACTTGTGATGACACTCTTTCATACCTCACTCAATAATCTTCTTTCAAAAAGCTTCCAAGAGGGTCTGTCTGAGAATACTCCTGTGTTAGCTCACTAATCTTATTGAATACTTTATTGACCCCAGACTTTGATAGTCGTTTATGAATGGTCCTATCCCTGTAATGCTACTCTTTAACAAATCTTTCCAGTGTTCCTTCTTTATTTTTCATTGTCTAAAAACAGGGTGAATATACATTAACTAAGCTTGGGAAAGGCTTGTATCTGATAATTTCAATCAATTAAATTAATTTGTGGGTTTTGTTTCCTTTTGGTTGTTCCCTCATAAGATAATGTGTTAGAACTGGAAAAGGTTTGTGTTATCTGCCAGTGTATTTCCTTAGGAAAATTAACCTTTACATTTCTCTGTTTGACATTTAGCCATTTTGGAGAATTAATTATTTTCTGCATTTTCATACTTAATGTCCTTTTTGTTACAACTGCGATGAAGACATTGTCAGCTCTTCCTCTCAGGTGCCGCCTCCTGTGGCTTCATTTTCTGTACAGAAAACTATTCTGTACTAGAATTTCTATTTAACCTGCTTGAAGGAAATGAGGACATCAAAATATTAGCTTTGGAGTTGTTGTTTTTTGTCCAAAAAGTTACAAGTGCCTCAATTCCATGGTGGCAATGAGATGTTGTATCAGTTAATAATTTCTCTGAAAGAAAACATTATCTTTGTCTACTCTTAACTTTGGGATTTGGAGCCCAAAATTCTTGCAGCAATATTCTGACTCCTTCCTGGCATTACTGTGGCAGTTTATCAGGTGAGGGAGTTTCTATACCTGTAACTGCTGTTTGTTGCTTTGAGGTGCAATCAAATGGAATATTGCAGCCTTTTATTTTTACATGCCCAGCCTGACTCAGCAGTTTTCCCGATGATGTAATTGGCCAATGCGGTTTGAGCTTAGCCAATAAATCCCCAGAATCTTCATCTGACTGTTTGGTCTGAGCAATTCTCAACTCTATAGCTATGACTGCAGATCCTGCCTGCCTCCTTACCTTGTATCTACTTTGCCCATATGTCTTTCCACCCTGTCTGCTCCTGCAGGTGTCTGTTCAGTTTCAGTGCATTACCTGGCTTTCAAATTACATGCCGAGTGCTTCTCAGCCTGACACCATGGCTGGGATCCAAAGATAAGCACCTGCATGTGGAGCAGCACTTTTCCTTGTGCATACTCTTTGCATAAACAGATTAACACTTATGCAAAATATTTATTTAGAATAGAGGGGTGTGCTTGTGTGTTAAATACACACTCTAGCCCAAATTCCTTTGTTTGAATGAGAGCTTGCTCTGTGCTTGTGTCACGCAGCATGATACGGTGCTGATGAAGAAATAATGTACAAAAAGAGAACAAATTGGGAATTAGAAAGAAATGCTTATGTTAAAAGGTATAATATTGATTGGCTGCATAAAATGTGCATTTCACCCTGTTGAACAATTAGTCTCCTAGGATGAGAACACTTATTATTGACCTCAAAGAAGTTGATGGTTTTAGAATGAACTTATCAAGAGAGAAATAAAGCAGCCTGTCTTGCTAGAGGGGCGAAAATAACAAGGAAATGTGATTGAAAGATATGAAGAGAATGTTGTAATCCTTCTCCTGTAAGCCAAGTTGTGGGATAGCAAATATTGGATATGAAGTCTAGACTATGGTTATTTTGTTTGCTCTAGAGTAACATACTCATTCCCAAATATTTACAGTTGCTGTTCAGGGAATTGCGCTGGTTAGAAAGTATGTGAGGCTAGGGATCATATTTCCCTTGCAGGTTTATACTTGGATGGAAAGAGATCAGAAGTGGGCTCGTCTCCCATGAAGGAGATTAAGCTACATTTCTAAGAAGATTGACCAATTAATGAACAGCGTTGCATATGTTAGTTTTCTTAAATTTTAATTTATATCCAGGGTAATTTGTCTTTTACCCTGGCCTTGGGGTATCTTATCATGAATAGTTGCTTTCTTGCAATATTTTAAAAATCCTCTTCAATTTTTTCGAAGCATCAGCATGTTTTCCCTTCTTCTGACTCTTTCATTGGCTAAGTTGATACCTAGTTTCTTCAGCAATAATAGGCTTCAAATTTTAATTTTGGAAATGGTTAATATTGTTAGATACCAAACATGCCTTTCCACAAACAGAAGGCTCCTTCCATTTGCAGGGAGTGCAGTGTAGTGCAGTCTCCCTTGCTGCCCTGGACTGTCCCCTAACTTTCTGGGAGCAGCTGGTGGAGTACAAGGAGAAGGAGGTATTTGGAAAATTTGTCTTCCACCCACCCAGTCACCCCCCCCCCCAAAAAGTGCCTGTGGGAATGCCCCATTAGTGGAACTCTGCTTATTTAAAGTCTGGATCCAACCACTTCTGTCTTAAGGAGACCAACGTAATTTTTGATATGCAAAAGAATCTGTGGGTTCAGATGTGGAAGACCACATTTAGCCATTATTGATCTTGTAGGTAGGATATATATTGGCAAGTTAAGCCTAACCTGTAAGAATTAATTAGCTCGTTCCTTTTGATATCTTTTATAAAACAGCAACCAACACATTTGTGTATAAACATCAAAGTTAACCAGTTCATATTAGTACAGCAAGACAAGCTATTGAAAGAATGCTTTGCATAGAGTTGCAGACTGGGTGAAGAGTTCTTACCCAAACGTATTGACTTGAACAATGTTTTCTGCATTCAAATAACAAAGGCTGCTTAGTCTTTATAAAGCATACTCTGAATTCTGGCCAAAACGTTGGCATAACTATGACTCTTCCAGACAAATGTTCCTAATAAGCTAACATTTTAAAAAATGGGCCAACAGGACACCAAAGGAATTAATGTTTCAAAGTACTATGGCAGATTAGGCATGTTTTGTCCTAACCGAAAAATAGAAATGAAATGGGAATAATGTTTGTTAGCAGCGTGATGAGCATACTTAGAAATAGAACGTTTTAAGAAAATACATTTTCCTTTGTTCTTCTTTGCTGCAGTACGGCATACTCTAATTGAAATTGTATTGTACATAGTCTCCCCATTTGCGACACTATAAATCAACATCATCCACTTTCTAGTATGAAAACAAAACTCTCACATTTCCAGTGCTGAGGTCTACCCTAGGGTCCACCCTAAAGGCCAGGTCACCACCCACCATGGGGCAGGATCAGAGCCCAGGCCCCTGGGCACCACAAGGAGAGGGCATATGGGGAAGATACTAACACTGAGATTTGGGTCAGGGATGCAAATGTTTTGGACCCTGGCTGTGATGGAGTTGGGAGGGGACACACCTGACTGGGGTGTGTGGATACCAATACCATCCCTCACTGGCAGAGCCACCCCTTTGGAGTCTGCATAGACTCACCGAGGGGGCTCCAGAATTGTGGCCCCAGCAAGCACGGAAGGAGATGGGCCAAGCCTAGGCAGCCTCTTGCTCTGGCTCTGCCTAGGGACAGCCAACAGGGAAGGAGAGGCCTGCTTCCAGGGCCAGAAAGATGGAGGTATCCCACATCTCATGAAAACAACCACAAGGGTATCGAGGGAAGGAATCAGAAGCGGGAGGCAGGGACAGAGGGAGAGGTAAAGGAGAGGGGGAGGTTTTTAAGCAAAGGTTGGATGGTCATCTGCCAGGGGTGCTTTAGCTGAGATTCTTGCATTGTAGCGATGACCCTTGGGGCCTCTTCCAACTTATACAGTTCTTTGACTCTTATATAACATAGTTCCCTTTCACTCCATAATTTTCCTACCCAAAGATGTTTTCCATGTACGGTTAATCTTAGCAAAGCTATACCTTCAGATAGTTTCATTAATGCGGAATTTCCTATAGTTTGTTCTTCCTTCCTTGAGTTTCCCCTTCATTTCTACAGCCTAGAACAGCCTTCATCATGTTTTCAACTACAGCTTCCAACAGCCCCGTGCTGCTGGGAGTTGTAGTCCAAATCAGCTGTCAAGCACTGGGGTGGTGAAGGCTGGCCTGGAAAATGGTCTCAAACAGCATTCTGGAATTTCACTGTTGAACCTCAGGTACACAGAATGGCTTACTTTTGCATCTCCTCTGCTCTGAGCTTCTTAGAAGAGGAATGGTTTATGTGAAATAATGAACTTGGAGCATCTTCAAGCAGCTGTTTAAGTGATAAAATGATAGGTAGTACCATTAGCTATGTTGTATGCCAGCGACTAGCAGCTGTTCTACAAAGCATTTGCAAGGTTTTTTGTTTTTTTTCTTGTAGAGAACCACCCCAGCTATTATATTTGTTTCCATGAAATAAGATGTTCTACCCAAGTTGTCAATACTGCATCTATTTGATTAACCTATTTCTATATAACCCTGATCCCTGTCTTTTCATGTTCTGAACTGAGGCTGGACTTGGATTGTGATTTGGAACTTAGTCTTTCATGGTATTGATTAATTTTTGTAATGCTTCCATTAACCTTTCCACCATCTGCACAATATTTTATCGCTTTTGGGTGTAGAATTTGTTCTTTAAAATATGTAGTAGCCTTCTAAAAGAAAATTCTCATCATGCCAACTCAAGCCTAATCAGGATGCAATAAAAGTGTTCAAAGATAATTTTTTTGCCAACATTGTGGTAAAAATCATAAGGACATTCGAAACGCTTACAATTTAGGGCCTTTTTTCGTTAGAGGGCTTCTCTTACTCTGATTACTCATGCCTCCCAACGTGCAGTAATCTTTTGCAACTGCAACAAGCCCAACTATTACAGCTAACTTTGCTGTTTTATGCCTGCCATCACACGTCGTTGAGATAGAAAAAGGATACAATGACCAACTTACGTTAGAATTGTTTTGAGTCTGTGAGCTCTTTTTAGGTGCTTTCATCAAGCTCCTTTGACCTTCATACTTTTCCAAATTGCATTCTGGCAGATGTTAAAACTTTCATGTTATCACAATATAGTAGACTCAGAGTGGGATTCTAAAAATGCTTCACCTTAGGTGGAAATCACCTTTAAATGAAAACACATTGTTCTCACTTTTTGAGAATGTGAGTGCTGATAGCCATTTTTCCCTCTTGATATTAAACTGAATATCTGACCTTCTCTAACAAAGGGATCGTGTTGGCAAAATGATTGTTTGTTTTGTCACTGGAACAGACTTTCCATTCAGTTTTTACCAAAACAGTAAGCAGTGTTAAGCTAATGTTTGGATTTTCTATATGAATGGCAGTGATTTTTCAGTGTACTTGGGAACAAAACAAAAGACTGAGCACAAAATTTTGAACCTTGGCATAAAGGGCTGTCTTGTACATAGCAATAGGGAGAAAATAATCATTTTGGGGTGAGTTTTTACTCTCTCTTTACACAGTGTCGTGCCCTCAGATGATGACGATGATGATTTATTACATTTCTATACTGCCCTTCATCTGAAGATCACAGGGTGGTTTACAATTTTTAAAAAAAACAAAACCATACCATAATAACAAGCAAAAACAGTAACCTCCCACACAGTTTAAAAGTCCGTAGCTTGCTTAATTAGCCAAAGGCTTGGGAGCAGAAGAATGTTTTTGCCTGGTGCCTATAGCTATGTAAGGAAGATGCTGGACGAGGCTCCCTGGGGAGAGCATTCTACAAGTGGGGAGCCACTGCAGAAAAGGCCCATTTTTGTGTTGCCACCCTCTGGACCTCTCAGGGAGGAGGCACATGAAGAGGGGCCTCAGAGGATGATCACGGAGGCATTGCAGTCCTAAACTGTTCCAAGATGTATATGTCAAAAATAGCACTTTGAATTGGACCTGGAAACTAATTGGCAGCCAGTGTAGTCTGGCCAAAATCTGTATAATAAACTCAAAGCATCTTGCCCCAGTGAACACCATTGCTACCGACTGCTTTGCTGTCGCTTGAGGCTCAGGTGACCTCAGTGGTGCAGACTGCCTTCCACCCCTATCAGGACAGGGATAGCCTAACTACTGCTGTCTATGCAAAGGATCCAGAAGTATCCCTGAACTGTGTACCTGCTCCTTCAGATGAAGTGTAACCCCATCAAGAGCAGACAACTTCCTAGCCATCCAGTCTAGGAAACCACCCACTAAAAGTGCCTCAGTTTTATCTGGATTAAGTTTCAGTTTGTTAGGTCTCATACAGTCCATTACCGAGGTGAGACAATGGTCCATCATATCCACTGTCACACCTGCAGATGTAAAGGACAAGCAGAGCTGTGTGTCGTCAACATATTGCTGACAACGTACTGGAAACCTCTGGATAACCCCACTTAGTGGTTTCATGTAGATGTTAAACAGCATAGGGGGCAAAATAGAACCTTGAAGAACCCTACATTGAAGACTCCAAGGAGCTAAAGAACATTCCCCAAGCATCATCCTCTGAAAATGTCCATCCAAATAGGACCGGAACCACTACAACGTGGGTTGTAGAATAGATTATAATTGAGTATTACCAACTGGCACCACTTTTGCCTATCAAAAAAAGTGGTAGTTTATAATTTGAATATCTCATTTCTTATTGTATGGAGCTTCAAGCAGTGGAATACTTAATCCACGAAATTCTAACTGCTACTTGGGACATGTTGTCAGATGTTATGATCACGGTATACAAAAAATTCCACCTGCCCAATTTATTATTTTGGGTGATTTAAATGCATGAATTGGGGCCAACAACCAAAATACTGTATCCCAATTGGGCTTTGAAGGAATAGATACAATGCCTATCCCACTGTCTGTTCCCTGCTCCTCTAAGGCTAGATTAACTAACAGAGCGGGGTTAAAACTTACGGAATTTTGTATTGCCCATAAAGTAGTTATCTTAAACGGACTGAAAACTTTCCTGGTGACGGTAAGTTCACTTTTATCTCGTCAAGGGGTCATAGTGTAGTTGATTATTGTATCCTTTTCTCTAAATCTACACTCTGATGTTAACTTCTTTCCTATTGGACTCCGTACAGAAAGTGACCACTCCCCCTTACTTCTGACTATACAATGCGACCCAGCGAAAAAGACCTTGAAGCCTGGTAACTCAGATCAGGCTTCTCATGGTATTCTGAAAAGGATTAGATGGTCCCCGCAATTCGAAGGGCTGATTGCCAAATTCCTGGACTCTGACAAAATGTTACATTTGAGAGCAACCGTTACTAACTCACATTCTATTAAGGTAGTAATAACAGCTTACTCCCAAGTAATAGACTTCTGTGGTACAATAGCCAACCCTGCATCTGTTACCCCCTCTAATCGCTCCCCTTGGTTTGACCAGAAATGCTATGCAGAGAAAAGATCGCTCAGAATATCGTTCGGAGATTTTCACAAAAAGGATGACAAACAACCCCCCCCCCCCCCTTTTGCATGTAGGAAGTTATATAATGAACTTATTGCTAAGAGTACTTAATCAAGTGGTCTTCTCAGATCAGTATGCATCATCAGCGGTTTGGCATATGAAGCAACATTTCATGAATAGCAGACATGGATCATGAACCTAAACATGAAATAAGTGCTAATGAGTATTCAAGACTTTAGAATCAAGGACTGTCTGGTTATGAACTTGCCAGGTAAACAAAGTCCTCAGCTTGCATCACCACAGGGAAGGAAATATGCCATATCTGAGATTGGATCTTCATATAATACAGCTAAAAATAAAATCTTATCAAACACAGTGCTGAATTATTGAAATTGAACAAAGCTAAGGCATGTTTTTTAAACTGCAGAAAAGAAATATGTTGAGACAGAAAAGAAATTGAATTGCAGACCTTTGTTTCGAGACATAAATGAATTATAGGAAAAAGGTCTTTATTCATAACATAGTCTCATGTTTCGATCCAGCACATTGAAACAATCATAAGCGCAGAAGAAATTTATTGTAAAGTCAGCAGTGATATCACACCGTGTGTGTTTGTGTGTAAAAACAAAGAAAATCACATTATAGATTGAAATGGGAGTGATACAAAATCCATCAAAACAACTTGAAAATAACTGCTAGGATATATTCTCCCAAGCGACTGCCTCATTCTTAACAGGTCTGCCAATGTATAAGAATATATTTTTGAATACTTTACTGACATTATTAGTCTAACTGCATTATCTATTAGTCATAAAAAAAATGATTTATTTGACTATATTTTTAGTCTGTCTTCTCCAAGGAGTTCAATGTGACATTCACAGTTCTCTGTCTCCCACATAGCTCAGTCCATAGAGCATGAGACTCTTGATCTCAGGGTCGTGGGTTTGAGTCCCGCATTGGGCAGAAAGATTCCTACGCTGCAGGGTGTTGGACTCAATGACACCCCAGGACTCTTCCAACTCTACAATTCTATGATTTTAACCTCACAACAACCCTGTGAGGTTAGCTGAGACTGAGAGAGCTGCATAGCTGAGCAGGGATTTGAACCTATGTCTCCCCAGTCTTAGTCCAACACTCTAACAATCACACCACACTGGGGCCACATCCACACCAGACATTTTAAGCCCTCTTATGCCACTTAAACACTCCATAGCATCTCCCCAGAAATTTTGGGAACTTTAGCTTGTTAAAGGTGCTTAGAGCTGTTGAGAGAGCCTTATCCCCTTCACAGAGCTACAGCTCTCAGAGTGCCCCCCCCAACCCAATCCCTCTTTCCTGGGAGTTGTGGAAATTGACCATGGAAAAATATACTTCCTGCCTCAATATGTCCCAGTCTAGGCAATGTGAGCATCTGTGCAGATTCACAGCCCACGATGCAACTAGTTGCTATTGCTGCCGGTATGTCCTAAAGGTAAAGGGACCCCTGACCATTAGGTCCAGTCATGGCCGACTCTGGGGTTGCGGCGCTCATCTCGCTTTATTGGCTGAGGGAGCCAGTGTACAGCTTCCGGGTCATGTGGCCAGCATGACTAAGCCGCTTCTGGCGAACCAGAGCAGCACACGGAAACACCGTTTACCTTCCTGCCGGAGTGGTACCTATTTATCTACTTGCACTTTGACGTGCTTTCGAACTGCTAGGTTGGCAGGAGCAGAGACCAAGCAACGGGAGCTCACCCTCTCGCAGGGATTCGAACCGCCGACCTTCTGATCGGCAAGTCCTAGGCTCTGTGGTTTAACCCACAGTGCCACCCGCGTCCCCATCCGGCATATCCTACTTTTGCCCAAATAGGTTAATGCCACTGACAGTGCTTGAGAACTTGCCTTGGATGGTATAGATTCTCTAATGCCCATCATCCCTCCTTGAAGTGGAACTTGTATACACATTATACAGTCATTTGAGAGGGGCAGTCACTCAGTATGGATATTGTCATGCATGCATGGTGATTTTGCACAGAGACTGCAATTTTCACATTCTTGTGTCTGCTTTTTCTGGTTGTTGGGTTTGTCAAGAAGTCTTCCTTTGAGTGAGTGATTTGCAAATCCGTAGTAACCACGATATTGCATTCTAATGTTCAATAATTCATTTATTCAAAATGTGCATATCTGTTGCCCTGATGGTAATTTCGTGCCAATACTTAAACCAGTATGACTCTTATTGCCTTTCAGTAGAACAACATCAGTTTTACACCCAAGAAAGCACAACAGAAATAGGTCTGTGGCTTGTACCCAGCTTGCATATAAATAACATTCCATTTAAAAGCCTGTATAATTTATAATCTTAATAATCCTTAAAGAAATCTTAATAATCCTCAAAGACACAATTCATTACTTATGCATAGCAACCTGCCTGCTAGCAAATTATCTGTCTGTGCTAAAAGCAAATGACAAACTCTTCATAAATCCTTTTCTCAGGAATGACTACTAATGCTACAACTGTAATTCTCTACATTAAATGCCTGTGTTCAAAATAGTTTAATGTTATTTTTCCTTTGGACAGCTGTGCTCATAAACAAATGGAAATATAAGCTCTTTTATAATACCTTTAAGAGTGGGCCGAAAAGAGTCTCGCTATTGCAGGATGGCTTTATACTGAGCCTTTTTGCTTTCATTTTTAAATTTTAGTTCACTTTTCACTAGCACAGTACTCAAAGGCATTTGAAACTGTGAGAGCAGCCTTGAAATGATAAAGGATTTGAGCTTGTGAGGCTCTGATGTGAAAATACTTCTACTGCAGACCTGGCCACAAATCCAAGGAGCAAGTTTTTAATTCTTTTAAGCTGTTGCGAGTTTTCACTAGATTGGGTTTTTATCCTGTGAGGTATTATTTATTTTGCAATATGTTTCTTCTTACTCTTTTGTAAGGCTCCCTGGGAATGCCAGTTGGCCACCAAAAGACAGAATACACGTTTTAGAAATAATTAACTAAATAATGGTGCTGCTAAGTGCCACAACGTTCTGTTTGTTTTCTCTCTCTTCTCTGTCACACATTCAGCTATCAGTTATTTGCATGAACATGTGAAGAGTTAAGTATGCTCACACAAGGAAAAAGTAAAATAAAACAGACCTTGGTAAATGTCTATGCTGCTTATAGAGATGACCTAAGGGTGATGGCAGACTATAGTAATAAATTTACAGAGAAATTTCACGCACGTATATATTATATGCTGCCACTAAAAATACAACTACAGTGGTGCCTCGCAAGATGAAATTAATTCGTCTTGCGAGTTTTTTCGTCTTGTGAAGCACCGTTTCCATTTTTTCAAAAAAGTCTTCAAAAACCTCAAAAAAGGCTACCACACCACGTGCTATGAGTTGCTCCTCGAAGTCAAGTCGCAACTGCACCTCTTCAAGCAGTGCACCCTGTATTACTGTAACGGTTTTAAGAAAAAGGAAACAAACTTGCAAGACGTTTTCGTCTTGCGAAGCAAGCCCATAGGGAAATTCGTCTTGCGAAGCAACTCAAAAAACCAAAAACTCTTTCGTCTTGCGAGTTTTTCGTCTTGCGAGGTACCACTGTATAATATACATCAGAATATAGAGTTTCCTCTTATCTGTCACTCTAATTGGCTCATAGAGAGATCTTATAAGCTAGGAAAACAGATAACAAAGTAAAAAAAAAAAAAAAATTATACCCCTAGTCAGCCATGAAGCTCGCTGCGTAACCTTGTGCCAATGTTCTATCACTAAACAGCAGGGTTGTGATCAGGACTTTTTTCCAGCCAGAACTCACTGGAACTCAGTTCCGGCACCTCTCAGGTAGATGCCATTAACACTAAAAGAGAACAAGAGAGGCATTCATGGTGAGTTCCAGCACCTCTTTTTCTCGAAAAATAGCACTGTTTGTTATTATAATGGAAGAAGAAGCAAGTCCTTTCAGCTCCTTTAAGAAGGTGAAATGCAATTCATGTGTGACTAGCAAGGTGCAGAATTGGTGTCAGTATTGTGATTGTTATTGAAACGATTGATTTCTTGCTCTTGCAAGTAGGCAAGCCCATTGAATTGAGCCAAGGCGACTTTTCATGTCTCTTTGTTTCACTTGGAGATATGGGTTATAGTCTCCCTGTGTTTCCATCCTGCTGTTAAACCAGCAGGTCTGGGTTCAGTTCTCCATGCAGCTGTGAAGCTCATTGGATTACCTTGAACCCAGTCACTATCTCTCAGCCTAAGGTACCACCTAAGAATTGTTGTGGGGGTAAAGTGACTGAGAAGGAAATCCATCAATTTATATAGACTCAACTTGGTATTGAATGGACTTGAACTGACAAGTATTATTTCTTGAAACAAATTTATTTAAAATACTTGGTGAGCTATTTGCTAATAAATGATTAATATTTGTTCTTTCCATGGCTCTAGCCTTTTGGGCAGGGGGCGGGTAAGGCTATGCTTTACCAAAACTCATAAAGTCTTAAGGAGAGGCTAAGGACACCATCTTTAAATCACATTGGGACTATTGCAGGGGGGATGGGTTGGGCTTTGGAGTTTGTTTCTCATTGGCAATCAGTTGGTATGATGGGGAGCATGTGTGAGCCTAAATCATGTATGATTCCCCTGCCTCTTCTCTACCCTTCACAGTTCTGAGAACAAGACTTTGACTTCAAGCTATGCTATCTCCCCACATCAAATCTCATTTACTGGTCTGCACTCTGCTGGAAATAATAACCCTCAAGGGCAGCATGGTCACAGTGCTCTGTTGCCTTGCATGCACTTATTTTACTATTTCAGTAAAAATATTTTATTTTCCAGGAGCCATTATGCTTTGTGATCTTACATTCCCAGTGGTGGATGAAGTTTTCCCCCAGAACAGAATGGATGGGAGGAAACATTCTTGCTCCAGCAGATTTGGGTTTTGAATATAAAAGTACATTATTGTTTTGTATTGTATTTATGAAAGCTGCTTCTTTTTCCACACAGGGACCTTGCTGCAAGGAACTGCCTTGTAGGCGAAAACAATGTCCTGAAAATTAGCGACTTTGGAATGTCTCGTCAAGAAGATGATGGAGTATATTCATCTTCAGGATTAAAACAGATTCCCATCAAATGGACTGCTCCAGAGGCTTTAAACTATGGTAAGGGAATACTGTTGCTAACCGTTTTGGTCCAAAATATGCTGTGTGATGTCTGAAAATATAAAGGAGATGTACAAATATTTGCAAGAAGATATTTTAAGATTTCCCTTTCTCTCAAAAACTAGGACACCGCAATTAAACCGCGTCTCTTGTCGCTGCCCAGGGCGGGGACCACACTGGGGGGCAGGGCACACGTGGGGGTGCCCTCACGCACCGGAGCCCAGCAGAGGAGAGGGGCGGTGAAGTGTCCAGGTCAGACCTGGTTTACGAGTGGAGCTGCAGCCAGCTGGCGACTGTACCTTCCCCTCCCTCTTGGCCAACCCAAGGGCGGTCCTAAGGAGAAGGAGCCCCTGCTACCCCATTCCCAAAGGCTGGGCCCGGGCACTGCTTCCCTCAAGGAGGGAGCCTATCGTGGGGTTGCCTGGTGGCACCCCCTCAAAAAATTGCCCCCGGACTATGCCCCCTAGCGCGCATGCACACACACCGCTACTCCACTGCAATTAGATATCACCTCTTTCCCTTAAGGGAATGCTTCATCAAAATAATTAAACATCTCTAATAATTACCATATTTTAAACTTCCATACGAGCTGCTTCCACACAAGCCTCCTTGGCTACTATAATCTGCCCCCGAGGGCCTTCTGTAGTTCATCTTTGGAGGTGAGGCAGTTTAGGAGCACAATAGGGCCTTTTCAGTTGTTATACCCTGGCTATAAAATGCTATCCCCAGGCTGTCTCAGCAGACACTGTCTCTGGTGTACTTTATATTTGTTTGGACCCTAGATGTTTGGTGGGTGTGTCCAAATCTTTGATGTAGATACCATGTATAGTTTTTATCTTTGATTGTTCCTTTTCTGTTTTTATGTGCTACTATTGGATTTTTTAAAAAATAAATCAACATTTTAACATTAGCAGCTCTAGGAGATTATCACCTGAAAAATAGGGTATATTTATCTTTTAAATAAACTGATTAAATGCAAGTATAGCCATAACACTATGGCTTTGTGGCTAGAGCTTTGTAGTAGATTTCCTTGTAATTTATCCTGATTAGATAAACTTTAACTAAATGAGAGCATACATAGAATAAAAGTAAATAGAAATCAGTAGGAAATTAGCAATGGATTTTTCAGACTTTTATTCTTGAACCTACTACACAGGTGGCGCTGTGGGTTAAACCACAGAGCCTTGGGCTTGCCGATCAGAAGGTCAGCGGTTCGAATCCCCGCGACGGGGTGAGCTCCCGTTGCTTGCTCCCTGCTCCTGCCAACCTAGCAGTTCGAAAGCACATCAAAGTGCAAGTAGATAAATAGGTAACGCTCCGGCGGGAAGGTAAACGGCGTTTCCGTGTGCTGATCTGGTTCGCCAGAAGCGGCTTAGTCATGCTGGCTACATGACCCGGCAGGTGTACGCCAGCTCCCTCAGCCAATAAAGCGAGATGAGCGCCGCAGCCCCAGAGTCGGTCACGACTGGACCTAATGGTCAGGGGTCCCTATACCTTTACCTTACTACTTGTGTTAGCAGCTCATGAATTGTCATAGGGGAAGAAAGAAACTGAAAGAAACTGAAGCCCCCCACAAAAACCTTTTAGAGTTACTTACGCAGCACTCTTATGGACCTTCCTGCTGTTGTTTTTTTCAAAATAAATAAAGGCACTATTTATAAAGAGGAAAATTGCCTATAATGAGATCAGTTGGTCACAAAAATAGAATAAGCCAAAGTGCTCTTAGTGAGAATGGAGGAATAGGGCACTCTTAATAAGTAGGAAAAGAAGAAACAGCATGTGTGTTTTAGTATTGTGAATGGGGTAATAAAGAACTGATTAATAGTTACCAAATAATGGTTTATTTTAGGGTGTTCCTCTGCATAGGAACAAGTTTGTACCATTTAGTTGCTTTCCATTAAACTTGTAGGAGAACTCAAATTTCTCTTTGGAGAGAGAGTTTAGATTTTAAGAAACAACATGGTGTCTCTCTGTACCATAGAAAGCTGTGCCCATTGAACCTGTCAGACAGTTGTCAAGGGCAAAGAGTCTCTATCAACAAGAAATATGCATTTTCTTATCCACGCTCATAAACCAAAAGAGACATTTGAATTTTACTGTGTGTGTATGCACACACAGACAAAATATTCTGTACTGTTAGCAATTTGCATTTCAGTGTTAACCATGGTATTGATTTATGTCTAGGGATACACGCACATCCCTTACTTCGACCTGAAATAGATTGTGCTTTGGAAGTGTGTAGTTTCATGATGAGTCAGGGCAGGGGGCAATATTAGGAGTTCTCCTACTCAGTTTTGTATGCTATTCCTAGTTGTATTTGCACTGAAGTTAGTGTTAAACCATGGCGAACCTTAAACCAGACTTTGAAATGAGGATTTGAAGCTGGTTAATTCTGAATGGGGAAGGAAGGAAGAGAATTCATAAGTGTTCAAAGTGTGTATAAGTCAATGAGACAATCCTAATTTCTTAACTATGGTTAGGAGTTCAGGGAACTCAGATCCATTTTTCTACATTAAATGCCTTTACAGTTTTTACAAGTGTGAGCTTTCAAGTGTGCTTTCATAAAATCTAATTAGGGAATGATTTAAATACACATTTCTTTGCAAGTTATAACTATGTGTAACGCATTTCCAATGTTATGTTTTTACTCACATGACTGACTTGCAGGAGCAATACTTGGAGTAAAACTGTACTATGGGAAGCAGTTCAAAGTATTAAATGTAGGGATCAGCATTTACATGATGTTGCATTTTGAGGGATTTCATAGCTGAAGCCATGGATCCAAATACTTAGAGTTGTTTTTGAGATGTTCTAAACAATATTATATCCCTGGTCCAAACTACAGTGCTTTTGTGATTCTTAGTTTTCTCGGAACATTTGTATAACTTTGTTCTTTACAGTGGTACCTCGGGTTACAGACGCTTCAGGTTACATACACTTCAGGTTACAGACACCGCTAACCCAGAAATAGTACTTCGGGTTAAGAACTTTGCTTCAGGATGAGAACAGAAATCGTGCTCCAGCGGCGCAGCGGCAACAGGAGGCCCCATTAGCTAAATTGGTGTTTCAGGTTAAGAACAGTTTCAGGTTAAGAACAGACCCCCAGAACGAATTAAGTACTTAACCCGAGGTACCACTGTATATTCTCATGGTTCTAGCATAGCTTTATCAATTTTCTGTGTCACTAATGCATACCACGCAAGTATATTATTGCCATGCTTTGGGGGCCTTGCTGAGAAAGGTAATTGAGTCCAGATAACTAACACTTACCTAAGAAATGTATTACTTATAACTAGTGTCCCCAAATGTTTTTAATAGAAGGTGTTAAATTAGTAGATGCCAAGCTCTAAAAGGAGAATATATGCAGACTTACAAGAACAATCACACTACCAGCATCACAGCGAATGTCCATAATTGCTCTTTATCAACCTGGTAGCCTAATTTAAAACAGCATGAAATGATATTTAGTTTTAAATGCAAACAGAACTTTCTGAGGTCAGAACAGTTAGCATAACCCCAGCTGTCAGAAACATTTATATGTATTTCATTTAGGCTGGTAATGAGCAACATACCTCGTCTTTAAAATATTAAATATTTAGCAGCTGGAAATAGTGCACCACTGGAAAAAACTTCAGTACTTAGAGGCAGGGGTGACGAGGGAGATTTTAAAACTCTAAAGCAGGAAAGATTGCATATCCTTGCAACATTTTCCAGCAGGAAATCGGGTCCAGTTATGCCTTGTAAATTCTGAAAAAACCACTCCCCCTCCTCATTTGGAAAGAGTACAAGACCTGATGAATATTCCTAGTTGCGATCATACGTCAACCTGTGAGGTACCTGCAATTTGTGAAAGAGAAGATGAGGTTCCCAGCATCAAGAATATTTAAGGACATGTGAACTTGCTTTTTCAGACACACACCCCGCCCCCAAGGCCAAGCAAAACATCACACAACAAAGTGTAGTTGGTTCCATGACCAGCACAAGTACATTGCCCTTGGAGCAGCCATGGGTAAGATTGAAGTGCTCCTGGTGGAAAAATCTTGGATCTACTACTCATGTTACATACAGGGCCGGATTTAGGTTTGATGAGGCACTAAGCTACTGAAGGTTATGGGGCCCTTTATATGTCCAGCTGTCTGTTGTCAACAACAAATTGTCGCTGTTTTGTTTTTGTTTTTTGTTCAATATATGCTATATGGTAATTTATGGACCTAATAGGTATCTAAAGCCATTTGCACATAACAAAATATGTATTTTATCAAAGTAATTGTTGAACTGAAATACAATTAAGAAGAAGTATATTAACAGTGAAATTGGGGGGGGGGGGGGCAAGAGAGTGGGGCCCTAAGCTATAGCTTGTTTAGCTTATACGTAAATCCGGCACTGGTTACATAGGAAGTCACATAGGTAAGGTAGTCTCTTGGTTGTTCTCTGCACCTGCCACTCTTCCACTGCTTATGCGACTGGTTTCAAAAGTACCTCTGCTGTGGAAGAAGAGGACAAGCTGGCTGACTTAGAAGGCAAACTCCCTCATGGAGGGTTCTGTAGGGAATCAAAATAGGTGTACAGGAATTTTGACCTTTTCACAGCTGATATCTAATAGTGTTTTCCAAAGAAGCTGGATGCTTCATCTCTAGACTTTGAACTTAAAGCCAGGGCTCTAATCAATACAGTCCCATCCTGTTCTGCGGAGATATGATGGCGGCAATCAAATAAATTGTCTGAAGCACCCATAGCATATGAAGGCAGATGACTCAAAGATACAGGTGGCCCCATAATGTCTGCTATGGAAGTATAAGGGGCTCTTTGGTGCACTATAGAGATGGTGAAACCCCCAAATCATCTCAGAATGCTGGCCCTAAATAAATGCATATCATTTATCCGCAGTATAGGATTTATGGGGGACAACAGTGGGTAGCACCTTGTATCTGATTTGATTTTGATGTAGTGATGTGCAAATTGATTGATTTCAATCAATCAGCTGGTTTCAATGAGGAGCACATGGATGTTGAGCCCTTCACTTGTCATTGCCTTAGGGGAGGGTCTTCACACCTGACCTTGAGCCACAAGAGGCTCTGTTGCCTTAAACAGCTCAGGATCACAATTCCTCAGGGACCGCCTCTTCCCACATAAACTTACCTGGACCTGCAATCATCTTTTTGTCTTTTTTTATTTATTAAATTTTTATACCTCCCTTCGTCTGAAGATCTCAGGGCAGTTCACAGCATAAAAATACAAGATAAAAACACAAAATACATAATAAGAACAAGAACAAACCAAACCAATAACCTCCCCTTCCCCTGCCTCATTGGAGGCCCTTCTTCATGTGCCTCCTCCAGGAGACAACACAAAAATGGTCCTTTTTCTGTGGTGGCTCCCTGCTTGCAGAATGCTCTCCCCAGAAAGGCTCACCTGGTGCCTTTGTTACATATCTTTAGGAGCTATGCAAAAATATTCCTCTTCTTCCAAGCCTATGGCTAATTAAGCAAGCTATGGCCTTTTAAACTGCGGGGAGGGGAGGCGTTGTTTTTGTTTGTTACTGTGGTATGTATTTTTCTGTGTTTTCGTATTGTAAACTGCCCTGTGATGTTCAGGTGAAGGACGGCATAGAAATGTAAAAAAAATAATACATAACATTAAAGTGCTGATTCTCTGGTGCAGGGGTAGCATAGCTACAACTTTCCATAAGCCCCAGTCAGCACAGTCAATGATCAGGGATGCTTGGAGTAAGGGCATCAAACGCAACAAATGAAACCTGGTTAGTCTTGGCGTAGCCTAATAATTAAAAGCTTGAGGAATGATGTTTGCCTTTTCACTAAGGAACGTACCCCTTGCTGAAGTACGAGAAGACCTATCTTTATTGGCATTGTGCTGGCTTTTGACGATACATCTGTTTAAACTGGCAGTTCACTGATCTCTGAACCTAGATCCCCCTTCTTAATTATCGTGTTGTTTTAATGAAATCATTTTACTGCATATTTTACTTACGGTTTAAACTTTAATGTTTTAATGGGATTGTTTTAGTGTGTACTTTAACTGTGTGTTTTAATTATGGATGCTTATATTTTAATGCCTGTGTAATTAGTTTTTAAACTTGTAAATTCCTTGGAAGCCTATATTGGCATTAAGGGGTTAGTTAATTAATTAATTAATATCTGGTGTGTACCACATTGGCTGCTTTGCTCTGCAGTGCTGCGGATATATACCTCTCCGGAGATTATTCAAAATGCCAACAAAACCAGTTCTGGAAATATATTTCACATAACTCTTTTTTTTTAAAAAATGGAATAAGAGAGAAAAATATGCTGTGCTTCATAGTCTTGTGTATGCATGATCAGTTGCTATTAATGGCAATACATTAAGTCCTCTAGCTTCTAAATTTTGTGGACACCACCTTCCGCAAAAAGTGGGTATTGGCGACAGGCTGATAGCTGTTGCAATCCAGGTGGGTCCAGAGCCAGTTTCTTTAGGAGCTTGTTGTACCACTGCCTCTTTCAATGCAGCAGGGACCACCCATCCCTTCTTGCAGCAAAGTGTTAACCACACTCTGAACCCAAACAGTGACCCCCCCCCACTTTTGCTAGATTTGATAAGCCACAAGGGACAGGGGTCAAGGGGACACATGGTCAAATGCATTGCTGGCAGCATCTTGTGCTCATCAACTTATTGCATAAGGTGAAACTGACCCCAGAAAAGGTCCTTGATAGCAGCACTGGGTACCCACTGTCACAAGTAGATTCTGTGCATTCACAGTTGTATACGGAGAACTTGTGTCACGCTAAATATTCTGTGTAAGGGGTGGACAAGCCCAAGGTTTTTTTCTCCATGAAAGGAACATGCCAGGGCCATGTGCACCTGCTAGCTTTCATGGTATTTCTGGAACCTTGAGCCTGACGCTCAAGGAAAGACCATGTCCCAGATACAAGAATATACTTAACTCTGAAAGGAAAATCTAAATAAGACTATCCAAGTGTTGGATAATTCATCATGAGAATGTTGCAGGGCAGTATTCCATCCCTACTTTGGGAGCCAGTGTGGTGTAGTGGTTAAGAGTGGTAGTCTCGTAATCTGGGGAACCGGGTTCGCGTCTCCGCTCCTCCACATGCAGCTGCTGGGTGACCTTGGGCCAGTCACACTTCTTTGAAGTCTCTCAGCCCCACTCACCTCACAGAGTGTTTGTTGTGGGGAAGGAAGGGAAAGGAGAATGTTAGCCGCTTTGAGACTCCTTAAAAGGGAGTGAAAGGCGGGATATCAAATCCAAACTCTAATTCTTCTACTTTGATAAAATACAATCGCTGGTTTCAGGAGAGGTTTTTCAAAAAATAAAAATTGTACACATCAACAAAAAGCAACAAAGCAGGCATAGGAAAACTTGGCCCTCCAGATGTTTTGGGACTATAACTCCCATCACCCCTGACCACTGGTCCTGTTAGCTAGGGATGATGGGAGTTGTAGTCCCAAAACCTCTGGAGTTTGCCTATGCCCGGCATCAAAGGGATGTTTTAATGTCTTGTATTTAGGATCTGATTCCCCAAGTAGAGAACACACATACACATAGCATAATTTGCAAGGATGTGCCCAGTCATGAGATTGCAAAATAGATGCAAAGGAACTGACCAGGCTCCCTAGTGTCATCTATTTCCTTGTCTTTTATTTTGGCGCAACTGCGGACCACTGTACATTTATCACAGCTTCAAACGTAAGCATTTCATGTATTGGCAGAATTACTGTACCATCCGCTTATTGCCTATCCTCTCTCTATTTTTATTTTTCTGGTAGGGCGATACACTTCTGAAAGTGATGTGTGGAGTTATGGAATTTTCCTCTGGGAGACCTTCAGTTTAGGTGTCTGTCCATACCCAGGAATGACTAATCAGCAAGCACGGGAACAAGTGGAGAAAGGTAATTGCTGCATGTCACACCATTTATGATTAATTCCGTTGAAGACTAAGAATTCTTTCTAATGCTTTGTGCACCTTGGATGTATCAGACTCAGGGCAAAGGTCTCTGATGTGAAGAAATTCCAATCTAACAACGAAGTTTCCAAATAGGGATAGATCATCATGAGAAATAACATTATTGAAACATTACAGAAGGTTTTGTGTTAGCTGATTATTTTGGTCTTTGATTTCTGTTTTGTAGAAATGGGTGGCCAGTGACTAATAATTAAAAATCTGATAATTAAAAACTTTATGCCATGAGAACTATCCAGGAGCTGGTTTCAATATGGGAAACGTATGAGGAGCTGGCCTCTGGCTCAAGAAAGCTATGTTGCAATAAATTTATTGGATTTTCAGTTGCCACAAGACTGTGGTCCTTTTCCCTAATACCTTTAAATAAAATCGAAGGCAAAGGACCCTTAGTGATGTTGATCAAGTGCAGCCTCCAACTGGGCCAATGTCATTCAAATATTGTGTAGGTCAGGTCAGAAAAATGAGGGGAAAGTAATTAAAATACAAAGTGGAAATAGCGTAGAATGATATGTGGCTTAACTTAACATCTTATTCACACATACATTTAGCGGAATGCGAATTGTTCACCTGAAAGGGTGGGAAGGACCCATTTAGTTGGCTCTGTTCATTTGGGTCCAGCATTCAGTTGCATTCTCCTGTGACCTAGGATTTCATCATGATAGAAGTGGTTTCCGTGATGGTAATAGCATGTATGAATTTGGCCCAAGGCACACAGACTACCTGAACAGAATGCTCTGTGTAATAAAGTTAGTTATAACTGATTTAAATCTCCTTTAGCATTTTTTTCATTAAAGATCTATATGACCTGATATGAAAGGGATAAATGGATCTAGCTTAGTTTGGCAGAGGGACACGTACCAGCATGAGTCTTGTTCCTCAGGCACTGGGAATTCTAGTTCCACCTTCCTTACCTCCAGCAAGTTGCTACTTCTTGGGCCTCATTAAAAGAACTGTCCTTTTGTGATGAAACTCACCAACACATTACTAATCCTTTCCTTAAGATCCACATTGCAAAAATCAACAATACGCCCATAGATTTTTGAAGCAGTTTCCTAGCTTTGAGATAATAGAACATGCAGCCTGTTCCTTCCAGCCTTGCCAGTCATAGTTAGTTTAGAGTGACCAGTGACTCTGCCTCCTAGGAAGATTTTTCATGTTTGAGCAGCAGGGAAAAGGTACTGTAAGCTGATTGAGGAAAGAAAACAATTTGCTGTGTGCAAGAAGAGTCAAATTCAGAATGAGATTGGGTAGGAGAGAGAAACCTGATTAGAAATGGTTGAAGCTAGAAGAAAGAAAGAGCAGGAAGCATAAGGTAACATCAGGAAAGGTGAAGGTATGATTAAGGCTGCAGTCCTATGCATACTTTCCTGGGAGTTGTTCAGCTGAAATCAGTAAAACTTCAGAATAAATCCCCAAAAGAAAGGCAGGCAGTCACAATGTAAAGATAATCAGAAGGATATCATAATGATATCAGAAGCTAAAACCTGTATCAGGAAGCAGCAAAAGGACCCAAAATTGCAATTAACGCTAAGGTAAACATTAATTTTAATCCAGAGGGGTAGCCAGGTTAGTCTGTTACAGGAAAAGCAGAAAACATTTTTGTGGCACCTTAAAGACTAATAAGCAGAGCAGTCAATACACAAAAGACAAAATGGATATCGGAAATGGCAGTATTAAAACACAACAACCAGGGAGGTGAACATTTTAACCTCCTAGAACACTCTGTAGATGACCTTAAAGTGGCCATACCAGTTCAAAGGAACTTCAAAAGGAGGCTTAACATGAAACCACTAAATTAAAAGTAAAAAAATGTCTCCAGTTAATTGCGTAATTATCATTGTACTTTTCTGCATTTCATTCCCTCTACCCTCTACCCCCACTAACGCTAACCACCTCCCCGCCAAAAAAAGTCCTGTGTATGCATACCTGTAACTGAGGATAATATTTCATACCACTGATGAAGTGTACTGTAGTCCACAAAAGCTTATGCCATAATAAATTTGTTAGGGTGGAATTTCTAAAGAAAACTTATTTTACAGTAAACAAAAACAAACAAAACATCAGCTAATAATAATGGTAGCCATGAGAGAAGAATAAACTTACAAGATAATAAAATAAGAATCATATTAATACAGTGATACCTTGGTTCTCAAATGCCTTGGTACTCAAACAACTTGGAACCCAAACACTGCAAACCCGGAAGTTAAGTGTTTTGAACTTTTTTTGGAAGCTGAAAATGCTCTGTTTTAAGTGTTACGCTTCCGTTTTGAGTGCCACATTTCCATTTTGAGTGTTGCGCTGAGGTCTGTCTGTTTTTGCTATTTATTTTGCATTTTTGTTTTTGCGGCTCTTTTTGTTTTGTTTTTGTGACTGTGTGGAACCCAGTTCAGCTACTGATTGATTGATTGTGTGACTGCAGTATACTGTTTATTGCTTTCATTTTATGGATCAGTGGTCTCGTTAGATAGTAAAATTCATGCTAAATTGCTGTTTTAGGGGTTGTTTTTAAAAGTCTGGAACAGATTAATCCATTTTGCATTACTTTCTATGGGAAAGTGTGCCTTGGTTTTGGAACGCTTTGGTTTTGGAACAGAATTCCGGAATGAATTAAGTTTAAGAACCAAGGTACCATTGTAATAGAAAGCTTAAAAAAGAATGAGTGGCATAAAATATATTTCATAGTGGAATGCAAGGTTCATATTGGTACCAAACATATCAAATAATCATGAATGTTGCCAAATAAACTCATAATTAATAGGAATGTGCCAACCATAAGATTGTTTTGTTATATAAATTGCAAACTGCCCCCAAGTCGGAAGGGTCCACATCACCCCTGGCGATATGTATTTTATAAGCCAGTTTTCAGAAATGACAGTGCACACCGTTAGGGCAGTAGTCAACTAAATAAATGTGTGAGAAGAATGACTTCCGCTTGCAAAACAGGACTTTCACCATCTCCAAATCTGCTTCAGAAAGTTGGAGAGAAACCTAGAACAGATTGAGGGATGAACAGGGGGCAAGGGGAATCCTGCTGCAGAAGTGAAAGTCACTTTGCTTGCACAAAGCACTACTAACCACTACATTAAATACAACCCTTCGTCTTTTAGGTGCCACAAAACCATCTATTGATTGTATTAATCCTCCATTTTGTGGGTCTTGCCAGATGAATTTAAGAACATGGAGCCAATATTTGGTGCAACAAAATGATCTACATGCCCAGACAATGGAACATTTTTCTCAATCAGGTTTTTGTGCCATTCATATTCCAGTCTTGCAGACTGGTGTGGTGTGAAAAGTCTTTAAATGTATTCACATCCAACACCCAAATATTCTTCGTGAATCAACTCTGAGGAAGTTTGGTTGGTCATTCAACTTTTAATTGTGGTTTTTCCCCCCTTTCGCTTCTCAATAGTCATCTTCTTTCCATTTCTTTCTTAATATGGTAGGCTATCGAATGTCAGCACCTCAGAAGTGCCCGGAGGAAATCTATAAAATAATGCAACGGTGTTGGGATTACAATCCTGAAATGAGACCGAAATTCAGCGAAATTCACAAAGAGCTCTCTGCATTGAAAAAGAAAGTGGCCTCATGAGAAGTTAACAGGACTCAAAACTAGAGGACTCTTTTCTCTTTTCCCAGAAAAGTAATATTTTATGTCATGAACACTACACTTTTATACATTTCTTTCAATATTCTTCTAGAATTCTTTTTTAAAAACAAAAAAAAAAACGGTTTGTATTCAAGTGTGCCAGGCTGAAAATGTCAAAGATATCTATGTTAAAGAAAGAGAGAGAGAGACAGAGCGCTCTGCCAAATGCTTTATATCTGATCACAGTGATGCTGTCATTTAGGTTATATGTAAATAGACAACATATAGTATGTGTATAGGTTTTGTGTTTTTTTAAAAGAACTCTGGCTGCTTTCTATTAGCAAGATAACTCCCTAATCTTTTTTTCTGGGCTTTACCTCTGCTTTGATTCCAAGTCCACACAGTGCATGCCCGGTGGTTTATTCACAAAGGCAGGCACATTTTTGTTACCTCCGTTTAAAAGAATATACAATATAATGCTCTGAAAACAAACAAAAATACCAGCTAACACAGCCTTGGATTTATGTGTATTCTTACTCTAAAAGAACAGTTTGATTACAGAATGGAACTGCATGCATATATTTCTAGCAGATATTTCATGACAGTAAATATTCCCTATACCCCTCCCAATTTTTTAAACCAAGAAAAAGTAGGCACAATTCACAAAGCGCAAATCTATATGGTCTGGCTGTTATGGGGGGGGGAGCACAGAATAAATCCAGATGTGAGCCTTATGTATGATGCATCTATCAGGAAAACACTGTAGATGATCTGTTTTTCAGAAGGATTTGCTGCAGCAGTGCATAGTTGTTCTTGAATGTGTGCATTCAGAAGTGCTGTCTGCAAGAAACATGTTTGAGAAGGAGAGTGGCATATAATGAAGGTAACCAGTAACACTGAATTTGGATGGGGAAGGGGAAGTGACTTACTCAATTGATCTTTGGGAGATTTGTGAATTGATGTTCCTGTTCAATATGCAGCTGAAGCAAAGAAAAAAGGAAGAAATGTATTTCATGTACACTTTCCAAAGGGGGAATGTATTTTTCAGTAGCAGGGAGCAGGGGGTGGGATCCTAATGGTGGGGAAACTAACAAGGAAATGTTATCTTCTGTATATAGTATCTGGCACACTGAACAAACTACAAAGTCGAAACATTAAGTTGTGGAACGGCATTTCCCTAATTATGCTCAGATTCTGCTGGGTTTATTCAGTTGACAAATTGCAAACTCCAAAATGACAAGTGAGCATCAACATATTATTTCCAAGGTCTCCTACAATTAGACCCTTTCCGGGCTATTGTGTAAGTTGATGGTATGATCCTGACCTCTTGGATCTTCAGTTGATGAGTCTTGTTGCAGGAGTTTCAACTTGTGCTGAAGAGGCAGCAAAATGATGGCCACAGTGTGTCGGCACATTGATCGTTTCCAGCCCAGGGGAATGGAGATGAGGAAATTAAAAAGCGTTTTGAGCCTCAAAACGGCATTCTTTTGTACAGTAGGACCAAGATGTAGGTGAAGTCTTTGACTGCTTTATATGTTACCTGTTTGGCTGACCCTGCTGGCCAGAACACATTTGCTCTTCTGTGTGTGGTGTTTTTTTTTTGTGATAGTACAGAGTGGTGATGTTGGGCAAGGTAAAGTATACTTGTAGTCTAGAAAAGTTGATGTCATTAACATGATGATAACATTAATTGTTGGATTAAACAGTGGAGTCCATTGTAGATGGACTTGTTAGCAGTCTAGCACAGGGGTTTCCAGGTGATTCTTGCCTTATTACACCTTACTACACCAGGACTGGTCAATGAGTTCAGAATCTAATGGACAAGGAGAGGGGGTGGGAAGAAAATATAGTGTTGCATAGCTTAGTCTGGCAGTTTCTTTATTTAGCAGTGGGCATGTGCTGATCTTTGTTCAACACAAATAGGAAATACTGTATTAGTTAATTATGGTGACCCTAAAGGGATCCACAACAGTGTGCCTTAATTCATTGGCATTGTTATCTAAAATGCACAAGGTCTGAATGCTATCACCACATGGGAGAAAACACCACCAATCGCCTAGCTTTAGGTCTTCATCTATGCATTCACATAAGGGCAAGAATGTACCTTCTTTTATTCACTGTGTTCTTAATTTTTGTCTTAAGTGTTAATATTTTTATATACGAGAGACTATACCATTTCTTTAAAGTCTTCTGAATGTACTCTTGTCTTTCAGCAATGAAAAGGACAGCTCTTTGTCTTAATTCAATTAGCAGGACTTTCTGTCCTGTTCTTGTACAGATGTAAAGGATAAACACTATTTATATTTCATTTATGTAAGCAGATTTGCAATTCATGTCAGACTGCTGCTCAAATTGAAAACCATTTTCCAAACATGGGATACCAGTAGCATTTAGAATTTGTTCTGGCTGTCCTAAAATCAGGGGTCAACTGAAGATCACTAACTTATGGGATATTGTTGGTTGACTGATAAAAAAATAAAATTAAGTGTAGTGTACTGGCAGTTTTCTTCACACCATCTTGTGAATCACTCTCTTAGAAAAAGTCACCTGCCAATGCCTGTTGGAATTATGTATGTTAGGAAGTTAAATTCATTCCAGATGCATGCAGACATAAACTATTAGTTGCAAGGATTTGGTCAAAAGAACGAGGCTGTCTAATGCACCCCTGCTCAGTGAAGTTTATTAAAGCTGGGGAAACTGCATTTGAAGCTGCTTTCTTAATGAAGTAAAAACTTTGCATTATTATAAAATTGTTGTTTGTTACAGGATTTATATAACTAGTCTCTTAGAACAAGATTAGAATCACACACACACACACATACCCCAACCCTCTTTCTTGGGAATATGCAATATGAAATAAATATTGTCATTTATATCGTTCCGTAGCAGTGTACATTAATGGCCTTTGTAAGTGCTGTAATTGTGTTTATCTAGGAAGCAAGTTTGCTTCCACGTTAGCATTTCACAAAAAAACAAATAAACCTTTAAAAAGATACAGCACAAAGTGCAATTTGGAACTTGGCAATTTGAGCCTCTTTGCCACAGTCACTTTTCATTTTCAATAAATATGATTTTTAAAAAGGAGTTTATAGTGCAAATTCTGAATGGAACTAGAATCTTGAACAAACAAATAAATTGCTATTAGGAGAATCAAAGGCTTCTTACATTTACTGAAATGTGCAATATTACAAAAATCTCTATTCAAAAACACAGTGTGAGGGAACCTTTAACTGTCCTCACTCTTACAGTAATTTTCCAATGTACCATAGTCCCCAAATATTTGAAGCCTTTCATTTGATGTATGAAGTTATTTATAGATGCAGCAAATGCCAACTCTTTGCTTTTATAAATATTGAAGCAGATACTAGAACAATGTTGCCAAACAGCACTGTTTATGCAATAAGCCACTGGCTTGTTTGGTTAGAAAACAGCTGTAAGGAAGAAGAAAAAACACTTCAGTTGTTTTATTGTGTTTCTGTTTTTATCTTCTGGGTTATCAACTGACCATATTGGCTGGTGACCTCGGTTGGCATTATGTTGGCAGTAAGTTACAGAAAGAAAGTAATAAAAAGCACAGACTGTTATCATTGCTGTTTTTATATATTTAAGCTGCTGGCTAACATTTTTTTGTAGTTCATTTTGCTTTCAAAAAATTACCAAGAACTTTTAACCCCACCCCTTTTAGCTGGATGAAAACATGGAGGTATGCAAGGGCTTTCATCAGAGACATAGCTTTCTTTCATATCGCTTGTGATGGCTCTTCCTCATGGCCAATAGGTGTTTTTTTTAATCATCTGAATAGGTGCAATGTAAGGTGTTTTGACTTCCCATGCCCCTTTCTTTACAAAAAGCACTTATTGGGGACCCTGATCTGGATTAGGACTCTGGGAGAGGAGTTCATTCTTCTCTCACCCCTACAGAAACTGAGTGGGGTAGGATGTACTTTCAAAAGGAAAATAGTGTGAGCAAAAGCAGGATTAACTCTTCCTTTCCCCTGTACCATGGTCCCGATCCAAATCGAGGGAGGTTTTTTAAATTATGTTATTATTTTAGAGAACTATGGCCAGTCCCTAAACACCCTATTCTAAGCATACTATTAATATAGCATATAGCTTTAGTTCTTACTAGATTGCTTTTTTAACTTGAATGGGAAAACAGGACTTTGGGGTTTTGTCATACAGCAATCTGGCCCTTGAATAACAAAATCAGATTCTCTACTAACCACAATAATTATATTCCTTTTGTCAGTCAAATGAACAAAGAGAGATACCTAAATCCGACTTCACTCTGGATAATTAAATGGACAAGAGATCCTTTTTGAGCGCAAGAAGGCCAATAAACCCTGAAGCACAAAACCGTACTTTTAAAGTTTGCCACTTCTTAGTTTTAGAAAATATTTGTTCTGATAAGTTTGGGGTTTTCTTTGTGGCCTTGTGTTACTTTTCTTCTGAGCTCAGCTATCTGCATGCACGTCCACCAGCGCCTGTTTTCTTGAATCCTAAGGCAGAAACTGGTTGAACTCTTGCCCAGACGTGGCTCTTTTCTCTCCTCAGATGTTAAAACGTTAGATCTTGAAACACTGAAAAATGTGCAGAAGGTCAGAGTGTACATAGCTAAAAGTTACATCCCTCCTTCCCTTTACAGCCGGCAACATGTTAGGCAGAATTTGTAAGCAAAAGAACTTTTCTTGTGTTCAGAAGAAAGTTATCAACAAGAAAGAAAGCAAAAGCAAAGGAGATCTAGATGGCTTTAAATGACCTTACATTTTTAAAACTCATCATGCAGCAATTGATACAAAAAGATAAGAATAAACAACATGTTCACTTTTTAGGGTGCTTGTTCCAAAATGCTCATCTTGGATCAAAAGTATTTGCTGCGTTAGATGCAGAAAATTAGGGTCTTGCTGGCATGCAAAATGTACTTGTTTCAGGCAGCAGTCTTTCTGAAGCCATTCCTTCTTCCCCCATTTTTTTGTGACAATAACAGGCCTCTTCATATGTTGCATATGTGCGCTTGGAAGAAAGGTACAGCCAGGCCCAGCTTAAGCTTTCATGGGTTTGTAAGCCTACTGCCAAATACACACACTGGATTGCATCCAAAGCTTCCCTTCTTCCAATGGAAGGCGTTTTCCTCTGAAGGAAAGGGAGCCTTTGGATGCTACCCATTCCATCTTTAAAATGTATGAAGAGGCCCTAAACCTTTTCATTAAAATCTTATGTGCGAAACCTTCTTCAATAGTGATTGATCATTATTAACTCCAAACCATTAACTTTGGTGCCGGGTTGCATCTTCATTCAAAATGTAGCTTATTCCTGTAAGAATTTTGGGATTGATTTCTGCAGATAGTCACTTGAGGTAGGTCAGGCCACATGATGTGAAAGTAGAAAAGGTTACGTCAAAGGAGTCAGCAAAGTTTATTTAAGCCTTTTATATATGGTCTCTAGGAAATGTATTGTTTTGGTTTGACACTAGCTTCCTAAATCTTGGGATTTGAAGATCTGCTTAGAGGCACAGCCCAAGGGGCTTGTGGACACTGAGTCAGGCTACTTCGTTGTTCAGTTAGAGCCCCAGATTGTATTGCAATTTGCTGTCAAAACTTTCATTTTGACAAGTAGTTTGTTTGTTCAGCAGGGGAAGCTGCAGATAAGCACAAGATCCATTAAGCGAATGGAACTGGTCTTGTAGGTTTGTTTGTTTTTTAATCCTGGCCTGTATTTCCAAATACATAATCTGGATACATATATTAAAGACCCTTAACCTAAATATTCTGGATTGCTTATGGGAAATGCATAAATAAATAGAGAATCAGCATGCAAAATAATATTGGAAGAAAACTGCATAACTTGATGAAAATATGATGTGCAGCTACCCTTCTATGCCCTCAACAGTTAATCTTAGGTTTACAAAAGATTCCCTTATGCACAGGAATTGTCCAGATAAGGTAACTGTTCCTTTAAATAGAACTTTGGGGCCTTGCATCATACAATCAACTATGTGTGTTCTGCAGAACCTGCATAAAATACAATTTGACCAAAAGGGTGGATAAAATGTGCAAGACAGCTAAACCATGTGATAAGTTTATCACTAGGAAGTGGGGACCAGCCAAACTCCTGTAATTACTGGCAGGTTTGTATCTTTGGGTGTTATTTTAGCTCTGATTGCAAAATACAGACTTCCTCGTTCTGCAGAAATAGGGCACCGAGTACATCAAGAGAAGACGGAGAAGCCCTCTAGCAATGCCATTAACAATCCAAACCAAGGGGAGCTGTGTGTAAGAAAAACAACTTTCTAAAGCAAGAAAAGGAGGCCAATGCTGTGATTAGTTTGCAGAAGGAAGGTACATCTTCAAAGTGAGAAATGTAAGAGCCAGAAGAAACATATCAGAGTAGGTGATCTCAAATGTATCAAGGAATAGCACAGGAAATTATTCTTTTTGGGGGGAGGGGAGTATTCATAGAAGTACAAGGCAGAAAAGAAAGGAAAAAACAGGCTTCTAGCTGTATAGACAAGCAGGATAATAAAGATTTTTATGTACAGTCAAATCCTGCCCATATGTTATCCCACGGCTGGTCTTAGGGGAATACCAGGAACATTTTAGTGGTTTAACTCTGTGCCATCTGCAGCAGACCTTCTTTCACCATAACTTTCTTTCACAAAGATTGGTGACTCATGCCTGTGCTTATTAGAACGGAGTCCTTTCTCTCTTTGATGCTAAAGCAATTGCAAGGTCACATGACTAGGCAAGGAGGATTCCACCCCCGCCTCCATGGTTGATTTGACAGCCCAGAACTAGGTTTACTAATTTTTTAGCTGTTCCCATGAAGTTGAGTAAGGTCATAGGGGCTCATTGTCAAACCAGAATAGAAGAATTTTAGATATATTGAGTAGATGCTGCAATTGTTTACAGCTTTTTACATATATGTATTTTGGTGTGGCTTTGAGTCTTTTTCTCTCCTTTTTGTTTTTTTTTTGTTAGTTAGTGCCAATATATGCACCAGCAGGTTTAATATCAGGTAAAGCACCTTTTATGCTCTTTTGTTGTCTTAAAAATAATATATTTGTGAAACACATTGATAATACATAACACTGGAAAGGGTTGCATCTTCCCAAAAAGTACAGGTGCTTTAAAAAAAGGGAGGAAAGGGAAGCTTTCCTGGCTTTTAACAAGAGTCAAAATGATAGCTTATGTATACTTATTAGTTACCTGTTCTATGTAATTTTAACAGATCTACATTTTATCTTTTATTTATTTGCCTTTTTTATATTCCTATTTGAACTGAAGTTAACCTTATTTCACTTTCCCAGCCTGTTTTGTTTATATAAAAAAGGGATCTTCTGTGTTCTTAGAAAATCTGCAAATAGTTTTGAATGGCCTCTTTCTCTTTGGACCAATTACCACTAACAGGTCAGCAAGACCTTTTTTTTTTTACTGTATTCTTTCAATAAATGTACAATATTTGTATTGGATGTGTCTCAAATTTTGTTTGATGCTCAGGGGTTAATTTCACTCTTTTTCTTCCTCATTTAGATAAATTGTACATTATACAAACACTAATAAATGCTGTCACCCAGTTTTCAGAATTTGCTGTTGGGGAGGGGGGAGGAATTATGAGAGAACAAATCTTACGTTGGAGAGTACAGTCACACCTCGGAAGATGAACGCCTTGCGAGTTGAACATTTTGGCTCCCGAACCAAGTGTTCCAGTTTGCAAACGTTCTTTTGGAACCCGAACATCTGACGTGGGTTCCACGGGTTGTGGCCAATTGGAAGCCACGCCTTGATTTCCAAATGTTTTGGAAGTTGAATGGACTTCCGGAACGGATTCCGTTCGACTTCCAAGGTACGACTGTATTAGGAAAGAGGCTGAGAATAAAATGAATGGTATTATATTGCTTTTATAAATCTATTGTGTGACCAAATTTGAAACCTCCAGTACAATAAACCTGGGGATGAGTAGCCAGCAGATTGCAGACCTTGTTCTTTCCCCCTAAAATTCTTGGGCTCACCTGAGAGACTATAGGGTTTTCTTACAGGTCAGTACCGTGGTCACTCCTTTCTGGAATCTCAATGGCAAAAGGGTCAGGGAAGGAGTCAGACAGAACCTCAGCACACTGACCTGTATAGCAACATAGCAGGTAGATGCTATGCCAGTCGGCATTAAATTCCAGCCACAACAATACCATCATATCCAGTGACAGCTCATCTCTTCATTTTTAAACCACACACTGACTTTAGTTATAACATGCCATGGTAAGGATAAAAAGAGAAGCAACGTTACGGAGAAAACTCTTACCTTTTTTATTTTAAAAAGTGTTTCCACGTGTTTCATCAAAAACAGATTGAGGACACTATGCTGCAGTACCTTTGCAAATGTTCGTCCACGAAGGAAGGTCAGTCTTGCATTTTCTATGCTAAAATATTTACTTATTCAACACTGGGAAATGTTTTATATTCTATAAGGTCTCAGGTTTGGCTCAGCTCTTGTTTTGTAAACTTGAATCCTGGTTAAAAGCCCCACTCAGAAGAAGGGTTTTTGTTTTCTTGTGACAGAGGTCTCCGAAATTCGACATTCCATAGCTCCCCAGCGTCTTTTAAATATTTGAGACTGTCTTGGCCCACATTGCTTTCTTTCTGCTTGAAGTCTTATTCTGACTCTAATGCTTGCTGTCAGTTTAGCCAATTATATAAAATCCCAAGGGATTTTCAGGGCTGGAAGTTTGTTGATTTAAAAAATATATATAGTTTCGAGGGTAAAACGCTAGAGATGGATGAAACAATGAAGAACAATATTAGGAGACAACTTTTCAACTCCAGCTTCTTCTGTGGGTGATGGATGATGGGTGGAAATCCCTTTTTTGGTTCCCAGGTACTTGGTTGCACATCACAATCTCTGAAACGTGAAGTACATAATGTTTCTATTAGGCTAATGAGGCTTTTAAAATCCTTTGATCTTCATCCAACTTAGGTGTTTGAAGCAAAAATTAAGGTGGATTTTATTATGTGTCTAGGCTAGTGGTCGATGTGAAATTTTTGAGCTGGGGACTGTAGCTTTTAACCCCTGCATGTTTTGTTTCCCTCACCTACTTCTTGCTGATCAGCCCTTACATTGTGTAAATAAACCTTAATGACTTGGTTGCATGGTGTTGGTGGAATGAAATGGCTAAAGAGTTTGAGATGTAAGCCATGAAGTTTTGAAGTTTTGGTTGGAAGATGGAAAGGAACTTCTTAGTAAGAGGCTATGCCTGGGGGGGGATGTTAATCGATTTTTGCTGCTTTTCAAATATGGCTGAGATCAGAAAAGCTGAATAAAGGACTTTCCCTATATTAAAGATGAAAAAGACTTCAAGGATGGCTCCAATTCAGATTTTAACCTCAACAATGAACCCCCTAAGGTGTGGCCAACTTTTTATCTCTTAGCTTCATCCTTCATCCTTCTGTTTCATTTAGAGTAATTTACTTGGCTGCCAAGGTTGGTATAAAGGTGAGAGAAGCACTTTGGGCACTCTGACGTTCAATCTAAATGCTATTCTTTTATTTCATACTGAATATTGGAAGCTCATAAAATGAGGAAAGTGCTTAGAATTCCTTTTGCTTAATTTAAATGAGGATCTCAAGTGAAGTGAGAAGTGAGCACCACTGAGCATACCCCAAAACACAAAACACCTGAAAGACCACCTTCTTCCTTTTAGACCCTCTCAGGTGCTAAGATCAGCAGAAGACGCCCTCTTGGTTGTTCTTCCACCCTCAGAAGCTTGTAACGGCCCAGGAGAGGGATTTATCTGTGGTATCCCCTAAGTTGTGGAATTCCCTTCCTACAGAATTAGATCTGGCACCTTCATTATACATCTTTTGGAAAATGCTGAAGGTGCAGCTCTTCACCCTGGCTTTTCACACTTGAGATGTATATTTTTGGGACCCACCTTATTTTTGAAATGTTGTTTTACTCTGTTTTTAATACCGTGTTTTAACGAAGCTTCAGTGTCTAAGGTTTATCTGAGCTCCAGTCTGTCTTGCATTGCTGACCCTTTCCCTCACTTCTGACTTTATCTCCTAGATGCCCTTCATTCATAGTTGCTGGCTCTCTCCAAAGTGCTGCCTATGAGCCATCCCAGGCCCTGGGTCACCCCTGTCCTTTCCTGGTCCACTTCCCTGACCCTTAAGTTGACGGAGTTGAGTCTTGAACGGATGTTGAGTTGGAGCTAGAGCAGACTAGCAGTTCAGCCAGCTGAGAAAATCTCTAATAGGAAGAATTTTTTGAAACAAGGCTTTTAAGCAGACTGTTTTGACGTTGCTGTTGGATAATAATGGGCAAAGTTGTGAAAAACTGGGGACAACTTCTCTCTTTCAAACCCTGCAACCTCTAAAGGTCAGGAGAAGTAGAGCCTGCCAAGAAGTCCCTGCTAATTAGCTGTGGTGGCAGCAGAAGGAAAAGAAGATGGAAATAGTGGAAATGACAGTAGTTCATAACTTGGGGGAATTTAAAACCCCCATGCGGAATGTGTTATGATTGTTTGGTGCAGTGGCTGCATTTAAAACTTCTCTCTGGTGTCCTAAGCACACACCCAAACCTTGAAGGTATGGAGAGCTTGTAATATAAGGTTATCAGGTGTCCCCGTTTCCCGGGGACAGTCCCCGGATTTACAAATCGGCCCCCATACAAAATCCATTGAAGTTGAAAAGTGTCCCCAGATTCATTGAAAAAAATCTGGTAACCGTATTGTAATAAACACTTTGTCCGACATGTGGACTGAATCAGATAGAAGTGCAGTTCAGATAACACAGAAATTTGGAGAGTCATAGAGCTGGCATTCCATGCTGAAGATTTATCAAAGGGAAACGTGGATGAGGGCAGTGATCTGCTACACAGATTTAGCTTGTGTCATCACTGACACCCTGTTGCAACCAATTAGACTCCAGATCAAGTCATCTAAGCATGCCATTTATAAGCCCTGTAAAATCAATGCTGGTAGGGAGAATGTGGGAGTTGGGCACCTGATCTTTTCAAAGAAGCCTATTGCTCTTCCAGTGGTAAGAACAAGAAAAGAAAAGCAAATACAGGGATACCTCAGGTGGCTCAAGTCATAAAGCACGCCCAAAAGCATTTAATTGAAGAGTTACTTCCTGCCCTTTGCAGCCTCCATGCTTGATGGACACGCCTGCTGCTCATCCTTCCATACCATTCTTCATGGACAAGTAGCAATTGGAAGAGACATCCACGATGCAGCCAAAATGGAACCTCCATGCAGCCAGCAACGAAATCAGATATTTGCATGGAAATTGGAGAGGAAGCCCTTGCGTTGATATTTCATCCACAGGCTCTGTTTAAAGAGCCAAGGAAGACCAGTTATAAATCACCTGGCCTGTTGTAAGGTCGTCCTATTAAGCCAAGAGGACTACATCAGTGTTTGTGAATTGGCCTCTTAGGAAATGTCGAGTGATAGTGATAAATTACTCCAATAGGAAACAGCCTTGTGTCTTCTGGCTAATTAACTGAAAACGTTATCTATGAACCTGGTCATTGCAAAGACCCTTGGTTAGAAAAGCAATCTGTGTGAAGCTTAGGAGTTATTTGAAGAAATCCATTATTAAAGCCAGGTTGGGTAAGTAATTGGTATGGGGTGTTTTAAACCCCCTCAGTCTGTATCATCGGAGGCCAAGCTGTTTCTATAGATCCTATAATTATGGTCATACACTTCTTGTCCCCACTTCCAGAATCTGAATGAGTTCTGAATCTGAATGAGAATCTGAATTTATTAACCTTTATAGGGATTTCCCCATAAAATGGAGTAAGGGGGTGCAGGAGAAATGAGTAAATTGTGCCTGCACTTATTATTGAGAAGTTAAATCTAAAACAAAAATATAAGCAAAGCATTCTCTCTGTAAGAAATCATACTGGCATTGTAGCAGTTCACCCTTCGGACACGGGTGGCACTGCGGTGTAAACCACTGAGATGGAGTTGCCGATTGGAAGAATCGGCGGTTTGAATCCCCGCGACGGGGTGAGCTCCCGTTGTTCGGTCCCAGCTCCTGCCAACCTAGCAGTTCGAAAGCACGTCAGAGTTCTAGTAGATAGATAGATACCACTCCAGCGGGAAGGTAACGGCGTTTCCATGCACTGCTCTGGTTTCACCAGAAGCGGCTTAGTCATGCTGGCCACATGACTGGAAAAACTGTCTGCGGACAAACATTGGCTCCCTCGGCCAGTAAAGCGAGATGAGTGCCGCAACCCCAGAGTCGTCTGCGACTGGACTTAAGTGTCAGGAGTCCTTTACCTTTTTACCAGGGGAAAGGACCATACCAGATGAAACTAACAGAGGTGTAGGGAAGGTTTGACTCTCCAGACAGCAACAAGAGAGGAAGTGCCCCTCTCCACCTCCTGTAATCCAAGTATTTAAAGCGCCCGAGTCTCCCCAATAAATCCTGGGAATCTGTTTGTTGATGGTGCTGGCAATTGTAGCTCTGTGAGGAGTAAACTACAGGTCCCAGGATTATTCAGAGGGAGTCATGTCCTTTAAAAGTTATGGTGTGGCCATGATCTCTCAAATACCCCAGAAGCTTCTATTTGCATTTCAGACAAACACACACAGAGACTTCTTTTTTTCAACAGCAAGTTTAGGCCCTAGGAGACATCTGGCCGACCTTGTCTTCTTAGGATGGGGCTTATGTTGGGTGTTCATTGGCAACACAATTTGAGCTGTTTCTCTGAGTCATGTGAAAGTAAAACCTGGTTTCCCTTCACACAGAGAGAGAGGGGGTGGTAAAATGATAAAAGTGACCTTTTCTTCTTCAAACTTGCACCATTCTTGGTGTTTACAAGGATGAAAAAAAGTCAACACAGCTATTTAACCCTTTTGTGTGCTTCCTTTGCGAAATTTTATGAATTACTGATCAGTCACTTGTGTGAAAGCAGTAGTTTCCTTGTCCTTAAATTTAACTGTCAGGAATTAAAGTGCATGTCAAAACACAGTAAAGGTCAGGCTTGTTGTGTTTTGAAGAGAAAAACAATGTTGTTTTTCCTTCTATTGAATTTGGGGTTCAAAGAGTATTTAAAATAAATGGTCTGTCACCTTGATGTTAATCGCGACACTTCGTGTGTGACAAATTACTACATCAGCTCAAGAAAGCTTAAAAAAATTAAACAACCTCCCCCATCCTTGTGATAAACTGACAAGGAAAAAGTAGATCAGAAACCTTGACTTTACAGATTACCAGATGTATGGTTTATATTCTTGAGTGTCTGTAGAGTTATCAGAGCAATGCCATTTACTAAATCTACAGAAATATGACAGGCACCACAGAACTGAAATTATGTTTCCCTTGCAGTGTATTAAAGTGAAAGAGCATAACACGATGTTCTGTCTTATTACCTTTAGGGCACAGCTCTTTGGAAAGTCAAGTTAGGAAAATGGTATTTCTGCCAAGATTGTGGAAAGGATCCCATATAGAATCAGCAGGGTCCGTAATCTCTCTCCAAGAGATAACCTCAAGCAAACTTGGGAAGAGCTCACTTAATGCTTCCTAGTGTGGCACAACTTCGTCACCAAAGGACATGGCAAAAGCAATAAAAGTTGTGAGACGTTACAGGGCTAGAAAGATGGGACATGTGTTGTGCAGGCTTTTTGCCTTAATACTCTAAGGACTTAAGAAGCCTTGTCCACTGCATTAAGCCATAGAGATACTCTGATCTGGTCTTATCTGCATAGTTTGCCTATCCCCTACAAACTTATTTCTACACAGTAAAGAAAGACTACTCACTTGCAGCCAGGTAAGTAAATTAAGACCACCCCTTCAGAGAAATTAGGCACTCCTAATTTTTTTATCCTTCACTGCGCTAAGCACTCCTTTTCAAGGTGGGAGATGTTGGAGGAGTGGGTGGGAATTATGTGATTGCCCAAAGTGGTTGTCCATCTCACTGGGCTTCCGACAAAGGGTTTTTTCTCCACTTATTTTGTAGGTTTCTTCCTTGTCAGCTAGTCTAATTCCATCGTATGTGCCAAGGCTATTCCATTTTGGATATAACTTTGCCAGGCTCGATCAGATGTGCCAGATCAAAATATCAACAAGATAAAGATTCACCAATATGGCAATGTTGATAGGAAGGCACGTCCATCATGTTCTAGGAATGAGAGAGTTCTGGAATAATAAAGGTCACCTGAGCAAGCATAGGTTGATGGAGAAGCTGGTGTTAACTGAGGTTAATAAGATATGCCAATGATTAATTCATATTTCAAATAATTGCAAGCTTAAGCAAAGCCATCACATACCTTCCAAGGGAAATAAATGTTTCAGGGTGTATTTGAAAAGGATATCCAGCACTCTTGTCTGTTGTGAGTTCTGATCTTTAAGTTTTCATGATAGAATCGTTCAAGTGATGAGCAAACAACTTTGCTCTCAAGTAAAAAATGCTTATCTTATACAGCCAGTTTATGAACTGGAAGGCAGAAGGCAACATCAATATTAGGAAGTCCCCAAGCGACCTCTATTTAGGGCAGGTAACTTTGTCCGAGTTCTCCTTTGACCTGAAGTGTGATGTTGGCTGTGTACTCCATCCAGGATCCAAGACAGCATGCATGCAAATATCAGCTGCTGGGGGTCATGAGCAGGAGAGGGCTGTTGCCTTCATGTCCTGCTTGTGGACTTCCTATGATGTCCGATTGGCCACTGCGGGGAACAGGATGTTGGCCTTTGGTCTGATCCAAAGGGGCTCTTCTTACATTCTTTGGATCACTTATGATGGCTTTCTGCTTTTTTTTTTTTTTTAAGGGCAGAAGAATTATACTGCCTTTATTCTGCTTAAGGCAAGTTTGTGTACACAGTTCCTGGAAGTTGGGTTGGTTGTTTTTTTATCAGTGATCATGCCTGAGAACATAAAATTCTATGGGAAAGTAATGCCATTAGAAGTACTTGGCCCTCTCTAAAGTGGCTGTCACTCATAGTTTCATTTTCTCATGGGGCTGCGAAAGCTGGAATTCGAGATAGAAGATTCCTTTTGATAGTCTTGAACAATCAGTTTGAATTGTAATTTGTACTAGTCAAGGTGTTTCATTTCCACTTTTGGTTTAGAAGAAATAGATTTGGCAGCCTTTCCAGGAGAGAAAATAAGTTCCATTGAACTTGTGTCTATGCTCCTGTCCCTCGGATCCAGGCGGATTCACTCTTCATAAAGCTATTTAGATTAGATTCCTGGAACAACAAATGCATTCTGACAAGCGTCCCATATAAGAAGGGAGCCAATTATTGGGTCTCCTGAACTGGCATCGCTGTGCAGAATGATACAGAGAAGTCAGCCACGTCCGTCAGCTTATTATTCCGACAGTCATAAGGATATTACGTGAAATCCCTGAAGGTAAGTCGATCTCATAAAACCCAAGCTGGCAGAGACTCTGAAGTGCTAATTTGTTCTCACCCTCTCGCTCCCTGCCTGAATTAAGCCAAAGGTCCAAATATAGATGCCCCTGGTTTTTGTTAAGCCTGCTGGAATGCTGCCGCATTGTCCTGATTGAAAGGATAAAAAAGAAAACCGTTGAAAGAAATGTCCTGAATGCCTTTTTTTCCTTACTCTCGGGCTGCAAATGACACAAGAGCAGGGAAATGCGCATACATTATTTATGTGTGACATTCAGTCAAGCGGAGATTACAAGGGCTGCCGTTGGTGCTGCTCTAATTGTGAGATCAGTTAATCCTCGCACCCCACTGCTTGTATGAAGCCTGTAAGGGGGAAATCTACAGCCTTCCCTGTATTAAAAGCAATGTCTTTGCATTAACAGAGCCAACCAAAGCTGAGGCTCGGTGACAAACCAAGGCATGCCTTGTCTAGCACAGCCGAATTTTGTTTAGCTTCCAAATGAATGCAAGGCGCAGAGCTCCAGACGAGCAAAACGGCTCGGTTCGTCTGCTATGGGTTGCCAAGACCAACCAATTTTATTCTCTTTTTTGACAGCGTTTCACACTCCCCCGCTTCTTGAGCAGTAGGACGTTCCAGAGCATCCTTCTCTCCCCTCCCCACCCACCCCCAACAACAGGGCTGCTTTTCACATAAAAGGAATGTGCTGGAAACTTACAGGGCAACTGTGATAATCTGGATGCAAGCTGAGCAAAGAAGATGTGAAAAATGTTCTGGACAACTGTGCTAGCGTTAAGGATAGCAGATGTATTCCCAAAGCTACAGCTTAGATTGGGGGGGGGGAGGCATTTCAGCCCGAGGGGACATCCCAGTAACAGGCAGAACCAAGAAGAAGCAACCCTCTCCGTCCTCCATCCATCCAAGCAAGCAAGAGACATTATCCAAGTTCAAGGACATGTTCCAGCCAGACCTAAACACTTAAAGAGGACACAAAGCAGGGGCAGTGAGAGGTGTGGCTTCAGGAGAGGAGCTACAGGTAAGCCTGGGTAGATTCCCAAGGGAGGCCTGGAGACCCACATCCAACTCTCAGGTCTGAGGTTCCCCATTTCAAAGCTAGGGCATCCCTTTGAAAGCTGAACTTCGTTGCTTCTTGGGAGTGGCTGACGGTACCATATAACACCGGTCCTGAAAGACCTACATTGACTCCCAATGTTTCCAAGCACAATTCAAAGTGTTGGCAGGCACTGACCTTTAGAGCCCTAAATAGCCTCAGCCCAGTATACCTGAAGGAGCGTTTCCACCCCCATCGTTCAGCCCGAATACAGAGATCCAGCTCTGAGGGCCTTCTGGTGGTTCTCTGACTATGAGAAGCAAAGTTACAGAGAACCAGGCAGAGGGCCTTCTCAGTTGTGGCGCCCACCCTGTGGAACACCCTCCCATCAGATGTCAAGGAGATTAGCAACTACATGCCTTTAGAAGACATCTGAAGGCAGGCCTATATAGGAAAGCTTTTTAATGTGTAATGTTTTATTATGTTTTGTATACATTGGAAGCCGCCCAGAGTGGCTGGAGCAACCTAGTCAGATGGGTGAGGTAGAAATAATAAATTATTTACCATATTATTATTATTATTATTATTATTATTATTATTATTACCAATTAGCCTGAAACAACAACAGTCCACAGGCACCAGTCTTTTCTATTCTACTGGCTACATTCAAGCTGCCAATCTGTTTTCTTCTGCCCACACCCAAACAGAATGTGTTTTCCCCTCCTAGTAGCCACGAGCCATTAGGCAAATGGTGAAGCTAAACAAAGTGTGTTGTATCATCTCTTCAAGAGGCAGAACACAATAGCATCCCCATAGCATGCTGATCATAGGTCCAGTGTGCAGTCTAGCTCCTCCTAACTCTACATGCAGTGGAGGGTAATGCCTACTAGGTATCCAGCTAAAAAGTAATACAAATGTTTTAGTCTTGTCTCTGGGCAGATCTACACTCGTGGTTTATAACATTAAGGAAGGTTTAAGGATTGTAGATGGACACATTATGTTCTGCTTTTAGCGTTAATAATGCATTATTAATATGTGACACCAGAGGGAGCTGCAGAGCAACCAGGAACTGGCAGTAAAGAAACAGCATTTTTACAAAAAAAAAAACCAAGGTATGAAACTCTTTTAATTCACCAGTATGCCCTGTGACATTTTAGAACGATATATCTAATAAAGTGAAACAGGTCAGTGTAGATCCAGCCTCTGTTTCTTTGCTAAGTCTGCGATCCTTGGCATTCTCCTGGGGGAGTTAACTTCCGGGCAGTGGGACTCAACACACTGTAAGGGCTGGTAAAATTTGGACTCCGTCAACGTATCATGTTCTTCGTATATCTGGAGTGTTTAAATGTTAGAATTGGAGCGCTATCTGCCTGCACTTACACAGCAGTACAGATTTAGGTGCCCAAAAAAGGGCCTGGGGTGGGAATATATCCCCAGAAATCTATTGATTTCTGCCATTTGGGTGCTTTTTGACCATCCAAGTGTTAACAGATTGGGATAACAGATGTCCTGTCACAGTAGACTTCAACCTTTTCAGACTCAGGGCCCACTTTTAACCCAAATATGCATTTGGGGACCCATTTCCTAATATTTTGCCATTTATTTGCATGGTGTTTAGTGCTTCTGTTGTGATCCACCTTGAATCAGGCCCTGACCCACCGGGGGTCCCAACCTATCAGTTAAAGACCAGTATCCTGTGGTATTCCACCCCCCCAACCAAAAAATATTGGTAGGGCGATGCAGTCTTCATTGGATTCCCCACCTTGGCATTTTATTGCTCTGTGAACTTTAGCCAGCAGTGGAGGAGGGGAAAGTCCCGCAAAACCATTTATGTAAGGCTTTAAAAACAGAAACAAAACAGTTTTCGGTTAACTACTCATTCAGATTCCAAAACTGCAACCGCCCTGGTACAGCAGCATTCAACCTCCTGTTGCCCATCATCTCACCCACTCTAGGTATTTGAATATCAGCTGCTTGCTTGCTTGCTTGCTTCTCTGGAACCTCTTTGCCTTGCATACCCCAAGAAGGTAATAGGAGCAAGACATGAGCCGTTTAAAGCTGTGCAGGAAATCAGCTCCATCTCTTAAAATGACAGACACAACCAAAGGCATCTCTGTGTGGCTGCTTTGCACATGAGAGTCGTAACAACAACAGCAGAGCTGCTTCTGAAAGGGTCGCGCTCCCCAGCGGGAAGTAGCTGGAGCTAGTCGATGAGTAGGCATGTGCTTGTCGGGGGGTTGGGGTGCACAGTGACAGCATTTGCCTCAAGGCAACAGAGCCTTGCAAGCTACAGGGCTGACAGCACCAATTCAACACTCAGAGTCTTGCAGCACAAAATATAATGGCTTCACAATAGATTTCCTGTGGCCAAGGGACTTGAAACTGATGTTAGCATAGGCCTCCCCATATATAGCTCCTAAACAGCAGAAGGTATTTGTGTTTCCAAGCAGCGTGCAGAAACCGCTCTGCTGTCTTCAGGCAAATAAAGGCAGTTGTTGGTCTTGCAGGCTGCATACTAGGGCTCCAGACGCAGTGGTATTTCTCTTCTTTAAGCTACTGAGACAAAGATGGGCTGCAAGAATCCAGAGCTTTTGCATTTTTTGACACCCTGCCTGGAGAAGTAGGTGATGTTGGCATTGAGAGAAACAAATGCCAGGCTGCCTTGTCTTTTGAAGCTAGTTCAGCTGCGGGTCCATTTCACATGTCCCCCCCCCCAAAAAAAAGAAAGCTATTTAGTGATTTTAGCAGTACCAAGTGGACTATTTGTTCATTTTTGCAGGGGAGAGTGTGTCCTGGGTTCATTATTGGCACTTAATTTATTTGCATGTGTAAACCTCTTTTCCACCCCAGAGTGGCTGGGGCAACCTAGTCAGATAGGCAGGATACAAATACAGTGGTACCTCGGGTTAAGAACTTACCGTATTTTTTGCACCATAACACTCACTTTTTTCCTCCTAAAAAGTAAGGGGAAATGTCTGTGCGTGTTATGGAGGGAATGCCTACGGGTGGCATGCCTACGGATTTTCCTCCTCTAAAAACTACGTGCGTGTTATGGTCGGGTGCGTGTTATAGAGCGAAAAATACGGTAATTCGTTCTGGAGGTCTGTTCTTAACCTGAAACTGTTCTTAACCTGAGGTACCACTTTAGCGGGTGGCCTCCCGCTGCCGCCACGCCACCGCCACACAGTTTCTGTTCTCATCCTAAAGCAAAGTTCTTAACCCGAGGTACTATTTCTGGGTTAGCGGAGTCTGTAACCTGAAGCATATGTAACCCGAGGTACCACTGTATTATTATTGTTATTTATTTATTTATTTATTTATTATTATTATTATTATTACTGAAATATACTCAGAGTTGAGTGTTGATTTCATGCTCTTTTTTTCAGCTCATGGTAAACAGTGAGTGAGTGAGTGTCTTTCCCCCCCAAAGAACCTCTGGCTATATATACATTATTTACACAATGGGTCCCACGTGATTGGCTGATTCAACTCCCCTCCTGGAGCCTGATTGGGCTGCTCTTGCAGGCCAATCAGGTTGCTGATTCACTTCCTCCTGGAGCAGGATTGGGCGGCTCCTGCAGGCCAATCAGATTGCTGCCTTCCAGGATCCTACCTGCCTATTGTTCTAAGATCCAAGCTCAGTACATAACAATTACCTAATCTGCGCTTTCCAAAACTATACAGCCAACCTTTAAAATTCACACTTCTCCAAATCTGTGTGTGTCTGTGCGTGTGTGCACATATGTATGAAAATAACATACAAAATGCATTCTGTCAGAGAAAATTGCTTGCAGAAATGGAGAATTCCAGACTGTAGCACAATTCCATAAAAGTCATTTGAACATTGTTAGAATTGCAGAGTTGGAAAGGTGCTTAAGGGTCATCTAGTCCAGGAATCCTGCCCACAGCCATCCCTGGGTGGGCTTGAACCACCAACCTTCTGGTTAACAGCCAGGCTCACTGAACCATTGTCATCATCAAACTAGGAGCCATATGATATCCAAATAGGAATTTATGGAAATGGTCAGCAGGAGCATATATTGGCGCATAAGGACAGTGCATCGTACAGCAAATAAATGGCATCCATATGTTGCAGATGGCTTAGTGGTACACTGGTAAGTAATTAATGTAATTAATTCCATATCTTACTCAGGCACTATATAAGAATCCACATCTTATTTAGGCACTAATTTTTATTAACCTTAGGCACTCTGTTCAGCAAAAACAGCGGCCCTGGAAACGGCAAAAGAGCATCTGCGTGTAGAGTCTTCCAGGGTGACTGTGCTTTTCAATGCCTCTAACAAGCCTAATAACAGAGGAAGTGTCAACGGTAATTGGACGACATCGAGAGTGTTAATTACCATTATCCAATATTGTTTGACTCCTGCAGGAAGATGTCCTTGGCCAATTAACAAAACCAACATTTACCTTCAAAAATATTTTTCACGTCTGCTAAAACGCTTTAGTCTCTGTGTCTGAAGACATAACAAGAGAATTGGCCCTGGAACCAGAGTGGGGAAGCAGTTAAGAGGGTTAGAATAGGACCTGGGAGATCAGGGGTGCCAACTTTAATAAAATATTGGGGGGGGGGAGACAGGTAATTCCCAACCCACATAAGCGATCACATGATGCACACCATTTGAATGGTAATGCCTGTTGATTGATATTTGTGCCCCCTCAAATATTTTAGGGGAGGCAAAAAAACCTCAGCCTCTAAGAGTTGGCTCCTATGTGGGAGATCGCTGCTTGGCCTTGTCGCACACAACACAACACAGCAACTGGTCTGGTTCGTGCATCGCGGTCAACCAAAATATGGCTCTTGTAAAAGCTGGTTTGAGCACAATTTTTAGCAGCTGCAGGAAAGTGGGGGTGGTGCAGGCACCCTCTTGGCCGAGATGCCTCGCTGTGTGGACAGACCCCCTTTGGCCCTTCCTCAGAGGGAGACTGGGAAGAGGGAAACGAGGGCCAGAGAGCCTGACTGGACTTCCTCTGGGGGGAGCAGCAACGGCGGCGGTGGCAGTACCTGTGGACCGTGAGGCAAGTTGATGGAGGTCTCAGAGCAGACATCTTGGTTTAGCTCATGGAAGTGCTGACCTGAATGCCAGTGATTTACAACAACAACCCCACAGTTGTCTGGAGGTACAGTGGTACCTCGGGTTACATACGCTTCAGGTTACATACACTTCAGGTTACAGACTCAGCTAACCCAGAAATAGTGCTTCAGGTTAAGAACTTTACCTCAGGATGAGAACAGAAATCGCGTGGCGGCAGCAGGAGGCCCCATTAGCTAAAGTGGTGCTTCAGGTTAAGAACAGTTTCAGGTTAAGAACGGACCTCCGGAACGAATTAAGTACTTAACCCGAGGTACCACTGTATTAGGTCTCTGTTGAAGGTTAGGGCTTAGAATCAGTAGTTTGAAACACCCCCTTTGTTGCTATCCACTTTTTCCCACACACGCACATGTTGGTGGGGCTCAGAGATATATAACATTACCCAGCTCTGTAGTTTGCTGTTTTATTGTAGGTACCAAGGCTGTGCTGAGAGAAAAAAGTTTGCAGCAGCCCTACCAGGTCATTAGTATTACAGGCCACAGGTGTGGCTCCTTAAATTGCTCTCTCAGGCCTCCTGTGAGGCCAAAGCAAGCACCCAGCTGTTGGAGAAGCCCGTGGCTGCACTTTAAATACCTTTTAAAATAAAACTGAATAGATAAATAAATTCAGTGCATGAAGTAAGACCAAGCTAAAGAAGGGATTTCTGTCTTTGACGCTCACTTCAGTTCCCCCGGCCCTCGACCCTCTCAGCAGAAGACTCAGGTAAGATACACTGCAGTGGAAATACTGAAATACTGCAATTTGCTGAAATAAATACTGAAATCATGGCAATGGGCAGGAATGTCAACAAGTAGGTATTCATACAACAGAGGGGTTTAGGGGACACATTTCTGTTCCCCCGAAGTACAGCATTTTACCTCAGAGGTGAAGAGGCAACTGTTTGGTGCAGCTCTAATTTCAGTAGGCGATGAGGAGGGACGCTTTAACCCAAAGTTTTTGTGTGGAAAAGTTTATCTTTTTGGGGAAAGTGTTTGAAGAAGAAAGGTAGAATCTGGTCTGACTGGATTTTCATTTGCTTGACCACCAGCCTTTGCCAACCTGGTGCCCTCCTTAGACTGCAATTCCCATCAGCTGTTTTATTCTGTTTTGTAAATACTTAACAATTTATTAACATCTAGCTTTCCCATTAGAATGTATCAGAAAACCCCAAGGTGCCTTTGGATTTTCCCGGACAAGTTTGATTTAGACAGGCAGGGTTTGTTCTTAAAATAGATTACATTGGCTCCATTGCAACAGCTTTGTTCTTCTTTTTTGTTTTGCCAGGATTCTGTATTCCTTTTCTCCCCTTTAAGCCCCCTAATATCCCCCCTCCCCGCTGCCGCCCAAGATGTATGATTGCAGTCTCACTGGCCACAAGACAGATCTTGCCATGTTTTCCTCTGAAGGAATGCTACATAATCTAGGTTTGAAAAGAGCATCATGTTGTTTATATAGCTGTGACATTCGGTACACGGTGATCAGACAATTATTGTAGCTTTCCTTTATGGCTGTGAGATTATTTTCCAGGGAAGGCCAATTTGTGTTTTATAGTAGCACATTTGCAAGTCGTATTCCTTTGCTGTGCTTGAAAACTGATGATGCACTGCAAAAAGGGGAAATAGAAAAATAACCAGGAGTTGCTGTGACCTGCTCTTAAAATTAAATCGAGAAGCAATGGTTTTGTTGTGGATATAAATTTGATATTTGTGTGTGTGTGAAGCATTGCTATGGGGGAGAGGGATCAGAAACTATCAGGCTTTCCTTGGGGAAAGCTAAATTATTTGTAGAAAGGATGTGGATTATTCCACAGACTAAAAGCTGCTAGAAGTAGAAGCCAGCCCCATTTTAGCTTATTTCAGGGACAATGGCTGCTTTTCAGAGTAGAGAAGAGGAATGCTTGTGAACCAGTGGTTCTTATCCCCTTGTCCTGATGAAGCCGATCAATGCTCCTCATTAATTCTTTGGCAAACCAGTTTATTTCTTTTAAAGCCTTTACAAACAGCATAATATTTTTAAAAGCAGCTAAGGAGTGTACAATATAGAAAACAGTAGAATTAAAAAAAAAATGCAACACAAATCAAAGTGTTGGTGCTGACCTATAAAGCCCTAAACAGCCTCAGCCCTGTATACCTGAAGGAGCGTCTGCACTCCATCGTTCTGCCCAGACACCGAGGTCCAGCGCCGAGGGCCTTCTGGCGGTTCCCTCACTGTGAGAAGTGAGGTTACAGAGAACCAGGCAGTGGGCCTTCTCGGTAGTGGCGCCCACCCTGTGGAACGCCCTCCCACCAGATGCCAAGGAAATAAACAACTATCTGACTTTTAGAAGACATCTGAAGGCAGCCCTGTTTAGGAATGTTTTTAATGTTTGATGTTTTATCATGTTGTTAATATTCTGTTAGGAGCTGCCCTGAGTGGCTAGGGAAACCCAGTCAGATGGCGGGGTATTAACAATAAAAAAAGTTGTTGTAGTAGTAGTAACCTAAAACCGGTAAAACAGCAGTATGGAAGCATATCATAGCAAACTGAGTCCCGTCTCAAGTTTAGATGTTTTATATGGAGCTACATCAGCGTCTAAAGCTCTCTGAGTGATCCTGGGCCCGCCAGGAAGAAAGTGCAAAGGAGCACGTGTGCAGGTTCCCCGTACAAAGATTTATGCCTTAGCCCCAGGTAGCATGGCAGCAGTAGAACCAGGGAAAGGCGTGCAGTGACTGCAACCTTTGGTCTGGGAACCCCCTTAGTTGCTTGCATGAGTGCACCAAGTCATGTTTAGGGTTAGTGTTCCGTGTGAATCTGGACACTGTATCTGTACTGAAAGCTTCAGAACACTCTGTTTCAAATAAAATTAAAACCAATGTTTTAATTTGTAAAATATGAGCTTTGGAATTATTATTACGGTGATATTGTTGACTGAAAGGAAAAAATATATAGAAAACTGGAGCAAGTGGAATGAAGCGTCTTTCTTCCCTGACCTCTTAGAGCTCTGTAAACTCTTCATCCGATATCTAAGCTTTCATTAAACTCTTAGTATTTATACTATAACGATGAGGTTCAGACACCTGAGTTTTCTTAAAATAAATTTTGGAATTCTTTCAATTCTGCAAATATCACCGTAATTTCTGCTTGTCAGTCATACTGTTATGTAATATGTATAATACAAGCAAAGCAACCACTTTTTCTGTGTCAGTGGGGTTATCTTTTGTGAAAAAGGGTGTTCTGCGCTGTTTTTTTGGGGGGGGGGACACATGCAGGAAATCCCTGACTTGTTGCTACTTTGACTGTCACAAGTAATCTTGGTTGCTTGTAGAAAACTATGGATGGTATTAGTCAACTGTGCTCCTGATTCTCTTTCTTCATGTAATACCCTCATGAATCAGAAAAGTTCTGAAAGACTGCAAAAGTCCTTCACATTCTCATCCTCCAGACAAGCAATCCCTCTTCCTTTCAGAAAGAATTGGAAGCTAGCCTCTCTGGTGGAATGGGCTCTCAAACAAGCAAACAAATATCAATGGAAAATTTCCAACTGCCTTTTCCAGAATGGAATCCGTGCTTTTCTAATAAAAATGTAAATTTTGGCTCATTGGTGGAGAGGGAGTGGAATCAAAGCTGTCAAATTAAATCATTGTGTATTAATTATGCATTAGTGAAGATTATTTCACAATGCAACACAATCCTTGCACTCAGTATTCAGTCAAAGGGCAAGAGTAAGGTAATGTAATTTTTCTTATTAATAAGCCAGCCCAGACTTTCGCAGGGCTATAATTAAGAGAGAGATCCTTGACAAATTGTATGTGCCAGGGGTGTTTTTAGGGGTTGGAGAGTTGAAGCGTGTTTTCAAATAGTTGGTGTCCATTTACATCCAAATAGTAAGTGACCAACAAACACCTCCATACTGTGAATGCTGAAGGCTGCTACTGTTGTTTCTTTAAGCTTTCATCACTCATTTTTGCTCTCTCTAAAAATTTATGTTTTGACTGTTGTAATAAGACTGAAGAGTCTGTAAACTACATTTCCCTACAGACCTTGCTGTGTGACCTGTTGACTAAGGAAGTAAAGGGATGGGAAAGACCAACAGAAATCCTGAAAGTTGGGGTGGGAAATCCTCAGCAGTAGTTTGGAAGCAAAGGTAGTACTGGAATTGCGTCTACACAAACAGCTACCCATTACGTGTCCTTGCCATATAAAGTACAAGGTCCCCTTGTACTCACAATGAATTGGGGGTCGCTGTGCCAGCGGCTCCACCCCGATGCCATGCAGCTTCCTTGGCCTACTCTCAACATCCACATACTGAGTGTGGAGGTCTGCAAAATAGGATTCCAAAGGTAGGGATGTGGGGGATTTTATTCAGTTCACATTTACTGGCAAATTTACTTAATTCACACTTTCTGAAACAAGATGGGACTGAAGACACAGTCACTTTTTGAAATCTGCACTTCTCCCATTTTACAGTGCAGTTTCCCACCCAAGTAACATGCACAGAAATGCATATGCATATGCTAAGGTAATGCATATGCTCAGGTAAAGTGTGCCACAAAATACATATATTCCTAAAAATAGCATACAAAATGCATTCTATTTGGGGACATTGCATTGCATAAATGTGTAGGTTAGGAGAAATTGCATACAAAAAGTGAAGCACGTTATCACCGACATTATTAGTTGAATACCACCCATTATATTTATCACCCAACCTTCACCAGAAAATCTCAGGGCAGGTAACAGCAATATGGAATAGAACATTAAAAACAATTCAAAATAAATGCCAGTTCTTCACAGTTCCTTTAAGGAGTGAAGGGTTATAACAATCAGTATCTGAGCAGGCACAGAGATGGCAGCAAAATTTACGTTTAGTGATGCTGAACATGCACAGAAATGACAAATTAACTTGTAATCAATCTTGGTAAGAATTACAAGTACAGTTCAGTTTGCTAGAGAGCAAACCATGACTTCACACTGATCTGATAGACACCTCTAGTGATATTTGGAGTGGACCGATTAGGAAATGGGGAACAAACTGACAGTAAATTTAAATTTTTTTCTGTAAGAGCTTAACTCATCAAGAAATTAAAAAAATCCTGTCCATCTTTCACATCTTTTCAAATCTTAATGAAGAAGAAAGTCAGATTTAATTGTCTGGGTGTTTTTTTAATAATTAATTGCTTCAGGCATTAAAATTTGCATATGTTGCTTAAACTGCAAAATGAGTTGTGCTGGAAATTTCTATTCAATTTTTAATCAGTCATTTTCAATCTATTTCTATTTCATCACTAGGAGTATCATGCTTTTTCTTGTACTCAAACCTCTCAGTTTTACTGCTAGCCATCCTTGTGCTATGTTTGTCTCGTGTGTGTGTGTATCTCACAGGTGACACATATATTCATACGCTAAATCAAGAGTGGCTAATGGGATGGCATCCAGATGTTGTTGGACTGAAACTCTTAGCTGTAGTTCTTTCCCATCACCTGATACCTCATCCTTTAACCTGGAAATGCCAGAAATTGAACCTGGAACCTTTTTAATGCCATGTTTGTGCTCTACCACTGAGCTGTGGACCTCCCTTTGCTACTAAGTGAAAGAGAACGCCATCCATTGATGGACCTGTTCACACATGTAGGTTCATTGCTTTTCAAATCTGTAACTGAGTCATCACAAATTGATCTCTGCACTCAAGGTGTTCCTATTATCTTCTGTCAGCTCAGACATAATATGTCTCAGTGTAGACAATTCAGACAAAAAGGGGTTTACCAAATGATGAGGATATAGGAGCCTCTTTGAGCCAGCTCAAGAAATACGGGTGAGGGTGGAGAAAATATATGCATTTCCCAATTAGGTTTCATTCAAACGTGCTTTGTAGCCTGTTGTACATAGGGTGATACCAAAATGGTACCATCACATCAAGCTTGTTTGTGTGGAAATTATGGGCCTTATTGGTAAGGTTGACATAGTCTTAGGAGATGATCTTTACAGCTTGTGAAAAACAAACACAGAGCAGCTTCAAGTATTTCGGACCCAGAGATTTTTCAAAAAATGGCTCAGTAGCTTTCAGATAAGGCTTCACTTGATTGAACCAAACGTAATCTTGTCCATTGTTTCCATGCAACATTCACTCCCTGGCTGCCTTGGGAAGTTCACAAGTGGGGTGCAATGGAGAAAAATGCCCAGGGTTTTTTTGGTCTTAAATATTGGTAGTCAGTGGTATTATCACGTCAGAACCGTTGGCTCTGAACACAATGCCCAATATTTTGGATCTCTACATAATATTGCCAGGTTGTATTTTAATGGGTAACAATGCCACTAGGCTGAATGGAGAGGTAAGTTTCTGGTCCCCCAGTATCTGGTCCGTTTCTTGTTGTGTGAAGCAGCTGAGCTGAGCAAAGCTTGTTTGGCCTCTGAGTCTGCCTGAGATTCAGCCAGGCCACCACCAGTCTAGGTTTAATAAAACCTATATTAATTTCCTCTTTCTTTCCATGGAATCCTCAAGAAATTTGAAATCTTGCATGCAGTGCTGTAAATGGCCAGTGGGTCCCCTCTAAATGCTTTTCTGTGCTCTGTGTTTTTCAGAATGGGACAGGGTTGCGTTCAGTGTTCCCCCTTTCCTCCACTTCCCATTAGCAAGTGTTACAGCTGCAACCATTTATAGGAGTTACTGCTGTACTCTATTCTTCCTAATGAAGAGCTGCTGGTTTCTTGGACTCGTGATGAATGTTCTCAGTTCCTGTTTGACATTGATCCTTGACTGTTGCAGAATGGTAAAAGAGCCTTCCTTCCTGCATTTACATCACACACGCTGACATATGTCTCAAATGTTAAATTGAACTTGGGCTCCTTCTTTTAGCCCAGCTGTTTTGTGACGGCAGTTTGGGAACTTGCCGCATCGAATGGCTCAATTGCTTGTTTCCTTGCTGCCTTTTCCAAATTGCCTTTGTCAGCTTTACCCTAAGAATGTGGACAATTTTGCCATTAATCAGAACCAATGATCTGCTGAAATGAAGAATCATCCTGCTGGCCTGCAAAACAGGAGATATTCGGCAGCAAAGACGCCCTCAATCATCCCAAGGCAATCTGAAATGACTAACAGCATCTCGGTTTCTGGTGCACTTTATCTTCAATCAATGAACTGATCGCAGATGTGATGCTGATTGGGACACTGGAGAAGCAAATAGGCTCCCACTTGAGAGTTAGGCTAAGATTTCAGGAACAGCTGGGCAGTGCCCAACTCAGCTGCACTGGGATCTCTCATATTCGCTTTTGGAAAAGGTGATAAAATGTAGAGGGGTCCCAGTCTGCTTGGAGTCACCAAGTACAGTCTTTTTCGCTCTATAATACACACTTTTCCCCTCCTAAAAAGTAAAGGGAAATGTGTGTGCGTCTTATGGAGTGAATGCAGGTTGCGCAGCTATCCCAGAAGTCAGAACAGCAAGAGGGATCATTGCTTTTGCTGCGCAGCGATCTCTCTTGCTGTTCTGGCTTCTGGGATTCAGAATATTTTTTTTCTTGTTTTCCTCCTCCAGAAACTAGGTGCATCTTATGGTCTGGTGCGTCTTATGGGGTGAAAAATACGGTAGTGATCAAGCTCCCCCTTGGCACCAGTTTCATCATCCCAGGTATATCTTCTCACAGAAAAAGATGCTATCAAATCACAGAGTTGGAAAGACCATCAAAGGTCATCTACCACTGATGCAGGAAACCAATTCTTACAGCATTCCTGATAGGTTCAGCCTCTGCTTAAAAAGTCAAACAAAGGAGAGTCCACCTCTGTTCCACTGTCAAACAGCTTGTTAGGTCTTCCTAGCATTTGCTCTAAATTCTTTGTTTTTCATTTGAATCCATACGTTTGGGTCCTGCTCTCTGGAGCAACCAAAAACTAATTTGCTCCATCATCTATAATATATCAATCTCTTTATTATGGCCAATGGCCAATATTCAGGAAAAAAATGTTGCACAAATATATATAACATAATTCCAAAGCAACATAAAACAATAGCAACAGAAATACTTTACCATACTCTAAAATGCCAGACATAGAACATGAAATAATAAATCTGCTAAAATTAATTCCTGGTGAGTTTTACATGCAGCAGCACAATATTTAGCCACCCTGGAAGAGATTAATATGATCTGATCTGAAAGGAGGGGGCGGAAGCATTAAATGCATTTATTTGTGTATTTATTTTCATAAAATTTATACACTGCTTGGCTATTTAAAAAACTACCTCAAAGCAATTTACAAAACAGTAAAATCAAGGAAAAAAATCACAACTCTACCTTTAAACATACAAAAGATAAAAAATGGATTAATCATCAAACAAATTTGTTCATCCTCAGAATTTCCATAGAAAGCATTCAGTGAAAGTTTTACGTCTATCATGAGAAAAAGGGCAATTGGTTCTACCTCTCCAGGTTCATAGGGACATTTAAGTGGACATTAGGGATTTTTGGAACCTGTGCTCAAGAACTGCTGATGGCCCATCATCTATGTGACAGCCCTTCACATAGCTGAAGAGGGTGATGCTATAACTCAAGGCTAAAGATATCTGAACTGTAATAATTTATGATAACCCACTAATTTCAGACCAAATACCTGACTTCTTCAACCTTTCCTCATAGTGCTTGAACTTTAGTTCCCTCAATGTCTTTGCCACCCTCCATTGGACACATTGCAGAATCAAGCAGCTTACAATTCAGGATTGGGCCCACCAGCATCCACCAGGGGTCAGCAAACTTTTTCAGCAGGGGGCCGGTCCACTGTCCCTCAGACCTTGTGGAGGGCCGGACTGTATTTTGAAAAAAATACATGAACGAATTCCTATGCCCCACAAATAACCCAGAGATGCATTTTAAATAAAAGGACACATTCTACTCATGTAAAAACACGCTGATTCCCGGGCCGTCTGTGGGCCGGATTTAGAAGGCAGTTGGGCCGGATCTGGCCCCCGGGCCTTAGTTTGCCTACCCATGATCCAGACAAACAGGTTTTTGCCCATACTGGAATGCGCAAGTGAAATACTTCTTAATGGTGCTTAAATAAATGGTGCCTATAAATCGACAACTCCTCTCCCCCAATTATTTACTAGTTTTTCACATATCCTTTGCTGAAAAAGTTATTTCTCCCCTCAACCCAAATACCAGCCTACATCTTTTGTCATTGTTGCAGGTTGGCATTTAAAACATGTTCCAAATATTTTTGTTACTCATAATTCTTATGTTGACACACAAGACCTCCATCAGGAAAACGCCACACCTCTTCGATTTCACTGACAAAGGGGGGAAGTTGCTATCCATTTATTTCCTCCTCCTATCATTTTCTAAAGCATGATGTGAAACTTTATAAAACACCCAAGGTGAAAATTAGTATTTGAAAGCGGCAATTAGAATATTGATGCAGAGAGGTCTTGGCTAATCAAAGCATCGACTGTCTGTTTTTGTCAAGTCACTCAGTGGCTGGCTTGCTATCTTTAACAAATATGGAGCCAATTACCTGCCCTTTAATCACAAACTTTGTTCCTTTCAATGTGTTGACACATATCTTTGATCAAATTCTGCAACAACCACAATGGTGTTTTTTTAAGCCTACAGTAGTTTTAGATCATATTTCACTGCACTTGATCAAAATGGCTTGCCAGAGGTAGTTTTATTGTTTCCTCCTAGGTGCCTAAAGGAACAAATTATAGCAAGATGTGTCACTGTGGAGTTGAGTACAGATTGCAAAGTTTGTTGGGTCTGAGAAGACATAGAGGAGCTGCAAACATTTTTTGAAAAGTCACATTGGTTCAGAAATACATGGTGATACCAAAAATAATTTGCTTAAACCTCTGCCAGTATTAATACATTTAGAATCGGAAGCCAATTTCAGGCAAAGAGAAACTGAGAATAGCAAGGTAAGTTAAAGAGGACAGGGTAGTGATTTATAGATGAAACACAAAACGTATCAATGTTCGTTATAACCCTTTTTTGTGGTAACCTTCCCCCTCCTCCTGCATAAAGTGAAATATAGCCTTAGAATGTAAGATCTGACAACTGAACGGAACGTTGGAATCAGTTTTGCCTTTTTCAGTTCTTGTGAAAATAACACGAAATGGCACAGTGAGGTTAAAGGGAATTTAGCCTTTGGTTGGAAGGGGGAAAATGGTAATGCTTCATTTATGAGGAACCAAAGCTGCAGATATTCCATACTTCATGCGTGCTGTTAGTAAAATGAACAGAAAGATGAGGAAAGAAGGAAGGGTGGGGTATTTTATTTTTTGTTTAATGGCAACCTGGGGAGAAAAAGAGGACAAAAGATCGCTTTGAACCTGCACTACTAAAGTTAGTTGTTAAGGAGTGGCCCAGGGGGTCTGACCTACTGGTGACAGGTACCCATTGGGGCTGGGAGGGCAGGAGACAGGTGTCCAGTAGGGGGTGAAGCCAGAGCCACTGACAGGCAGAGCCAAAAAATTCTAGCTGTGTCCCCATCCTCCTTCCTGATGAGGGCAGCGGTGCGTTCATAGAGGAGGAAGGCAACAGGCAGTGCCACCCCCTGAACTGTTTGTAAGTAGGAAAGCAGACAGAGGTTAATGGTCCAGTTGCCCTAATAGACCAGCCTTCAATGTTACATCCCTGGGTCTAGTACCCAAATCACTTGCTCCTTCCTTTTTCTTTCTTTTTTTTAAAAAAAGGCAAACTTTGCTTACTGCCTCTGCTGAGCTGCTGGGCATGGAGCCACCCACATTTGTTCAGAAGCCTAAATTTGTATCTATAAATCTATATTTGCATATGGAAATCTTATGCAAATTTGTATTGTGGGCCCATGGCTTGTGTCCGCTAATTACTTAGCAATGCCACTGCCTGAACCCATAATCAATTGGGGGGGGGTGGCGCATTTCATTTCTGTAATCTTCTTCCTTGGCAAGTGAAATGACAAATTCAAAATACTGTGTTATCAGCGATGACGGGGAAATGCCCATAAAAAGGTAGGATTATTGTTATTTCAAATTTCTACAACCTGAGTTAATTCTCTTTCCCTCATTCAACCTCACATCAACTCTGAAGTTTCTCTTGTTGATTCAATTTTTTGCTGATAGTGCCTTGCTAAAGGGTATTCAACGACGGCTAAGCCAGACCTATAAATAAAAGTTCTGAGATATATGAACAAATATCACCAGTACAAACTGTATGAAGACAGGGGTGTTGTTCAGATGTGTATACAGTCCTGACTGTTGTTATATCAACAATACTATGGCCAGCAGTGAGGTGGTAAGTCTGTTGTGGATACACCTTCAATGTATTTTTGCCCAAGGAATTTGAGGTGCATAATTCTCTAGCAGCCTTGTTTCCCCCTCTTTAGCAAACTACTTTGGTGAAACTGAGGGTGCCATTTAAGACAAACAAAAAAAGTTTGTGATATGGCTCGGATAAGAATGCAAAACTATCAGACCTGTGTGGGATTTCCAAGTAAGAGCAGTTTGTCAGTGGGCTCTGCTTCATGGGAGGTTTCTAAGTAGAGATTGGAGAACCATCTGTCGTGGATGCTTTAGCTGAGATTCCTGCATTGCAAGGAAATGGACTTCCAACTTCCCTTCCAACTCTAAGATTCTATGATTCTAAGTTGTGAAAACTGAAGGGGGGGTGTAAATAAGGGACTGAGGTTCCATCCTGATGCTAGCCCACTCTTATAATGTTTTACCAGAGGTTTTTGGGGTAGTGATGATGGCAGTTATGCTATCACCCTTGCCTTTAAAACCCAGGTGGAAGTAAGTCATATCTCTCGCCAATAAATTGCCAAACTCCATGCATTCTTCCACTATAGCCATCCTTCCGCACTAGCATTCAGTATCAAATTGCTCCTGCCCTGCAAAGCTATTTCCCCGCAGTTGCTAACCTTAATCTTTCAGAACTCAGCAAGGCACATGTCTGTATTGTACACACCGAGTGGCAAGCTGTCTAAACGATGTACATTGTACTACAGCACAAAATGCAGGCTGTTTTCCAAGCGGTGCTTTACCAGGAACCAACTACATTAAGTGAACATTTAATCGGATTGCTCTCGAGAGTAGCTATTGCCACTTTCATTCAGAGAACTGGGGTGGGGGAGGGAGAGAACAACTTCAGCTGCAAATAACAAGCAAATAACTTGCCTGCGCTTGGAATAATTGCATGGTGTTAAGAAGAAAAACATCCAATCCGAAAACGGATCCCGATATACACGACGTACTACGCACGTTCTTCTGGTTGACAGATTTGTTGTGTTTGAAATAATTGTGTGGTTGTGTGTCTGGAGTGGACTGGCGGGGGGGGGGGGAGAGATAATCTTGCAACTAATGGCGTGGTCCCAGCTTCCACCTGCCTGTCCTGCAGTGGGAGAATGGGCTGGATGGGACGGAGATCTCTCTCCACCCAAAAACTTCTCAGTTGGGATGTTCTGGGGGTGGGTCTGAGCTGGCCCAGAATCTCCTGGAACCCAAGCAAGCCCCACTCCTGTCTCTTGGGCTCCAGATGTGTTGGTGGGTCTGCCATTCCATCATGCCCCACCACTGGCTAGCTGGAGTTTGGCTTGCTCTGTTGACTTCTACACAAAGTTGAAAAATCTGCGCATCCACGTACATTGGATGAGATTGTAGATTTCAGTCATTGCTTCCAATAGGAATGTATTCCACGCTTCACAGAAGAAAGGCATCAAGTTATTCAAACATAGCTGTTTGGATAGAACAGGGTTTGGGAAAACAATAAAAACTGTGTCTCATGGTGGCTAGTGGTCATGGTTGACGGGAGTTATATTCTAGAAACATCTGGCAGGCCACAGCTTCCCCAGCCCTTGAGATAAACAGTGCAACCCAAATTAATCTGGTTTCTTAAAAACATCCTTACGGTTTTTCTGTTGTTTTCCGTATAGCTCATCTGATATCTGGTGCCAGAACTGTGTGTGCATTTAAATAGTTTCTGGTCCTGCCAATCTGTGCCCAGGCTCAAGCATTAGATCCAAATAGACCTGTATTAACTGCTGCTGCTTTTGTTGTTCAGTTTCGAAGTGAGAGGAAGCAGAAAGCAAAATACCACTGCCATCATTTATACATTACCCAGACCCTCTCATTTGTACTTTCCAGCTTCATTTTACAATGCTTAATTCTCGTCTCCTAAAAGCAGACACCTGTGTTTGCTGGACACATGCTTGTTGCTCTGTCCTTTCATATCCAAAATGCACAAATGTAACTCAGTGGGAATCTGGAAGCTCATCCACCTTAACACAACAGTATGTCTGGAAAACCCAGCAAAATACCGGTGGGTATTGTCATTGTCCCCCATCACTTCTAGCCATAATGAAACAAGATTCACCTTAATGGTTTCCCTCCTTTGCTGATGGAGTTGTCTGCCAAATGTGTAGAGATAAGGACAGTGTGCATTTTCTCTCTCTCTCTCTTGACCTGAAAGAGACAAATCTGCCAAGTAAGTCCGAATGCAGAGCAAAATTAGGCCAGAAGCCAAGTTCTTCCTGTGTGACAATCTCCTAAATTGGAAAGCTGGTTCGAAAATGGAGAAGAAGTACCTCTTGAGTACTGTGCTCTACCTGCAGCCTGAAGTGGTTGATCCCCAGGAGAGTATGCCATATGCTCCTCTCTTTGCAGGTTTGAATAATCACTGTTTCAACTTGGTGAATTTAATCCAACAGCCCATATGAATGCTTATTAAAAATGTAAAAGCAATGTATTAGTCTGACTGCATGTTTAATAATAAGCAGTGGAAAAACATCAGAATTACAGTGCACTCAAGCAGTGAAAAGCAATGTTTGTTTTTTTGTATTTATTTATTTCTTTTAAAAAAAACTGAACAAGTTCGTTTGGCAATGTTATTTAGTTTTATGACATACGATACAAAAAACCTTACCAGGATAAATGTAACATTCTGGGTATAGGCAGGTGATGCGATACTCATTATAAGAGATAATGAAAATAAAAGTGGAAGTGTGTGCTTGCTGAGAGAGAGACAATTAGATTTCATACTTTGAGAAGGATGGGTACATTATTTATGCCTATATCTCTCTCACACTGTGTGAGAATGAGTGGGCTGTAGTCGTATCCAATCATCTTTTCTAAAATGGCACACAAGTGCTCCCAAATTGCCTCAGATCAGGAAGAAATTGTATTGTCGCTTATATGATGGGATATATATATATATATATATATATATATATATATATATATATTCCCCTTTTGACATTTCCCTGCTATCAAATACTTTCACACTCTCTTACTCCTTTCTAATGTTCAGACAGTGGAATGGGCAGGTGATAAGTGAATCAATCCTAGCCAGATAATTAACCTCCTGTTTGAACACTCTCTTAAGCTTTACCTACCAATCGCCATCAGGGAGGCAAATGCCCATCTGTATATATGTCACCATTCAGAACAGACTCTTTCCTACCAGAACATCTTGATTTGGAGTGCCTTGAAGAATGACCGAACTGAAATCAGAAGAAAACTTTCTTGCTGTTTAATGATCGTTATGAGTTGGGGCAAGTAGGCTGTATGCTGAAACCCTTTCTAATTCCATCAAGTGTTAAAATCTAAGGAAGGATTCAAACTGTTGGACTAGCCAGACAAGCTTCTTGATCATAAGCCTTCTAAATAATGGGTTGGGAAGGTAACAAAGGAAGTGGCTCTGTGCCAGACAGGAAATGGGTGGCCTCTCCTCTCTCAACTCACTGGTAGCTAGTTAGAAAAGACAAAGGCCAGAGTTGAGTTGTGTATGCGTAAAGGTAGAAGCGAAAGGAAGAAGCAGGCTGGAGCTTGTGGGGGAGAGACATGCCTGATTTCTGCTTGCATCCAAGGCTGTGGCTATGGGTGATGCAAGACCCTCTTGGGTTGTTAATGCTGTGATCCCTTCCATTGTAGGCTCAGGTTGTTTATGCATAAGTAAGCCATACATCATAAAGACACCACAGTCTCTGCTGTACCGCATTCCAAAGGAAACACAAACACACCTGGAACCCCTGGAATCTCATACTGCTCAGAGGTTGGGACGGCATGCAACATTATTATATTCCTTTTTTCAAATGTGCTATTTAGATATGGGATGTCACATGAAGTCACACAGTCCACTAATAATGCTGCAGATAGGATTTGCACACAAGTCTTAATGTGCTCTTGCGCAGCTACTGCTCATTTGATTAGAGGCAAGGAATGATAAATTTCTACAGATGGATTGTTACCTTAATGTGTGAAAGTATCTTGTGTATGATATAGACATAAAGTCGAGAATGGGATACTCCTCATCAGGGTGGACTTTTGGCTCAAAACAAATGGGACAATGTTTGTTGTATATTTGCCAGCAGCTACTCCAAAACATGGAGTAAGGAGAGTACGTTGTGGCTTGGTGTGTAAATCTATGGCATGTCCAAGAGGGAACCTTTCAATTCAATGTTTCAACATTAAGAGATATACCTTATGAAGGCACATGACAACCTGGTGTTATCTAGCTTTTGTTGATGGCCCTGCCTTCTTCCTTGGTTCCATTCCCACTGTTCATCTGTGTTAGTCCCATAAACCTTGGAGATCTTGTAAGGCAGAATAGGTCATTACATTATGAATTTATTGTAGTTCTGTTTCATGAGTATATGCAAAGAGGGAAGAGGGGCATTATCATCTCACCATGAGACATATTGCCAGATTTCCAGCTTTCATGGAAAACAGAAATAAAAGAAACCCTTGTAGGCAGAATGTGCAGGGTTTTGCAGCCCTGAAAGTAACCCATTGTTCTTATATTCATTTTGCTGGGGAGAGAGGGAAGTGAGAGCAGTGTGGACCAACACAGAAGTGTAAAGGTAAAGGGACCCCTGACCATTAGGTCCAGTTGTGACCGACTCTGGGGTTGCGGTGTTATTTATTCTGGATGTGTGTGTTTTTTTAAAGGGAAATGCAGTGAAGGAAGTGGGGCTTGCCGTAAAGCTGATTGTAGAAGTAGCGCAATGAATTAAGCAATTGAGGGACTCAGTGTAAATATATCATCTGAATGCCAGGTCTATCTGTAGATCAGTGACAGGGAATCTGTGGCTCTCCAAATACTGTTGAACTTCAACTCCTATTAGCCTCACCAAGCATGGCCAATGGCCAAAGAAGATGGGAGTTGTACTACAGCAACATCTAGAAGGCATCAGGTTCCCTATCCATACAATAAAGAAAAAGCAGGTGAACCTGCAATGGAGAGGTAGACCTGGAATACTAGTTTCTCAGGGTCTAGGTCTACAAATCTAGCAGAAGTGGTAGGCCTGTTCTCTGATGCTCAGGGGGTGTGTTTGTTTGTCCCCACTTGGAAAAATGGCTGCAGCCATGCTTATCATTTATAATTAACCAAGAAAGGGGGGGGGGTACAGTCAGCTTGACCAATAACTCCATCTTTCTATTGTAAGATTCATTGCAAACAGCCCCAAAAGTAGGACAAGTAAAAATTATAGGCAGAGCAACAAAGGTTTATATTTTCGAAATGCCGATGCCTTTCTACAACAGGAAAAGATAGGGGCTGCTGCACAGCCGCATCTGCCAGAATTTATACGCCAGTGGAGATGTCCATTTTGAAGGGTAATGCTTGCTTTTTTAAGGCAAAGGCAAGACCTATTGCAGCTGCTCTGCAATCAGAGAAAGAGTTGCAGACATAATGGAAATCAATTGGAACAATGTTAACAGCGCCTCTAAGCCAGTTCCAAGTTAAGAGTGGTTTGTCATGATGTCCCACAGAATTTAGATGCCATTAAAGCAAATGTTCTCTATAAAATATTTCCTCATTTCTCCTTCTGTTACAAAGTTTGGAAACTTCTGAATGTATTCCCTTGCATAATGTGTATATAAGGATGAATATTTTCTTAATGCCATCTGCTGCAGGGAGTTCCTTTCCTGACAATATTATCAGACAGAACATTGGCCATTTTGTTTCATTAGTGCCCTACTTTAGAAAGACTTGAGGCAAGATGTAAGTCAGAAATGAGCCTCAGTAAACCCAGTGAGACTTAATCTGAAACAGGTAGAGAGACTGCCTCACAGCCCAATCCTGTGCATGCTTACTCATAAGGAAGTTCCACATGTATACTCAATAATAAGCCCCAATGTGTTTAGTGGTGCTTACTCCCAGGAAAGTGTAATAGGACTGGCTCCAATCCCATGCACACTTACCATGGAATAAGTGCTATTGAACATTGTGGGATTTCCCCCCCCAAACAAATATACTACCATGAGTTGGGAGGGAGGAAGTAGGCTATATGCGAGATGTTTCTAACTCCTGGATCCAGCAAGTGTTAAAATACAAGCCAGGCAAGCTTCCTGTGCTGAGGTGATTGCCTGGGTGATCAGCCATTATGGGAAACAAAGGAAGTATTATTATTATTATTATTATTATTATTATTATTAACAACAACAACAACAACAACAACAACTTATTTATACCCCACCCATCTGGCTGGGCTTCCCCAGCCACTCTGGGCGGCTTCCAAAAAAATATTAAAATACCGTAATACATCAAACATTAAAAGCTTCCCTAAACAGGGCTGCCTTCAGATGTCTTCTAAAGGTCTGGTAGTTGTTGTTCTCTTTGACATGTGGTGGGAGGGCATTCCACAGGGAGGGTGCCACTACCGACAAGGCCCTCTGCCTGGTTCCCTGAGATGGCAAATGGGCCAAATGCAGTTTACCTTAGCTTGCAGTTAGTTAGAAGGATGAAGACAGAGTTTAGAGCTGCTATGCTGTGGTGTGACCTAGAAGCAAAGTAGCAAGCCGGATAGAGAGTCCGTGCAACGTTTGAGAGCAATGTTTGATTTCTGTTTGAATCCATGTTGTGGCTAAGGGAGAAACAAGACCATTTTGCGGTGTTGATGCTGTGAACCTCTCCATCATAGTCTCCATCACAGTCTTAGGTTGTATACACGTGTAAATAAACCATATATCCGAAAGACACCACAGTCTCTACTGCGTCTCAGTGCCTGGAACCTCTGGAATATCACATCGCTTGGAGATTGGGGTTGTGTGCAACCATAGAAAGGGTTACGCTGCATGACTCCAGTGCTATGCCTATTTCCTAGGGAGTAAGCTACATGGAACAAGTGATACTTATTTCTGAGTTGGCATGCTTCAGATCAGGTTGTGACATTTCACTGTTGAAATCCTAACTTCCTTGCAACAATCCAATTCTTACAATCCTTCAGAAGTCATCACAGGGGAGGGGGAGACTATCCAGATGATAGAAAGGATGCTCGCCTTTCAAACTGCATGGCAAGTGAGCAGATTATTCTTGTGCCAAATTCTATGGGAGGACAGACAGAACTCCCCATTGGTTAATGCAAAGAGTTGATGTGGTTGTGAAGACTGGCAGAATAATGAATGCTATTGTGGGTTTGAAAGAAGCAGTGCTACAAATGCCTCACTCCACGTCACCCGGTCAGTGTTTAGGTGACAGATGGGCCTTGTGTCTACCCAGAAAGACTTTGGCCTCGCCATTCCCCATCTCATCTCAATTTGCTTTTCATGCTCCCCCAATTTTAGGAAGCAGCTGTTAGGTGGTTGAAGTTGAAAGGCCCTTTGGGGCAGGGCAGGTGAGCCAATGTTCCCATCTGAAGCTTTATTTCAAGCAAAAGGCAGCTTCCCATATTTCTCTGATCATTTGGATTTGGACTAACGTTCACGGATTACTGTGCTGCGGTGGCCTGTAGCCACTGCGCTCTCTCCTCGACTGGCTTCTGAACCTCAGTGCCGGATGCCTGCCTGCTGCTTTGCCCAGTTTGGCTGGAGGCTTTTGCTGGTTTCTCAGAGAGCTTGGCTTTGCCCTTGCTCTGTGGCACCAGCTCACAGCAGATTGTGGGTCTGATCGGGCAAGTGCTGTAGTGGCATTATGTTGCATATGCCTGATGCTTGGCACGCTCTGGGTGTTTTCGTTACTTTGCCCAAACATACAGTTGTGTTTTGTGCTGCCTCCTGACACATCCATTACAGAGAGAAGTGTGGACTGGCTCGAAGCTGCGGCAGGCCGGGGAATTTATTCAAGGTTCAGTTTCACAGAGTTGTCAGACATGTCATCGGAGGCAAGCATGCTGCTGCTTGCCAAATGGTGACTAATTCCAGCTTCCCTTGGAAGCTCGATCTGGGGCTGGTTTCGCATTGCACAGAAGATACTGAGCCCACTTATCGGGATGATTTAGAGGGGAGCGGGGGAAGAAGCAACCAGGTAAGCAGATGCCAGGCCTGTCATGAGGATGTCTATGTGCCCATCTCATTACTCATGGAGCCTAAGGGCTGAGAGGCTGCTTAAGACCACCCAACAATTTTTACAGCTGAACTGAGAACAGAACCAGGACTTTCTAGTCCATCGATCGTGCTTTTAACTAAATGTGTTGCACCAGGTAATCATTTTTCCTCCAGAGCCAATAACACAGTGGTGGAGAGCATTTTTGGACCAGCAGGTTAGAGCTGTATCTTCCATCATCCCGTGGGCCAGGGAATGCGCAAACATACTAGTGAATCAGCACCAAACAAGACTGAAGTCTCAGTTCAGCTGCTATTGAACGAAGGGTTCAATCACGCTCTTTTCGGGGATTTGCTTTGCCAGCACGTTCCCCAGAAGGAATGGCCTTGGTGAAGGGTTGAAATCTTCTCCACCAACTGACATCACTTAGTGGCTCCAGCTGATTGACAGGTGGGTGTGGCCTGTGGGGAAAGGCCCATAGCCCAGAGAGATCCCCCCAGAGTCTCTAAGGCTTCATCAAATTGTTCGTGCAGAAGTTTAGGCTGGAGAGATGACATGGCAGCCATTTCAAACAGAATTACACGAAGGCCAAAAAATACCTTGTGGCTGGTAATCCTCCAGCTCTGAGATTTGGCTCTGGTCCTAGCAGCAGTTCCACTGTGTCCAGGGCATCTCCAGCTCAGGAGGACAAAGACAGAAATAGAAAGATGCTGTGGGAGGTTTGGGGGAGTAGCCATCATGTTGTTCCATTCTTCTCACATTGGAGTTGATCTGAATCAGGACCCTGGCCCCAGATCGCAGAATGGTGGTGGTTCATCACATAACTGGCGTGGAGGGCCATTGCCAGGTGTGAAGTTAGGAGAACACGAGCCAGAACTGGTCTCTACATTAGTTTAGCTTATGCTGGGAGCTGAAAAGACACAGACGGACCTGTCTTGCTCTTGAATACAAGGCTGTAGCTTTGAGGATGCCCCCCCAAAAAAAAACTAAGGAAGAGGCAAATTCTGTTGGAGTGTTAATTCTGTGAGCCTTTCCATAGTGTCCTCAGATTGTATATATAAATATATATATCCTAATGGCTGAGGGAACCCAGCCAGATAGGTGGGATATAATAATAGTAATAGTAATAGTAATAATTAATGACACCACAGTCTCCATTGACCTTTATTCCAAGGAGCCCGGACCCTAGATAAGTGCTGGAATCCCTGGAGTCTCTTGCTGCTTGGAAATTGTGGTGTGCACAACAATATAGATCATCTACAGAACACCTGAGAAAGCAATTAACATGAGTGCAAGCTGGGTCAAGCTCAAATTTGCTAAGGAAGGTCTTTGGACCTGACGACTTTAGCTAATTAGTACAGAAATTAGTGTTGCCTTTTCATGCCACCCCTGTGTTTTGAACATTTGTGTTGGCTTGCTTATTATAGCTTCAACATTTATAATAGACCACATCCCGCAGCCCAACAGAAGAGTCCAGATACTCATTTTTAAATTACTTGGGCATGTTGAAGATAATACCAGTTTTTATGTTTAAATGCAGCTGTAAATCCACCTTCCAGCTGGACATACTCATGGGTACAAAGTGTTCTTAACTTCATTTATAGAAATGCTCCTGTTATGTTTTAGTCCTATAGTCAGCAACTTTTCATTAGCACCTTAGATGTCAGACCACAGTCTGCTCCGTCACACCTATCTTGTAGCATTCCTATTCTGCAGTTGTTTCGATGTGATGCAACCTTTTGGTTCACTCCATAATATACTATTGGAAGGAACTCAGAAATGGTGACCTATGAAGATTCAGTTCATATGAATCTGCCCTGTATATTATAGTAGATTGGTGAGAGGATCTTCCTTGGTGAGTTTCCTGGGTGATGCTGAACCAGCCCTGCTATCACTTCTATATTCCTCCTCTCCATTTTTGGATGCTTTCCGTACAGTTGCATCAAACTAGTTTTAACAAATTAAAGCATATCAACAGCATTTGTTCTAGCAAGCTTGACAAGGGAACATGTTTAAGTGAATGCACCATCTGTTTCTCCTGCCTTGCCGTCTTAATGTTGTCATTTCTCTGTTCTCTTATACGTTACCTACATGCATGGCTGCACATTGTACATTAACAGGCAGCAATGTGAGCAGATGCCGTAATGTCAATGGCACGTATCAAAAAGCAGCAGATCCGAGCCCGTTGTTCTGAGATTCTGATGTTCTTCGAACTATCATTATAGAATTATTCTGATAGATGAAGTCATGTTTTGACTTAACTCTTATGTCACCTGGCATGAGGGTGGCTAAAAGTTAAGAGATTCTTTGACAAAGATCATAATATAAAGTGAAGATGAAAACAGCTCTGCTGGCAATGTAACAACAATAGCTGTTCCAAAATCAATTGTGACAATGAATGTTTTCAATAGTACAAACGCAAAATTACAAAGCGGTATTGTTGGAGCACATGGGCAGATAAAAAGGAGGGAGATGCAAAAAGGATTGTATTGAGTGGATACATAATCTTACAGTTCTGTGGTTGCTAAATGCCTGGGTTCACTGGGATTTAATTAGAACTTATATGTTAAAGCAGGATGTCAGACCTGTTTGTTATAAGATATGTGTTAGACTCATGTATATTAGGCCAAACACCGTGCGTATTTAAGCTGTGTGCTAGACCTTTCTAATCCTTTAATTGAGCCAAGTGTAAAAGCTAATTAACTCAGGCAATTTCCTTTTGAGGTGTTAGCCTGAGGATCAGGCCATCTTCAAGAGCTTGTAATAGTTGTGTTTTTTACAAACATACAGATTGAGCATAGGTGGAGACACAACTCCACATTCCTAGTCAGGTTTTGTCATAGTGATTTCGACCTTTGGTGACTTCTCACCCAGCAGGTATGGAAAGATGGCAAATGGGTCGATAGATTTGGCAGCTGTGGAGCCAAGGTCTTGCAGGTGGGCAATGCTGTGAGAAATCTGGTAAGAAGCCTTTCTTATCAAGTAGACAAACACACACTCTTCAGACCTTACCCACTTCTTCCTTCTCTTTCATATCATTCTGTAATTCTGTGGCATCTCGTTGCTGCTTCAGACAGCCCTGTTGCCTGTTATTATTTCTGCTATAATTATGCAGTCTGCTCTGTCTTTACCTGACATTGCCTTGCCCACCCGCCCCAATGCAATTCTCAAGCAGACACTGGTGGAGGTGCAATAATAGATCCACCAGACAAGGGTCTGGTATGTGAAGAATCGGATGCACCTAGCCTATGGATGGCATTCATCTCCGAATCCCCAAGGTTTTTAAACTGGTCTCGTCAACATTTAAAAGAGAGGAGCGGCATTGAGCCCCTGCATACTAAAGGATACTGAGGAGTTTATTGGTGATGACTGATGGCAAGCATTCTTGTACCTTACAAGAAAATTTCAGAGGGTAGTGATGGGTGGTAAGGTAAAAGTAAGGGTAATGGACCCCTGGATGGTTAAGTCCAGTCAAAGGTGACTATGTGATTGTGGCGCTCATCTTGCTTTCAGGCCAAGGGAGCCAGCGTTTGTCCACAGACAGCTTTCCGGGTCATGTGGCCAGCATGACCAAACCTCTTCTGGTGCAATGGGACACAGAGCACATGGAAACGCCGTTTACCTTCCTGCCACAGTGGTACCTATTTATCTACTTGCACTGGTGTGCTTTCAAACTCCTAGGTTAGCAGGAGCTGGGACAGAACAATGGAAGCTCACTCCTTCATGGGGATTCGGACCACTGACCTTCTGACTGGCAAGCCCAAGAGGCTCAGTGGTTTAGAGCACAGCGCCACCTGCCTGGTGGGTGGTAACACATAAACAGGGAGCAACAAGGTGTATTGATGGTCACTGACTTCATAGAATCGTAGAGTCTGAAGGGGCCACAAGAACTTTCCCAGGCATCCGAAGAATGGTGCCCAACTCTCTTGGAGCTGGTGTACTTGGTGATGGCTTTGGTGCCCTTGGAATTGGCATGCTTGGCCAACTCCCCGGGCAGCAGGAGCAGCAGAACGATCTGGATCTCGCAGGAGGTGATGACTGAGTGCTTGTCTTTAAAAGGGAGTGAGGCAAATTCATGGAGGATAAGTCTAGCAATAGCTGCTAGACATGATGACTGTGTCCTATCCCCAGTGTGGGAGTGGTTTGCCTCTGAATAGCAGTTTCTGGGAAGTGCAAGCAGAGAGAGTGCTGTCTTGCTCATGTCTTGTTTGTATTTTCACTATGTTATAGGACTTTGAAGGCCTCCAGTATAGAATAAAAGTTGATAATTGCACAAGGTAAACACACACATAAGTATATAAACCACATGCCTAAAATAGTACAGGAGAGCAATCCAAAAGCCATCTTGGCTCTCCAAAAGACTCTAAATATTTCCTCTGCCTCCATAATCCCCCTTGCCTCAGAACATCAGGAGAAGTTCCTGAAGGGATTCCTTTCCTATATCTATGAACCTCCTTTGTATTGTCATTGTTTGCCCAGATGCTCTGCATTGAGGGATGTCTGCTGGCATCCTAATTGTCTTATCAGATGCTAATGTTTTCTGTAAACTGTGTCTGGAACGATGTAAAACTTGCTGAATCCTCAGGAACATCACACTTTGGCCTGCCTGTATCACAGTAACCCCACCTTATGTGCGATGTAATTTCTGACTGTTTGCAGAGGGGATGTCCTCCTTCTCTACACCAAAATGCAAAACCTTAAAAGAGATGTTTCTTCTTGGTTATGGATCTCTCTTGCCTTTTTGCTCGGAGAGGAGGGAACTCTGTTGCAACAGAAAAATAAAGATCACTTCATCCTGCCCTCCATCCATTCATCTCTGACCAATCATGGTCTTCGGGGACTCAGTCCCTTGGGGAGTTGGGCAGCAAAAGCCAACCACCCCCATTTTTTTCTATATCAGAGAACAGAATGCCAGATGAGATGGGCCTTTGGTCTCATCCAGCAGGTCTCTTCTTAGGTTCTTAACAGTATCAAAGGCCGTTCAAAGATCCAATAAAACGCTCAGACTCCGATCTCTCCTGTTGATTTTCTAGAGTAGCTTGTTTTCCATGGCTGCACACAGGGGCTCAGAAATATATTCAGGTGTGTCTAAAGCTGAGCAGCAGCTAACCACTGTCTATTCTAAGGGATCATTAGAATCGAATTAGAAAAATTGAATTAGAATTAGAAAATGGGATGAGAAATGGCTGGTGAATCAACAAGAAGTTAGTTTATTGATCAAGCTCTTGACAACAGTACATTTTGAGTATAAATGATAGCCACTAGATGGAATAGAGTAAATGGGGTAATGCCAAATACAATTGTAAAGCAGTTATTAAATGGCTGAGTTTTTAAAATTAAATTATGCTAATATGAGGAGCATGGAACAATACCCTTTTAGAAAAATATTTCTTATAATCTTCACTTCATTGCAATCAATGGATGTTTTGCTTGAATGAACACCAACTCATTCTATTTAGTTTTTCAAACATTGGCTAGTTGCCACTGCACCATTTTTTAGTGAGCTTGCCAGCCTTTTGTACTATATTTAAACTCCATAGTGGTAACAGTGCATGGAGATAAATATGTTTGGCATAATGTGCCAGTGTATACATCAGCCACTAATTTTGGAAAATGCTAAACTCAGAATATGCTTGCATGGAATATAATATATTCATACTCGTTTGCGCAATCACACAACCCCATTTGCTGAGTAAGGAATTGCCAAAGTTTTATGAAGTAAAATCTTTAACATTAATGCCTTCAGAATATTGCTGTTGTTGTTGTTTTTAAAAAATAAGATTTAGGCAAAGTCCTTCCTCACAAGTGATCTCAGGGCAGATGACATTTAAACAAAATATGAATAAAGGAATACAATATAATCAATCAATCAAAGCCATTTCAAATTTGATTTTCTTCCTATGAAAATAGGAAAACACCTATGTTTTAATTTTTATTTCTTTTGTAAATCACTTAGCTATTTTACTACAATCAAAGCTGTCTGTGGACAAATGTCGGCTCCCTTGGCCTGAAGCGAGATGAGCGTCGCACCCCATAGTCGCCTTTGACTGGACTTAACCGTCCAGGGGTCCTTTACCTTTTTACCTAATATAATACATGACAGACTTCTAGAACCTGGTGCCCTCCAGATGTTCTTGAACTCCCCCCAACCCCAGCCAGTATGGCCAATGTTCAGAGATATTGCTAGTTGTACTCTGGCAGCATCTGAATGGCAGCAGATTGGGAGCAGACGGATCCAGGGTTTCTTTGAGCTGAGAATCCAATTTAAAATAACAACATTCATATAGAACTTCGTACCATCTCCCCTTCTCGGCTCAGTCTTAGTATAAACGTGACCTAATTCCGCCACGGAACAGAATAAGGTAAATTATTGTTTCGAAGTTATGGTTATTAATTAAGTTTTCTGATAATGAACATTTGTCAGCTGTCAAGCTGGAACATTTGCAAGCTTTCTTTCGGAATTAAGGTCAGGAGGTACTTTTTCCTTAATGAGAGTTGTCACCACTCTTTAATATAGATGGCATAAATGAAGTAACGATCTTGAGGCAGAATGATAGTTTGACAGAAATGTGTGCAGGATATCCTTGTCATAAATGGATACTATTTTGCATTGATTTTCAGCCATTCAAAAGATTTTTAGTTTTAGTTTTTGCTTTGCTTTGTGCCAAGAGCTTTTGGTATTCTTCAGATATATATTTTTTAATCTCCTGAATGTCAGCACTGCATTTGGGGAGGACACTAAACATGGACATACTGCAACAATATCTTGTTCCCTGTCCAAGACTGGTGGGCAGTTATTCAGAAGATCTGGGATCTCCCAGTCTTTTTATTTTGACATTAAATACAGCTGTGGAGAGCTCTGAATTTTAACAGCAGGGCTCTTATTATGCTCTTACAGTCACAGAAGCCTCCACTGGATCAGAGAGCCTTCAATGAACAGCAGGACACCACTGAAGTCAATTCATAATCCAGTATTTTAAAGCAAACAACACTAAAATGTTCAAACTGCAAATAATTTAACACACAGTTTGAAAGAGTGATATTCTTAAAGACAGGAATAGTGAAACTAACCACCAGTGTGTACCATGAATAATAATTTCAGTTGTTTCAACCTTTTTTTAACGGCTAGGGTGGCCATTTGTCCTATTTACAGATGACAGTCCTCTGCTTGAAAGGTTGTCACTGGGCAGTCCTTTGTTTGGAGGAATCCTCTATTCCAGTGGTGGCCAAACTTGGCCCTCTAGCTGTTTTGGGGCTACAGTTCCCATCACCCCTGGCCACTGGTCCTGTTAGCAAGGGATGATGGGAGTTGTAGTCCAAAAACAGCTGGAGGGCCAAGTTTGGCCACCACTGCTCTGTTCAAAAGGCTGTCTGGTGCAAGTGTGGTTTAAAGGTAAAAGAGCTGTAGGAAGAGAGAACAGGTGCCCTGAACTGGAGCATCAGTAGTTAGCACCTGGGCAGCTGACTGAGCAGGTGCACAGCTCACTTGGTCACAGTTTTCTCCAGTATTGTGAGTTGCATTGTATTTTTGTTTATATTATAGTATTGAGTTCTAAACATGCGTCCATACATGCACATCAGCATATGCACATTTCACTCATTTCTTATGTCCTTTCTTTATTAGTCCACTACTCTGGACTATGAAAGAACTGCTCAGGCTTGCATAGATCAAAAGACTTGTGCGCTTAAGGGAGATATTAAAAAATAATAATAGCCAAAACCTTCCAGTTACTCTGTATGCAAATCTTACCCTATATAAAGAAAGACCAAGGTCTGAGCTGCACATAGCAACTTACCTAGTGTGTCATAGAACTGTCTTTTACCTCTTTGGAAGGCTGCAAAACCTTCTGGTCTTTGCTCCCTAACTTCACAGAATGCATTGTGTCATTTAAGTAGGGTAATCACTTCCTAGGAAAAAGAATCTCAATTTACATATAGACCACAACTATCCCTCCAACAAGCATCAACCGATAGACACCTTGTACCAAGTACATATCAGAAAAGGTACCAGTCATGTGGTCTTACACTTAAGGATAACACTAGCAGTAACACAGTGCCCACATATATAACTTACCTGGTGGTATGTGTGTGCTTTGAATGTATGGTGTCTACAGAGACTCAGACTATCCACATCCACCAGCAGGTCTGTCAGAGGAGCAGAGACTTTCAACTTCATAGAAACAATTCGCATGACACAGCGCTGTGGTTAACACCGTAATTCAAATTACAGACTTGGCCTAGTGTTTTACATCTTTGATGACTGCTTTATGAAGGCTACTTGGGGACATGATTTGGTTTAGGATTGTGGAATTCTCTCCTGCTGGAGATACAGTTGCCCCCCCTTGGTATTGGCATGCTGCTTAAGGTGGTGGTTGTTATTGCTGTTGTTATAGTTAGGGAAACTGAGGCACAAGGGCTGAACATATTTTGAGTCTTTGAGATGCTCACAGTTAGTTTATTTCAACATTAGGGTTTTTTTATGACACTCTGTGGATCTATTGCATGATTTTATATTATATTACTGTGTACCATCCTGCAACCTTCAGATAAAGGGTGGTCTTAATAATAATAATAATAATAATAATAATAATAATAATAATAAATTTAAAAATTAATGGTAGTAGTTTATTGATGGGAGAGTCAGGGGTTGGGTATTTAAAGGCTGCCTCCCCTTTCCTCCATAAATCAAGCACTGGTTAACAAACTGGCACCTAAGGGCAAGAATTGACTAATTTTGCATTTTCTTGATTACTGCCATTTAGACTGCCTTAATTTTAGCCTCGATACTGCTCATAATGGACTTCCTGCCAGTAAAAGCATCCTAAAATGGCATTGGATTTTTTTGTGCTACAGCATCACAGTGTTGACTTGTGCTCCTAGTCTCTTATCGCTCAAACATGTCCCCCTTGACAACATTCCTTTTGATTTGCGCTGTGCATGGTACTACAAATTACATCTAACTAGTGCTGAATGGTCCTGGCTGCAAGGACTATTTAATTCCAGGTACTGAAACTACCATTTTTTAAAAAAGAATGGATGTTTTAAATAAGGGTGCTAATCAAGTAAAGCTGTTCAATTAATTAACTGTCTTGCTTTTAACTGATTAACAGACACATGGTAGAAGAGGCAAAGGAAGCTGGAAAAACAAAGTCAGCTTGACATTGAAATTCTAGAAAAAATTTTTTTACTCCGGGGTGGGGGAGAGGGGGTGCTGTGGTCTAAGGGCTGCATCCTTGGCTGACCCCTGGGGTGCAGGGGGGTGGGGAGAAGGGTAAAAAACTGGGAAGGGGAAGGAGCTGAAACCAATTGAGCAATGGAAGGAGGAAGTTGGATGAAAACCCTCCCTGAGAAATCTGCCCCTTCCCCAACCAGGGTGATGGACAGGAGAGAAGGTGGTGTCAAGATGAGTGAGAAAAACAGGCAGACAGGCCACTGCTGGCTTTGGCTGGCTCACTGCCAGCGTGTGACCACAGACAGATAACCTCCAAGGGAAGTTGGTCCTCAATAGGAAAAGAATAAAGGTTCTGCATGTACACCTCAGAGGTCCTGTTCTTTTTCTGAGAGGGACATCCATTCCACATGTCCTCTTCCTCAATCTGTTGGGAGGAGATGCTCCAGAAGCAAACACTCAGAGCGACCAATGAGTGGACAAATAGACTGCCCCCCTGAAGTTTAATGGATATAATTTTGTTTGCCTTCCACCAAGCCATCAAGTAAAGTTTAAAGATCCTGGCAGAAGGAAGGTGGCTGGAAGGCCATCAACTTCGGGGTAACAGTGATGGGATAATTTCTCAAGCCCTTGTGCTACCTGTCAGATCTGCTAGCCAGTCACTGTCCACTGTTACCTACACCTCCAGAAAGGAGGATGGGTACAGCTAACACATGAATTGACTGCCTGGTTCTACATATTTCACATCCTAATACCACATCCTGTCAACAGTTCTCTCCATCTGTGATCCAGCCATAAGAAGAGGGTGCAGCTCTCCTGAAGTCTTGCTTACAGTTTGCATTGGCGAAGAAGAGGCTCAAGAGCTCTTTGCTTATGTCTCCATTTGGGAGAAAACGGTTGAGGGACATAGTGGCGCATGTAGAATGGAGGGGCTGGAACTCCTTGAGATCAGGGGTTATGTTGGGGCCCAAATGGGAAGACCTAGGGTATGGCTTTGTGCATTGAAGGGATTGCTTGTAACATACATTGCACTTTAATTTTCAAGTTTTGCTCCATCCAGTCATGCAGGTCTTGAACGGTAACGGCACATCCTGAATTTTAAATATATTAGTAGAAACATCCTACTCCTGTGCAGTGAAGCTTATCTTCACTTTTACAGAGATCATCTCTACATTAACAGGTCACAGTTGACTACTGTTCTTCAATTTACAAGACAAAATGCTCGAGCACTGGGGTATTTAAAAAAACACACAAAAAACCTCAGCAGGTTTTCCAATTTCAGAACCATCAAGCAGTTACCAACTTTCAGGCATTATTAATCATGGTTGTCACTGTAAGACACTATGAACTCCCATCTATTTTCTTTTAATAAAGCACTTGGTGCTAAACATGTGACCTTAAGCAAATGGAAAGAACAAAATCAAGTTAAAGCATAATTTTCAGCTAGGGATTCAAATAATATTTCAGAGGTCCCAAGAGCTGTACTGTATTCAGGAGTCAGAGCAAAAAGCCTTCCCAAACAGACACTTGAGCCAGTGTGGTGTAGTGGACTCGTAATCTGGTGAACCGGGTTCGCTTCCCCGCTCCTCCACATGCAGCTGCTGAGTGACCTTGGGCTAGTCACACTTCTCTGAAGTCTCTCAGCCTCACTCACGTCACAGAGTGTTTGTTGTGGAGGAGGAAGGAAAAAGGAGATTGTTAGCCACTTTGAGACTCCTTAAGGGGAGTGAAAGGTGGGATATCAAGTCCAAACTCCTCCTCTTCTTCTTTGCATCCACACAGCCGATTTCCTCTTACATCACTGTATCATTTTGCAGTACAAAGTTCTACAAACGAGGTGCAGAATCGGAAGCCCAAATGCAATTATCTCTGTCCCTCAGGATTGTTCCTAGGTCTTGCCCTCCCCAGGGACACTCACTCTTCCTGCCCTCTCCTGAAATGCTTCTGCTTGGACTGACACATGTCCTTGAATTGGAGGTGTGAACCCAGAAGCTGCTCACCCAAGTGCACTGGCTAGCTTCCTGGCAGCTGTGTCACTTTTGCTCACTGGAAGAGGGGAAGGGATGGAGAGGCAGCCCTGGGAGCCCTGCCCCAATGCCCACCAGTGAGCTTTTCATCTCAACTAACTTCAAGAGTCGGAGGAGAGTAGGTAGGAGTAGGTGGGTATGTTTTATGGGGTAATCCAGTTTTCTCCCTGAAGAATTCTGCAAGTGGGGGCTTCCGAAAATTGAAAGTGAAATCTTCCTCTTAGTGCAAAAAAGGGGAAAGATTTCAAATAACTATTGTGATATGTGTAAATCAATGGCTGGCTGTCGGCATACATCTGTCTCAAGAGACAATGGAGTGTGCTTCCGCAGGTGCAGTCAAACTGCTTGTGTTAGCAGCACCTCTCTGGAGTGCAAGCCTGGGCAGCGTGTCTGGAGGTCTTGGACTGCCCAGACAAGGCTCTCTTGGCTTCTCTGATGTGGTCCAAAGGGAAGCAGCGTTGGTCATATAGTGGTGAGCACAGCTGCCTTCCAAAGGGAAGCAGAGCAATCCAGTTGGCACCAGCTGGGCTGCAGCAGCTGTAGGTGCCATCTAACTGCATTAGGGACTCCACTCTGGATTGCTGTAGGGTTTACTCCTTAAGCTGCCCGCTGCAGGGGGGTTTGGCATTTTTGAGGAGGGGAGTCAGCTCCTCCCTGCTCCTCTCCCCCCCCCAACACCTTGGCCAAGGGTTGCACACTGAGCTCCTGCAGGAACACGATGGCCTCAAAAAAAATCTTCACTCTGATGGAGTCAGCTGCCAGTTTGAAGTAAAAGAGGCAAATTGATGGAGACTGATACAACATGTTTATCTACCTATTGACGTTGTAATGGAAAAGATATGGTAATTACGTTATGGAACTGCCAGCTAGAAATGTCATGGGTGAAGGGAGGTGGAGAATGAGGAGAGCAATTTGGTTATTATGAGGTATGAAAAATCACATACACACCCCAAAGAGAGGCATTTTTAAAAATATATCAGAGAAGGATTTTTAGCAAGCCCATTGATTTTGCTCCTCCTCCTCCCCTGAAATGGTACCCCTAAGAAAGAAAATGGTAGACGACAGGAACATAGGAGGCTGTGTTATTCTGAGTCTGGCTGTTGGCCCACCTAGCTCAGTTTGGCCTGCACTGACTGTCCATGTCTCTCCATGTTTTCAGAGAGGGGACTTTTCCAGCACTACCTGAAGATGCCCATAGAAGATGACCTTCTGCATACCAAGTGGGTGGTCTACAGCCTGTTTTCCTCTCTTTTAAAGGTACGTGCAAAATTTCCAGACATCTGCTTTGCTATGAAAGACTGGCTCTGTGGCCATTTTTGAACTGTTGTCCTAACCTGAGAGCCTATTTAAAAGTTTTTATGAGCCCCATGTGGATGATGATGAGTGCTCAGTAGGAGCACATAGCACAAGATTTGACTGGGACCCCAATCTGGTGTTTTGGAAAACAGACCACTTTGACCCAAGGCACTTTGTAGGATGTTTGATTCAGCTTGGGTCTGCTTCATCCCCTCCCCCTTTACTATAGGGAAATTTAAGAATGGCTGCTGTAACTTTACCCCCTTTTGAAAGAAGCACTGCAAGTCCATACACATGCAATGCTTTTACGCCAGCACAGCTGCTGCCCGGAATACACAAAAGTAGTTTGGCAATGCTGGTTCAGGGTAAGAGAGTGTTTTAAGTATTATGTCCTGTATGTGGGGGTGCCAATATGAGATTGTTGCATTTTCTTGACGATTCACGTACAAAAGGTCAGATGGAGCGTGACATTCACACTCTGCTCTTCCTATGTTGGGATAGCGCTTTGAATGTTTAAATGTAGCAGCCATCATGACCATTGGATGTGCTGATGAGGAAAAAAACGAATACGAGGTCTCAGTAGCAGGATTCATAACCCAAAAGAATTTGAGAATCGAACCTCACCAGCATACCTTTTAATTAGGATACATGAGTTTGAAAACTGTGCCAACAAAGACTACAAATTTGGGTTAAGAAGTCATTGCCTTTCGACAGTTTTTCCTTTGTGCCAACTGCTGAGAGGGGGGTGGGGAGCCAAGAGATGAGGCCAGTAACAGATGGTGGGGAAATAACCATCTCCAGCTCTGTTCTTTTTTTTATTTCCAGTTTATACAAACAACTGGTGGAAAGTTTCTAACAGTGCGATCTACTCAGAAGCCCCATTGAGCCCAGTGAAGTTTACTCCCCAGGTTATAGGATTGAAGGCAACATACGGAAAACTTGGCAGAGCAACTTGAAAACTGCTCTGTGGGTGGGGGTGGGGATAAGGTTCTCTTGTAACACTATGGTCAGCTAGTGAGAGAGAGAGAGAGAAACAGATTGCCTGCTTAAAGTTCTGTCTGCATGAAATCCAATTCCAATGTGCAGAAAAGTCTATTTATTGGAAGCCCCCTACAGGTATTCAAAGGACAATATTAGGCCCTCAGTTTATGTGGAGAGGATTATGTATTTTCACTTTTGCTTACCATTGAGTGCAATGCTGCTTTTAAAGTTCTATTCAGTTGTTATAACTGAATATTGAATATTTGCAGTAAGGTGAATAAGATCATATATATATTAAAAAGCTTAAAAGATCTGAGATTGTATCCTGCAAAAGCATTCAGCAAATATAGGTTGCTATAAGACCCTTGACAGTTAATTTACAACTTGTACTTTGTGGCATTGCAGTTGATGCTAATAGAGTGGTACCTCGGGATGCGAACAGGATCCGTTCCAGAGCCCCGTTTGCATCCTGAATGGAACGTAAAACGTGCTCCGTGACTTCCGGGTTGCCACAGAGTGCAACCCGAAAGCACTCAACCTGAAGCACATTCAACCCGAGGTATGACTGTAAAGGTATTGCCCTACCGTGGCTTTTGGACCAGCATGGTTCTTTTTATATGCTAGCTGTGTATCTAGCGACACAGAACCCACCATCAAATTGTCCCCGTACGTAAAATCTAAAGAGGCTCTTGCAAACTTGTCCCATTAACAAGACACATCATTGTTCGTTTTGCTTTTTTACTCATTTCTTCACATGCCCAAAACTAAATGGATATTTAAAAGCACTTTATGGATTAACTGGATCATTCCTGACCACATTTTGCCTCCGAGACATAACACTTGGGAGACTTCACTGAAATATATACACGATGTCATTGTAATGGGATATGTCATTCATACAGATTGTTTGACAAGAACCCCTGGATCTTGGATTCCTGCCCACAGGACTAATCTTGAAGAGGTGGCTGACAAGATGCAATGAAAACAGTTGCACTGAAACAGGCCTCAAGTCTAACTCAAATCTCCTTGCCCTCCAAAATGTAAAGAGGTGTGCAATGGTTATTTGAAATAAGTGTTGTAAGTGCACTATATGGGCCTAGATTGGGTAAAAAACTTGCTCTAATTTAGCTTGTAGCTGGGAATCAGGCCTAGAACCTATTGCATGGTATGACTAGAAATTCATCTTGGAGAACAGAATCCAGGAAATGCCATCTTTATCTCACCGGGATGAAAGAAAAAGTATCTTAGCTTGTGCTCCTATTTTATGCTCTCTCTTGTTAGCTTTGCAGTTAACAATAGTTATGACTTATTTATTATTATTATTATTTATTGAATTTATATACCGCCCTATACCCAGAGGTCTCAGGGCGGTTCATATACAAGGTAGACATTTACTAGCTGTCTTGCTTTCCAACAAGGCTTCCTTTCAAATAGGTGTGCCCAGGATTGCAGTGATATTCTGCTGTATTAATAATGATGATGATAATGATGATGATGATAATAATAATAATAATAATAATAATAATATACCACCCTTCATCATAAGATCTCAGGGTGGTTCACAGAATAAAGTACAGGATAAAAACAAGTAAATAATTAAAACAAAACAGCAAAACAATAACCCCAACTCTCCACAGACACATTTAAAAGGCTGTAGAGTATTAATTAGCCAAAGACCTGGTTGAAGAGGAACATTTTCGCCTGGTGCCTAAAAATGCATGATGAAGGTGCCAGTCAAACCTCTCTGGGGAGAGCATTCCACAAACAGAAAGCCACTAACAGAGAAGGCCCTTTCTTGTGTATCCTTGCACGGGTTGAGAGTGCTAAACAGAAAAAAGTCTCACATCTCTCTATAGTTTTGCAGGGCAGAAGCTTTGTGAGATGCATGGCCAAAAGTTCTGGATTATGCTCCGAGGTTGTACAAAACAGTTTCAATTAAAGTATGCATCTCCCCCCCCCCCCATAATATTTATTGTTTCATACAAATACAACACATACTATAAAACCAATGAAACAAATATAACGAATAGTAACAAAAGATATAACCACAAACACATAGACAATGAAAATTAATTAATTAATTAAACTTCCAACCTCATAAACATATTGCTTGACGTTGTCTAATCTCTTCCATCTGAATCCTTGTAACTAAATGTAGCAATTTTCCAATACCATTATTCAGAAAACAATCTTCCGATTATAATCAAATTTCGTAACTTTTCCTAACATTCTATATCTCATTTATTTATTTAAATCCTAACTTAAACCTAGGCCTATTTAGTACTTTCAAGTAACTTCTAATCTTTAATATTACAATATTTACGATTACGATTACGATATCTTTATTGTCATTGTCCCTTGCGGAACAATGAAATTGAAAAACTACATAAAACTACCACAAAACTACATAAAACTACCGCAAAACTACATAAAACTACCGCAAAACTACATAAAACTACATAAAACATTCAAAAACCCCTAAAAACTCTAAAACCCCATTTTAAAATACACTATACTACAGAGACCCCTTATGCTGAGTTTAGAACCAGAATTGCATTAGCGTAGAAACTGTTTCTTAGGCGGCTAGTCCTGGCCTTTATAACCCTATACCTTCTTCCAGAAGGCAGAAGCTGAGATTATTTCCGGGGTGTGTACTATCATGTGCTATCTCTGCCACTTTCTTATGGCACCTGGCAGCATATATTTGATCTAAGGTGGGAAGAGTGCACCCAATAATTCTCTCTGCAGTCTTTACAACCCTGGATAGCATTGTTTTTTCCCTGGCCGTGCAGCTCCCAAACCACACACACAGACCATAAGTTAGTACGCTCTCCACAGTGCAATGGTAAAATGCCATCAACAGGTCCTTTGAGAGATTGTTTTTCCGGAGGATTCTCAGAAAATATAACCTCTGCTGTGCTCTCTTCACCAGGTCTTTGCTGTTCTCTCCCCAGGTTAGGTCGTCTCTCAACTCCATTCCCAGAAATCGAACACCGAAAATTTCTTCCAATCTTCTTGGTATTCCTCTTCTTTCTGGTCATGGATTCTCCCAGTGAGATCAGCTAGCTCCATAAAGTCCATCATCTTCATCTGCCATTCTTCCACCGTTGGTAATTCTTGTGTTTTCCACTTTTTGGCTATTAAAATTCGAGCAGCAGTTGTGGCATACAAAAATACCTTTACATCTTTCTTGGGCAGTTCAGAACCTAATATTCCAAGGAGGAAGCCTCTGAGGTTTCTTGAAGTATGCATCTTTTTCAGGAAACATGTATTTCAGCATTAAAAATTTGATTTAAGATGTTATTTAAATTGGACTTTTGGGCAGCAATAGCATTCTTTATAATGATGGTAACGAAGAGGAATGCTCTGTTTGCCAAGGCAGATTGATTTAGATCATTGGGGTGGGGGACAATCCACCATGGGGGAAAAATGGGCATTCCCCTCATGTACCAGTGTGATAATGATGTTTCTTCTTGCCAAAGTCTCAGCCCAGGCATTTTTACCTAGTTTTGTAGAAGGGAGGAATGAAAGCATCTGTCTATTGCTAGGTGACTTGAGAACATAATTTCCTGGTCTTTAAACCTCACAAACTGGCTAGGTTGCATACAGCTTCAGCGATGTGGCATGGGGGGGAAGGAAGAGAGCAACAGTGCAAGGATGCTATGGGAGCTTAAATAATTAGTCCTACACCCTTTCCAAACAGAGTCCAGCTGTTATTTCCCTTCTGTTCTAGAAACTGTGAGCTGACATTCTTTGTGGGTGAAGTGTGGAATTATTCTCTCCCCCCATTCCTGCTATTTCTTACAGTGCTAAAGCACTGCTGCAAAATCTGTTCTTACAGGACAAGTGAAGAATATACTCTGACAACTGTTAAAAAAAATGTAGCTGTTAACAGATCATTCATGTATAAGCGCAAAATCTTTTTTCATATTATGGTAAATTAAATAAGAGCTGGGTAGAAGAATCCCGGGATGCGTCTGTTTCACAGTCTTTTACAGTAAAATAATACATCTGCAGACACTTCAGTGTTGGAGACTTGCATAATTTCCCCAGCCATCAATATCATGGGTTTGGGATGTATTGTACAATGTGTAAAGAGAACAGTTAGTGAGTGGATAGTGTGTAACCCAGCAGCTCACCCTAGTGCACACACAATTTTAAAATAATAAAAATATTAATAATGAAGTCAGCAGAAAATTTTGAAGACTAATGCATTGTACTGTAAGATAACCTTAGGTGTCCTACTGACAAGGATGGGAGTTCTTTCCATTGTATTTCAGTAGCTTTGCAGGCAGTATGACCCCTTTATAACCTCTCAACCTGGCCACTAAAATTTGCCTATCTAAATTCCAACAACTGATATAACGAAAGCAACCAGCTCCCACAGGTTTTCTACAGTCTGGATGATGTGCCCTCAGTTTCTACCACAGGCATGTCAAATTGTGTCAGATTATGAACTCCATAAAGCTGTCCAACTATCAGTTCTGGGTACTGGTTAGAGAAACGCTCACAAGCAATTATGAAATCACAGGGAAGTTGAGTTATTATGCTTTTTTTATTTCCAGTGAAACCAAAGTATACTACTGCTGTGATCACAGAACGTCTTCACATTTGATGCAAATATGAAAGAGCTATGTACAAAGTAATCAAGTGGCACTATTTTTCAACAAAAAGAAACAACCCAAGCCTCAATTATTATATAATGTAAAACAGGTTATATGCATAACATCTGTAAGCTCCAACTGCACTGCAGTTGCATTACCTTGAACACAAGTGCCACATTAATAATGATCATTCCTTAAGAAAAATTTAATATAAGCATTAGACATTAGTTAACAGCGACATGTTTTACTGAGGAAAACTAGTGCAAGCTTTTACTCCTTTTAGTCTGATAATTCTAGCTCTAAATGGTTTCTAAACCATTTAGAAAGGTCATACATTCTCTTTCTAAACTAGTATACTTTAAAGTGTTTTTAATATATATTTATATTTATATATATATACTTACATATAAACCAATTTCACATTGTAATTAAACAGGAGAAATTTACAGTAAAATTTGATGGTTCAAACTCTCTTTTCAGATGTTCGTTTTATTGTGTTCCTGATGTACTGTGGACTGAAGGAGTAGAATCATGATCAGGCAGGAAGGTAACTGTGGGAATAGATGTCTCTGGAAGCACAGGCGCAAGCACATGGCGGCACACAGGACACGTTCCGGACTAGATGAAAGAAAAGGCCATCGATCAGTTGCAAGGCAGCTACAAGAGGGCCAGGTATGCAAGAATGCCAAAATGCAACACCTCAAATAAACGTAGATTTGCAGGTGTGAACCATGAGTGAGCGAAGCAGCCTGTTTGCTAACCTAAGACCACAGTCTTTGTGTACCTGCTTTGTAGGTGTCATGCCAATTTCAGAGGGATTTCTCTGGAATAAGCAAATTGGGAGACTGCCTTTGGTAGAGGTAGTGAAACATCAAACATAGAATGATGAAATGTGGTATTACTTGTGTTCAATATTTTAAGAAGTTTCCTATCACTAGATTTTTTGTTTAAAGTTCGCTACTATGTGAAATAGGCAAAATTCATTTCAGAAAGCTAAATTCTAATAGTTTTTCGGCAGAAAGCCAATCTATATGCAACACTGCACTCACTCCCCTCCCCTCCCCCCGGACTAGTGTCTTGATGAGGGCAGGTTAAGTTAACACCTGTTGCCCCAGCAAACGTTGAAATCTCAGGAATTTGTTAGGGTCAAACCACAAATATAATGTCAAATTTTCCAATATAAAAGGCCTAAAACATTACTGAAACAATTATCTCTAACCTGTGTTTCACTGTAATCAAACTTTATAGTAAAGCTGTGAAATTTGCAAATATTCCAGAAACTTTGGGGGTGATAGTCTGGGATCTACTCGTAGGTCTCTGAGTAACTTGCTGTAGACCAGCAAGGACTGCTGATTCCCAACTGTTTAACAATAGCAAACACAGACACACTACTTTCCCACCTTAATTAGGCTGCTGAAAGAAAGAAAGAAAGCTAACCAGGAGTGAACTTGTGTGTGGAAGGACTGTTACTTAGGTTCAGTTCAGCTACTGAAAACAAATACCTAGGATCAAACTGAACTGATCTTTATATTCTTTCAATACTAAGTTGAAGTATGACAATCACCACCAGCAGAGCTTTTCTGCCTTTAAACACAAGAACAATTGGATCTCTAGTCAATGAAGCATTTAAAAAATAATTATCATGGCACTGACCATATTCATGTAAATAGACTGGATAAAACAATGCACTTTTACTTATACATTTAAATCTAACTTCAAAAAAGAGCATTATTATGACTGTATGTTTGTTTGGCATCTTCACAAAGTAAAACTGAAAGCAAGTAGGAAGAAAGCCATGTCCACCAAGTATCGTCAACGTTTCACATAAATTATGAGTTTTAAAGGAATTTGTTAGATTTCAATGCAAATACACACCTTTTGCAACCAAAGTGTTATGCAGGGCTTATGAAAGAAGTGATGACATGGAAGTTCTGTTACAATTTCTTCTTTGATATACTCGCTGCAGCAGATAGCACAGCACTGCTCCTGACCTACAGCTTAGGGAAACAAAGTACATATCAGCCCTGCACTTTCAAAACCTAGGAGATCTCAAAGATTAAGGTGGCACAATTAGAAATATAAGCCTTCTAAGCATAAAGCTTTTGAAACTGGCCTCTAGTTCTAATTGCGGGTCAGATACTGCCATGCTAAAGCATGCAAAAGAAAAAAGAAAAAACCCACAGGCCGCCATTATTTTAATCACAATTTGACCAGAGTTGTCTCATTTATGCTTACCATTGTGATCTTCTGTTATAATAATCTGTGGCAGACAGTCTATGCTCTCCTTACTAGCTGGTGGATGGGCCTGCTCAACATCAATTGCGAGGGACTCTAAATGTGCCAGAGCGGTCTAAAAAGATGCATAAGAAGCCATTTCTGTTATGCATAAGACAGATATAATTTATTCCTTTTTTAAAAATCCATTTAAAAGGGTTGCATGAAGCTCAACAACTGTAGAAAAGGATGGGTACAAATTGACATGCTTCTACATTTCCCCTCAGAAATGCTAAATTGATATAATACGTAGCAGAGATCTGGTTGTAAATATTAATCTCTGAGATTTAATTAAAGAATAAAATTTACTCCTTAATGAACATGAATCTATATTACTAAAGTGGATGAACCATCTGTCATCTTTTACTTCAGCAGGGGAGAGCGGTCCAAGCTTCATTGCCTTAGTAACAGCATGGTGCTATCATGGATTAGTCTCTCATTTCAACCAATCACAGTTGTTACCAGTTCAATTTTCAGTTACAATAGTGGTTTGCATAGTTTAATGCTGCTATGGGGCAGGTTATTAAGTCATGCTTCTAAAACATACGCTTCCCTCTTTGTGCCTTGCCCTAGGCAGCTACAGCTTCCTTTGCCACAACTTTGCTATGCTGTCCTTCTCCCCAAAATTGACTGTCCATGGTGCTCAGGGGGGAAGCAGTGGTTACATGCAGTATAATCTCTTAGGAAAATGGAAACCAGATGCCATGGACTGGTTTGCACATACAGAATGAGCTGCAGATAGGTGATCAGGTGGTTCAATTGGGCTGCAGAATTAGGAACTTGCCTGTGGCGCCACACACTTTGAAGATGCCTTTGTTCAATATTACATCAAGATATTGTCTAAAAATTGAGAAACTCACCCACACAAAGGCTATTATTATTTAAACAAGATTTCGTATGTAAACTTCATTGGGTATGTGGCCAAGATAACCAAACCCCTTTCCATAACCAGAAGAATGCAGTACATTTTTGCTCTGGGGTCTAACTGCTTAGACTACATCCGTACTTCCAATTAAGTTCTGATTGATTATGCATGGTCATTTTGGTGAACAGATGCCAAATTTCACCTTCAACACTGGGTCGCAGTGCTTAGTGAAAAGGTCCATAAATTTACATTACTTCCCCAGAAAAATACTAGAATGGCATTATTATTCATCATTTACAAAGAACTTTGCAGTTCTTCAATAAAAAATACATCATAGGAATATCTAAATCTACGTATTCTTTTAATACATATTTATTCCATTAGACTACTTGCTGTTGTTTTAACTTAATATATTTTAAAAGGGAAACTGTTAGAAAGTCTGAGAGAAAATATGTTCACTTACTCAGGAAATGAAAACAAATATAGTACTTTGCATTTATATTGTGGATTTTGAGTGCTCAAAATGTTCCACATACATGTCTTCTGCAATCCCCACAACAGCTATGTAGGGCAGGCCAAGCTCTTCATATTGTAGATATGGGGCTGAGAAGATAGTGAGTTGCCCACAGCTTCTTAGTGAGTTAAAGGCTAACCAAACAAGCTTTTGGAGCCAACACCACTAGTATTATGTTAAGCATACAACCCTAATATTCAGATTTGTGCCAAACATGGTTTGGTTATTTGTTCTCAGGAAGAGTAACAACTGTAGCAATGGACCTACGTTGTGCTTTCAGAAACCTGTCGGCCACTTAAGGTAAGCTGTACTAAAAACTGCTTGATACAGGTTTTAAGAAGCTTTAAACACTTCTCTTGATGAAATTTTTCCTCAAAACACATTTGCAACCACATTCATTTGTGCACCTGCCTTTTTGCTTTTGGATGTTTCTATGGCTGTTATTGGGATGCGGGTGGCGCTGTGGGTAAAACCTCAGCACCTAGGACTTGCCGATCGCATGGTCGGCGGTTCGAATCCCCGCGGCGGGGTGAGCTCCCGTCTTTTGGTCCCAGCTCCTGCCCACCTAGCAGTTCGAAAGCACCCCTAAGTGCAAGTAGATAAATAGGTACCACTTTATAGCGGGAAGGTAAACGGCGTTTCCGTGCGCTGCGCTGGTGCTGGCTCGCCAGAGCAGCTTCGTCACGCGACCCGGAAGTGTCTCCGGACAGTGCTGGCCCCCGGCCTCTTAAGCGAGATGGGCGCGCAACCCCAGAGTTGGACACAACTGGCCCGTATGGGCAGGGGTACCTTTACCTTATGGCTGTTATTGATCCTCCCCCCCCCCTTTTGCATTATTGAATGGGTATCACCGAGTTTGGTGCACAAGTGTTGTGAATCACAAGTGTTTCTGAAACCTAGGGCAGCTGACAATTGTGTCCTAGAAGATAACAAATAATTGAGACAAATTCTGCTGTTGTAGTAAAACTACTATTCTGCTTGTAGTTGTGCAAATATCTGATAGAACTTCATACCATTAATCCACCAGGCAATACAAATATTTCTCAGTAACATCATTCTCTACCTACTTTTCTTACTATTAATTATTATTATTAGCAGCTGCCTCTGCTTGTAGCAGAGTTCTGAATTTTCAAAATTGAGAAGGTTGTCAAAATATGAGAACATTATGAACTATTCTAACTAATTTATCCTTAGAGAAGAGCCTGTCTGTTATATTTCCTCTGATTTCATGTTTATCTTTTCTAACTCCAATTTCACTGCACAAAATTCCACTGTTTTCAAAGAAGGCGCAAGACACGTAATGAGATGTTGTGACATGCAGTCACCAACCCTTCCACCTTGACCTACAGGGGGTGTTCTCCCCCAGCCTTTCCACTAGCAAGCCAACACAGAAAGGTTATTCACAATGAAAATAATGTATTGCAAACAGTAAAAAATGCAGATCCAGCTGCTTGGAGATGCCACACTTATTAACAAACCTAGAATGATGGGAAACATAACACACAAACAAATCTAAAAGATTAAGTTTAACTACATAAGCATGATGACAGAGTTACTTTAATGATTTGGAAGATTAATCTTCTAAACATCTAAGAGAGTTAAAGAACGAAGGAAATAATCTTTGCAGTAAGGCTGCCATCTTAAACTTAAAGAAGGAATAAAACAATTCAGTGTTATGTTATAATAAACATTTGCCTACTTTTCCCTTTATAACTGCTTTGCAACACAATTTCAGTATTTAGTTTAAGTCAGTGGTTCCCCAACTTTTTCCCCTATGGACCACTTGAAAATTGCTGAAGTTCTTGGCAGACCACTTAAATCATTTTCCTGTCCATTGTAGCAACTGTAATTCCACAGAATTCAAATCATAATACAATAAAATGAAATGAATGAATAAATGCACAATTCAAATCAATACAAATATTCAGTATGATGGATGTGATGTCTCCCATCTTCATCCACAAATTCATATATTTGCCACAGATGATCTGCTGGTATAGGACGTGCAGCGCACACTTTCAACATAAAACCCATCAGCAGGGCACCAGAACTATATTTAACTTAGATAAAAGTTCTGTTGATGAGGGTAGAATACACCCAATACCATTTCTAGATAACTTAGGAATGTAAGAAGTATTCAAAAGTATTCAAAGAAGCTAAATAAATCTAAATAAATAAATAAATCCACAGCCAAAACTGCCACAAAATGACAAGTACCAATTATGGTATGGCATCAACATTTTACATTCTGCCTTTTCCAGGAAATTAGACTACCTGCGACTCCAAATCTTACATGCAAAGGCTCTTGTGCACTGTAATGTTCTTGGAAAGGTCACTGAATCTTACAGGAAGGCAATGACTCACTGAATCAGAAGAAAATAGAAAATAAAAATGCTGGCGCTCTGCCATATTAAGTACATCATCTACATAGATGGAATGGAGGCAATCAGAAATTGCAAGTACCTGTGGACACTGGTAAGTCATTTATATGAACATGCTTGTTATTTGAAAAGATTTAGTTTAGTGATGAAGAGGAGTAAAGCATTCTTAGCTAAGGAGTGAAATTTCAAAACATTCCAGTTCCTATGTAAACTAATGGCTGTTTCTGGTACAGTTATTGTAGCTATAATGTTAAATTCTTGCACAGCTCCTCTCTGATAAAGAAATACTAAGCATGTTATTTAAATGCAGCAATAGAAAAGGAATCTTTGTTTGAAGATGTTGAAAAAAATATTGACAAAGGAATAAAACATTCAACTGAAACAGAGTAGTGTTAACTAGTATATTTTCGCCACCTGGAAACAACTTCTCCAAGTTACTTATTTCAAGAGTACAGTGTTTTAAAGGAATTCACCTAAATGTTGATAACACAATGCTCAAAGTCAGTTCTGAATTTCCCTCTTAGAACAAAGTTCAAGAAACTGAACTATCTTCTAAAAAGAGTTGTTAGAATCACAAACTTTTCTCTTTTTATAAGATATGAAATAAGACATTGAAAGAAATACACAGAAGTCTTTGCAAAAGGACAAATGGCTTGTTTTTAAATCAAATAAAATGGAGAACTCATTTATTAACAAGGAATCACACAACTTATTTTTATACACAATGAAATCCTGTGAGACCAAAGCAAGACATAACACATGCATATACTACCCACACACATACATGGGCACGCAAATTCTCTTTTTTTCTGTCTAAAACTACTGACATGTACTTTGAAATGTATAATTTATTCAACTGAAGTTGGGAACGCAAGTTTCATTTATGATACTGTAATAACAATTACATATTAAAATATCACTATCCTATTTTTAAAGAATATTAAGTATATTTGTTTTAAACTATTGTTGATTTCTGTGGTCCCTCAACATGTAATAAAGATTGTATGTGTGAACAAAAAAAAGTTTGCCATTATTCTACGAAAGAAAATATCAAAAATGTCTAAGGAAATGAGTACCAGCATGTGATATCTTAGGGCAACTGCCAGGGTCCACCACAACTGCTGCCAAGTTCTTGCTACCAATACTACCAATAAGCCTGTCCCAGGTAGCATGCTGGTAGCAATACCAACAACGGACTTGTCATACTTCCCTGAGCTTACTGGTGCCCTGATCTTTAGGAAAGCTAGTGTGGTACAGTGGTTAGTATTAGAGACAAGGTTCAAATCCATAAATAAATATTTTCTGTAATCTATGGGTGTGGCTGTCTCTCAACCTTCAACATAAGTTATGCTTCAAAAAGATGCATAGAAACTGAAGGTCTTAACTCCAAGAAATTAGTTTTCCCCTGGCCAGTATTTTACTAAATGGAAAACCTACATCTCAACAGCTTTTCCAATCATGCATTCAGAAGTAAAAGTGCTTTCTCCCTCCCAATTATGCATTCAGAAGTCAAAGTGCTTTCTCCCTCACTTCAGACATTAGCCAGAAAAATGTGTTTTCCGTTTATTCATGAACTCAACAGGGAAAGCACAGAACTATCTAGCATCTTGGGGCACGAGAAGAAAAGGGGGAAAAAGCAGGGGAAAAAAGATGTGCAGGATAATTTCAGCAGTGACAGGCACAATGATTTATTTATTTGAATATTCAGCAGACCTGAGCCCAAAAGCTCAGGACTGGTCTATATGCAACCTTGATGCTCTTTGCTCTACCCTCTACACTCTCATTTCTCCAGTAGTTGACCACATGTCCAAATTCTGAATCTACATTTTTGAAAACCTAAATCTGCATTATTGATTTAGACCACTAAACACTGCTATTTTAATAACGCAACAACATACAACTCAGGCAATTCCTAATTTAATTTTACTGTGTAGAGAGAATACAAAAGGCAACTGGCAAAAATGTCAATAAAGTGGCATTAATAGCAGAGCATGCAAACCCAATTGCAGGACATCCAGGGAACATGTGAATATATTACAGATTAGTATTGTATGCATTACAATTGTATGTATTATATGCTCCCTATGCTGTTCAAGGGGTTGTGACAGAATTCTCTAGTTCAAACATATCCAAAATACTTTCCCAGGCTATAATGGAAAGGATCCAAGAAACTATCAGGTTCACAATTGTTACAACAGGTGGCTGAAATATTGTTAGCCCAAATAAATAGAATTGGGTTTAGTTTTGGGAGGAGGACTTTTCAACCTTCCTTGTTCACTAAAAAGCAGAAGTTTATTATATTTCTCATCACATTAAGATTCCAAATGTTCAATGACCTCTATGATCTCTAAACTTGGATCTAAATTACTTGTGATCATATGGCCTGTTCTGGTACTTATCCTAATATAATTTAGTTATTTCAAAAACTAACTTAGGAAATAGCTGAATTTACCCATATCCGAAAGCCTGAAACTGATCTCCTACATAATATTCAATGTAAATACAGAACAAACTAGAGAAACTGTTATACTGAACAGCAGGTGCCAAAAATTTGATACCAAGGGCTATCTTTGTATACTCTGATAATACTTTGGTAATACTAAAGGATGAGCCACACTATCTACACACCACCCCAAGGTCACCAACCCTTCCCCTTCCCCTGACCCTACAACAGGTGAGGCAGGGACCTTGTGACATGATGCTGACCTCCAGAGGTGCCCCGAACGCCTGCAAAGCACAATGCAACTGCATGGAAATCTTTCACCTTCTTTTCCAGCTCCTAAATCAGGGAGAGCCCTTGCCCTTCTCTATGTTCTATAGAAGAACTGCACCTCTTTCCAAAGTAGCAATAACAAACAGCTTGGACCAACTTGGCTTTAAAAACATACGAACAAATAAAAACTTGACTTAAAGCAGAAACCAATGGGTGATTTGATCAGATGCCGCAGTACTGCTGAACCTAGGGGAGGTGGTCAGTCCCTTAAATGGGAGACTAATGGCAGCCATGTGTAAGATGCTATACAAATATAAATATTTTTTTAAAAAACCTTGGCTGGATCTAGACACGTCAAAGAAGCGATTCAGTTAAACGCATCGTAAACTCATACAGGGAAATCCGGTAGGGAAAGACAGAACTCCACGGCACCACCTGGTGTCAAAGTGTTATATCGCATATACAACGCATATAAAACGCTTTACCAGCCTAGCTGAGTCCCTTGACTTAAACCAGGGGGAGTATATAAACACATTCCCATGCTATAAGGATAAATGAACAAAACTGAAATAACTGAGACATCCATCCAGCAACATATACATTATAAATAGAAATATTGCCAATGTTTTAACATTGCATTTAAGACAATGCAGTACGCTCAATGCTCATAGAGCACACGTTGAACAGCAAAATCCTATTTTAATCAGAGCAAAATCGAAGGGCAGAATAAAGCTGATGCAGATATCGTTATACTCCCTTTCCTTATTTCTTCCTAAAGAGCAGTCCAAATTCCTTACACCATTTACAGCCTACCTCCTGAGGGCTGAGCCTTTTTGCCACCGCCCTATTTTGGGGATAGGGGCCTATGTTCGCCTCCACTGTCAGAGCCACTGTGCCTAGGAGTACCAATTACTTGGAGTCACTGTGGGGACAGTGCTACTGCACTCAGGTGCTTCTTGTGGGCTTCCTCACAGATGCGATAAATATGAAAAAGCCTAATCCACAGTGGATGTTCGCACTAATATAAATGTAGCTGAGCTTTGTTTTCTCTCAGTTTAACTAATCTTAAAATGAAAACTTAGAAAAGTATTGCATTACCTCCATGGCCTGTGCCAGTCGTTCTTCCAGGGCCATATATGTAAGGAACTGGGGATCCACATAAGAAATGGCTTGAGCAACACCCAAGCCATCACCAAATTCATCAAGCAGCCTAGGGGAAAAGCAGGATTTATGTTCTCAATTGCAATTAGATACCATATCCCCCCCCCGCCCCAAATTGGGCTGTTGCAAGGGGCTGCATACATTTGCCTCCCATGTTTCAGAACTTCAGACAGTAAGTTCTCAGTCAGAAAAACAAGGCACACAAAGAAACCTACTACTGCCAGGAAATATAACCATTAAACAGACTTGGCCTGGAGATCTTAGAAGATGCATGCAACACAAAATATTTTCAATACGGTACCTTAACAGCCAAAATTTCTTAAAGTTTTGGCTCTTTTAGGGTGACTATAGTTCCTCTGGGAGGAATAAGTGAAAATGTTGTCTCCAGGGCTAAGAGGTTTTTCTTGGATTTTTCTTTTAAGTTGTGCTAATGAACACTTAGGTGGGAACTAGAGCTGAGCAGTCATGCAGAAAGTAAACACAAAAAATATTTTCCAAAAGAAATTAAAAAATTGTCCAGTAGCACCTTAGAGACCAACTAAGTTTGTTCTGGGTATAAGCTTTTGTGTGCATGCACACTTCAGAGTTGGTCTCTAAGGTGCTACTGGACAATTTTTTAATTCCCCGCCCCGCCCCCGACTGCGTCAGACCAACACAGCTACCTACCTGAAACAAAAATATCTGCAGCTACAGGTTTTTTACTATGGTAATCCGTTAGTGAGTGGCAGACCAAATATTCCCCCTTTGCACAATTGGCCTTGCCAGTAAGTCCCCCATGTATGCCAAGGAAACGGGTGGCATATGAGGTCAATCCTTAGCAATGGCCCAACATGCTAACACACCTTCCTTTTTGACATGGACATACAGTGTATAAGCATGACTTGCCTCATTATATATAGATCTAAATTTTATTACGGTCTCAGACCAGTTTTACATCCCATACTAAATGAGCATAAAACACAGTAGAATTAAGTTTGGATTAACCTTCCCCTACCTTCATCATGCAACTCTCCAAACTCCCTCCCTCAACCCCACACATTTTAATTTGCACAGAGGAAGGAGGGAAATCACAGTGCTAGATAGCAATTGGGGAGCTAGCAGAATCTCTCTCTATGCTGAATTTGATTCAGAGACCCACCAGATGCTGAGACCCAATGTTCATAATACATTTCAGTAGTTAAGTTAACCTGTTAGAGCAGCACAGAGCGTTTACTATGCCATTTCTCAGTTAGAATCATAGAATCATAGAGTTGGAAGAGACCACAAGGGCCATCGAGTCCAACCCCCTGCCAAGCCGGAAACACCATCAGAGCACTCCTGACATATGGTTGTCAAGCCTCTGCTTAAAGACCTCCAAAGAAGGAGACTCCACCACACTCCTTGGCAGCAAATTCCACTGTCGAACAGCTCTTACTGTCAGGAAGTTCTTCCTAATGTTTAGGTGGAATCTTCTTTCTTGTAGTTTGGATCCATTGCTCCGTGTCCGCTTCTCTGGAGTTGATTTTAATGCATGCAACATGTGAGTGGTGAATGTGTCAAATAAGCATCAACACATAGTAAAGTACCTCCATTCCACGTCTAGATCTTCACTCATACTGGAATCGTCTTCCAGATTGTTGTTTCCATCCAACATGAAAAAGCCAGGATGCACAAAATGGCTCACTTGGTCATTTTCCTCATCGCTGCTGCTTTCAATTTCTTCATGATACTGCAACCAAGGAATTTCGCCGTCCTCTAGGGTAGTCTGTTCCCTTTATACAAAAATGAGAAAAGCTATACAAAATGAAAGTAAAACTACATGTAAGCAAGTGTACAGAGAGTGCTCTTCATTGGTGAATGCTCATATTATGTCCAGCTGCTAGCAAACAAAACCTGGCAGCCGTTTTCCATAGAAAGCAGTACATCCTATTAAGTAACGATTCAACAGCAATAGCTAAAATACCATTATTTCTATTTTAAAAATTGAGAGGGAGTAAGTATATACATATGAATGATAAAGATCTAATGTCTGCATAAAGTGCTCTGGTGATGTGAGCCAAAGTCCTAGCACATTGTGCAGGGAAGATATCACCCTACTACTCTCTTTGTCAAGTCCATTCACGAATCTATACTTGAATTTTGTATTCTCCTACTGCTATAGCACAACAGTTTAACATGCTTTTAGTTTTTCAAAAAAATACTTTTAAATGTTTTTACTTCATTTTTAATTGTTTTATTACTTTGGTGGTTGCTGTCCAGGGCTCCCATGGGAGGAAGGTCAGAATATAAATTTACTAAATGAATCATTTAAAAAAAAAAAAAAAAACCTTCACTGTGTTTATTGAACGTTCATCCTTGCATAATTATTGACTGATACTGTTTTCCCCATTTTATAAACAGAATACAAGACAAAGGTTTTATTGTAACTGAAAATTAGTGATCTTGCTCTGGAGAGGAATAAATCTGCCATCTTCACAAAATGCAAATCATGAAGGTAGGCTGTAATTGGATCATTTGGAAGGCAGATAGTCAGAGAAGTGAGTAGGACAAGTTAAAGCAGCTGGCTAATAACAAGAGCAGAGGAATTTTTTAATCAGAGCTGTAATTTCTAGCTCTATTAAATTTATTTTTCATAAATATTGATAGTAGTCAGAAAATATCCCTTTTGGAATTGAGCCTGGATAGTTCAGCTGGTTAGAGCATGGTGCTGATCATGCCAGGGTTTCAGGTTCAATTCCCGTATGGGACAGCTGCATAGCCCTTCATTGCAGGGGGTAGGACTAGATGATCCTCAGGGTCCCCTCCAACTCTACAAATCTATGCTTCTATGAATTGTGGAAGTTGAAACATCCACTAAGAACATTATTATAGTAAAAAGCAAATTATATATTACAGAAGGAGCAACCTGCACAAAGTAATGCACTTATGATTAGGACACTAAATGGGTACAGCTTTTTTCACCTTTTCTACTGACCTACTGCACGAGGAATGAGCCTCAAACTCCTGAGAATCTGGCACCGTGTGTTAAGAATGAGGAGGCAGACTCAATCAGCACTACACAAGTGGCTACACAAGTCTACTACTTGTACTGAGTGACTGTGGAGGGCCTTAGTAGAACTATTACCTGCTCTTTGTAGAGTTCCTGCTCTTGATCCTTCTGTGTGAAAAGACAATGACACATTGTGGGCTTATACAACCCTGCATCTAATAGTGTCCCTTCACTGATGAAAAACTATTTGATTCAGCACAGGCTTCCATTAGCGAAAGAGAGGGGAGAGCATTTTCACATATTCTTCCTTCCCTCTGCAGCAACCTGCACACACTCAAGGGACTGTAGGAGAAAGCAGGAGTTTGTGAAAATCACTTTCCTCTCACCTTTTAACACACAGAAGTCTCCACTGGATCAAAAAGTCTTCTGTCAGCAAAGAAATACAATTAGATATAACCCTTTGCTTCCCCATCTGTCTTAATACAAAACAAAACAACCTCTTAGCTTGAAATGTGAAGCTTGAGCAATTCTCTTCTTGATGAGAAAAAAGGCTAAATAAAGCAGAGTTTATAAACCTACATGAGACTAATTCTGGCTAAATTAGCTGCAACTGAAATTTATCTTGCTTACTGATCACAGTCTGCTGTCTTTATATAAAGGTCAACAATATCAAATGATTTACAAGACCTTCATATTTTTGTGTGTGAAAATAGGGAGAGGGAATAATTTAAAGTTAGCTGCTATTTAAAAACTGTCAGCACTATGTATTCAAGAACACACGTACCTCTTATCTAAATCACTCTGTAAGAGTCACGATTTGTTATATTGTAGTCATGTGACATGAAAAAGGTCATTAGCATGCAAGTAAAACAATTTCCTTTTCAATTGCTTTATTGTGTAGGTGGACAAAATTATGGTCTTAACTAAATTTTTCTTTCCATTTACAAAAAAAAAATAAAAAAATCTCAACCAAATGTTTTAGAATGAATCACACGATTCTTCAGTACTTATTTGCAACAAGACATTCCTCCTGCTCTAGTCCAGTTCCCCAAAAGTGACTGACTTAAGCGGAAAGGTCATTAGAATCCCTGCTAATGAATTCTCAAGCTCTGTGCAACTGGTTGTACACAAGCATGACAACTGGCACAGCTCTAAGAAAACGTGACAGTTTTATCAGAGCAAGAATTCTACATGCTCTTAAATCTAACCAGAAAGGAAAGCATCAACCAAAATATTTAATATATGTTCTGTCTAGCAGAAGTGAAGAACTGGAGAGAGTGGTCTAAGCAGCTTTATTGCAGCAACAAAAGCCCACTTTGAGGTTTTCAAGTATTTTATATAACAAATTTACACCTTTATATAACAAATTTACACCTTGGTATTGAATATGTAATGCAGCACATGCACCTGCAAAAATCACATAATCAGTGACACTTCTCTTATAACATAACCTTTCTGCTATGGCCAAATTGTAACCCAGCAAGGTAACAACAATGGGGAAAAAACCATCTCACCATATATAATTTTTCTTACAATTTGATATCACAGGCTTTTTGTTTGAGACTCCCTTTTGATTTCCCCAGTAAAAAATGCAGAAACAAGTCAACGTAGGGCAAAAGCTAGTTTTAGTATGATTCATGGTTGTCCTAAAAAGATTTAAATTCCTGAACGGCCCTTTAAACTGTGCTTTCACAATGAAACTACTGAATTAGATAAATTTATCTTAGATCCATCATTACTGGCTTTCTCGAGAATAAACAAGTTTAATAAGGTAAGATAACACAGAGATTTTAGTGATACCATACTAAATTAGGAGCAGAATGAGGCCACATTAATGTTTTAGCTGTGGATGTATCAGTGGATATACCAATGTTATTTATTAGCACTATAACTACTCTTATTGCCTGCAGCCCTTATTGCTCTAATCTTACCAGCTCACCTTGCAGCTAGGTGATAAAAATAAATAAATATGCGAGACAAAAAGCTATGTGGCACAGCTTTATTGAGACTGTAACACTTCAGAATGCAGATAGAGGAAATGTATGTTGGAATGGTCCTCTCTGCACCAAAACAGAAACAGCTGGTTTCTCTCTTATGTGATCATTTTCTAAGTGCTCTCTTGCTTACCAAAAGTCCGAGTTACTTGTTGTTACCTTGACATTTTTGACAGTTCATAAATTATAAAGCAAGTAAAATGGAGAGAACAGCCACTTCAACAGTGATATATAAAGCTGACTGCATCCTGGAGTAGGCCCTGTACTTGTAAGTTACTGAGGCACAGAGCAAGAACAGTTATCTGTAAATGCATAAAAAGGATTTAGCACACAAAGAGAACACTCTGTAACAGTGACATCATTGTGCACCATCACATACCCTTCAACTGGTGTCCAGTAAACTCGGCGCATTCCATATAATGATTACATTAGTAACAAACTGCAACGTTCAAGTCACCATTTATGCACTTGAATAGAACTAAACCAAAGCTGAATTTGCTGCTTGACAATCACACCCCACCAACCCCCAGGAGATGTCACTATCTGGAGTCTTCATTACCCGTAACACTTCAACTTGACAAAATCATGGAAGATTGGACTGGGCACACTTGGCACGTCTACAAAAATAAACTACGCCGGAGTAAGCAGATGCTGCTTTTCATGGTAAGGGAGAGTCATAGTGTATTGAAGCTATAGATATAGGCAATCCTTGCTTTGCACGGGAGTTATGCTCCCGTGCAAATGCCTATGCACGTCGGCGGGGCCTGCGTAAAGCATTCCGCCCCGACCCCATTCCGCCCTTTTAGTGACATTTTGGTGATATTTTCAGGTCACTTCCAGATTCAGTGCCATGTACACACACACATCAAATGCACATAAATTGGTTGTTGCCTGCACACTGTATGTCACATATTCAATGTGCTGAAAGGCTGTAGGCTTATTGGTTCTGCTTCTCTAGCTCAGCTAAACCTTACTGATCACAAAATAGGATATCAGTGACCCCCAAAGCTGTTGATAATGCAGAGTATAGCAGAGCTAATGAAGACTCCACAACTTGGGGGGGGGGGGGGGGCGGATTCAGGGAAGAGGAGATTGAAGTCAACATCTACTTGGAAAACCTTACCTGATGTTACATACAGAAACCTTTCCAAAATGGGGCTCCCAAAAGCTAATTACCGTATTTTTCGCTCTATAACACGCACCCAACCATAACATGCACGTAGTTTTTAGAGGAGGAAAACAAGAAAAAAAATATTCTAAATGAAACAGTGGATGTATGATTTTTGTGGTTCATGCTGTGGCCACAGACATGTGATCTGACAGTGAGTTTGGAGTAGCCCAATGCAAAAATCCTGAGGATCCTTTGTAACCACATTTTAAGTGGGGAGGGAAGGAAAAGCACTCAAGGGACAAGGAGCATGCGTGGGGTGGGTGGAGAAGGATGCTGCTAATAATGAAGAAGAGGGGTATAAGGGGAGAAGGCTCCTCTCCTCTCCCGCTTTGCTCCTTTAAAGCAAGCAGGCTCTGCTTTTCTCCCTCCTCCCCGCTCATCCCTGGCTTAGCGAGCTGAAAAACTTTGCTGCTATTTAGCTAGCTGAGTGGGGAGGAGAGAGGGACAGAGAGCCTGCTCGCTTTAAAGGAACCAACCGGACAGGAGCCGCTTACACTTCCTCTCCTCTCCCGCTTTGCTCCTTTAAAGAAGCAGGCTCTCTCTGTCCCTCTCTCCTCCCCACTCAGCGGCTCTTCTCCCGCTTTGCTGTTTCAAAGCAAGCCACGGAGGAGGGAAGGAAGGGGAACCATGGATCCTCTGCTCATGACTGCAGCAGATCTCCCCCGCGACCCGTAGGCATTCCCTCCATAACACGCACAGACATTTCCCCTTACTTTCTAGGAGGAAAAAAGTGAGTGTTGGAATTATTTCAGCCAATGATCACATATGGAACAGTACATAATCATTAGGGGTTTTTTTAGCAGCAACTATCACAGTAAAGTGTACATAATACATCAATAATTCTTACTGAGTAGTACACTTCATTCTATAAGACAACATACCCTGCTTGGAAACCAAACTCATTATGTTCCTCTTCCACACCACTGCTGTCACTCTGCAATTCAGGTTCCTGCTCCTCTTTTCCTGGGAGAGTCTCCCAGCTCTCATCGCTGGAGGACTGATCTTTTACTGTCACAGCAAAATAGGAGGGCAGAGATGCAGACCATTCACCATCACTGCATTCAGAGCTGCAATAGAAGACATTCCATTTGCATTTACAATGCTGGTTGATTTTTACGTAGAAGTTAACATGCTGACTGTGATCTAGCCAAGCTAAGTATATTTCTGTCCCAAAAACTATAATGAGAGAAATTTAAGCACAAGATTAACTCTCCCATTGAAATCAGTGAGATTTGATCATGCTTAAAGTTTGGATGGATTGTGTGCCCATTGTATTTACAGTGGTACCTCGGGTTACAGACGCTTCAGGTTACAGACTCCGCTAACCCAGAAATAGTACCTCGGGTTAAGAACTTTGCTTCAGGATGAGAACAGAAATCACGCGGTGGCGGCGCGAGGCCCCATTAGCTAAAGCGGTACTTCAGGTTAAGAACAGTTTCAAGGTTAAGAAAGGACCTCCGGAACGAATTAAGTTCTTAACGCGAGGTACCACTGTACTGTTTCTCTATGCATTATGTCAGTACACAATACATTGCCGAAAACAAAATAAAAATAAAAATGCCTATCTTCCTTTTGGAGGACAAACTAAAAGCTGCCAATTCTTTTACTGATTCTGGTCAACAAAATTTTCTTTTCCAAATCCAAATGTTTTCAAGCCTCTAAATCATGGGCATCTAAAGAGATCTCTGCTAATTGGAAACTGGGGGTTAGTCTTGCTATTTGGAGCTGGTTAAACAGAAAATGGGAGATAGCTCTTTCAGAACACTTTACATACCATAGCAAAGTAGTAGCAAAGTAGTTCAAGAGCAATCTAAACTGTAACTTGACTGTATAATTGCATCTTTGTACTTCATAATTGTTTGTTGTTGTTATTAAAGCCAATAAAATGCATATTTCAAAAAAAATAAAACAAGAAACTGAAGGCATTTCTGCCCTGGCACGCTTTCAGTGTGTAATTGTAAATCTTGCTGTTGCATGATTTAACTGCTTTGATATTGTTGGTTTTGGTTAATTGCTTGTTTGTGCTGTATTTTATTACAGTTTTTTAACCTATTGTAAGTAAATAACAATAAATTACTTTTGAGAAATATACACTTGAGATGTTTAATATTTTAGCTCCTGGTCAATTTTCAATAACTGGGAGTGGGAAACATTTGCCAAATAATAAGTCTGACCCATGATTTTCAAACAAAATGAAATCAAACGAACAAGATTTATGTCAGAAAGGGTGGATTCAATGAACAGTACTATTTACAGTTTAATCCTAAGCCATTCCACATTTGTACAAGTATTGTGGCAATAAAGCTCCATGTGTAATAGTTTAGACTACAAATACTACCAGAAGCTATCAGCTTGGTCTGCTTCTCAGTTAAATAAAATAAATAAATAAATAAGCTGCTTTTACAAGTTTTGATGAAGGTTCTATCTAAAAGCAATTAACCGAAATAGCTGGTTAGAATGTTGTAACAATCAAAGTACAGGCTACTGAGCTTCCCATTACTTATTCCCAAAATAGAAATGTATTTGAATAGCCATAAAATATTTCTAGCATTTCCCGCAAAACACTTATATAGTCATTCATATACTACTTTGAATTTTTCTTAACCAGACCTGATTTCTACATTTAAAAATTCTAAGGAATGAAGCAGTTCTAACCTAATTGGCTGCAGACATATTTAAGACCCAGAACTTAAAGTTATCTTAAGACAATTACGCTTTATTTTTCTGACCAAGTTATGGGACAATGTGCAAATGTGATTTTTCCTCTGCCATATGTTCATGGCTTTGTTGAAAATCATTTAAACTAAGAAGTAATATGCTGCATTCCAATAGGTTTTCCAAGATTGTACTGCATTAAGTTGCTCCAACAGCGCAGAAGTTAAATATGATGAAATACTTCCATCTGTTCTTTATTCCCACTTGCAAAGGAGCACATGCTCATGACATGAGAGTAGTTCAATTAAAACAAAATACCCGAAGAATGAACAACTAGGGAGTTGGTGCCTTGATGGAATGAACTAGTAGATGCTGAATATAATTTTCATTCTCAGAAATACCGAAGTGGTTTGGGCACCTCTTATTTTAGGATACAGACCCAAAAGTGTGCATAGCAGCCCCTAAACAGTTTAATGCTTTAACAGTTTTTCAAAACACACCCTTCTCTATCACCCTTCCAATTATTCCTTTTCTTTTCCCAGTTGTTGAGCAATTTAGAAACAGGCCACCATTGTAAAATTCCAGCACATTTTAATTACATTTAAAATCCAAGTCTTCCTAATTACACTCCACAACAATACCCAGTTAGCACTGAGGGAATGATTAAAAGTGAAGCTGGAATGCAGCCAAATTAGAGAATCATTATGGATACATCTATTATTTCTTCTTTTACTTGGGCGTTTGAACAAATTAACTTTGTATCACAAAGTAGATTTAACATGGCAGAAACACATTTGCGGTATTAATGAAGAGGTGCGTTTATATAGAGGAGAGCTCAGCACATGGAAATTTCATAGCTACTTTTCATTCAGGTCCAAGTTCCATGGAAAATGCCTTAAATATGCTAAAAAAATTAAAGTACTTCCATTCATTAAAACATTCAATGAAAGGATAATGCAAAGGATATCCTACAGATACAGCTTTGAAACAGTTGTTTTCTTTATTTGAAGGTGCAGAGAGCTTATTAGTTTCAACTATGGGAAATTAAAAATCTACTTAACTATCTAAAATTACTATACAGTGTACAACAACCAAATGAAGGTAGCCAGGCAGCTGAGGAGGTTGGGGAGAAGGCTGGGAGAAATGCACTGATGCAATGGCTCCCTGAACTTTCCTTTTGAAGCTAGTTCCAGTGGCAAGAAGAGCTGAAATTAATTACCGTATTTTTCACGCCATAAGACGCACCTGGCCATAAGACACACCTAGTTTTTAGAGGAGGAAAGGGGGAAAGCCCCAGTTTTTTGAGGATCAGCTCAAAGTTGTTGAGCTTACTTTGCAAAGGGAAAAAATCCTGTTTTTATGGGGTTCAACTCACAGTTCTGCAGCTTCTTTAGGAAAGGAAAGGGAGCCCTTTCTACAGTTTCCAGACAGATAATCTAATCAGCCAGTCACATGTCGCTGGGGAAACAAACAGCCTCCGTCTGCAGAACATAAAAAAATGGAGGCCTGGGCCAGAAATGGAGCCAGCTATCGGCCCCACATTCACCCCACATTCGCCCACAGACATTACTTTGGGGGGGGCGTCTTATGGAGCGAAAAATACGGTAGCCCCCTCATCTTCCAAAGCTAGATTTGTGGTGTTTATCTTTGGGGCTGCATCTTTTTAGGGGGAGGCATGGCCTCCACTAGAAGGTTAATGCCACCAATCCTGTGCTATGGAACACTCTTCCAGCAGATTCAGCAAACACCCTTGATTCAGCAGACACCCTTGCTTTTATTTCCAGGTATCTCTTAAAGACATTTTTATGTAGACAAGCCTATGCAACTGCTTAAATTTATGGATGAGCCAGTCATTTTAATCATTCTCAACTGTTTTTATGGTGTATATGCTGCTGTACAGTGCCATGTTGTATTGTTTGAATTGGCAGTATATACTTTTATTAATAAATCAGAGGTGGGAGTTTGTGCACATGAGGATGAGTACAATGAGAAGGTGTAGAGTCCGACATTTCACCCCACCCATGCTGAAAACACCTTGCCCTACTCTACTTGATAGAACAATTCCCAAAAGTATTAAAGATGCACATATTCCTGTGGCCTAACCCCAATTTTTATACCCATGAAGCATATATAGAATAATGAATCTGCTCAATTCCAGTAGGTGCATTAACACTGTATCTGCACACAGCTGGGCAAACTCAGGACAAGATATAGATGTGTTCAAAGTTTGTGGTGCATTTGAAAAGGCCGCTAGCGATAAAGATTTTACTTCCACTTCACCTTCATTCCTAAATTTGTTTGTGTGGCTTCTTTTATGACTTCATTCTCTTTCTGTCATGTGGAGATAATGACTTACAAAGTAGTAAAGTGCTTCTGAAATATTAAGACAGCATTAACAGCAGTGAATATGCCACTAAAGAAAAAGAAAAATGCAGCTTTGCTTTTAGCAGATGATGCTAATAGTCCAAAAGTCTGGGTCAAAATACTTATGTCACAAAATATAAAGAAGTCTGGCTATCAAGAAATCTTACAAAAATTATGTTATTTCCAAAACTGCTGGTCTTATGAGTAACTGCTGAGGCTCTTAGGGCTAGCAGCTCCACCAAAAAACAAAAAACTCACCACGTTTTGGCACCAATAATTATGTCATAAAGTACATAGTGAAAAGTATAAACATCAGATGGTACAGTCTGGAGTTTTCTTTCTCGGGGACCATTCCCTTTGGCAAAGATCAGAAAGGGGGAAATTGGGACCGTTAATTACCATATAAGGAATATGGGGAACTGGTACCATTTGGCAGATATCACCTTACATGGGGTCAGTCCTACGAGACCATTTAATATTGTCCTAACCTTAGTGATTTTCATTGTACAGGTATTCAGACATGTAGAAAATTTGAATTAAACTTTGCAGAAACTCTTACCTGTCTTCATCTTTGTTGGAGCTTGATAGATTTCTGCCAGAGTCTTCAAATTCATCCCAGAAAGCACTATCGTCCACTTTGCTTTTTTCTTGAAGTGTTATATTTTGCTTCCTTAGTTCACTTTTTATTTTCTTTTGAGCTCCTCCATAGTCTCTTGGATCAAAAAACATACTAGAATTGCTTTTCTCTTTGCTGTGTTTCAGGACACATTCTGTGTTACAGTGCTGGACATCCACATTCTCACTCCACCTTCTACTGCTGGTCTTTTCTTCCTCTTCATTCGAAAAAGACTGCTTCCTATCCAACTGGCTCACAGGATTTTGTTTTCTAACTTTGGGTCTTACGACCAGTTCTGATGAATTCTCTTGGTCTGTCTTCACAGTACTCAGTTCGTTACAAATTCCTATTTGTGTCCTAATTGTAGGATCAGCTGTATTTTTTTGCTGTTCCATATCAGAAGTAACACTAAGGTTATTTTTTACTAGACGCTCGTCTTCACTAGATGTTTTTACAAGTGTCTTATTTTGGTGAGCAGTATCCAATTCTAGGCTAGAATGTCTCTTGAAAGGCACTGGTCTTATGTCTTCAAAACTTTTGCTTGAAGCATTATGATTGAAATTAGACAGATGTGACTGCAGATCACTAAAGGAGTCCACTCCTTTCTCCAATTCAGAAAGCATACTATCCAGTGTCTCTTGAAATATTCCCGCTTCTTCTTTAGCTAATGAAATATCATTTTGGTCATTCTCTTCCTCTCCATCACTGCTATCTGGCTCATAAGAGTCAATGTTTACAAAAGCAATTCCATTCTGACCATTAAGGTTATTGTGCTCTCCACAAGTATCAGAATTCATATTGTTACTCCCAGTTTGTCCGTCTCCCCAATTGTAACATGCTGGAGAAAATGGAGAAGCATCTGTGTTGACTGCTTGGTTCAGTTCAGCTTGACCAACAGGATTTTCTGAAGCAACATTTGCTAACAATGGTACATCTGCCAAAGGAGAACATACTTGGGCAAGTGGACTGGAACCTTTATATAAAAATGTAAAGAAAGTATATGTTGGAATGATAAGACCAATCAAAGTTTTTTTTTTATCAACACACATAATAAAAATGGCATTTGTTGATGATGCTCAACTGTGGCTGTTCTTCATTAGAATGTTAAAAAAGCGAGTCGTAATATGTATAAGAGACATTTTATGACGATTTCATGGATGTTCATTGCTAGAATTAAAATATATTTAAGGTAATGCTGAAAAATCATGCTGTATTGCGTATCAGAATGAGAAAGCCAGCATCTTGCAGTTCTGTTAACCATACCCTGACATTTTTTATAGCTGCTGATATGCCACATATTAAGAACTTAGGGGACAACACAGAATATTGACCAGGCTGCAGAATTACTATGTATTACTTCCGAGTCAACACACAGTATTAAATTACAGAAATTTTAAAGAATATCCCTGCACTAGAAACTGTATCAAACCTCCGAACATGGCCAGTTAAAGGAAATTCTTGTTCTACAACATCTTAAGAAGAAGAATGCAGTATTTTCTATCAATAGCTATTACTAAGATTAAACAAGTGTATATTTATTGTGTCTGTCAATGCCATTCCTTATGATACAATCCCCCAAGTCAAAGCCAAGTGCTTCATGGAACAATTTAATTAGGTTCTGGAACGTCCTTCCTCTGTCTCTCCATCAGTATTTCTGTGATTTTGATGAAAGAATCTGAAAACATGGAAGGGCACATATTCTGCTAGCTTTAATAGGATGGTGTTTCACTTTATGTTGCCAAAGTTACTATTTTATTTTCATTTAAATGGTTTTATTGTGATTTATATTTAATATGTTGTAAGCAGCAGCATGAACATTTGGCTAAGAGGTGAGATGTAAATGTGTTAACTGATGATTTGGCATCTCCTACGATATTGGCAAAAAATACAGTACTGTAATTGATGGGTTTCAATATAGTAGCGTAGTTGATAAGCATCTGCCTTGCATGCAGATTGTTCCAGGTTCAATCCCCGGCATCTCCAGGTAGGGCTGGTAAAGACTCCCTGCCTGCAATCGTGAAGAGTCGCTGCCAGTCATCACTGAGAATACTAGCTAGATGGATCAATAGTCTCATTCAGTACCAGCCAGCTTCCCATGTTCCTATGGGTCTTACTTTGAGAAAATTGGATTCAAGTTATTATTACATTTTTAGAACAGTTAAAATACTGCTAAGATTAGGTGGGGGGGGGGAGAGGAGTTCTTCAAAATAGCAACAACCAACAACATTAAGGTAATAAAGTTAGAAGATGATTGTGCAGAAACTAACTGGATGCAACAAATAAAGCAAAGCTGGAGAGAGAAATGAACAGAAGGCCACTTACTTACTACCCAACGCTACAAAGTATGGTATATAATTGCCTATATCCATGGACAATGAACACCTGAAACATGCCCATTTCTGTGCATTCTATTGTTTGCATGCATAATAAAACTAAAATTCCAATAATGATCCATCTATGAACCACTGTCATACAAACCACTTTTAGTATTTCCCTCAATAGAGAATTATGCAAATTTGGGGCCGTGGCTAAGGTTTTGACCGCAGTTTTAATAATTTCATATCATTCTGATGAGCTTCAAATACACTAGTGGATGTAAGAAAAAAGTTTTAGCAATACTGCCAATTTCACTATTACCTAGCCTTTTGTTCAACTGACTTGTACCAACAGCATGTTATTATTTCAAATGCTTTCCCTTAAGAAGAAAAATATTTTCAGGTTGTAATTATTTGACACGCACACAAATAATTTTCTTTTTGAACATCATCTAGTTCTAATCCTTCACATTCTCCATCGTGTTGGCTCGAATTTCTCTCTTGGTTCGTCAGAGATGGTCTAAAATTGACATAGGCATGCCTTCTTCCGTATCTTCTGCCTGTAATAGTCTGATACCCTCCTGCTGGTTTTGGCCATGTGGGCTTTCCAGCTTCCTGACCCATTTCTGCAAGAGAAAGAGGGGAGGAGGGAAGCAATTCTAAACACATTAGAAAATATTTTTTAATAAAAAACTCATTTTTTAATCATGGTATAAACAAATGCTACATGCAAAACTACAGTTTAGGTCTCATGCTGCTAGCAATACAGGTATGTACTGTATGTCAATTGTCATGTTACTTTACTTTTCAAAATATTGCATAAAACCTAAAAATAGGACAGCGGCATAAGCACAAAAAACAAACTTAGCATGCTTTTTTGTCTAATAGCTTCCAATTTAGAAAATAGCTGACATGTTAGCTAGCCCAGCTGAATCAATGCACTTGACTCTCTTAAACTTTTAGCAGCATCCCCTAATAAGTCACATTTCTCTAGCATTTTTTAACCTTAGGAAATATCACACAAACAATCCAACCCATTCCACAACTGCTCCTTATATCTCCCTTTTAGTTTTGTCTTCAGTTTCACAGCCTGTTTTATGCCGCTGCTTCTCTCACCGGGATTCAAACAGTACCTCAGAGTTTCTCAAGTTGTTGGAAGAAACCTACAAATAGGTGCCAACATGTAAGGGGTTATTCTAATTTCCAGAGCCTTTCTTTTCTTTAACTGGGCTAACCACATACAGCTACTTCTGAATGGCCACCTTTAATACACAGGTTGCTCACTACATCCCTTGTTGTATTTTATGCTTAAATTCTATTTAAATATATAATCCTTCGTATTATCATTAAATATGGGGGGGGGATTCAGTTTCTGAGTACAATATGCTTGCATTTTTCTGTTGTAGAGGACAAAATTAGGGCTCAGAAGGCGATTCCAAATAATTGACTCTATCCCTTCTCCTTACAGTCACAACTATGATCTAGTTTGCTCCACTTCTGGTTTATTACTACCTTATAGGCACTGAAACTAAAAATCACTGCAATCTCTGATTTTTATACAAGAGAAGCAAAAGAGGATGAGTAAGGTAGGTGAGGGTTCCACAAGAAGAAATAATGGAACTAGGGCAAACAGCATGCATAAACACTGCTTTTTCAACCTGAGGGCAGGAGAGTGCAAAATTGCAATATGGATTACATGAACTCACATTATAATTGGGAAACTCACGTTATAATAGAAACAAATTAATGTCTGCTGCAGTGCTGGCAGGTTCTGATGTTCTGTCTGTTCTTTATTGAAGTTCAGATAGGAGGCAATGGCAGTCAAGCAGATTTTAAAGCGTGGATCACGCAAAGAATGGACACGCAAACTGCCTTGCACAATCAGATCAAAGACCAAAGAGCCCAACACTGTGCATCCAACAGAGGCTGAACTGTTTCTGGAAGCTGATGGTGATAGCCATTCTATTTCTCTTTCAGTAACTGATACTCAGAGGTACACTGCCCCAGGCACAGAGATTTCAATAAGCTAATAGCTGCTGACATACCTGTGCCTCATGAATTGGAATCTTTAACTCATTTAAGCTAGTGGCCCTCTATATACTTTACACCAGTGAACATCACAAGATAAAGATGTACTGAAGAAAATGAAAAGTCTATTCACTGTGCCTATGGTACATTTGCCTTGTATCTTAATATTTATAATTTGTTAAGCTCCAAAAATGCAATTAAGTGCTGTATAGTTTTGTTTATAAAAAGCTTAAAATAAGGTCCTGCCTTAAGGCTTATGGATCTTCTAGTACTTCTCTCAGTGTGTCTGTATAAAATATAGTTCTTTTCCTTTTTTATCTGCATTCCCTAGACTATGCTGCAGTTAAGTTATCCCTTGCAATCTGTATCCATCTGTCGCCTTCTAAGATAAAGTAAAAATAACAGTAATAATTTTAGAATAGTTGCTTTAAAAGCAAACAAGAATAACCAACATCAAGCAGGCAAGGAAGGAAACAAGAGATACTACATGAACTACTTCCAAGTCATGCACCCTGATTGGCAGTAATTCTATTAATATAAATCTTTAATTAGAGTTAGAGAAATGAGTTCTAATCATTTATTCAGATGAGCTATGGAAGTTTGCCTTCAAACCAGAATAAGAAACCACAGACTGAAGTGGGTTTGTGAATTCTGGTTTGTAGGCAAACTTTCGTTGGCAATAATCATGGCTTTCCTGATTCATATCTTGTATGGCAAGCTGTAGTTACCTACAAAACACGATGCGGAGGGGAAGAATGCCATGATGAGAGGAAGGAGTGTGCAAGCTCACAAAGTAACTGTTTTTGACACTGAAACTCGTCTTTGTTTATGGAAACTCATTTTTTAAAATGTCTAACAAATTAAAACTTCATTTTCTCTGCTCTTCCAGACCTATTCCAGTAGATATCTACTTCCAACAATTGTAATACCTACTGCAATTCAGCAGGGTCTTGTTAGAAAAGACTTCAATATGATCCATATTCTCCCAGTAGTTTTCTTCCCGCCATCTCCTCAGTCCATCAGATCTATCATTTTATTTGTCCATGAAACCTGTGTGATACCAATCACATGATTTTAATTGGTATCTTTTAAACAAAGGCCAAGTTTGTCTATAATAGTTATGCTCAGTAAAAAAAAGCTGTATGTATTCTATCATTAGGTTTGCACATTTATTTCATTTACAGCTATAGATTTCCCAAGAGATCTAAAGAAGGTAATTCAAGAACGTTATCTTACAAAAACACTTTTTCAAAGTCTGTTTCGATGTCCCTACAAGCAATCTTTTATATTTATAAAAGTATTAATTCTCTGTTCATTAACTACATCACTTTTAAAGAATGCAGTAACTTCTGTTGCAAAAACAATTTTAGTGTGCAAAGTCCTTTTACAAGGCAGAGTATAACTTATAAATGCTAGAGAGAAAATTTATGGTAGTGCCAATGAAACAAGCCTGTTTCAAAATGCTTCCTCTAATGCATCATCCTATTCTGCTTTGGATTATATACAGTTCATCATCAAGGAATGACTCAAACAATTCAGGTATTCACATTATTATTCAAGCAATATTAAGCAATAAAATAGAATTAAAAACAAAACAGTAAAGCCCTAGTTTAGGCCATCAAAAACTACTGCTTGCTGGGCAGCAAGTATTTAAGAGGACAAAAACACGGCAGACACTTTGCTTTCCTAGATATAACTTTTCAGGACATACAGATTGAAGCAGCTGTGATCTATAAAGATGTATTTGCCTATAACACAATAAAATCATGCAATCTAGCCAAAGCAGAACGAATTCCTTATCTTGATGGTCTGAGTTAGAATGGAGATTCTGCTGTCATCTAACCATCCTACATACATTATTTCCTGGTCAAAATGGTTGTGGAGTTCTTACTCTGAATAATTTGGCATATGTGCATCAAAGGCCAGGATAACAGGTTCAGGATTTCCTATCTTTTAACAATCTGGGATCTATCCAAAATGCTTAGCTGATAAATAGTAGGTCATATACTACATTTAATATATTTTCCTGGCTCAGAAATACATCCTCCAGGGAATGGAAATGAGATTGCTGTTATTAGAGTTTGGCCACTGCCTTTTAAATGATCTTTGTCACTGCTATAGCATAGTTTGCTAAGGAAATGGTCTTCTGTGTGGACAATCTGTCTATTCTACATGGAAATTGTTCTGACAAATTCAGGCTCTCTTTGCCTGAAAATTGAGGAACTGCTCATTTTCTTGCCAATGATACACCAGCTGCTTTGCATATAAAATTGCTTAGATTCAGTTCCCTTGGAAGTTGCTAGTGTTAATGGAGTCAGCATTCCAGATAGGGCCTGTTATGGCTTCAACTGGATAGAAGACTGTATGTTGAGATTCCTGCACTGCAGAGGGTTGAACTAGATGACCCTTGGGGTCCCTTCCAACTCTACAATATGATTGGAAGCAATCACTGACACACTAGATTCAGAATTTCTAGTGAATGCTCAGCAGTCAGCAGACTCTGCACTTTGTTACTGCTTCACTCATGGAATGCAGTGTACAAGTTGCCCTCCTATCTGCAGTACTCTAGATCCACTAGATCAGTGTTTCTCAAACTGATGTGGTGGACCAGCAATTCTCCCCCCACCCAACTGTGCCAGCGCCCAAAGCATATACGGTCCCGAAAGCATCCCATCCAACCTAGGCTGTGGTAGAATTGCTGCGGACCAGCAGCCAATGACTTGTGGACCAGCACCAGTGGACCACCAGTTTTGAGTAGCAATGCTCTAAACTAGCTGTTGTTGATTTCCATTTTCTTCTTCTGTAAAAAAATACTGTAATAACCGTCCTTCCATTTGGGGCACATCTAGATGCAAGGATTTTTAACCACTATCTATTTGACATTCATTTATTTGACATTCATAGCAGATATCACAAAGAGTTAGCACTTGTGACCTTGGTTGCTTTATCTGCCTTGAAATGGACAAAGAAAATCACACCCTAATGATCCTCTTGGATCTTTCAATGGCTTTCAATATTGCTGATCATGACATGTGAGTGACATTGCTTCAGATGCATTCTGGGCAGGGAGATTCTGGAACAGGAGAAAGGGTAGCTAATCAGCTTTCCAATACATCTAAGAGGCTACTGACAGAGATCATAGGAAGGCATGGGTCTTGATGCCATCCTATGCTGCTGGTACACTGTGCTCATACTTTCCTTATGACTAAGGTCTTTAGTATTGGTATTCATGTGATACCTGTTCATAATAAGAGACTGAATGCAGCAAAGCCACTAAAGAATGACACAAAGAATTCTGGTCAACTTCTTAGTCAACCATTTTAACAGCTAGTTGAGATGTGAGGGTTTTTGAGATGAGTATCTGTAGCAACCCCCAACCTTCAATCAATGACACTGAATCCCAACACAGTGCATAGCAGAGCACCATGTCAAGAGTTACTTTGCCTTCTGTGCCAGCAGCCTTTTCAAAGCCCATTATCCCTATGGGGGATATACTACAGGCTTTCATAAACGGTCTCTGGAAATCTATCTATCTATCTATCTATACATATATATATATATATATATATATATATATATGAATGCCACTAGCAACAGATTTGTGGACCTTTAGTGAAGCCAAATTCAAACAAAACTGAAATAACAGGCCACCAGGACTTGTGATCTACGGCAGACAGAATATCATTAACATGCTTTTGGCCACAAACATTTAAACCTTTGGGTGCTCAGATATTCATTACTGCTGAACCCCTTTGGTGATGCATGTAAACTAACTGTAGAATCAGTGTATTCAACTATCAAAGAAAATCCATCAGACTGAAAGAGATTATCTGTTCCTGCAGTTTCCTATTCCAATGGGAGTCTGCAGTAGAGATTCTGACAACACAAAGTATCAGCTGCCCTATGATGCTTTGGGGATTATCCCTGCAATGAAAGTGCTTTCTCTGAGGTATCTGTCATACAATCCTTCTCTAATGCCAAGTGGAAAACACTGTGATGAAAATATTTCCCACAAATCTCAAGTCCAGTGCCCCTTCCAACCCTTAACAAAAGTCTTTCTACAAGGTTCTCTGTTTCTCAGAGCCTATTGAGCAGGAATGCAACTGAGCCAGTATAACTTGTTCTTCATCTATTACAAAGACAGGTAGTCTGTGGTCCACTGGATACTGGAACACAGACCAATATTTAATGAACATTTGGAGCCTCATGATCAGTAATGTGGGTTTTCTGGAAAACTGTGAATCAGAAAACTTATCAGAAAGTTTGGAAAGGACTCCTCTTTGAATCTGGAGAGCGGCTGCCAAATAGCATAGATAGCATTGAGCTAGATGGACCAAAGGTCTGCCTTCCTAGAAGCAAACTATGTTCCTATTAGGAAAAGGATTGTAGTTTTTTTAAAAGTAGATCTCAGAAGACTGGAACAGGCCATTTTTGCTTTATTAAACCAATAACCATCTAGTAATATTTTCTTTTTCCATTTTTTCCTCTGAGCTTGTCTCCTTCTCTTTTTTTTAAATAGGCAGGTAGGTCCTTCTTCACCCACTGCTTCAATCCTCAATTAACCATATCCTTGACTTCCTCTAGTTTTGCACCGCTGCTGAGACAGTTACTGCTTGTGGCAGCCATTTTCCTCCTTCCTACCCTTCCTCTGGCACACCATTCCTTCTAGAGGTAGTCCTCTAGGAAAACTGCAGAATGTTGGAAATGGCAGACTCAATGGTTCTATCACTCTCAAAGCACTGGCAGCGGCCAAAACCGTTTTTTCCTATCAGTGGCTACTGACTTGGGGGGGGGGTCATACTCAGATCTAGCAGTCTTCATTCATTCCTTAGTGTACACTACTGCACTACATATCCTTGGGCACTGATCAAAGCTTCAGCTAGTGCAAATGTTAGACGGTCTTATGTTCCTACTGGCCCCCGCATACTGTATTACACAAGTACTACACAGGTGGCACTACTGACCCCGAGCACAATGGAAGGTGCTAATATTTATCCACTGAACCTTACACTGAGTGATCTTAGTCTGACAAAGAATGACCTCAACAATATAATGTGCATGCCATGTTCAGGCATCAGTAATATAGAAGTATTCTCAGTGGTAACTATGGAATTCTTTTCCTAGAATTTGCCAAATTCCAAGCATCTTTCAAAAATATTGCAAGATCTTTTTGAGTTGGTCTGTAGGTTAATGGCATTTGGGAAGGTGTAGCAGAAGATGTGGTGACTATTACTGAACAAGTCACCATGAACTGCAAGTTTTTAAAAAATAATAAAACACAGAATAGTACATGAGCATGTTTTTTATTAGAGCAATTTCACCCCCAAAGTCAGTTTCCCCTTATTCTTCTGAGATCATCTACCACAGCTTCTCCACAACTATCTCTATAACTTATTTGCAGAAATAACAGAATAAGTTATCCATGCACAGCAGTCCAAAATTTATTATTATGATTGGCTTAGAAAGTCTCACAACAAACTTCTGATTCAGTTCCTATCCTATCAGCTAAACTACGGTAACTAAACATGCAGCATAAATACGAAGCCATTTCATAATTCACAGCTGCCAGGTGAAAAGTGAAATGCCGCAGAAAGCATACACTTTGCAAATACTCCAACAATTTTTGGACTAGTGGCACTACTGAGATATTCAGATTCCAGGAGTTTGGGATTTAGAACTACAACACTTCAACTTTTTATGTAATATTAAAGAAATCATCTTCAAACAGACAATAAACATTTTAAATTCATGCCAGCGGCACTTTGCAGCTAAATAAAAAATAGTGGTGTTGTGCGCAGTGATATAACTTAAGTAATTATCTCTAAAGTGTATACTTGATGTATCACAGTTTAGGATTACAACAAAAATGATAGGAACAGAAGCACCTAAAGTATGTTCAAAGGTCTTGCATGGTTAGTTTTCTTATCCTTACAATACAACATGTTTTATTGATTTAGGTTGTCTTGTAAAGCCTGGAACAAGCAACATGTTCCACATCTCTAAGCCAGGCTGCTCTCCCTTGTCTCCTCTCCTATGGAAATTATTCCATTTCCACTTTTGTTAATGCCTCAGTTAAATTTAATCAAGGTATGCAAACATGCATACCTGGAGGCAAACTTTGATTTGACACTAACCACACAATGTGTTAACATGGGTGCAGATATAATAGTTATCTCCAAAAAGGGGAGGAGGAAATTAAACCAGGGGTTTCTAAATGTGGTGGCTAACCTGTGACCCTCCAGATGTTGCTCCCATACATCCTTAACCATGCTATCCCTTAACCACGCACGTTAGCTATCCCTGTTCTAAACTGTGATCCTGATTTTACATCTGCATCAGGCCTTGGTTATAAACAAATGATCAAGGCCAACACAAGTGAGTCGTACTTTCACCATAGCTTTCAAAGAATACTCATGAAACCCAAATGCACTAGCTCTGTAAGAACCTTGAGTTCACACATGGCCTCCACTTGAATTCTCCTTTAACTGTTACAGTGGAGGCACAAGTCACTTACACATCTGTTTTTCAGCAGTTCATACAATGCAAAAAGAGATAAATTTGAAGCTAGGATTAAAGATTGCCAGGTCATGCTTTGTGCCCATATCCAATAGATTAAAGTAGCTTGTCATGCATGTTAGCTCAGATATGGATATCATCTTCCAAAAACACCCAAGTCAGAAAAGAATAGGATTCAATGTTTATTACAGCTGCATTAAGTGTGACACGGAGTAGTATGTTCACAATTTTCACATGACGAACCAGATCAAAATTTCTTAATTGGAAAGTCTTACCAAGCACATTTTTTGAACTTATATTTTCTGAAATCAATTAATCTTACTACCAATCAACTGGATTGCAATCTTTTACCATTGGAGCTGAGCAGCATCTACTAAATCAGGAATAGGGAACGTGCACTCCATAGTCCAAATGTGACCCGAAAAACCTCTCTATCCAGCCTTCAGGATTCTTCCTCCTCCTCCATCCATGTCTCTAACCAACCCTGCTCTATGCATTTGTCAAGTGACCCCTTGAAGGCTGCCCATCAGACAATGCTTTGGGACCACATTGATGATGAAAAGGAGTCAATTTTTTTTATAAATAAATGAAAATGCAGACCTTAAAATTAAAGTTTCTCCACCTGTGCATTACCAAATCAAACAGTTAAGAAATTAAATGTACACTGGATAATTTAAGAGTGAAAAGCACTGCATTTAGAAGTTTTCCTGCTCCTTTTTATATAGTTTTTTTTTGTTTGTGTTAAATCAACATGTAACATCTTGAAAAGTAGGTTTAAGCTTGCATTTCCCCCTCTCTTTTTATTTAACAGAGGAAAGGGGCATAAAACTAATTATCTGAGTTAGAAATATAAAGATCTAAATAGCCTCAGTGTCTCTTTCAGTGATACATCTTTTTTCCATGCATTTTATATGAAAAAAACTTTTCTCTTTGAAACATACTGGATTATGTAGCCTGGTGAGAAGAAAGAGGACAAAGTGTCTGCCCTTGGAGCAGGGGCTGAACTGAACAGGCTTTTGAGCCTTTCCAAACTTGATTCTGTGAGCAACCAATCATAAGTTTTAACCCTTTCTTCAGGAAGCATACTGAGGCCCAATATACCACAATAGCTTTTATGTTAAGACTACTTTTTCAAATGTGATGCCTTTATTTCCAGCTTGATCAATACTGCAAAAACAAATAAAAAGGTGGGTTTATTTGCTTAAACCCTGTATGTTTTAATAAAAAGATAATTTGAAATTGGAGTAATTCTATGTGCACCCAACTGTCCAAGTTCCTTGGAAGTAGGAAAGAATACAAAACAGATAAATAATGTTTAGCATGCAAACACAGTATGGTAACTACAGGCAGACAGACTGAAGGAGGAAACAACATGGGAATGAAAGAATGAAATCTCCAAGGTGTACTAAACGCTCACTATTTTGAGTTGTAGGGCTCTTCTGGGGGACCCAGAAGACCAAACAAAATGCAAGACAAATGTATATACAACTTCTTTAGGAGCAATTGAACCAGTCGTATCAACCATCAGCTAAAACAATATTACATGCTATCCGCTCAAACATGCTATTTTACTGACACCCCCCCCCCCGCATTCTGTTGCTTTTAATAGTTTTTGCTTGTTTGTTTATGGCCAGCTCACTTCTGGTGTTGGAAAACTGCTTAAAGCAGCAAAGTGCTTTAGGAGCAGATGAGGTTGCTCCCCCACTCCTTTTTATATAATCAGTATATGCTTGCAAACTCCCCCCCCTCTCACACGATTTATATAGGGCAGAGGCATAAAGACCATTCCATCTCGTTTGCTTCTCCGTTGCCTCCAAATTAGAATCCTATGTAAAAATGAACTGGCCCTCTTAGGTAGTAGTTCTGGAGACAACTCTTGGGAGGGGGCTCTCTCTCTCTCTCTCTTGTTTTTACATAAGCCCCAGGTGTGGAAGTGAGAGCTGGACCATAAAGAAGGCTGATCTCCGAAGAATTGATGCTTTTGAATTATGGTGCTGGAGGAGATTCTTGAGAGTCCCATGGACTGCAAGAAGATCAAACCTCTCCACTCTTAAGGAAATCAGCCCTGAATGCTCACTGGAAGGACAGATCCTGAAACTGAGGCTCCAACACTTTGGCCACCTCATGAGAAGAGAAGACTCCCTGGAAAAGACCCTGATGTTGGGAAAGATGGAGGGCACAAGGAGAAGGGGACGACAGAGGACGAGATGGTTGGACAGTGTTCTTGAAGCTACCAGCATGAGTTTGACCAAACTGCGGGAGGCAGTGGAAGACAGGAGTGCCTGGCGTGCTCTGGTCCATGAGGTCACGAAGAGTCGGACACGACTAAACAACAAGGAGCCCCAGGTGTGCATACAATACGAAAACACGTGCAGAAGATGCCAAATTAAGAACCCGCATTTTATATCTCCGGGCCTCCGATGGAGAGCCGAAGAATTAATCCGGTTCCCAGCTCAAATCTCGGTGCAAGTCGTCTCTCTCTCTGCCCCATTCCCAAATCAAACCCACGTGGGGAGGAGGAACGTAGGCGGGGAAAGAAGCTTTGCATCACACGCCCGTGGCAAAAATCACACGGGCCGAAACAAATGCAGGCCTGTCAAAAAGGGAGCCAACCCTCAGCCCCCTCGCTGCACCACTCTCGCGCGACCTGCGCGCGTGCGCCCATCTGCCCCCCCCCCGCGCTAAGAAGCATGCTCACATCTCACTGTATATACACACACAAGAAGGGATACGTACCCATTCGCTATGTATATACACACAAACACGTAACTGCGCATCACAAAGCTCCCCCCCACCCACCCCCCCACAAGAATTGGGCACCGCGCAACCTCCGAAGCCCCGTCGCAGCCCTGTCAGGCCCACTCCCACCCCACAGAGCCCCCAGCTACGGCGGTTCCCCCTGGAGAGCACAGTCCCCTCAGCCGGGTCACGGGAAGAACCAACCCCGGGCGGAGACCGGCGGGGGGAGGGAGGGGGAGGGGCGGCCTGCTCGGCCTCCTTCCCCTCCCCCACCCCAGGCCTCCGCTCTGAGGAGAACCGCGAGGGGGCGGGGAACCAGCCAAGCTCCCGCCTGCCTCTTCCTCCCGCCACGGCCCGCAGTGGCGCGCCCCGGAGCCCACCCGGCCGCCGGCCCTCAAGAATCCGGACGCGAGAACTCACCGCCTCCCCTTAAGCCAAAGGGCGACAGGGCGGCGGCGGCGGCAGTCGAGACGCACCACCTCGGGACGGAAAGCCGGCCCGGCCAATCCCGCCCGGCAAGCCTCGCCCGCGCCGGCCAATCCCGCCTCCCACCTCTCGGGAGGAAGCCAATCGGTGAGGGGAAATGAAGGAGGTGGTTTTGGAAGGGCCCGCCCACCGCACGCCCTCGTTCCCTCTGAGGGCCGGAGTTTTGCGGGCGTCTGTCAGGAGATCCCTCGCGCGCGTTTCGGCAGAGGAGGCGCCCAGGCAGGGTCTCCGCTGCGGAGCTGTAGTAATAATCCCGCCTGGAGCCCGCAGTAAAGTTTTCCTTGCGGAGCTATGAGGGTATATAAACTCCTGGCAGCGGGGCTTTTCTTCAGCAGCACACAAGTAACACGCAATGCATATCCCTACCCTTGAGTTCCCATAATTGATGGGAAACTCGAAATCGGCCACTGATTTCGTCAGGAAAGTACCTTGCTAATGTATGTGGTCTGATTTTATTGCAGATGCTCGAGGGATAATGATTCCCGTACACATAAAGTTATCAGCTGTCCATCCTGAGCCCTAGGTGCTACAAATGCAAGTCACAGAAGAAGAGTGGCCCTGCTAACATAAAATGGGCATTTACTCTCTCTCTTCAGATTAGAAGTAACAGCCTGATCCTATCCACTGTCCAGCAATCCGATACACCAGACAAGCCTAGCGATGCGCAAAGTGCTAGATTGACCCGTGCAACAAGGCTATCGAAAGGATAGAGGCACTACCGGACTTCCTAATAACAGCAATAATGATAATAATGATTTTATTATTTGTACCCCACCCATCTGACTGGGTTGCAACAGGCACTCTGGACAGCTTCCAACATATATACCAACATTACTGGGCAGAGTAATGGGCTGGATAATAATAATAATAATAATAATAATAATAATTTATTATTTATACCCCACCCACCTGGCTGGGTTTCCCCAGCCACTCTGGGCAGCTTCCAACTGAATATTAAAAACAGTACAGCATCAGACATTAAAAACTTCCCTAAAGAGGGCTGCCTTCAGTTGTCTTTTAAAAGTAAAATAGTTGTTTATTGCTTTGACATCTGCTGGGAGGGTGTTCCATAGGGCAGGCGCCACTACCGAGAAGGCCCTCTGCCTGGTTCCCTGTAACCTTACTTTTCACAATGAGGGAACCGCCAGAAGGCCCTCGGGGTGGATGGGGTACTTATACCTCCAGCATTGTCGATACATGCTTAGAAGGTGCCTTGAAATATATTATTATTATATTTAACCTATCAATTAATTTAAACTATTATTTAATCTATTATTAATTAATTAATTTGCATACCACCCAAAGATCTCACAGCATAAATTTTCGAGAAATTATCCAGTTGGTACATCAGCCAGGACCATGCTTTGATGCGATAGTCTGGACAAAGGTATCCATGCTCTGGTTTCCTCATGTGTAAGACTATTGCAAGGCATCGTGCATGAGGCTGCCTTCGAAAATTATATAGAAGTGGCAGTTGATCTAAAAAGAGGTCTTCAAAATCTTAAATTGGGACCGGATGCTTTCATCATATTGTTATTGATTTATCGGTGCTAGAATTTAATTTAAGGTTTAGGGGTGTCAGAGCTAATTTACCTGGAGTTAATAGCCAGACTCAGGTGTATTTACACTGTGTGATAACCCTAGTTAATCCTTTAATTAGCACAGGTGAAGGCTAATTAAGTCAGACCCTGTGTGCTGGACAGTGTGCCAGTCATCCTTAATCCTGTGAAATTAACATGGGTTCAAAGGTAATGGAGTCAACCTAATTTCCTTTGAGGTGAGAGCATGGGGGTATTAGCACAACAAAGCATCAATCACCAGGTATGAGGAAGCAGGTGATTGGGGCCTCCCTCTGTGTTACAGAAGGCCAGGGCTTACTTTAGCAAGGTTAGAACAGGTAAGAAATGTGATCCTTGGGTGCAGAGGAGGCAGACTGCCAAGGGAGGGATGCTGCTGCCTTTGGAAGAAGCTGGTGCCGTTTGGGATGTGATGTTTGGAACTCCCTCCACAGCAACCACAGTTTGTATACATGTGAAAATACACCATATATCATAAAGATACCACAGACTCCACTGTGCCTCATTGGTCCAAAAGGAAACACAGACCCTGGGGTCAAAGCACCTGAGACCCTCTGAATCTTGCACTACTGTGGTGGTTAGGGTGATGTGCAACAATATTATGTTAGTGCCCAGGATCCATTTCCAAGGCAAGTTCAAAGTGCTGGTTTTAATTGCTAAAGGCCCTTAGTAACTTTGGACTGTTGGATGTGGGTGGCGCTGTGGTCTAAACCACTGAGCCTCTTGGGCTTGCCGATCAGAAGGTCGGCGGTTCAAATTCCTGCAACGGGGGGAGCTCCCATTGCTCGGTCCCAGCTCCTGCCAACCTAGCAGTTCGAAAGCACGCCAAAAAGTGCAAGTAGATAAACAGGTACCACGCCGGTGGGAGGGTAAACAGCATTTCCGTGCGCTGCTCTGGTGTCGGTGTTCTGTTGTGACAGAAACAGCTTATTCATGCTGGCCACATGACCCGGAAAAACTGTCTGCAGACAAACGCTGGCTCCCTCGGCCTACAAAGCTTGATGAGCGCTGCAACCCCAGAGTCGTCTGCGACTGGACTTAACTGTTAGGGATCCTTTACCTTTTTATATCTTTGGACTAGGTTACCCAAGAAGTTAATTTCTTCCCAATATACATTCTCATTCCTCACATTTTCTTTATGGCCATTTTGGCTCCAGGTAGATTTCTCTCTACCTGCCCCCCCCCCATCTCTTTAAATAATTTGTGGTCTTAATATCAGGGCTCTCAATGTCTCACCTGTGTATTATTGTATATTTATGTTCCTAAACTAATTTTTGTCTCTTCCCTTGCAGGTAAATAAAATACTATGCTGCAATTAATTTTATATGGTGGATTGATTGATTTTATTTTATGTCTTTGTGTAAGTTTTGCAGCTAGGGCAAGAGACCAGACTTTGGACCACAATCCCTGCAATAAGAACTGCATGCAAAACTTCCAATGATGCGCTATCTCTATTCTTAAGTAGCTGCAGCTTTCTGACAGAGGTCTTTCATATCACTATTTGCCTTTGCTCCCTACATATGCCGGGAATTGTATCTCAGATATTTCTCATGCTATACCATCTCCCTGCCACCTTTGCATGCATAGCTCTAGTGACTTTTAACACTTGCGTAACTGGCGGAATAAAAAAATATTTACACAGGACAGTATTCAGATACTGTAGAATACCCCGGTCTGGCTGTTGTCTGGAAACCAGGATTAGGGAATATCTCACTTCCATTCATCTGCTGCAGTTGTACCGGCTGCTTATCAGCTTAAGGTCCCAAGTCAAATTGCCGCTTACCTGTAAAGCCATATGGAGGCTGGGCTTGGCATACCTGAGCCTCTGCCTGATCATTGTGTGAGAGAGAAAGGAGGTGTGGTTTAAGGCTGCAATCCAAAGCACACTTACTTCTGAATAAACATGCTCTCTTAAGCAAGTATGAGTCACCCATCTTCAGCAATTGTGACATCTCTGGCTATTGCTGAGTGTTGTTATTGTATCATTGCTAAGGGACCTGCCTGTGAGCAATAGTGTGATTGGTAGACTAACTGTGCAGTTACTATGGGCTTTGTGAGAATGGTTGTTACTGTGCTGGTTGTGCTTGTGATGTTTTCAGTGTGTGGTTCTTACTGAGCCCAAGATTCCAGCTAAGTAAAAGCTCAGCAATAGCCATCTTACCTAGACCATAGAACTGAGCGACAGACTCAGTGTGCTTAGCAACTTAGTTCCAAAACTAATATAGGACCAGATCCTCCAAGTGCCCCTATTTTCCAGTGACGTCCCAAATTTACAGAATCCGTCCTGGTTTCTGATTTGATCCTAGAATGTCCCACTTTTCCTTAGGACATCCTTATTTTCATCAGAGAAATGTTGGCGGTTATGGTAGGATGTCCGTATTTTATCGGAGAAATGTTTGAGGGTATGCGATTATCCGACCCCTGAGACATCTGAAGGCAGCCCTGTATAGGGAAGTTTTTTTAAAAGAATGTTTAATGTTTTATTATGTTTTTATATATGTTGGAAGCCACCCAGAGTGACAACCCAGTCAGATGGGTGGGTTATAAATAGTAAAATATTATTACTATTATTATTATTATTTAGGAGGTCCCTATTTTCATCAGAGAAATGTTGGAGGGTATGTAGGACTAGAGTCTGGGGTATGAACTTGTGACTAGGGTGGCCACTTATGCATTGCCAAAAAAATAAAAGGGAACATTAAAGCAGAGGATCGTCCTCTGTAAAGTAGGGCACACGGTCCCCCTACTCTTGACACATTAGCAGTGATGGCCAAACTTGGCCCTCCAGCTGTTTTGGGACTACAACTCCCATCATCCCTTGCTAACAGGACCAGTGGTCAGGGGTGATGGGAACTGTAGTCCCAAAACAGCTGGAGGGCCAAGTTTGGCCATCACTGCATTAGAGTAAGAACTTTTGATGGCTGTGGGCAGGATTCCTGGACTTCAGGGGGTGGGACTACGCAACCCTTAGGATTCCCTTCCAGCTCTACAGTTCTATGAAACTCCAAAGGCTTTATCAGGTTGGACAATTGTGGGGAGATAGAAGGGGAAAGGATAGGACAGTGGGAGCTCACTTGCAGGGAAGCAGCAAGAGGAAATGGAATGAACTGAACGTGGATGGGAAAAGCACTTGGGAAGGAATAGGAATTGGCATAAAGAGACTAGGCCTACGGGTAAAAGGAATATCAGTGACCCGGGGATTCTGTGCCAAGAAGACTGGGAAATAATCATATTGGGGACAGCTGAGATTAACTGAATCATAGCCTTAAATAAACAGTGTTTATAACCCATCTTTCTGTTAATCAAGGTGGCTAACAATGCAAATAACAGACAGCAACACAATAAGCTAAAACTCTTTTAACTAACAAAAATAGTACCGTATTTTTTGCCCCTATAGGAAGCAGAGCACCCCGCGCTTTGGGCAGATATCCGCAGCCTAGGAAGTCCTGCGGGAGTTCCCGCAGGGCTCCCTAGGCTGCGGACAGCAGCCTTCTGCCCGGAGCGTGGGGCGCGCTGAAGCCGCGGCTGGGGGGGGGGAATAATTCCCCCCCCTTAATTTCCACCCCCAAAAAACTAGGTGCGTCCTATGAGCCGGTGCATCCTATAGGGTGAAAAATACGGTATCTGCATTTGCTCTTTTTTAAACAAAACAAAACAAAACAAAAACCCACTGTCATTCTATTTTAGCTTGTAAACCACCTAGAGAATTTTTGGTATAAAAATAGATATATAAGTATTTATATGCTGTTTCATACCAAAAAATAAAATAAAAATCCCTCCGCACTGAGAAGTGGATTTCAGGGAAATATTCCAGCCTAGTTTTACCTGTAATATGCTTGCCTCTATATCTTCTTTTTGATGGGAAGTGTTTGGTTCAGCCATGGGAGTTCCCACCTGTAGTTTGAAGTGTACAATTTTGACACAGGTTTGCCATTTCAAGCAAGAACTAGGCCCTTGCAGACAGTGCTGCATTTAGCTATGGCTTTCACAGGGCCCTTTTTCACCTGCCCCCCCTTTTTTTAAAGGAACAATGTATTAGCACAATAAAGTATTGTAAACAGTACCTTTTAAAAGGTAGTCACAGAAGAGATGGCAAATTTGCAGAAAATATCATATATAGTTTCATCCTTTCTGTCAGAATTCACGTAAACAGCTTTCAAGTTAATATTGCTTATATAATACACAAATAAAAGAAAATGTGATACAACCCTATAGAGTGCCTCTTTGTATTTTCCTCGCTGGAATGTTTCCTTGCAACATAGTATCCATTTCTCATGGCAGCACATTATTTCTTCCCCCTCTTATAGCGTTTAAGATGCTTTAGGTTTAGGACATGATTCTATGCTTCTGGTATGCCAGCTAGGGAGATAAAGACTTTTCAGAAGTCCCCTATAGAGGTGTATTGTATTGTATACAGTGGTACCTTGGTTTTCAAACAGAATGCATTCTGGGAGTTGGTTCGACTCCCAGAACCATTCGAAAACCAAAGCACAGGCACAACCCCCTCTCAGGGGTTGACCAAACCATTGAGTCCCTGGATTCCTTTAACGAAATACCCTTCACATAGGGATGGGAGAACGCTCTCGCCATCCCTATCACCTGAACCAGAGCCTATCTGCAACCTTACAAGTTGTGACAATTTGCTACGAAGCAGGTGAAAGCCAAATGGCAACAGCCAATCCGCCAAGTGGGAAAATTCCTGCCATGCCCCTGTACCAACGACAGATGACACATGACGGCATAGCAAGGTCAAGCGCACAAGCCCTAAAAATAGGGAGAGGTGGGTGGGTGTTCCAAATGCACGCGCTGAAAGAGGAAGCTCTGGGTTACATACATGGGTATAAATAGGTCCCTTGATCCCTTTGGACTCAGCTCCATTGGCCCGATTAAACCCAGCATCGAGGGACCTCCAATCAGGTGTTGTGGCTGATCAATCAAACCCACCCACAACACAGGGTGTTGGTTTCCGGGTCTCACCGCAATACGTGCCCTCTTTAAGGGAGTACCCAATTTTTCTTATCTTTTTTGGAACCTCCTCAACAGCATATGGGGAAAAACTATGCCAAAAGGGGCAGCGGACTAAATCTGGCCTAGTCAGAATGCACCGCCCCCCTGACAAATTGAGAGTGTTGAATTTTTTTACAAGACGATTATGCATGCACTTATAGCTCTTGGCAATTTATTGAGTGAAATTGACTTGCCTGGTCACCAAGAGAAAGCTTTTGCTTATTCTGATGTTTGAGTAAAAACGTATTGTTAGTGTTATTATTAGAGCCATAGTGGCAAAGCAGTGAATATAATAGATTTCATTCTCAGGCAAGTAGCTTATATTGATTTCTCAAGGCTTTTCCACAGATATGCTGTCAAATGAAGACTCTACAAAATAAAAAGAGACCAGCAGCATGACAGAAATGAAGACAGATTTGCATTAAGGACATGTCAAGATATACAGAAACACATCCGGGTGCATGTTGTTCTATTGAAAGAACCTACTCCCAAAATATGTACTGTTGAGAACAGATAGAGAAAAACATTCACTGTCAAATGCTGCTGCTTTTCTTTCAAATTAATTGCTGTTCTCGCCCAAATATCAATTTCCTAAGAAGAGTTTGCAAGGCGCCAGCTCACTGTGAAGTTATCTGCAATGCCAGTGGTCTTATTGGCCGTCTTGTTTTATGGAGCATGAAATAATAAGGTCAGGAAAACTTAGTGTTAGGATAGAATTTTCCCAGTTTCTCTCCAAGTAATTGTGAAAATGAGACACAGTGGTGGAAAATGCCTTATTAGTCCCATAGCCTAATGAAGTTCCAGGGTTTGTTTGTTTAATATCAAGCCAATATCTGACTCCTTACTCTGAAGGGCTAAGGATGCTTTCACAAAACCCAAGTCCCAGGTTAGATCATACTTGATCCACACTGCAACCCAGACACAACTTAGCATATGGAGAGAAGGAAGAAAAATTGCTTGCCGTATAAAATATTGTACCAAGAAGGGGCAGATGACATACGGTAAGTAGCAAAACCAAACTGAGTAAAACAGATTGAAGATATTCAGCAATGCTCACATGGCAATATACTGGTACAGAGTAGCAGACCTGCATGTAAACATGGATCATGCACACATACACTCTTGATGTGCCCCTATATTTACCATTATGGAGCCCCAAAGGCTAGATGCACACAGCATTCTACAGAAAAGAAAAGAAAATGCACACATGTAAGGTCCGTATAGTTAAAGCCATGGTTTTCCCTATAGTGATGTATGAAAAGGAGAGCTGGACCATAAAGAAGGCTTATCGCCAAAGAATTGATGCTTTTGAATTATGGTGCTGGAGGAGACTCTTGAGAGTCCCATGGACTGCAAGAAGATCAAACCTATCCACTCTGAAAGAAATCAGCCCTGAGTGCTCACTGGAAGGACAGATCCTGAAGCTGAGGCTCCAATACTTTGGCCGCCTCATGAGAAGAGAAGACTCCCTGGAAAAGACCCTGATGCTGGGAAACATTTAGGGCACAAGGAGAAGAGGACGACAGAGGACGAGATGGTTGGACAGTGTTCTCAAAGCTACCAGCATGAGTTTGACCAAACTGCAGGAGGCAGTGGAAGACAGGAGTGTCTGGCGTGCTCTGGTCCATGGGGTCATGAAGAGTCGGACATGACTAAATGACTAAACAACAAGATATGCATCAGACTCTGGTGTGCTAATTCCAGTGGGTATGTTTTGTAATGCATGGTTTATTGCTGGGGGGGGTGTAATATTATTTTTGTAACAATAAAAGTGACAAACATGAACAATACAGGTTTAAAAAACAGCAACATATCAATTCATAATGCCATTAAGAAACTCTGGCATATGCAGTGCTTTTTTTCCTGGGGGAACGCAGGGGTACGCATACCCCTAAACATTTTGTGAATCTAAGTTTGGCCTCACTGAGGGGCAGTATTTCAATATGAGTAGGAAAATGAGAGTACCCCTAAACATTCTAAAAGGAAAAAAGCACTGGGAATATGTAATCAAAGCCAGGCGTAAGAAAAGAAGAGGAGGAGAAATTAGAAGGAGGAAGACTTGGGAAAGGGAAGAGGAAGGAGGAAACAGGCCACAGCAGATTCCACATAGTGGATAGATCACACAAACAGTTCCAGATAGGTGTCCCAGATCTCAACAGTATTTATTTTGTGCCGCTGAACAAGCAGCTCTTTCATATGCAACAAGAAAAAAGAGATGTTTCAGTCAATGGGCATCTGGAGGAACTGTTCTTTCCTTCCAGTGCTGCACGATCAGCTACTTGGCCACTCCAGGTCCAGATCTGGCGTTTATCCAATAAATTACAGGAGATTCGGACATAATGAAGTATAGCATGGACATCTGAAAATTTTGGAGATATTTCTAGGACCAAGTTAATACAGGTAAGGACTTCTGCCCCAAACGGGGCCACAGCCACCGCGGGGTGAGACCAGGCCATGAATTACGGTGCTGCTCCTACCTCACCACAATGCCAACACATATCAGTAGAAATGCTTTTGATAGAGACAATGGAAGGGGCAGGGTCCATACGACTGAAGAACAAGTTTCTGTTGTGTATGATGTAGCCTAAGGTTGAAGGAGCAGAACCTGACAGCTGTTAATATTGATTGACATTGTTTCACATGCATAGGGAACTCCAGTTCTTTATTAATTCCAGTTTTTTAAAATATAAAAAATGTTTCTTAATTCTTGCATAAGTTTAAATGGATTGAATATATCATTTCTCATCTTCAGCTTCCGGGTTTTATTTTTCCCGTTTATTTGTAACGTCCTAATCCCTCTGGCATTTCGGGTGCCCTAGATTCTTTGTAAGCAGTAGGGCTGAATTTCAAATGCTTTTACAAGCAGAAAATAAATTGCAGCCTACCTTCATGATAAGGAAGTAATAATAATAATAAAACACCAAACAAAACAAAAAAACCCCTCTGAATCACCTTCAATAAATTGTGAGTTCCTATACCCTACTAAACCAGATCTTGAAATAAAATTCTTAAGAGTGTATTATATTTTCAAACAGAGGTGCTTTCATTAAGGCGCAAAAGGCTTTTGCGGCCTTTCTCACTTTACCACAGGACATTTTCTAAATGGAATCATGTCTGCAAATACTTTCCTCTCCTCCTCATTTCATGACTTAGAAGAGACATCAGTGGCCGCACCTGGTGGCTGCCATTTTGTTTTCCTTGAAAAACAGCCATTTGAGAAAATGCTGTGGTTGAAAGCTGTATCACTGTTGTGCTACATGGAACTTCTGGTAACTAAAATAAATGAAATTTGAAAAGCTCATTTCAAAAGAAGAATGAAGATTTCACCTATCTTATGCTGGCATTGATCACCGTGTTCCTCTAGATCTGCATACCTCTGATAGGGCGAAGGGTAGTGAATTATATTGCTGATACAGATACAATCCCATCCTACATATGGATGTGTGAGACACAATTGATGGCACAAACTGGCATTCCATTATAAGAAGTTGCTACCAAACAATAGGTGTCATAAGTTGCATTGGTTATCATGCCTTAAGGGTACCACATAGGTAACATGTTTCTTGTTCTGCCCATGTCATGCCTTCACCACATTAAATGTGGTTGTTTAATTAGCCAAAGGCCTGGTTGAAGAGGAAAGTTTTTGCCTTCCGCCTAAAGATATGGAATGATAAAGCCTCTCCTCCTCCCGGAGGGGAGGGATTGTGAGCGGGAACCGATTCCCGTGCTACGCAGGGGGCGTTCCGGCCCCTGCCCTGCCGTCGTCGCTGGCGATCCACGCCTCCCAGAATGGCACCCAATCAGGTGGCAGCTCGGGGGCGTGGTTTAGCCGCTCAAATGTGGCCGCGGCAGCTCTCCCCTCCATTGCGCTACCGATTTCTTCGAGTCACCCACCCACCACTCCCTTTAGTGCGTAGCTCCTCGCTTGACCTTGCTATGGACCTATGGTTGGTCGCCCTGGTTGTCCAGGGGGCCTGGTAGGAGTTTTTTCCATTTGGCAAATTGACACCGGCCTCTTGGTTTTTTTCCGCCTACCTTGTAGCAATCGTCACAACTTTCTCGGTATTTGGCGGTTAGGCATTGGAATGTGTTGTTGGTGTATGGAAGGGCAGGGTGTGGCCATCGCCTACCCCTTCACTTATGGGTATTCTGTTAAAGGAATCCGGCGGTCGTGGATCCTGTCCGATGCCCGTGTGGTGGGGGGCCATGGCACGACCCCTGGTGACATCAGGGGAGAGCTTATAGTTGTATTTGCATCAACAGGCTCCCCCTACTGGTGGTTAACCCTCGTCAGACTCACTCCTCTCCGAGTGGGTGGAGTCAGAATTTGCTGTTGTCCAGTGCCTAAGCCAATACCTCTCACATGCTGTAATCAATAAAGTTGTGGCCTTTTCTAGCCCATTAACCTAATATACTGTGTCCACGTGTCTTTATTATTCCCAAGCGGGGGACGGGTCCTCGAATCACAATGCTAGTCGAGCTACCCTGGGGAGAGCATTCCACAAGTGGGGAGCCACTGCAGAAAAGGCCCTTCTTGTGTTGCTTCTTTGACCCTCTCATAGAGGGGGCACACAAAGAAGGGCTTCAGCTTATGATCACAGGGCCCTGGTCAGTTCATATGGGGAAAGAAGGTCCTTGATGTATCACGGTCCTGAGTTTAAGACTTTATAGGTCAAAACCAGCACGAATTGGGCTCGGGAACTAATTGGCAGCTAGTGCAGTTGGGCCAGGATCAGTGTAATATGCTCTAACTTTTGCATCTGGATTTTCACTTTTTGAAATATGACAACGCTAGGCAACTTCCCAGCCATTTGGTCTAGGGAACCACCTACTAACAGTGCTTCAGTCTTCGCTGGATTGAGCTTCAGTTTATTGGCTCTTGTCCAGTCCACTACCAGCATAGCAGCAACGATCTATGTTGCATAGCTGTCAACGGTTTCCTTTTTTTAAGGGAAATTCTCTTATTCCAAATAGGATTCCTCGCAAGATAAGGGAAAAGTTGATAGCTATGGCTGCCTCACTAATTAACTATCGTGGACTGATTTATAACGACAGCACAATAGTACTGTTGGTAACAATGCTTGCCAATATCCTAAACTAGGGGTTGCCAATGTGGTGACTTCCTGATGTTTTGAACCACACCTCCCATCACCCCCAGTCAAACTGGCTAGTTGATGGGAGTTGTCGTCCCCCCTCCCCCCAGTTAATGGACATTGCCATTCAAAAGGTGTGTGTGCACTGTCCTGTGATCAGTTATGTGGGGCTGGGCTTACCTGTCCCCCCAATACTATATTCAAGTTGGTACCCCTGTTGGCTAGCTCTATCCTAAACAATCCTGCCATAATTTTTAACATGTAAGACCTATCAATTTTAATGGGAGAGTTAATAATGTACTTTATTTCTTCTTTTTCCAATAGCAATACAGTCCGGCAGACATGTTACACACACAAGTAAATGAATGGGGTTGCAGACTGATAAATGCTGGGGCGGGGGGAGGCGTGTTTCACACTAGTGTAGCAAGTGTTACTTATGGAATATGCTTCAGCTCGCCTGCTATGGGGAGCTTGAAAAGCAGAAAGCAAATGACCTTTGTTTTTCCAAGTTTCGACACTTCTATTTTTGAAGCAAAGGAGGAAAATGAATCTTGTTGCAACAAAGTCTAATTAACTTTCACAGACATCTGGCAATTCTTCAGATAATAGGAAACAGCCTTATACAGTGGAACCTTGGGTTACATACGCTTCAGGTTACATATGCTTCAGATTACAGACTCTGCTAACCCAGAAATAGTGCTTCAGGTTAAGAACTTTGCTTCAGGATGAGAACAGAAATCATGCTCCGGCGGCGCGGCGGCAGCAGGAGGCCCCATTAGCTAAAGTGGTGCTTCAGGTTAAGAACAGTTTCAGGTTAAGAACAGACATCCGGAACGAATTAAGTACTTAACCCGAGGTACCACTGTACAGAGTTGAAACGCTGGTTCATTTACCTTGGCGTTATCGACAGCTGGGCAGGGAACTTATGGTCCTCCAGATGTGTTTGGACTTGGCCCACGGTCAGGGATGATGGGAGTTGGAGAGCCACAGTTTCTCCACTTCTGGACTACTGTAACTGGCAGCAGCTCTTCAAGGATCCAGGCAGGAGTCTATTCCAGCCCCAACTCAGAGATCTAGTACAGAGCTTCCGAAACTTGGGCCCCCGCTGTTTTTGGACTACAACTCCCATCATCCCAAACTAGCAGGGCCAGTGGTCAGGGATGATTGGAGTTGTAGTCCAAAAACAGCTGCAGACCCAAGTTTCAGAAACCCTGATCTAGGGATTGATCCTGGGAACTCCATCCTGTGATCCACCTGTGTTGCAGCCCTTCCCTGCTTAAAATTTTAAAGGTTCTTGTCCAGTTTGACTTTGATTTTGGATGTGATCCCATTGGCAGTCCAACTGCTCAAACTTCTGCTGGTTGTGCCTCTGTCACCTTTCCTCTTGGTGTCAAATTGCTGTATGTTCTGGTAGCATTTTCCTCTCGGATGCTTGAAGGGTAAAATGCAGAATATTCTCCGTGCAGAGTATGCGACTAAATCTGTCACCCTGGTCAGCAGTAGCTGGTGAGACTGCCCTTTTCAAAGTCAGCATCCTCTGTCCTTCCTTATAGCTGAAATAATAACGCTCTGTTGTTTGAAAGGACAGGTGCAAATGGGTTCATTAAAGTACTGCTGTAAGGCTTGCGGAGCTACCTGAGTGGAGATTATTAAGGGACTGCCGTTCCTATTTATTTTGTCCCAAAGCTCAGAAGAAAGTAATAAGACATCTCATTTTCCTTTGCATTATGTATGGGAGTGTGCTGCCTTTGAAAGGGCTCTGTGTCCACAGCAGTAGGACAACAGTATTTATTGTACACTCAGGGGTGGCTCCAGGATTAAGGGGATCCTCAGGGAAAAAAAATCTGGTGGATCCCTCGTTACCCCCACTCCTGCCCCAGAAGGCTTATCCGGCAGTGGCAGACATCACCAAGACCCACCAGGTTTCACTGAGCTCTAGTTGGCTTGACCTGGGAAGCTGCCCGTTTATTTTCCCACAATGCATCTAGTGTTACTCTAGAGCAGTGGTTCCCAATTAGTGGTCTGTGTACCCCAGGGGACCCGCGTAATCCAACCAGGAAGTCATTGGCACCATTCACATAACAAAAAGTACCACAGAGATATCAAAAGTTTCAATCCATGGATTGGCTTTTGAAAAACAGGTGGTCCGCAGTACTTAGCTAATTGCAAACCACTGCTCCAGAGCATTGTGGGAAATCAGAGCCTTAATTATGTAGAACCTTTATAATCTAGAAAATACATATAAATTAATGCTCTGGCTCCCACTCTCAAACAAAAGACTTGGACTCTTGGTTTGGGAAATCCCAAAAGCTTTATTGATGAAATCAGTGTATGGTGGGCGGCGGCAGCATGGGCTGGGCGAGGGCTCCGTTCACCCTCCATGCCCCGCCCCCCTGGGGCATGTGCACACTTGGGACACCCCGGCATCCCCACACCACCCCGGGGCACACCCCAGGCACCTGTCCCAGTTGCCTGCCACACCTGCTACCCTACTGAGTGGTGAGAGGCAAAAGTGGGCAGGACAATTACAGTGGTACCTCGGGTTACAGACGCTTCAGGTTACATACGCATCAGGTTACTGACTCCGCTAACCCAGAAATAGTACCTCGGGTTAAGAACTTTGCTTCAGGATGAGAACAGAAATCACACGGTGGCAGCGGGAGGCCCCATTAGCTAAAGCGGTACCTCAGGTTAAGAACAGTTTCAGGTTAAGAACAGACCTCCAGAACGAATTAAGTTCTTAACCTGAGGTACCACTGTAATATGAATTTTACCTTTGCAAAATAGTAGGTTCCTGGACACCCTACAAAACCCTCTCTGTCCATCCAAGCAAGGAAAAAGCATGATTAGAGTTCAAGGATGCATCACAGCTAGGCAGTGTTAGAAACTGAGATATTTAGCTAGGAGCTGAATGACACCTTAAACCTAGGTTATGGGCGCAACGACGGAATGTTTAGGCACGCTTTTTTTTTTTATAACAAGAATACAAGGCTGAAAATGAATGAACTGCAGCTAAAATATTATGTTCATTTTTCACATGGTCTAGTCCTTCCCCTGCCCAACCCCCTAATATTCTTAAGAGGGTCTCACCTCCAGTCTTCAGAGAGTAGCTGGAAGTGGGGAGGCAGAAAAAGGTCCTCCTTTCTTTCCACTCTGCAGTTTTAATCTGAAATCTTAGGCGCAGTACTGCACCCAGAGCTCAGAAGCCGCTTGTGCTAATGAAATTCCCTGTCGCAAAATGCGCCTAGAACAATGGGACAGTGCAGCCAGGCAAAAAACTTGAGGGAAGTGCAAAGCAGGAACAGGAAGGGGTGTGGCCTGGGAAGAACAGGAACAGGAAGGGGTGTGGCTTTGGAAGAATCTCAAGGGTTGGGCAGAGAGGTCTGGAAGATCCCCAATTGTTAAACTACTATGTGAATTGCAGCTCTGTGAGAGGAATAGGGGTCTCCTAACAAATTGCAGCATTCTAAACAAACTACAGTTTCTGTGTGGGTGGCTATGACTCTTGACTATGCCTACAATGTTTGATTCAGATATAGTCCTTCAGTGCACTTCATACAGCAGTACAGTGCTGTGGTTCAACCATAGTCCTTGGAGTAAATCAGCAGCAAGCTTTTCTGAGGGGGAAATGTTAAAATTGCTGCAGCTGAGTTTGCGTTAGACAGCATCTTGCATGCTGTCAGCAGCAAAAAGAAGCTATCATTATCATTAAGGAAGTGCAAAGTTCTGTGCTGAATTAGGTGTCAACATATTCATGTATTGGAATGCATAATAGTCCTGCAACAGGCCACATAGCTTGTATTGATTAAGAAACAGATTATTTGGCATTCTTGCTTCGCTTTGGCAGGGAAAATAAATCCATCTATTCAGGGTGAGTATGTGCCGCAAAATTAAAACCCTGAAACTGAACATTCATTTTGGAATAATTACAGTCATCCTGGCTTTCTTGACCATTAGAGATATAATGGCTTCTTAAATTTTGAACAGCCTCCAGAATACTGTGGTTCAGGATCAAACTGGGCCTCCAGAATGGTATTTATTAAATAAATTGTATTAAATTGTGGCTTAAAGTGTATTAAATACACTTGCCCTGATCCTTGTTTATTTTGCACGTTGATTGAATGTGGATCTGATATGCACATTTGGATCCAGATGAGTCTCTAATCTGCTTCGCAGTGTAGATGGGATTGTGCAAAGGTACCAACTATCTTGCCTTCTAAATAGCACCTTAGTGTAACATGACTATAGCAGGATCAGGGCTATTAGCACTCATCTCATTCTGTCCCAGCTCATCCTTGAACCTTGCATCGCTTGACAACCTTTCTGCAGATTGGGAGGAATGTTAAAATGGGCCCTGTGAACTATGTGGGTCAATAGTTGTGACAAGGTGGACCCTCTCTTATGTTCCACCCCATATATGGAAGTTGGGCTCAGAGAGAGCGCACATGGAGATACTGGGGGCAGAATCTCAATCCTCATTGAATAGGCAGAGAGAAAGCGTAAGAAAAGGGCTGATCATTGCCATTCAACCTAAATCACATTGTGGCACCAGGTATTAATTGGCAACTTTGCTACCAATTCCATGACTGGAATGATTATTACTCTAGAGCAGTGGTTCCCAACCTTTTTTTTGCCCACGCCCCACCTAAGCATCTCTAAAATCCTGGTCCTGCCCCCCCCCCTGTGACATATCATTCTTATTTTTCAAAAAAAGTGAACTCCTATTCACGTGGAGGAAGCCTAAAAGGCCATTAACTTGGTCTAAGCAAGCTTCCAAACAACATGGCACCCATGAAAGATAAAAATAAAAGAATGAAAAGGACAGTTGAAGTACTGAGGAAGAAATCACTAAGAAATTGTTAAACTAAATAAATAATATGAAGTGATATGAAAAATAGCAAACAAAGTTTCAAAACATATAACAGAGAACCGAAAAATGGCGACCGCTTCAACTGAGCAGCTAAGGAGCGGTCGCATTCAAGGGGAAATTCCACAACTGTTGACCGAATGCTACCCCCCCGAATGCGCCCAGTGTATTTTCTGTTTAGATAACCTCTTCACTGTCACCACCTGGCTGCTGTGTACATTCTGATTTTAATTTTTAAAATGTGTATGCCACAAAATATATTTGTGTACTGTATATGAGCCCCCTAGAACTACAATAAATGCACCCCCACTGTTAATAACTCATTCTCAAACTGCCCCCCCATCCAAATCAAATTGCCCCCCTGTGGGGTGTGTTCCCCATGTTGGGAACCATGGTTCTAGACTCTAGAATCTAGAGGTATATGAGTACTTTGGCCACCTCATGAGAAGAGAAGACTCCCTGGAAAAGACCCTGATGTTGGGAAAGATGGAAGGCACAAGGAGAAGGGGACAACAGAGGACGAGATGGTTGGACAGTGTTCTTGAAGCTAGCAGCATGAGTTTGACCAAACTGCAGGAGGCAGTGGAAGACAGGAGTGCCTGGCGTGCTCTGGTCCATGGGGTCACGAAGAGTCGGACATGACTAAACAACAACAACATATCAAGGCACTTTGGATTTGCCTAACATTTTATTCTTCTAAAAATAAATGCTGAAAAGAGCTAATGATCATGCATTTGGATGTTTTCTAAAGTGAATGTTTGCATATATATATATATATATATGCCCACACACAACAGAGGCAATAACTTTCTAACTTGTATGCTACCTTTCTACATGGAATGGGAAATCATTTTGCTGTAAACCTCCTGCAAATATTTTGTGTGTGTGTGTGGCATAGCAGACTTAGGAATGAGTAATTTTCTCCAAAATAAGTTTTAATAACTTGAACATTTAACAGCACGGAGATGTTTCCATAGCAGCAACATGTTCACAAATGCTGAATATGAGGAAAATGTGGCATCAAAATTGCCCATCAGCAGCCGACTGTTGAAATCCACCCTATCTACCAAATGCAAAAGCAGTGGGAAATTTGAACAAATGTGGACTTCTGGCAGATTCCTGCAGACAATCATCACAAAGTTGGGTCCTTGTCATCGTTAAGCAGAGTAAACCAGAATGCTAATATCACTACCAGCCAAATCGCAAGCTAGTAATTATAAGCTAGCCCTGCTACAAGCCAAATTACCCAGCAGACATGGGAACCAAAGAGTTTTGAATAAACATAGCTTAAATAGGGAATACAGCAATGAAACAATCATTCAAAAACGAAGCTAAAAATGAGAGCTGTGCATTTTGAATCTTCTGGTTTGTAGGAGAATCATGGGTTATAAACACTATATCTGTCTAGCTATATATGTACGTATCTATTTCTGACTAATAAATTTCTATCTCAACTTCTCACAAGGCACTGAATGATATAAAGTTAAGCAAGCATTTTATATGTGTGTGTTTGCGTGTGTAAGTAATAATAATAACAAAATAAGTACAAAACACTCAGGACACACCCGTACCACACATTTAAAGCACTCTTGTACCACTTTAACAGTCATGGCTTCCCCCAAGGAATCTTGGGAATTGTAGTTCGTTAAGGGTGCTGAGAATTGTTAGTAAAGGTAAAGGTACCCTTGCCCGTACGGGCCAGTCTTGACAGACTCTCGGGTTGTGCGCTCATCTCACTCTAGAGGCAGGGAGCCAGCGCTGTCCGCAGACACTTCCGGGTCACGTGGCCAGTGTGACAAGCTGCATCTGGCGAGCCAGCGCAGCACACGGAACGCCGTTTACCTTCCCACTGGTAAGTGGTCCCTATTTATCTACTTGCACCTGGGGGTGCTTTCAAACTGCTAGGTTGGCAGGCACTGGGGACCGAACGACGGGAGCGCACCCCGCCGCGGGGATTCGAACCGCCGACCATGCGATCGGCAAGTCCTAGGCGCTGAGGTTTTACCCACAGCGCCACCCGCGTCCCTGAGAATTGTTAGAAGATCCCTATTCCCCTCACAGAACTACAATTCCCAGAGTGGTTTATCGGTCAGTCAGTCAGTCAGTCAGTCAGTCACAGTCCCTCTTCCCAGGGAATTTTAGCTGAGGCAATTGCCTCAGGTGGCCAAGGCTGGGGAGCAGCAGCCCCTGCAGCTGCTCCCCATGAGCTCCCAAAACATCTTTCCCTGTTGGAGATCAGAGCTATGTGTGCTAGACTTGGCCAGCAGCCTCTGAACCAATCTGCTGCCCTCAGGTGCTATTCTGCTGTCCATATTGAAGAAAGAGCCAAATGCCAATCCACTCAGCATGTGGGAGAGAAGGCACCAACTTGCCCTTTGCCTCAGGCAGCAAAATGTCTTGTCCACAGGGAGAAAGATCAAAGCTAGTGCACCAGAAGGTCAGTTCAGAGTGGCTCAAAGAGAAGTTACCGTAAGCACCACCCAGCTTGACATAAATCTGAAGCAGAAATTTGCTCATGTACTTTTCATAAACAACTGATGGCTATTGCTCTATCTGGAGGCACCCTGCAGAGCTAAAAAGAGCAAGGCAAGTAGGACTTTGACTATTTTGCAAGCATATCCAGTGCCAGAACTCAATTGACTGAGCCGTTAAAAGTCTGGAAATAGAGTGCTTTGTTTCACAGCGCTGCTGAAGACCCAATAACTTAAAACCACAATAACTGCTGTTGTTACGACCATACCCAATGTGACTATCATCTCCCAAACAGAACAAGAAGCAACTACTATACTGAGAACCATCTCGTCATTTAGACAAGAGGCCAAAAAGGAAATCAGGAGGGTTACAGTGTATTAGAAGAATGCTGAATATAGTGATCTGCCATTTCATGGTAGTTATTTTGAGATGGCAATTACTCCTTGAGCTAGCAATTATGAATCAGCTAATTTCCAATGGGCTTCAATTCACTCTGTGCCCAACTAAAATTATGAAGGAGTGTTTGCCCTGTCAACTCATCTCGGCTCTGGAAATTTCATCGTTTAAAGATAAGCATGCAAGAAAATGAAAGCTCCCCAAAGTGATGAGATCTAGACGTCTCAAGACTGTGCTCGCATATTGATCTTATAAGATTTAATCAGAATCCCTTAGTTTGTCCACCAGTTTTCAGTGGTCTCTGTTTGCCTGCGCTTGAGTCTGGCCTAAGGATTCTGAGCCCCTTTGTTCTGATTTGATACATGATATCCAATCACAGAACATTTCAGGATTTGGGCCTCTGCCATTGGCCCTTAAACTCTGAGTCATGATTCGCAGCTTGGAAGTTTAGACAGCCAATCACGTTGGGAGTGGGAGTGGCCCAGGCCTTCAGAAATGTATATAAGCAGTTGCTTTGCCCCTGTTGTTCAGTTCTGTTAGTTCAATAAAGGTTCTTGCTGTTATCACTGTGTCTTGCCTCGTGGGAAGCCACCTACACTTCAAGTACCACTCAACACAAAAAGTGTGGAAGCACATCTCAAACCCCTCTTGTCCAGTCCAAAAGGGGCACCCAATTTTTGTAAGCTTCCTTGGGACAGGGGTGTCAGAACTGGGCCCAAGTGCTTGTGATACGTGGCTGCATGTCTTCCGCTAACAGTGCACAATGTATCATTACATCATTATAATGTACATCATTATCAGAAGCCATGCTGGAAGCCACGGAATAAAAGCAGCTTCTCTGGTAGTAGCAGCAGCAGTGGAGACAAAGGAACCTGTCTACACAGCAGATTTTTCCCTACAGTGCTGGCACCTCCTATGGTGGTATGTTCTGGCAACCACAGTGTCAAACAAGACAAGGCTCAGCATCCTAACTAGGATCTGCTGTTGTGGTTTTCATTTTTTGCAAGGAATGGGCTTGTTTTTCAGCAATAATTTACAGTCCCACCCTGAAACAGCAACTTTCACATCAAAAATCAAATGCTTTTAAAATTTGGCTCGGCAGTAAATTTGTCAAAGAAAAGAAAACTCTCATCAGAAATAATATGATGCAAATGCACACATTGCCATCTTTATATCGCAATGTACAAAGAGAATCAGTTTTGATATCTGTCTATTTATCATCGCAGGCAAAAAGAAATGAGATGAAAAAAAGGCAGTGAATGAAATATTTGCCTCTGAAGCCGCCACAGGAATAAACATGTAAATAATTATTTTAGAGTAGAAATTATGCAGCTATGGAGCTTACACTTCAAAGCTAAAAGTGTCTAGCTTCACCAGATATTTACACTGAAATGTAACGATCTCCCCATGATATTTCCACTCTTCCAAGTGCGTAGAAGTACAGGATTTTGAGGGGGCGTGAATGAGAGAGACTGTGGAAGCCTATGGTCACATCATAGTATTTGTTTATTTACAAATATACAAAGAAAATCCACTGAAAAGCAAAGAGATTCCTAAAGCAGGCAACACAACCACTAGTCCTGGATCAGGTTGCAAAAGAATACCTGCAGTCTATTATGTTCCAGTCTATTATGCTACTAAACATCCCTGCTCTCTGTATATATGTGTCCAACTCTTATAAATTGTTTCATTGGCTCTCTCACTAGCAGAAGGGTAGTCTTCCCAAAGACTTTGGAGGCGATTTGCAGCCATCAGATAACACTAATCTCTTTTGCTAAGTCCCAGATCACCTCTCAGGTGACACTTTAGGCCACACCATAGCAATAAGCCAGCCACACTTGCAACCATCAATTAAGGTCCATTAGGAATTTAGTGTTGTTCCTGAAGCATATGCGTTTGTGGTTGGTAGTGTTCATACAAACTCGCTCACACATTCACTGAACATACCTAAATACATAGGAGTCGACTCCTAGGGGCAGCGGTGGAGCAAACCAATTGGGCGCCTGAAGCGGTATGCGCGCCTGCGTCCAGGGGCAGGGCCAGCTGCCCACAGGACGGTCAAGCCAGGGCAGGACACTCTGTGGGGCCTCCAAGGAGTCTGCCTGTCTCCTCCCACTCAGCCACCCTACAACTGAGGGGGAGGCGGCGGGCGAACCATTTGGGGCAGCGTGGAGCTTGCGGGCGCCCAAGCCACCGCGTCACTCCCAGGAGAGACACGTGGCTTGGGCGCGCTGCAGGCCCTGCGGTGAGTGCCGCCCAGCATTTTGTCACCCCCCTGAGTGGTGCCACCCGGGGTGGCCTGCCCTCACCACACCCCCTTCCTCCATCCCTGCCTAGGGGCCAGGGACCCCCTTCAGCCACCCTAAAACATTTGAGGGGTCGGACCCCCCCAAAAAAGTTGATGTGCATTGCCATTCAAATGGTGTGTGCGTGCCACATCTTGTGATTGATTATGCGGGGTGGGGCTTACCTGGTGTCCCCCCCCAATATTTTATTCAGGTTGGCACCCTTGCATAAATACGTACATAATTTTATTTGTGTGCTGCCTTTCCACTGATAAAATCATGTTCAAGGTGGTTTGCAACATGAAAAAAATACACATACAAAAGTAATAATGAAGAATAAATAAAACATCAAAAAGTACACAACCCAATTAAGCAGTAAGTGGAGCAAGATAGAGTCCACGGGCAATACATGTCCATTGGCTATTATCCCAGTGGCTCCATTTTTTTGTATTCATGAGAAAGGGGCTCTGGTCATGCCCAGCTAGATGTGCATACAGCTCCTCTATACTTTTGGGAATCCTGGTCAACTGGGGTTTCCAAAAGCACGGAGGAGCCCTATTTGTGCAAAGCTGTCTGTGCACTTGGGCCCTTTCTCACTAACGCTGAATATGCAACTGCCAGTGGGGGTGGGGGTGGGGAAAAAGCATCATTCATCTTGTTTCTCCATCACTTGTTCAATGAACATGGAGGAAGCAGGGATGTCAAAGTTGTGTGTGTGTGTGTGTGTGTGTGTGTGTGTGAATTTTGCGACTGCCCTTTAGGAATAAAGGTTGTGTTTAATCTTCCTTCCTTTTGTTGGTAATATTTCACAAGCGAGAGCCAGGAGTATCCTGCCCTGCTTACGGTAAAGATCTTTCTTTCTTTAACTGGGGAGCGATCAGAACAATGGCAGGATGTACACTTACTGCAAGTGTTTTTGCTACTCTGAACGTTATTGCCGATCAGTCACAAATCTATGGCCAGTTAGCTAGCTGTGATTGCTCCTTCTGTGTTCTTGCACTTCTTAAAATAAGTGCACATTCATTACATTGATGAATTTAATAGCTTTCAATGATGTATCAACCTTCAGAAGCCTCACTCACCACACTGACATTTCAACAATGCTGTTTAACATAGACCTGCTTTGTCTTCCTGGGAGCCTCACCACTCTTGAAACAAAATGAGATTTGCACTCTAACTACATAGCTTGTAAAGCTGATCTGGAGTGTGAGTGAGGCTGTCAGGGCAAGACTTTGAAGCACAAGTCCAGGGCCCCACACAGCAAAATACGAAGGGTCTCCATGTTCTGAAGGGGACCTATGCAACCACAAGGTCCAAAATCTAAAAGTACCTACCTGCACCTCTATATTGTCCCATTTAGGGACACACTGAGAAAGATAGTCACAACCTGCTAAAGAAGCAACGAAGCAGAAGAAACTTCCATGTGGATATGGCTCTGGCTATGTTTATGCCCTTGATGGAAGAACACAAAATGAGAAATCAATAGAAAGTCCTTTAGGGAAAAGAACGTGGATGTGAGATCGATACAAGATTCCCACAGTGCACAATTTTAACTTTGATTGAAAGTGTGGGCAAATATACAAAACCGTGACACTTGGGCTCGGTGGTGGGTTGTTGTTGTTGTTGTTTTATTTAGAAACAACAACACAACACCTAATATCAAAAAATTACAGAAGGAGCAGCCATCACGCAGAACACATTCTGCCAGTAGCGCTACAAGAAGAACTGACAGTTGAGACATTGTGGAGACATTGTAAGCTCACAGAGCAGGGTGTAATAAGCCATCTGTTGTGTGGGTGGGGAAGGGAGGAGGCTCACAAATTCAGAAGTCCTTTCGCTCTGGGAATTGCCAGGAAAAATTGTGCTTGAAACTTAAGGCACGGTTCAAGTTGCTGGGATTTTTTAAAATCTCCCCCTTCCTCGAAGAAAGGAAAAAAACTTGCAGTTCTACCCTTATGAATTACGGATGAACAAAGAATCAACGGAAGCAATAACCATGATTAAATACCTCTTTGAAGGCAAACTAGCTTGCTTAGGAAGCAGATAAGGAATGGTGCAGGAGGCCTATACATTTGTATACCTTTATATTACAGAAATTCTATATGCGTAATTTTGCACATTATAGGAAATTCCAGGTTCTTTGCCAAAGGAAAAATGATGGATTAATGGTGTCGTCCCTTACATGTGGTCCTTTGTTGATTTGCAACCGCATCAAGGGACCACTTGATTCTGGTACAATGCCAATGTTAGCGATGAAACCACCATTTCATAAAATCACTTTTTACAGCATGTTTCCAAAAGAAAAGAAAAGAAAAGTGTACCATTCAGAAGAAGCAGGCGGCAGCTACAGAACATGAAGAGCTATTGGTTAGGGTTTTGTTTGGTTTTGTGATATCGCTGTCCACGTATCGTGTTTATTTGAACGAAGATTCAGAAAGCCAAAATCCCATCTGTTAAATATACAGTCAGGTTTAAGACTAAACAGTGTGAAATTCAAGGAGAAGGGCAGGGAACACAATTCATTTTATTTGCACACCGAACTCCCTGGTAGAGCCATTCTGTATGTGAAAACAGGAGCTTGTGTCTGACACGCAAGAATTTGTCCCCAGCATTCCTATGGGCGCACTTCTGTCTTGCCAGGAAGACAAATAGGATATGAAACAAACCTTATATTATGTCACTATGAAAAGCAGATTACACATACAGATTAATGGCCAGTAGTACATCACCCTTTACATCTAATGTTGGCAGCGAACATTAGATTTAAAATGGCTTTTGCGGATGTTTGGACAGTGCTATGTCTATCAAGTAGGTCATTCCTGAAACAGGCGTCGAACAGCAGGAAACAGCAACTCGGGGACCGGGAGAGAGTGTCTGCACTGCTGAGTTAGCAAAGGTTACAGCAACAATGGAAAGCAATGTCAGCTCTTATCTCTGAGGCCTCTGCTCTAATCCATTATTGGAAGTGGTGCTCTGAGCATGGGATCTGGGCATATGGCTGAATCCCATAAAGGGAACAGTCCATAAGGTCAGCAGACATATGGCGGAAAGGTCAAGAAGCTAACATGATGAGAAGGCTATAAGCCAGACAGCTGACAGGAGGGTGAGTATAAACAACTTTCTCAGAAAAGAGGCAAAGTTTTAATGGGTTTCTTAAAAGTGCCATGCAAGGATTTTTGTTTTATTTGGCGTTGTTTTGAATTATAGGCATTTCTGTGTGTAGTTATTATGTATGCAAGCAGGCCAAGTACTTTGACAGAAGTGGTATAAAAACGAAGTGACACTGCGGTCCTTTAAGTAGGGAGACAGAGGCCTACAAGTCCATTGCCTAGCAACCAAATACCAACACATTTCCTTTCCAAATCATTGAAAACATCCTCCTGTCAGCTTTCTAGCTTAGGGCTTATGGACGGCAGACTTGATGAGTTTCAGCTACTGTACATCTATAGCACTCAAACTTCTGAAATGCCCTCCTTCCTTGTGGGTGGGATTTGTGTGCCTCTTCCCTCATCCAACCAGCTGTAAAACAGACACAACCATAATAATATTTTTGCATTTAGGTGGCGCATTCCTTTAAGTGCTCAGAATGACTGGGTTTATTTTGCCCAAATGCAAAGATGTGGAAATTCAGTCAGTAGACCCAACTGATGTTCAGGGATGAGGGAGAAGCGGTCCAAGAACATCTGGAAGGCCACACGTTCTACATCCCTGCCCTAGATATTGAACCTCAATGCTTCAGCAGGCTCAGTTCCCTGACCCACCAAAATGCCGTGAGACCCCATCAATTTGCTAGTCAGGTGGCCCCTGGAACCAGCATCCAACCAATCAGGTTCAGTCAGCTTGTAGTCCAGACTCCATAGCACCTTCCTGGACTTCCATGTTCTAGTCCCTAATTTGCAGGGTCTGATTTTCAAAGCCTATGGCAGTGCAATGCCATGATGGGCTTGTGTGAAACCCTTTGCCACGTCAAAGCTATTTGCCAACTATTGCTCATGCGCGCATGGGGTACATTTTTACCCATCATTTTACCCTGGTTTTCACTACTCCATTCTGTCAACTGGCATGGAAGATGAGATTCTATATGGGCTAGTGAAACCCTAATCACTTGGCAACTCTAACTATATCTGTGTACCCTCCCCACTTTAAAAAGAAGACTGATTTTCACTTTGAAAATTTCGTTCAGTTTCCACATGAGAAATGCCAAGTGCTTCCCACAGTAACAACAGTAATTCCCATGCTAAAATCTAGTTTTTCAAGAACCTGTGATTAAAAGTATTTGCCTAAATGGTTTTGGGTTCCTTCTGCAGCGATAAGTTCTTAGGAAAATACATATAATTTCCCCCAATCAACCTGTTTTGTAGTATAAAATGCAGAGTTATATTTTCAGTTTGGAGAAATGTTGTCACATAATAACAGAAACCTCCACTTCAAATAATAATAGCTGAAATGTCCCCCATAAGAATAGTTAAAGCATGGGAGAGCGGGGTTTAAAATGTTTTTCTTCCTTTATCTAGCAATCATGCAGCCAACGTGACAGTTTATCCCATCTACTGTAGAGATGCTTGACAAAAATGATACCAATTATGACTAATCATGTCAAAAAGCTACACTGGAAAAAAAGGGCTATCATTTAAGCCCAAATGAATATGGGAAGTGATTAGGTATTACAGCAAGTCAGTGACAATGGTAAAGACCATAAAAATGACTGCAATATGGCAATACTTTGAGTGGCTGGAGATAAAGAGATTAGACGTTCAGTGTTCTGCTGCAACTGATACAACTCCCTGAATTACCAAAAAGCTCTAAGCACAATTAGTTCGCTCTGGGCCAGCCAAGGGTCATAAATGCAGAAGAAATAGCACTGAACTGTGACAAGATGAACACTCCCTGTATAATGAGAACAAAAGTGGGGGGCTCTTAAGGAAACCCATAGGCCTCTTTTGCAGACCTCCCCCCTCCAGTTTTAGTCAAATTATGCCAAATAAGTTTGGGAACCTCTGATTTACACATACATACAACCTGAGCCTGCAATGGAGGGGTTCACAGCATTTCCGAGCACAATTCAAAGTGTTGGTGCTGACCTTTAAAGCCCTAAACGGCCTCAGTCCAGTATACCTGAAGGAGCGTCTCCACCCCCATCGTTCTGCCCGGACACTGAGGTCCAGTGCCGAGGGCCTTCTGGCGCTTCCCTCGCTGCAAGAAGCCAAATTACAGGGAACCAGGCAGAGGGCCTTCTCGGTAGTGGCACCCGCCCTGTGGAACGCCCTCCCACCAGATGTCAAAGAGAACAACTACCAGACTTTTAGAAGACATCTGAAGGCAGCCCTGTTTAGGGAAGCTTTTAATGTTTAATAGGTTATTGTATTTTAGTGTTTGGTTGGAAGCCGCCCATGGTGGCTGGGGAAACCCAGCCAGATGGGCGGGGTATAAATAATAAATTATTATTAACACCCCACAGTGCCTTGCTTCCCCAGTGCTGTAGTCTTGGATTCAAACGGAAACCAAACTTCTCTCTCTGGCTTCCAGGGGCACCAACTACAGGGGCGGAAGGGGCTTCAGCCCCCTCAATATTTCTGGGCAGGGGACAGAGCCCCCCAATAGAGAGGAGGCTGCCATCCCCCACCCAGCTGGGCGAGTGCGGGCATGCTGGGAAGGAACAGGAGGTGCAGAATGTGGAGAGCACCCTCCAGGCTCCCCAGTCCCCGCTGACGCAAAATCGCTGACACACCGGGCAGGGATGGGACGGGTAACGTGACACCGGGCCCCCTCAAGGTGGGGAGCAAGTCGGCACCCCTGCTGGCTTCCCAGCTTGCTGCTTTCCACTTCTCACTTCTAGCTCATATCACCCAACTCTCCACTTGGGTCTTTTTCTTCCTAATTACCATATTTTTTCCGCGTATAATACACCCCCATGTATAAGACAACCCCTATTTTTTTGGGAACGCAACAAAAAGATTTGGTGGGGGGGATATTACCCAAAGTTATTGAGCTTTTTTTTGGGGGGGAGATTGCCCAGAGTTATTGCGCTTTTTGGGGGGGGAGTCACCGCCGCCAATCGCTCTACAGCAAATTACACACTGTCGTAAATCAATGTCCAATTGCCACAGCCACAGCCAATCATCAGCAGGCCTTGCCGCAGCAACCAATCACACACCCAGTTGCCACTGCCTATCTCCAGCTGGCTGTGCCACCAATCGCCCGTCCCCCCTCTGCTATTCATGTATAAGACGCCCTCTATTTTTGCCTATTATTTCTAAGAAAAAAAGTATTGTCTTATACACAGAAAAATACGGTACTGGCCAGGTGAGGGAAGGAGGCTCACTCATTTGCCCTCTGGTGCCAAGACACTTCCTTTTCCTCCTGAATGGCCTGTTACCTAGGCTATCACGTCGCCTGGCTTATATCTTAACAATTGCTGGATCCAGGGCTTAGAAGGGTCTTAGTATACAACCTACCTACCTCCTGCAACTTAAAAGAATATCTTTGTTATTCTTTTCTGAATAAATGCCTATGGATTCAAAGTCATACATATGTTCAGAAAGGACTTGTTGCGGAAAGATGGATTGGGTAAAATGATAAATACGGCCTTCCACAGAGATGTGACCAGATTTTTACTATGGTGATCTCTTCCAAAACCAGCAACAGCGTAACTAGAGCAAGTTGGATTTGGGAATTGCAAGCTTATTTTGAAGCTTTGTAGAATGTCAGTAACATCGTAGTTGAGCCCCTCACACCTCAGATCCTCTAGAAAATTTGGCAGGATTTGTTAGGAGCCACCCTTCATTAAATTGCAGCATCATTAGTGTAAAAATGTGACTGTTTAATGAAGGATTATTGCAGAGCTATGTGACTGAGTAGATGTGAGGAGCACTATTGCCTGCTTCTAGTTTGTTTCTGAGTGGATTGAATGTGCTACAAAAATCAGCACTATTCATCTTATTATAAAGAGAATAAAAGCATGCAGTACAATTCCAAAATTCCATAAATGGAAATAAATGAATTGCGTATTTCAGGGTAGACTTGAACACACAGCAAAATATATATAATTGTAGTAATATTTAATGTGTCACATACCGTATTTTTTGCACCATAACACTCACTTTTTTCCTACTAGAAAGTAAGGGGAAATGTCTGTGCGTGTTATGGAGGAAATGCCTACGGGTGGCATGCCTACGGATTTTCCTCCTCTAAAAACTACGTGCGTGTTATGGTCGGGTGCGTGTTATAGAGCGAAAAATACGGTAGCTTGACAGTATTCAACAAGAGACCCCAGAAGCAATTGACAACTTCATTCCTGAGCCGTCCGACTTTCCTCAGTTGTTATAGGTTTTCTCCCCAGCAAGTTTGGATTGAATTGCAGTCATCTGTTTGAGATCCATAACTGCAATGCATGTCAGCTGCCACTCCTTCTGTACTGTGTTTAAAACCCATTTTATCCCAGCTAGGCCAGTAATTAAGATTACTGGAAATATAATCAGTTAAGAATGCACAAGAAATGATATTTTTTTGGTAGAAATGAAGCCAGCTTTTTTCCCAAATAGAATGTCTAGTAGGTGGAAGGTATGATATATACCGCATTTTTCGCTCTATAAGACGCACCAGACCACAAGACGCACTTAGTTTTTGGAGGAGGAAAACAAGAAAAAAAATATTCTGAATCCCAGAAGCCAGAACAGCAAGAGGGATCGCTGCGCAGCGAAAGCAGCATTCCCTCTTGCTGTTCTGGCTTCTGGGATAGCTGCGCAGCCTGCATTCACTCCATAAGACGCACACACATTTCCCCTTACTTTTTAGGAGGGGAAAAGTGAGTCTTATAGAGCAAAAAATACGGTACTTTCATTTGTTTACTTTGAATTTATCCTCCGCCCGCCCCCGTTCACTTTAATTCTCCAAAGAGATTCTGGTGTATATTGCTGCCCCCGGGAAAAGTTATTGTTGTAGCTTTGTGTTCTGACTCGTCTGACTTATTAGATCTATAAAATACTCTTGATCTTCTTCTTTTTCTTGTTCAGTGTCCAAGCCAAATGGATGACCATGCTGCTAAGTCATGTAGGAGAAACAATCAGTTTAGACGGTATCATTCCAAACTAGGATAAAAGAAGCTAAAGGACCCCTGACAGTTTCCAGTCGCAAACATTTCTGGGGTTGTGGCGCTCATCTCGCTTTATTGGCCAAGGGAGCCGACGTTTGTCCGCAGACAGGTTTTCCGGGTCATGTGGCCAGCATGACTAAGCCGCTTCTTGCGAAACCAGAGCAGCGCACAGAAACGCCATTTACCTTCCCGCCAGAGCAGTACCTATTTATCTACTTGCACTGTGTGCTTTCAGATTGCTAGGTTGGCAGGAGCTGGGACCAAACAACAGGAGCTCACCCCGCCATGGGGATTTGAACCGACGACCTTCCGATTGGCAAGCCCTACACTCAGTGGCAGAGCCGTCTTTCCTATTGGGCTTACTAGCGCGTTGCGCCAGGGCGCTGGCCTCTCAGGAGCGCCCCAGAGAGTGGGGGAGCTGCGCGGCTTTGCAAGCGGCCTCCCCTTTCCCTGCACGCCCACCAGCTGTGCCCCATCAACCATATGGCTGGCGGGCATGCAGCTTGCCTCCCAAGCCTCCGTGGGAGGAGAGCGATCCCCGCAGAGGCTTGGGGAAAGGTCGACAACTCTGGGTCCCCCCACGTCCCATCCAAACTAGGATACAGTAGGCCAATCTCAGTCTATTCTATGCTTTACACAGAAGTGTAAAAATAAAGAAAAGGAATGCTAATCAGAAGCAGGTGAGAATGTTGTTACTTGAAGGGTGTGCCAGGGACCTTTCTGCAGGTGGGTGCAGAAGAGCATCTGCCAGCGCAGCTCTTGTTTGCCAATAGAGAAGCATTTCCCTGCAGTCTCAGCCCACTCCAGCAGAGCTAGGCGTTAGGATTGGTCTGTCATTCTCCATCTTCCTCTAAACAAGATCCGTCAGATTAGGAATACACAACACAGGTAGTAGGCAATGAGGTATTGATTTGCAAGGAGTGCCTATTTCCTGGTGGAAGCCAATCTTTTCTGAAGTGACTGTGGTTATCCCTTTCTGCAAGCCAACCTGACTGGTAAACAGTCTTCCTTAGCACATCGCAGTAACTGTTATTGTGACAGACAGAAAGATTGCATGTTTTCAGAGAGAAAGTGTTTAATTATCTAGCAAAGTGCTCAGCCGTAAAGAGCTTAAAACATTTTATATTTATACATGGTGATTTATTACCGAGTAAAAATGATTAAAATCCCTCCCTCCCATTGTTTTAGTTCCCTTTTCAGCTGTAGTATTGTTTGGATGGGTTACATTAAAAATAAAGGAGATGCGATCCTGACATGTTTAGTCCTGGTTACTTGGAAGTAAGCCCCACTGATTTCAGTTCGATTTACTTCAGGGTAAGTGTGTACAAAGAGTCAGAATGGATGAAGAGACAGGTTGATTGCAATATTAAAACAGTCGGAGGGAGATTTGAGGCTTTAGGGGTTTTTTCCTTCTTCTTTAATCTCTCTTTGATATAAGCAATAAATGAAAGCTCATAAACTCAGTGCTACATTCCACAATGCAGCGAGTAAGAACATTATTGAATGTAGATGTTACAATGAATCCAAACAATAAGTTGAATAAAAATGTTGTATATAGATGTGCTTAAATTACATATTCGGTTACAAATTCCCAGTGGAAGCAAGCACTGCACTGGGCTGAAATGAAAAGGGTAAAAAAAATATTATGCCGATATGGTATGATGCAGCTGTGGAGATAGAGGAATTAAGAGTGGGATTGCTGCTTCGCTGATGACAGCTCTAGGAAAACTCACACAGATTCATTCGTACTTGCTCAGGTTTTACAAAGACGGCAAAGAGAGGCGGGGGTTGGAACATAAGCAGGCAATTCACACATTGCAAGGAATATGCGTAGAAGCAGAAGCAGACTTTATGTGAAAGAGAAGCAGTATTGCACCAGCTATCCCTACCGCCATGTGTTTAGTGTCCTATAATGAACTGAGTGTTTGTATGTCTGTATGTCTGTATGAATGAATGAATGTATGTATGTATGTATAAGTTACACATGCATAGTCTCTCTCCACATGGCTGGGGACCATGTTTGGGTTGCAAAGAAGCAGGTTACTCAGGGAAGTGGCAAAAATCTCTGAGTTTGCGTCTGAATCTTGCAACGGGAAACTGTTTGACATGCACCTGAGCTTCCACTGGATTGCATTTCAAACTGGCTGTAAGCTGATGTTTGCAAGTGTTGAGTCTCTGTTCTTTATGTCATTGATTTTGGTGCAGTGACCCTTAAGAAACACTCCAAATTTGCATGGATGTAAAATCACTTTTGACAGGTCACTGTGTAGTGCAGAATTTCTCACGCCAGACAGCGGTATGGTAAGTGATTGGATTTTACCGGTCAAAGCTTGCGCTAAGACGTTTGGGGACATGTGTGTGTTCAGCAGAAATACTTTGACAGTACACTTTGAGGAGTTTCTTGTAATACTGCAACACACTCTTGAATATTCATGCTATTTGCTTTGTGCCAAATAGATTCCCCTGGCTACTGTCTTTGGCAAATAGTTGAGGAAATAAATGATTGCTCAGCTGAACAAATACCTGAAACCCTTTGAGGAAATAGGAGTTTTATTTGATGAGGACTTCATCCTGCTTGTTTGCTATCATATGTTGAATATTATTAAGAAATATTCAAAGGGTCAGAATATTCATACTAATAACCACCTCAAATAGTGTTGATCTACTCATAATTTCCATGCATGCTATTTTTAAAAGTTCTTTGTTTTAATAGCTCATTGTGGGATATCAGCCCTTCTTGGGGGGGGGGGCAATATGCTTCACTCTCACTGGAATATTAGGCTTCTCCCTGAGGATTTTTTCTTATCCAGTTTCATTGGGATTGTGAAAGAATATAGAGTAACTCTCCTTCACTTTAACAGGTTTTAGACAGACGTTCCTGATGGTGTGTGTGTGTATCAATATGGTTCCCTCCAGGTAATTTTGGACTACATTTCCCATCAGCCCCAGCCATCATGACCAATGGACAGGGAAGATGGGAGTTGTAGTCCACAAGATCTGGATGGCACCACATTGACTACCTGTAAGCCAAACAATTTAGCATTATGTGGACAAGCCATTCTCCTCTTGGTTGGCTCACGGACTGCTGCTACATATCAATAATATATACTGTTGAAAGTGTGGACTTATTAGTGCAAACCATTACCACTGTTGCAGTGTGCAAAATAGGAGTCAGCATTATGAGAAATCTGATTGGATATGATTTGCCTTTTGGTTCTTTGATATTACTACTGGGTTACTTAATGATATGGTGTTGGTTGATTTGGAATTTGTTTTGAGCATGCGTAAAATGGCTAAGAGTAACAGCTCGCTGCAGAAAGTTGCCAAATATTCCCATAGAACCTTTACGGAAGAGATGGGATTTAGCCAAGTTTACCAGATTAACCAATTTTAGGAAGTCAGAATAGTTATTCTAGAACAAATATGTTTGAAACTAAATAGGGAGGCTTTCTTAACTTTCATAATTTTCAGCAAATTATGATTGATAAATATTTACCATATCACAGTTGGAAAGGATTTTCGTTGATTATAATCTGTGTTGAAATGCTGATTTAATTCTTAAGCTTTCTGTGAATCAGTGGGGATACAGTTTGATCCATCCATACACACCACATTCACCAATAAAATAGCACATATTTTAACATAAATTCAAGAATTGAAGGTGGCTTAATAATTTGTGATATAAAGAGAGAGAAAGGTGTTTGGATAACTCACCAGAACAAATTACCAATTGTGCATTTATTGTACAAGAAAATCTTCATCTGGGGTGTTTAATGGGAAAGCATACCCACCCACCCCCGCAATTGAAACCTGTTTTCATTCAGTTAGGTAAAGGTAAAGGACCCCTGACAGTTAAGTCCAGTCGCAAATGACTCTGGGGTTGGGGTGCTCATCTCACTTTACTGGCCGAGGGAGCCGGTGTTTGTCTGCAGACAGCTTCCGGGTCATGTGGCTAGAATGACTAAGTTGCTTCTGGCGAACCAGAGCAGCGCACGGAAATGCCGTTTACCTTCCCGCCAGAGCGGTACCTATTTATCTACTTTGACGTGCTTTCGAACTGCTAGGTTGGCAGGAGCTGGGACCGAGCAACAGGAGCTCACCCCGTCGTGGGGATTCGAACCGCTGACCTTCCAGTTGGCAAGCCCTAGGCTCTGTGGTTTAGACCACAGCGCCTTTTCATTCAGTTAGATTCAGCCAATTTAAATTCTTCCCATTTCAAAAGATAGTTCCAAATATTTTTGTGTATCTATTAATAGCCTCATACACAGAGTATCCAAACCGACTCCAGAATGGAACAAGCCAGACAGAAATGCTGCAAGACAACAAAGCCATTTAACAGCATGATTGGAAGAGCGGGAGAAACCATAGACTTGAAACAAAAGAACGGCAAACTGGGTAATGGAAGCCACGCGGCACCAAACAATGAGCCAAGTCCACTATGACTGGGAGTGTGGAGAATCTGAGCTAGAGACTGAAACAAAAGTAAAGCTTTTGAAAGACATTTATAACAGCAGGTTCTTCGGCTGCTTAATAAAGATAATGCGCAAAGCAGAAGAGAATGAACTTATTTGGAGACTAAGCCTTAAACCATGGAAAACCATTACACTTATAGATGTTGTGGTAATGGGTTTTACTTAAGGTAGCTGGACTGCGACCAAGAAAGAAAGCATCACGTTAGTTATTTACACCTTCAGGAAACAGCCATAAGGGGGGAGTCTCTATTATTATGTTTGGAATATGTTGCAAGCCTCCTACAGCAGCATAATGAGCACACTTGTGGCGCAGAGCTTTTGACAACCATTGTTCTCATGTTCAGATTGTGCAGCAAACCATGGCTTGGCTCATAACATAAGTAATTTTGATGAACGGCAGTTTCCTGTTCCTCTTCTTACCCTGCAGCAACTGGTACCCCCAACCCCACCCCAAGTCTCTCCTGAAATATGAGGCAAAGGAGCATATAGCAAGCAGGGAAACACTCTAAATCAATGACAAAATGGTGCTTATACCCAAGCAAATTTATTTAGGACAATTGCAGCAGAGGAAAACTCCAGTTTATGTGATGGAGCTGTGATTTAAGCAAGTTTAAAACTAAGAAGATATAAAGTTTTTATCAGTGTTTCGAACTGTTTCCCTTGTTCTGTAACATATCAAGAACGTATTAGCAGTTGTAAAGCGTGGAATGGGTGCAGGGGCGCCATCTTGAATAAATTATGGGGGGGCAGGTAAGCCCTGCCCTGCCTAATTGATCCCATGGCATGCTGCATGCACACCATTTGAATAGCAATGCCCATTGATTTTGGGGGGGCAGCCCCCCTCAAATATTTTATGGGGAGGCTGAAGCCTCCATAGTTCCTAGCAGTTGAATCCTATGAATGAGTGGAGGAGCGAGGAAGAGAAAGAGATTATTGCCCGCTTCTGAACTGAAGAAATATACATGACATCCAAAGCAGACAGCCTGTAACACCAGTAAGCCTGTTAACTAAAACTTCCTTTATATGAAGGAAGGATGGAGAATTGGGGAAAGTATAGTCACACCTCAGAACTCAAATGTAATCCATTTCGGACGACCATTCAACTTCCAAAATGTTCGACAACCAAGGCACAGCTTGCTATTGGTTGCAAGAGCTTCTGGCACTCAAGTGGAAGCCGCGTCAGACGTTCGAGTTCTGAGGAATGTTTGAAAACTGGAACGCTTACTTCTGGGTTTTCGGCGTTCAGGAACTGAAACGTTCAGCAACAGAGCCATTCAAGTTCAGATGTTTGACTGTACATGCTTGTATGTCACAATACATTCTTGTTACCGCAAAATATTGTCCTTTGTGATGTCTGGATGGGACCATTGCTTTCTGTATGATAGATTTAAAAAGAGAAATTGACATTTTCCAACTTATATCTGGACTAATATTAGGCTACATAGCGACTCTCCAAAAACAGTGACATGGGACCAAAGGTGTAGACAATCAGCTACAGTTTCTTAAAACATTGAGTCAAACAACAACTCTAAGTGGCATGTGAGGAAAAGTCACAAGTTTAACATTATCTGCAGCTTTCCCCATGGTACCCCAGTTTCTCTGCTAACAGCAAAACAAATGGAAAAAGGAAATGGTGTCCTGATTGAAAACCAGGATAAACGAACTCATTTCCTCTAGTGGCTACTTTTTACTTTTCTCCTGCTTCTAGCCTGGCTCTTCCACAGTGCGTTACAAAGATTTTCAGCTGAAAGCATTTGTTTAGAACAAACATTGAGTGTTCTATTCAAGTGAGTGCTTAACGAGGGTTGTTAATTATACTTCCAATATTTCTTCACAGAGATGAAACATTTCTCTTTTTAGTATCAACCACTCCAAGGGCTTTGTTATATGAAGTAGGTGCTATGTATCACTTGGCAGTTTAGTTTATAACGCAGTCTCATTACCATAAGCATTATTGTGAATTATAGAAGTTGCCTAGCTTGCCTTCATTAACCATCTGGCTGTTAAAGACTGATTTGTGTTTACATTTTTAAAAAGAGAAGTTAATTTTAGGCAACCACCTGAATATCCACTAAAAATGTCGATTTTTCTCCTGTTTTCACCATATTTTGGGGAGGGGGTCCTGAAACACTTTGTTCTCAAAGCGCATGCTGTTCTGCCTTTGTTCTATGGCGCTTTTTTTTCTTTTGAAGAATCAGCTTAAGATGGAAAAAATAAACAGGGGAAGAAAAAAACCTCACCACCTGCTTTCTCCTTTTGAGAGAATGACGTTATGACTTTTGCCATTTGGGCTGTCTACACGCCATACATTTAAAGCACATTACTTCCCGGAAAGAACTCTGGGAACTAGGCGCGTTGTGCCCTGTTTTGACATACCACCCTAAACTTCATTACCTGAGTTGTAAGCAGGGGCGCTGAAACCTCAAAAGATCTCTTGTGCACTCAAGATCTCATAAGCAATCTCACCCTGCTCTGCTGGAAACTCCAGTTTCTTAAGATAAGGCTGCCATACGTCTGTGAATTGAAGTCCGTAGGGAATTTTTAAATGGCAGTGCTTTGTCCTGGACCTTAGGCAAGTCAATCGACTTTGGCGTTTTCGGGGGGGAAAGGTCAGCAACTTTGGGGTTTGTCTTAAAAAAGCTCAACATTTTTTGGGTCTTCCTAAGAGTGCCAGGAATCATAGCTTTGCGAGGGGTAAACTTCTGATCCCAGGATTCCTTTGGGGAAACCATGTATGGTTTATACACAGCCTCTGCTTTCTCATTTTCTCATTCTCAAACCTTTATTGGCATATATACAAGATTCCAGTAGAGTTCAATACAAAATAAACCTTTCATTAAAAAAGCAAAACAACACAAAAACCTGCAGCTAACACTTAAGTTAGTGTTGTATAGCAGCCTCTGTTTCCTTTGCTAGTCACTGATTTACTGTCACTGTCATTAAAACGTTTCGTTCTTTCTTGCAATTGAAACTCTGATACAGCTGGCACATTCTTGTGCTTATCAACATTTATGTTATCGACAGCTAAATATCAATATGATGTTCTAAATAGAAAAATCCACTGACCAGGCGAGAGACGGTTTGAACTGGCGAGCTTTAAATTGGTGGATCCATACATTCACACAATCTTTGTATTGCACTTTTTAATAAGAGCCCTCTCTTCCCTTCCGTATACTGCATAGCATTGCCATATTTCAAAAAGTGAAAATCTAGAGAGTTGTTGTGTTTTGCAAAGTTGTTGACCCAACAACTATTTATTTATTTTTAAAGCTATTTTTAAGGAAATTTGCCAAAATCTACTCTTCCAACTAATCTACTCTTCCAACAGGGACGCGGGTGGCGCTGTGGGTAAAACCTCAGTGCCTAGGACTTGCCGATCGTATGGTCGGCGGTTCGAATCCCCGCGGCAGGGTGAGCTCCCGTCTTTCGGTCCCAGCTCCTGCCCACCTAGCAGTTCGAAAGCACCCCTAAGTGCAAGTAGATAAATAGGTACCGCTGTATAGCGGGAAGGTAAACGGCGTTTCCGTGTGCTGCGCTGGTGCCGGCTCGCCAGAGCAGCTTCGTCACGCTGGCCACGTGACCCGGAAGTGTCTTCAGACAGCGCTGGCTCCCAGCCTCTTAAGTGAAATGAGTGCACAACCCTAGAGTCGGACACGACTGGCCTGTACGGGCAGGGGTACCTTTTACCTTTACTCTTCCAACACGGACTTGCCATATGTCTGGATTTTCCCAGACATTTAAGCTATTTCCACCCAGACACTTTCTGACGGCCAAATCCGGGAAATTCTGGACAAATGGCAACTCTAATACTGGGGGGAAAACAGAAGTTACAGACAACTGCTGCTAATGGCAAGTAAAGGGAAATTCATATGTGTTTCAAGCACATGCATGTGTATTTCAAAATGTATATGTATTTCAATTTCAAACAAGGATTTTACTTTTTGATTTTTTTTTAATTAAAGGGGGATTTTTAAACATATACAGTAAGTTGGTAGAATACAATCAATCAATCACACACACACACACACAATCCATGATCAAGTGGCTTCTCAACATAGCTTGTGCAGTGCTGTTGAACATTAAATTGCAATGCCATCTGTTTCACCCTCTGTTCCTGAAAGAACTCTGCCTTGAAGAAATGTTGGTCCCTTTTTGACCAATTGAGGACTATTTATTTCACTGATAAGGTAGCTATATTCCTTCCACATTCAAAACAAAGTAGAAAGCAGATGGTTCCTCAGTACATTTATATGTATTCTTTTAACATGTTTTAACGTATTTGATCCTGCCTGTGACGCTAATACAGTCAGTTGTTCATTTTCTACTCCAATGTGAAGTTTGCCGCAACAATGGCATGGATCCAAAGCTGTCTTGCTCTAGCAGAAAGACTTTTCCCCACACACAACATTGCTACCCTCTCCCAAATTTCCACTAAGTCCCCTCCCTTCCATTCTGGAACTTCTCCTGACCCTTAAAGGTAAAGGGACCCCTGACTGTTAGGTCCAGTCGCGGACGACTGGGGTTGTGGCGCTCATCTCGCTTTATTGGCCAAAGGAGCCAGCATTTGTCCGCAGACAGCTTCTGGGTCACGTGGCCAGCATGACTAAGCTGCTTCTGGTGAACCAGAGCAGCGCACGGAAACACCGTTTACCTTCCCGCTGGAGGGGTATCTATTTATCTACTTGCACTTCGTGCTTTTGAAATGCTAGGTTGGCAGGAGCAGGGACCGAGCAACGGGAGCTCACCCCGTCGCGGGGATTCGAACCGCTGACCTTCTGATCGGCAAGCCCTAAGCTCCGTGGTTTAGACCACAGCGCCACCCACATCCCTATACTCCTGACCCTTAGGTGCAGCTTTTTTTTAGGTGGGAAAAGGAGGGAATAGGAAACCCAGATGGCACAAGCACAGTCCCTCCCTCATTCTTCTAAAGTTCTAAGCCCACGCTGCAAACTTGTTGTTTTAATGTCTTATATTAAGTGTAGCAATCTCAATTAATAGCTAATTAAATCCATCTGATTTCCTTCCCTTCCCTCCTTGACAGCATTGCTGGTAGCAGCAGCAGCTGGGAAAACACAAGTGCTCATTTTTATTGCCTCGTTTTTTGGTGTGAAATATAATCTAATTTAAACAAGTTACAGATCCGTTTTGCATTGTTTGTAACAGTATCATCTGTTTTGGATGACATTTGCATAATATGGGCAGGTTCTTTTTTGTTAGCCTGTTAATCCCTGGCTCTGCCTCGTTTCCTAGATGCGATCAGAAGAATTAAAAATGTGATTCACTTTTTTGCTTGTTAACTGCATTTAATCAGTAGGTTGAGTCACGACAATTTATTTTATGTATCATTATGTGCATGAGCCTTTGATGCAATCCATCCATTCCTTTTTTTTCTGTGCTACTTACGGACAGACTAACTAATACTCTGAGGCAAATGAAACAATGGTAGATCGGGAATATGGGGTGTTTCATGTTTCCTCCCCTTCGCACAACGGGAACATAATAATGTAAACATGTATGTGGCTTTTTTTTGTTTGATTTCTCCAACAGTTCGCTGTCTTTTGAACTACAGTGATACCTCGGGTTACAAACACCTCAGGTTACAAACACTTTGGGTTACAGACTCCGCTAACCTGGAAATAGTACCTCGGGTTGAGAACTTTACCTCAGGATGAGAAAAGAAATCGCACGGCAGCAGCGGGAGGCCCCATTAGCTAAAGTGGCACCTCAGATTAAGAACAGTTTCAGGTTAAGAACGGACCTCCAGAACAAATTAAGTTCGTAACCCGAGGTACCACTGTACACCTGTCTCTATCGCAGAACATCCAGCAACTCCGTTTCAAATACTGTTATGCAATTATCAGACTTAGGAAAAATGAAATGTTACTCATTATAATCAGAGTATTTTTTTTTTTAAATGCATGTTTCAAGAGTAAATTGATGTTCATTTCTATTTGTTTCCATTCCTTCTCTCATAGGTTAGGGCTGTGCTCTTAATTAATGTGTGTGCTATTCTTAGCTCTTTTGTGATTTGGTCTGTTTGTACTATTAATGCTACTGCTGCAGCTTCATCTTATTCAACACAAATTATTTCCTTAGCTCTTTCCAGTGAAGGAGTCCATTACATACTAATGGAGATTGACACTTGATGATATGTTCATGTCAAGAACCATTAATTCTCCTGCAACAGCAGGTGGCTTGAAGTCTGACCAGTGTGACTTTCAACTAATCAGAACGTGTATACATACTATTTCTACACAAGCTGCTGTACTGTAGGGCTGGATTTAAAAATCAATCTTACCAGCACACTGCCAACCTGCCCATTATGCCATATGCGAAACATGTCCTTGGCACTCCTATGCCCACTTACTCAGGAGTAAGCTCCATTGAACTCAATGGGATTAGTTTCTGAGTAAACCCATGTTGTGGGCTGTGCTGTTAGTAGATTTAGGTTGTGCTGTTAGAATGCCATTGTCTTCCCAAACTTTTGCAACTGCCAGGCAAACATAGAATTTTTTAAAAAAAATCATGGAACTTGGCTGGTTTACTCCAGGGGTGCCCAAACTTTTTTCAAAGAGGGCCAGATTTGATGAAATGAACATGTGTGAGGGTCGACCAAAGTTGTTGGCTTTTTTTAGGATTGAAGTTTACCCCAAAGTTGTTTAGCTTTTTGGGGGGATTTTACCCAAGAATATATACTGCCATGGGGGCCAGATTAAATCGACGGGTGAGCCAGATTAGGCCCTTGAAATGGACTTCGGACATGCCTGGTTTATTCCATGTCAGCTGCCTGCCCCGTGTCTGCAGTGCTTTCTGCCTCTGGTTCCTTTCTCTCACTCAAGCCTGTTGCTTGTTCAGGATCCAATCATTCTGTCCCCACTTCATCCTCTGACCTGCCTTCCGTGTCCCCCGCCCTGACTCTGATCCTTCCTCCTCTGATGCTTCCCTAGGGGGTTTTCCGGTTGGAGCCCCCCACCACTTCCCATCCAGCCCATCCCTGACATGTGAGGCTCAAACCCATGACCCGGAGATTTAGAGTCTCATGCTCTTATTGACTGAGTTACAGAGATGAAGAAAGGATAGTAATAACCATAATACTATTTTATCAGCTTGCTTGGTCCGAGAGAAAACTGAAAAAAAACATATACAACTAATTTATTTAGATGCAGGCATGACTCTCTTGGACAATATCCCATTAGCTTGCCTTACTTCAGAGAGTTTAATATTTCATACTGGTACAATATGACCAAGAATATTGATAAAATATGGCCTAGGAGAAAAAAAAGGGAAATGTATTCACCTGCTTGGAAACACCTCTTTTTAAAAAGGGTTTAACAGGAAATTCTTAGCCTATCATTCATTAGTCAGTAGTAGGTGCATCACAAAACATAATTGATGAAAATATGGCTTTTTTTAGGTGTGCAATCTGGTTCCCAACAGGAAGGCCAAGAAACATATTTTAGATCAGAACTGCATATTCTGACTCAGAAATAGTTAATGAAAGACATATTGATGCAGACCAAAATGCTAATAACACAAATAAAATAATAGTCCTTCATGGGCACCATTTTTCTGCAAAGGAGAGTCTTTGTTTTCAAATCTATATTTTATGAATGTTAACAAAAATGTGTCAAATAAAAAATTTGCGTGTGTGTTTTCTCCTCCATTTAGGCTGAAATCCTAAATACCCTTAATAGTGAACAAGCACCACAGAAATTAAAATCAGCAATAAGCTAAAAGCAGATTAAAACATACATCCACATGTTATGTATATCTGGGTAGGCTAATCTATACAAAAGTATTTTTGCAAGCATCAAAAAAGTATCATTTTTTCATTTTTTCCATTTCCATTTTTCATTTTTTTCATTTTTCATTCACATTATCAGCTTTCCAACTGCTCAAATGTGTTTCCAACTCCATATTCTGTTTCTAACGGTGTGCTAAAAACATCCCTGATCTCATTGTTTATTTTATTTACTTCATTTGTATCCCACCTTTCCCCCCTAGGACCTCAAGGGGGCATATTTGGTTCTCCCCCTCCTCATTTAATCCCCGCAATATATAAGGTTACCAGATTTTTTTCAATGAATCTGGGGACACTTTTCAACTTCCTGCTAAATAGATGGATTTTGTCAGGGGACTGATTTGTAAATCCGGGGACTGTCCCTGGGAAACGGGGATGTCTGGTAACCTTACACAACAACCCCATGAAGTAGGTTAGGCTGAGAGGCAGTGACCAGCCCAAGGTCATCCAGTGAGCCTCACAGCCAAGTGGGGATTTGAACCCTGGTCTCCCAGGTCCTAGTCCAATACTCTAACCACTACACCACACTAGTCTATGCAAGGTGTCTATGTCCAATTTGGTCTTGCTTCCATTTATGCAAGATATGCCTTCATCAACCAATGGTGCTCTCCCGATCCAAGCTTTTTGCTCCTCCTCTCAATGCTAAATAGCAGCTGTGTATTCTAACACCAACACCTTCAAAGGCTACTGCTCACTAGGACAAAATCATGCTCAGCTTCTTCTTCCCAGTGTTCCTCCTCAATACTTCAAAGCAGCTCATTGTCTCCCATACCTCTGACAGTCTTCTGTAGCAATCCACCTTTTATTGAAACATTCCACTGGAGATGAGGGTCATTGCTTTGAAAGTCAAAGGAAACTGGGCATGCACCGGTAAGTACATTTAAAGACTTTAGTGCCACATAGATTTTACCATTTATAGACAATATAAAATTATGGGCCAATATGCCTCCTTTTATAGCAAAAGGCGGTATATTTGGAGTCTCTTTTTATATTCGTTCACAGTGTGGCATTTAGATGTATTAATTGAAAGGAAAATTGGAATTTTAATGAAATTAACTATTTCATTCTCCAGCTTCAGGTGCGAACGCCATTAGATTTGTATTGTGAGATGCCACCCCGATCTCTGAGCGGTGCAAGATTCCAGGAGTTCCAGGCAATTACCCAGGGTTCATGTTTCTTTTGGCAATGAGGCACAGCAGATACGGTGGTGTCTTTATGCTTTCTGGTTTATTCAAACACATATACAACCTGAGCCTGCGATGGAGAGGCTCATAGCATTAACACTCCAATAAGTATTATCTCCCTCTCTTTGTTCTGTGTTAATGGCCCATCTCTCAGGTGATCTCCTGAACACATGAAGCTGAGCCCAGCTATTAAGAGTCTGACTTTCACTTTAGAAGAAGAAGAATTTGGATTTGATATCCCGCTTTATCACTACCCTAAGGAGTCTCAAAGCGGCTAACAATCTTCTTTCCCTACCTCCCCCACAACAAACACTCTGTGAGGTGAGTGAGGCTGAGAGACTTCAGAGAAGTGTGACTAGCCCAAGGTGACTAGCCCAAGTGTGACTAGCCCAAGAATTCAAAGAAGTGTGACTTTAACCCTCCAAGCATTGATTAAGTTCTAACACTTACCAAATCCAGGAGTTTAGGGAAATCTGGCACCCACAAACCCTGGCACCCATAACATATAATAAGCCCGGTTTCCCCTTCCCCTTTCCATTAGATCTCTACTATTTTCTTAGATAATAAAATATAAGAGCTAAACAGTTTGATTCAGGATACCTGAGAATGCAATGAAAAAGAATGTGCCCACAAATATATTTTATATGCCTGAACTGTGCCAAGGTGGTATGGAAATGAGACACTGATTCATTCATATGACTTAAGTTTGACATATAGAGAGTGGAATGTTTAAAAGGATTGCACATACACAAAGAGAAATATAATGCAAATTCAGAATCACAATCTAGCAGAATAATCCATCTTTTCTCCAACTGATGATGAGGGCCTCCAATAAATAGTAGGAGGTAGGAAAGCACTGCCATAACTAACTTTATTCCCTCTAATAGTGAGCCAAGGTGGTTGAGTGCCAACAAAACTGGAGGGATCACGGAAAATCAAGAGGGAGGATCAGAATACTCAGGTAAAGCCCAAGGTGTGCAGGAGTCTGTGGAAGCTGTTCAATGAGGGCAAATGTGTCACCACCACAACATCCTGTCTGACCTGAACCAGCCAGCCTGCTTTTTTTTACTTACCATCAGTCTGAGGGGTAACATTGCATGCCTGTCATCTTCTTCCTCAGTAGTCTCAGTGTTACTCTTGTAGAAGCTAAAAGGTAAAGGTAAAGGTAAAGGGTGGCACTGTGGTCTAAACCACTGATCCTCTTGGCCTTGCTGATCAGAAAGTCGGCGGTTCGAATCCCCATGACAGGGTGAGATCCCATTGCTCTGTCCCACCTCCTGGCAACCTAGCAGTTCAAAAGGATACCAGTGCAAATAGATAAATAGGTACCACTGTGGCAGGGAGGTAAACGGCATTTCCCTGCACTCTGGTTTCTGTCACGGTGTCCTGTTGCACCAGAAGCGGTTTAGTCATGCTGGCCACATGACCCAGAAAGCTGCCTGTGGACAAACACCGGCTCCCTTGCCCTGAAAGCAAGATGAGCACTGCAACCCCATAGTCGCCTTTAACTGGACTTAACTGTCCAGGGGTCCCTTTACCTTTGCTTTTACCTACTCTTGTAGAACTCAGTCGTTAGCTCCGGCTTCACCTGCTGTTTGGGATTTCTGCCTTCGCCTTCCCACCCTACTGTTGACAATGGGCACCAGCCACTCTTATTGGCAGAAATGCAAAACAAAGAGAATAATCCACCACCATCAAAGAACACCCACAGTCCAATGGAGGGCTGTCAAAGCTTTCAGTTCAGGCTGGGCTTTTGCGGGTGGCCTTTTCTGTGTCTGGATCCCATCTTGTTCTCTCAGTCTGATTACCAATTCTCTTTGCTGGCTCAGCTCCTGCCTCCTGCTCAGCATCTGAATATAGGTGAGCACTGACAATGATTCTGATAGTTAGGCAGCAGCGGAGCATATACCCATGCTGCCCAGGGTGGGAGCACTCCCAAGGGGTGGGGAGGGTGCCCTCCCAGGCGCGGGATAGCTACTCGGGTACACGGAGTGGTGTGCGCACCCTGCAGCCGGGAGCGGAGCAAGCTGCCCATGGTGGCGGAGCCACCGATGACAGACATTCAGTGCACCACCCACCCGCAACTCCCAAGCCTCCCCCGACCTGTCAAAACAAAGGGGGAGGGGGGAATGCTGCCGGCAAAGTGGTGCAGCTCCCCCCCCTACCCCAACAGTTTGGGGTAGGCCTGGGAGTCGCGGGCAGGCGGCACACCAAATGTCACCCCCCTCAGCAAAGACACCCGGGGCACCACCTTCCTCTGCCCCTGCAGTCAGGATAGGATACTGAGTCAGATCAACAGTCCATCTAGATCAGTATTGTCTGCACTGACTGGAAGCATCTCTCCAGGGTTTCAGACAAGGAAAGCACTCTATATTGTGGGACAAGTCACAGCGCTCTTTGCAGAGCAGCAGAATTGTGGCCGATCACGGAACAACTCAAGACAAAAACCTTCCATAGAAATGATCAATGGTACAAATACTGGAAAATATGTGGCAGGGAATTTTATTCATTGTGACCGAGAACATTGCTGCAGTGAAGAATGACAGATTTCTACCACATAACAGCTCAAGGCAAAATCTCCAATGATGTTATCTCCAATCGGTGACACAGCTAATTTTTCTTCAGATAGAGAGTACTGTGGTGAAATGATTCATAACATAATTGTTTCTTGTTTCTATAGCACTTTTCAGTGTACACAATACTTGGCTATTTTTGTCTCATTTATCAGTATAATCCTATGACAGAGAGTAAGGCTGAGAGACAGTGATTTGTCCAAAGACGCAATGGAAATTTTACGGCTGAGGAAAGATTTGACTTTGGAGCTTCTGTATGGAATGGGGAACCAGTGGCAGAGCTTCATGCTCCGGCACCGGGGGGAGGCGGGGCGGGGCTGGCGTGCACCCCAGGGGCATGCACCCAGTGCGGGCAGGGGGGCAGCCGCGTTGGCACCCTACCAGGATCGTGCTGCCGGGGCAGTGTGCTCCCCCCGAACTCCTCTTCCTCCGCCAGTGTGGGGAACCTGCCATTCTTTATTTTTTTATTTTTTTATAATATTTTTTTTATTAATTTTCACCAAAAGAAAAATAGATAAACATTTCCACTTTACAAATTTTCTCATTTTTAGGACTTCCATCAGCCATTCTGACAATCATCCGAATTAAACTTTTTAGTTACACATTTCCTACATTTCCTATTGCCTTTTGACAAACCTGTCCACACCTGTTTTCCTTTCTTACAATATTTCTTAAAGTTTTTACAGAGCTTCTTTAAATGCCGCAAACGTTATTTCATTATCACTTAAATCTCCCCAATACTCGACAAATTTTCCTCAGTCCTCAATAAACTTTTGATCTCGTTGGTATCTGATCTTCCCTGTCATTTTATCAAGTTCTGCATAGTCCATCAGCTTCATTCTCTACTCCTCCAAAGTAGGTACTTGTTCCTGATTCCACCTCTGGGCCAATAATATTCTTGCCGCTGTTATTGAATACTGGAAAAGTTTACAGTCCTTTCTGTTTATTTCCTTTCCTATGATTCCTAAAAGGAAAGCCTCTGGTTTTTTAGGAAATGTATATTTCAACATTTTTTTCAATTCTTTGTATATCAATTCCCAGAAGCTCTTCACTTTCTTACATTCCCACCACATATGGTAAAAAGTACCATCCTTTTCTTTACATTTCCAACATTTCTTACATGTTTTATACATTTTTGCAAGTTTTACCGGTGTAATATACCATCTATAAATCATTTTCATAACATTTTCCTTTAACGCAATACATGCGGTGAATTTAATGTTTTCACTCCATAGTTTAATCCAATCTTTAAATTGTATATTGTACTCAAAATCTCTGGCCCATTGTATCATAACAGATTTGACTTCTTCATCTTTTGTATGCCATTCCAACAGTATCTTATACATTTTAGATAAAATCTTACAATCATTATTTATTACTTCTATTTGAAATTTTGAATCTTTCTCTGTGAATCCATTTTAAGATCCTTTTTAAACATTTCATTTATTTGAAAATAATGCAACCGGGGAACCTGCCATTCTTTGCCCAGTTGGGAACGGTTGTTCACCCAAACCCATGGCCAGCTCCGGAGGGTGGCACCAGTGCCAACAGAGGGCCAATCACCATAACAATCCTACCATTTCTGCTTTGTACAGAGTCCAAGACCAATATATGCAGCCTAAGAGAATTTGCTGTATGCATGTCCCGCCTATTCCAGCAAAGGGGGATCCTTAGGGCAGGGCCAGTGCTATCTTTCTGGAAAAAGAGGTGCCAGAACTCACCATGAACGCCTCCCTTGTTTTCTTATAATGGCAATGGTGCCCACCTAAGAGGTGCCGGAACCGAGTTCTGGCTGAAAAAAAGCCCTGGCTAGGGCTTAAAAACTCCTGAAGCAAGGACTATGGGCTCACAGAGAAAATAGCTAACACTGTTCCATTCTCTGCATCACTCAGCAGAACCAGCCTATGGGATGAGGGTTGCCAAGTGGCTCTGTGCCCAATGGCAAATGGGTGGGCCGGGTTCAGGGTGGAGCAGGCTTGGGAAGTGGATTGGAGAACTCAGAGGCAAGGCTGACTGGCCGCAGTGTGAACGAGGAACCCCATTCCAAAGACCCAAATCTGAAGGAGTCTGGGCTTGGCTCAAAATGGCACGCACAAGAGGCTTTTCAAAACGGGCGAGTTTGTGTTTTGAACTCTCCCAATTCTAACTTTACTCCCATCACTAAATATAAAGCAGTTTGTGTGGATTCAGTAGTGCTGTACAGGTGCTTTCTAGAGCAAATACATAAAGTGTGAATGCCAGTTGGACATTCTTAAACACCCATGTACAGCCTTGCTTGGAGGCTCAGATTAGGCCACTGCTTCCTGATGTGTGCACACTGGATTATTATTTTTTTTAAGATGCTCAACAGCCATTCAAGCTTTGTGTTTCCTGTGGGGAATGCAGCTATGAAAACAAACAAACAAGAAAACCCTCAACCATCGCTATTGTTGCTTAAAGCACGGAACTGTTCTTATCCCATCTTTGGCACGCACGTCAATGTTGCACTTGGCCATTTTCCACTTTGAGGAGTTGCAGCAGTAGAGTGTGATTGTAGGAACATGTTTTAGGGAAGAGGGGAAGGTCTATTGCTGGAGAAACTGTGCTGCATTAAATGATTAGGTCATGAATTTATGCCATGCTTTGAATAGCCTTGCTAACATTTACAACATGAGCCTCTCAGTGATTATTAAGAGATGTTAACGACTCACAATGGTATTTTAAATTGCTACAATTAATCCCCTGGAGAAAATTCATCTTTTTAGCTGTAAAGGTAATTATGCCTCCAAGTAACTCATGACTATGAAAGAGAGGACTAACAAGGACACCTGAAATTTCAGTAATCTGAAGTAGATAGCCTACTGTACAATATTCTTGCACAAGTAGTCATTAAATGGCTTCTTATGCCATAGGCTTGTGGCATATCTGAGTACTTTGTTACGATAAAGCTCTTACTGTGGCCTCCTTCTGTGGAAATTCTTTATTTCCCGTCAGGTTTCTTAGGACATGCTTTATGGAGCCCATTTCTTTTACCCAGGTGCTATTTTTCTAGAAAAAGAGGTGCCAGAACTCACCATGAACACCTCCCTTTTTCCCTTTTATAATGGCAATGGCACCCACCTGAGAAGCGCTGGAACTGAGCTCTGGTGAGTTCCAGCTGAAAAGAAGCCCTGTTTTTTTCTTAAAGCACAGGCAACCCTTTTGCCAGCATGGACTGGTCTGCTAGGGAAAGTGGGGCACCACCTCATTCTGCCCTCAGCCAGCCCCTTATTTACATCCTGTCCATGGGGCAGCCATGGCTATTAGCTTCCCCCTCCTTAGTCTCAGAAAGCTGCTCTCCTTCACAGGAAGGCCTGGGTTGCGTGCTGGTCTCGCACTCTCCTACCCTTAGCAGGGGTGTGACGAGTCCCCCACGTCATTGGGGAGTCCCGGCCCACATCATGGCTGCAGCCAACCAATCCAGCTGTGTGGTTTGCCGCAGTGAAGGCCAGGAGCTCTTCCTTCAGCTTCCTGCTCCTGCAGATCTCCCGCCCTCCCACCCTTTCTTCTTGCATTCGACACCTTGACCTTGCTATAGACCTTGGTGGTTGCCCGTTGAAGGGGAATTTTCCCACTTGGCAGATTGGCACCAGCCACTTGGTTTTTGCCTACCTCGTAGCAAATCGTCACAACTTTGTAAGGTTTGGCAGTTAGGCATTGGAAAAGCTTGGTTGATAGGAGGGGAGGCTGTGGCCATCACCTGCCCCTCCCTTATAAGGGTATTTCGTTAAAGGAATCCAGGGGTCGTAGTTCCTGTCGAAGCCTGGGTAGAGGCTAGGGCCATGGCACAACCTCTCCGGTGACCCTGAGTGGAGTTCTGAGTTGATGTACATCAACAAGGCTCCCCCTACTGCTGGTTAACCCTTGAGAGACTCTCTGCATGGCAGGCAGGAGTCAGATATAATTGGTTCAGGTCCAATGCCTAAGCCAATACCACTCACAGTCCATAACCAATAAAGTTGTGGCCTTGATTAGCCCATTAACCTAAAATACTGCTGTCAACATGTTTTATTCATTAAATGGGGGGGGTGTTTGAGGGGCCTTGACGCGCAACTGAGCAAGGAGGAGGACTATGTGGACTAAGTTAGAATGAGATGGCTCTGCCTGCCATTGACTCCGACTCCACAGAACCCCATAGGTCTAAACAAGAAGAGCTGTGCAGCTTTTCAATAAAGGGAATAGGCACCAAATGGTTATTGGCACAGTCACCAGGGGTGATGTGTATATAAAGGATATGAGGAATTGGCATTCTGATTGTAAACACCTTTATGTGAATGTTCCATCAATTTCAGCATGGAACTTACTTCCTAGTAAGTGTATTCGCAACTAGTAAGGTTTTGTACTCACAGAAAAGCTTTGTGAATGATTACCATGAAATACACGGACATGAGTGTTTTATTGATTTCTTTGCAAACCCATTTGCACCCCCTAACAACAGCCCTCAAGGTGGCTTGCAATTAAAATGATGATTTGCACAACTAATACAATGAAATATGACAGCACAGAACAGAAATATTAAACACATTAAAACCAAAAGCAACACAGCAAGAGGAATATTCAGCAAAAGCCAATAGCCCGACTAAATAAAAACATCTTAACATTACAATTGAAAGTCATGAGTCATTTTTTCCACACAACTTGCTTGGTGATTATTTTGGGGTGATGTTTTCATTTTGTTGCCAAGGGTTTTTCCCCCTAAAGGATAAGGTATTAATGAGCTTTTATAAAATAAAACAGAAAAATAAAGGCTTGACTTGAATCAAATGGGATCCAGCTAATGGAATCATCTCTGAATCAGATGGATGATGCTACCAGCATGGGTAAGTTGTGGTGCAAGGAAATGGGAGAACACAGAAAGATGGGTGGAGATGGGTCATGATAAAAATATTAGTAATTTTGTTGAGGTACTTAGTAATTTGAAAGCAAAACATGCAGTAAACTATTTATCCCCCCTCCCGTTTCTCTAAACAACCAAATTACAGAGTTTTCAAGCCAATTCTCTACCTGATTCAAATATTCATCTGAATTACAAACTCTGTTTAAAAAGAAACAATTACTATATATGCAAATGCAACTAGACATTATTGACAGAAACATGTTTCTGACGTGTTGTGTTAAGCCCATCTTATAACTGAGTATTGCTGAACCTGTTCCTCATAAAATAAGCTAAAATATTTTTCACTCAGTTTTCAGCCTTAAGATTCCACATCTCATGGCAATATTTAAGAGGAAACATTGGACACAACGAAGCAGGTGAAAAGGCTAACTGTGTCTCAAGTCACCTGCATGGGGTGTTGGGTCTGCTAAAGGTAAAGGTAAAGGTAAAGGGACCCCTGACCATTAGGTCCAGTCGTGGCCGACTTTGGGGTTGTGGCGCTCATCTCGCTTTATTGGCCAAGGGAGCCGGCGTACAGCTTCTGGGTCATGTGGCCAGCATGACTAAGCCGCTTCTGGAGAACCAGAGCAGTGCACGAAAACGCCGTTTACCTTCCCGCTGGAGAGGTACCTATTTATCTACTTGCACTTTGACATGCTTTCGAACTGCTAGGTTGGCAGGAGCAGGGACCGAGCAACAGGAGCTCACCCCGTCACAGGGATTCGAACAGCCGACCTTCTGATTGGCAAGACCTAGGCTCTGTGGTTTAACCCACAGCGCCACCTGCATCCCTGTTGGGTCTGCCGGATCAGACCAAAAAGCCATCCTGCTTTCTACAAATGGCAAGCAGATGCCTAGGGAGAACCCGCAAGTAGGATAGGAAAGCAATAGCTTTCTCCTGGTGTCGCTCCCAATAAATGGTACTCAGAAATATGCTGCCTCTGAATCTGATGCTTACCTCTAAAGATCTGATCTGCAGTACATTGCTGCATTGAAATAGCATGTTTACTTTTAAAGAGCTGACACAGGAGCAGAGATATAAATAGCTCCTAGTCACATCATTATCAATTTATGAAAGAAATTGTGCTCGGAGAAACTCAACTGCTATCTTGCCTGTATGAAAACTACAAGACCCAGATTTTCAGCACGTGTATTTTGGAAGAGGTAGCGCAGCAGCTCAGAGATGATCAGGAAAAGAGACCAATTGAATTTTAAAGAAAAGGCACAGCAGTTCAGCTGTATTTATAGTTCTAAAGAATACAGATTCAGTGGAGGATTATCAAAGTGCAATTCCATGCAGGGAAAAATACTTTGTGCAGAAAGATAGTTCCTGGTGTGCAGATCACAACTAGAAGGAAGTGGGCATATTTATCAGTCTGTCCATTTTTCATCCTCTGTCCCGTGGAGTCACTTCAGATTTCAGGGGTGAACCTAGGAAGCTGCCTTATACTGCATCAGACGATTGCGCTATTTCATTCAGCATTGTCTTTATGGACCACCAGCTGCTCTCCAGAGTTTCTGTCCTGGAGATGCTGAGGACTGAACTGGAGATGTTCGATCAGTAAGTTACGGCCCTTGCCCAGAGAGGTAATATTCAGTCACTCACTGCAGATACTGAGGCTGTGTAAAGGAGAAAGGTGGACTTCTGAAGGCTGATCACTTTTGTGGCCTGAAAATATACGTAGAGGGGGCAGGACAAACTGACCCTTACCTCTGTCAAACTGAAATGTTACTCTTGCCAACGTCTCTTTTTTCTCCGCCTGGCACATCAGCTGAAAAACCAGTTTCAGTTAAACATACAACTGAAGTGATGAACTAGTGTGGTGTAGTGGTTAAGAGCAGTGGACTCGTAATCTGGTGAACTGGGTTCGCTTCCCCGCTCCTCCACATGCAGCTGCTGGGTGACCTTGGGCTAGTCACACTTCTCTGACGTCTCTCAGCCTCACTCACCTCACAAAGTGTTTGTTGTGGGGAAGGAAGGGAAAGGAGATTGTTAGCCGCTTTGATACTCCTTAGGGTAGTGATAAAGCGGGATATCAAATCCAAACTCCTCCTCCTCCTCTTCTTCTAATGCTTCAAGGGATATTTTGCAGAATTTCCCGTAAATACATGTCATTTTACCGTATTTTTTGCTCTATATCGTATTTTTTGCTCTATAAGACTCACTTTTTCCCTCCTAAAAAGTAAGGGGAAATGTGTGTGCGTCTTATGGAGCGAATGCAGACTGCGCAGCTATCCCAGAAGCCAGAACAGCAAGAGGGATTGCTGCTTTCACTGAGCAGCAATCCCTCTTGCTGTTCTGGCTTCTGAGATTCAGATTTTTTTTTTTTAATGTTTTCCTCCTCCAAAAACTAGGTGCACCTTATGGTCTGATGCGTCTTATAAAGTGAAAAATACGGTAAATGCTGTGGGCCTTTTAAATGCTTTGATGGGGTTCTTTTTTGTCATTGTTATTATTGGAGTAATGCCATAGGGCAAAAAGAAAAAAGAAAGAAAAAAGGTCTCTTGTCCTCTAGCTACTTTCAACTCGCGGGAGATTGTTCCAAGAAGAGATGTTTGCCAGAGTTTGTATCCATATCATTCAGATCAATGTTGCATCTCATGGCAATATTTAAGAGAAAATGTTGAACACAACAAAGCAGTAGAAACAGCTATCTGCTGTCTCAACTCACCTGCATGAGATTACAGAATCAGAGTTGGAAGGGACTCCCAAGGGTAATCTAGTCCAGGCTTCCTCAACCTCAGCCCTCCAGATGTTTTGAGACTTCAATTCCCATCATCCCTGACCACTGGTTCTGCTAGCTAGGGATCATGGGAGTTGTAGGCCAAAAACATCTGGAGGGCCGAGGTTAAGGAAGTCTGATCTAGTCCAACACCCTGCAATCTCAGACGAAATACAGATGTAAAAGAGCCAAGGGGGGACAGACGATGGTCTATCTTGTTATTAAAGAAATTTTACTAAATACTTTCCCCCAGAAATCTTAGGGCATTCCCACCACATGTGTTTATAGGTTCCAACTACTTGGCACTCCCTCTAGCACATGGGTGAACTACCTGGTTGTAGGAAAGAGAGCTGCCTCAAAAGATGCCAACCACAGGCTACTTTTAGTGACGTCTACAGTGGTACCTCGGGTTAAGTACTTAATTCGTTCCAAAGGTCCGTTCTTAACCTGAAACTGTTCTTAACCTGAAGCACCACTTTAGTTAATGGGGCCTCCTGCTGCTGCTGCACCGCCAGAGCACAATTTCTGTTCTCACCCTGAAGCAAAGTTCTTAACACGAGGTACTATTTCTGGGTTAGCAGAGTCTGTAACCTGAAGCGTATGTAACCCGAGGTACCAGCTGACAAAGACTTAGCCCATAACCCGTTCCACAGTTCTTCCAATGGAGCATTCCAGTTAAGCTCTCACCAGAGCCTTTGAGCTTGGTCAGAACCGAAAGAGACATTTATTAGCATTTTGTACAACAGGGAGACTAATCCCTTGAGATAGGTTGTAAGCCTCTTGACCAGTTGTTCAAACAGGGTCATTGCTGATGGCATCCCTTTTCATTTGTGAGGACAAAAGGAAGGACCACAGCTGACAGTCCATAGCCAGGGGAGGCTGCCTATTACCTATGGAATTGCCATATGCCCACTATAGACAAAGCATCCTCTGCATAAAAATCCAGCAAACAGCACAGATGACTGTGTGTTGCTTTCACACACCGGGGTTATCAAATGTAATTTACAGTTCTTATATGAATAAGGTAACTTATGAATTCCCCCTTCGGCAGCAGGAGATCAACCTTGCAAATCTTTTAATGCAAAACTGAGGCACAGCTATTCAATCAGTCATGTTTACTGATGTATTTTCACCCAACAGGTTAAAAAAAGAACACAGTGGAACCACATTATAAATCATCTGCAGATGAAAGCAGATCATTAGAAACATGTACTTCCCAAGAGCAGAGGCACCAGGCACGAAGCTGACGTCCAAGACTGATCTCAGAAGGCAGTACAAGGGAAAACAAAATGGCGTGAGTGGAAGGCAGAGCAAGGCAAGGCTATCAACAAAACAATTGACTTCCTCCTCCTCCTTGGTCTTCAGAAGGAGACTTGCTTTGCTACACAGTTGGCTGGTTTTAATTACAGTATTATCCTGCTGCCGTGGTTTTCTTGTTGCTCCCATTTCTTTTAGTTTTCTGTTATCAGTTATGATAGCGGTGGTCATATATTTGTGTGTGTTTTAAACAAAACTATAGTAAGCCAGCTAGGGCCAATATCTCATGAGATTCTTTCCAGCCAACTAACAATAGGGGAAAAGAGATGCTGAAATAGCTGTTCACTGTTGGCTCCGCTTTTTCTCTCTTGATCTGTGGTTTTGGCAAGACGGCACTTAGGATCACTTCCAAGTGAGCAATTTTCTTCAATGAGCTCAAAACTTTTATGGGGCCAGGTCACCCTTCCCAGGCCCCATCCCTTCCTCAAGGGTTAGAAGGCCTCAAAGGGAAAGGCCTCAGGCTCAGAGCTCAGTAGTTCTACATGAGAAGAGCATTGTTGGATCAGACCAAATTCCTGGATAATCCAGCATGCTGTTTCCACAGTGGCCAGCCAGATGTCCATGTGAAGCCACAGCAGCAGGACAGGAGCTGAATAGCATGCCTCCACTTGTGATCTGTGGCAATTGGTATCCAGAGACCCCATACTGTATATCGGAAGTAATATATACTAGTTGTCATGATTAGTAGCAACCAACAGTCTTGTTCTCTGCTGATTTTTCTAATCCCCCTTTAAGGCCACCCAAGTTGGTGGTCATCACAATCTCCTTCATGAAGGTTCCTACAAGGATGCTGCCTGTGTTGGTGGGGCGTCCTGGGGACATGGCATAAAAGGGATTGATCACAAAGGGTGTAGGTTTGAAGGGTACAGACTCTGGAGGTCCTGACTCAGGGATCTTGGGCTACAGAGTCCCTGCGCTGCTGGGCTCCCAGCTTGGGCATGGTGTTGGGGCAGGGGTTATCCTATAGTGTTACTGGATCAGGCTGACCCCCATGAGTTGTATCCTAGGCTGTGCTCCAGGTGAGAGCTCTAATATTTTCATCCAGTGCCACTGAGCTGGTGGATCCTGCTGGATTATCCTTCTCAGAGCTCAGGCTGCTGCCTGGCACTCTTGAGTGATGCTCAAGATCTGATCTGAGAAAAGAGGGCTGACTCCGCTATTAGGCAGGGTGAGACAGCAGCCTCAGTAAGTGGGTGCTGGGTTGAGCCAGTTTGAGATGGCAGGACCACCTTCCCCCTTTCCCCTCTAAACTAGACTGCTATAAACTAGCCTATGCTGCGCTGCTCTCAGGTATCATGGAAGATGCTGACCTGTCACCAACCCAAAGTGGGGAGGGGGGAGAAGTAGGCTATATGTGAGATCCTTCTAAATCCAGGATCCAGAAAGTGTTAAAATATAAGCCAGGCAAGATTCCAGTGTTGAGGCGACTGCCTGGGCGATGGGCCATTCAGGGTAACAAAGGGGCTCTGTGTGATACAGGAAACGGGTGGAAGAAGGACAAAGCCTGAGTTTAGAGTTGAAAATGGCAGTGATGTGCCCTAGAAGTAAAACAGCGAGTAGCAGAGAGAGTCAGAGCGATGACTGAGAGCAACGCTTGGCTGCTGTTTGAATCCAAGGTTGTCGCTATGGGAGAAATAAGACCCTTTGGGGTGTTAATGTTGGCTATTTGCAGTATGGTAGCGCTGCAGAGAGCTTGCTGGGGAGACCATGCATTAAAAAGGGACTCAAAAATAACTTAAACAAGGATTTAATAAGAAAAACAAAAACTCCATTTACACTAAATACATCAACAAACCAACATGACCCAACCACCAACCCATCCCCCAGGGGAATGGGAGAGCTAGGTGCTGCTCCTTATATACTACACCCAATTGCCAACACAGCTTAATCAATACAACTCAGCAGCACCTGCTATGTTTCACAGCTGTAAAGCTGGGTCTCGTTATCTTGCTCTGGCCCCTTAAAGACATACACATCGGGTGGAACAGTGATGAACCTTTACATTTAAAGAAACCATTCAACATTTAATGCTGTGAACCCCTCCACCATAGGCTCAGGTTGTATATATGTATAACTAAACCATGGATCCTAAAGACACCAGAGTCTTGGCTGTGCCTCCAAAAGGAAACAGCAGCCTGGAGCTCCTGGAATCTCACACGGCTCGGACGGAGATTGAGGTGGCATGCAGCAACAACACTCTTAAGCTTACTGATACATGCAGCAACAGGTTAAAAAGAAGAGCGAGATGAGTATGTCAATAAGTTCCTTTCATCATGTTTTCATATATACCAAGGTGAATAGTACTTGTTATAGTTTGTGTTACTGCTGTATTAAATTCTATTATTCCAGTAGAATTGCTCAGCAATAATTTTTCTTTATGTATACACAATAGATCTTCCCCCAGTTGCATTTCTGAGCTTATCTTCTGTGAGCAATTTTGAAAATCTGCTTTTTATGAAAACCCTGCTTCACCTAAGACCGTATTTATAAAATCCAGATCTATTTCCCTATACAGTATGTTTGCTAAAGCCTGAGTGATAAAAAAAAGTGAGAACTTGATTTATTTTGGTATAAATGTCCTTCGTAGGATGTGTCAATGAATACTTTGCAGAGACAGCAATAGCAGGGAAATAAAAAGCTGTCTGGATGGCTGCGGTGACTTTGGTACAAACAGAAAACCAGACAATGATATGTGGAAACGGAGGAAAGCAAAAGAACAAAAAGAAGGTGGGAGAATTCGGAATGAGAAGGAACAGGTGTCTTTTTGTTCGAAAAGCAGAAGCAGAATAGAATAACAGAAAAAGGGAAAGGGAAAGAGTAATGACCAAAAGCTAAACTTCCATATATGTATACCAAAAGAACAGATGAGCAACTGTTTGTTCATTAGAAGGCTGATCCACAGCCAAATTACACATTAAGTAAAACCAGGCATGTAAATAAGTCCAGAGTTACCAGTGTGCAATTTTTTAACAATCATTTTAAGCAGGCTCTGCTTTCATGCTGGACATGGAGGAGGGAAGTGCAAATAATTTAAATATACATACAATACATCTCAGCACTGTACAGTGGTACCTCTGGTTGCGAACGGGATCTGTTCTGGAGGCCCGTTCACAACCTGAAAAGAACGCAACTTGAGTTTGCGCCCGCGCGGGTCGCAATTCACCGCTTCTGCGCATGACGTCATTTTGCTCGTCTGCACATGCGCAAGTGGTGAAACCCAGAAGTAACCCTTTCTAGTACTTCCAGCTCGCCGGGGGACGCAACCTTAAAATGTGCAACCTGAAGCAAACGTAACATGAGGTATGACTGTATTTCAATTTGTTCTACGACTTGGAGCCATATTTGCATCCTGTGATCAACCCACACCATTGTTTGTGATCGTGCAGCCCTTACCAAACGAATGGCATAGGTGGAATGGAAAAAAGAAGAATACAGTGGTACCTCAGGTTAAGTACTTAATTCATTCCGGAGGTCCGTACTTAACCTGAAACTGTACTTAACCTGAAGCACCACTTTAGCTAATGGGGCCTCCTGATGCTGCCGCACCGCTGGAGTACGATTTCTGTTCTCATCCTGAAGCAAAGTTCTTAACCTGAAGCACTATTTCCGGGTTAGCGGAGTCTGTAACCTGAAGTGTATGTAACCTGAGGTACCACTAAAAATCTGTATTTTGTCATAATGGAGTTAGCCTACAGATTTCTGAAGCCTGGTCTTCAGTTTGGGGCAGGCAAGGTCACCCCTTCAGAGGGTATGAATTCCGCCAAATTTCAGAAGGATCGCTGCGGTGGTTTCCCTGTAAAGTAGGTGCTACTCTTTTAAGGTGGGAATAACTTAATCTCCCTTTCTGTTTTATTGGCAACCGATCAGAAAATTGCAAACATGAAAGAAGTGCTTCTGGGTAAGAAACCCGCCAAATTACAGACAAATAAGTCCAGGGATGTTTGTTCTTTGTCTTTGATTAATTTTGTTCACTAATAAAATGAAATAAAAAACAAGTCCAGGGACTTTTGTCCTAGGCACCTTTATATTCCGTTTTGGGATGGGAAAAACGAAGAAATTCACTTTCTAGGTAAAATCATTCCTTCTGATTACAAACTTGAGCTATCAATCATGATGGAGCTCTCCTTCTGAGTCCTCTGCCCGCCACATCCCGGCATGTTCCTGAAGCTTAGAGTCATAAATTTCACTCTGGTAAATCTGCTCTTTCCCCAAGAGCACTGGGATTAGAGAGCACAGGTAAAATAATTCCCTCTGATTACAAGCTAGACCTGTCAGTCACAACGGAGTTTCCCATCTGTGCCCTCTCCCCCAAGGTGTTTAGCCTCTCTACACCCACGATCCCATCCTATTGTTGTGATCCGATAAGCTTAAAGAAATCCCACTTTCTGCAGATGCTCACCTACAGCATTTAAAAAATGTATGGATCATTGAAGTGCCTTGGTGCAACTCATGCAGAGATATTTCTTCACCACTGGCGAGCAGAATCCATCCTAATCTAGGGTTGCTGTATTTCAAAAAGTAAAATCCAGGACACCCCGAAAGTTGTTGATTCCCTCCCCGCCAAAAAACCCCCCTGCTATTTTTCGATTGACTTGCCTAAGATCCAGGACAAAGCACCACCTTTCAAAAATTCTCCCTGCCTTTGAAATCCCAGTAATGTCTGGAGAAATTTGGACATATGGCATTCTAATCTGATGTATGCCCCTATAACACCCAAAGCTGGCCAGGGCAGAAAATGCCACAAGCACCCCTTCCCGGGAGTAGAAGTACAGTGAGAATCATTTTTTAAAAATAACAATTTGCTGCCATTTCAGGTTACCCCAAACCAGCCATCTCACATTACCTAATGGCACAACTGGTATGTCTTTAACTACTCGCTGTTATACATTCCTGCTGTCTTCAGTTTTTCCAAAGAGATTGTGGTACATCTTCTCTCTGGTTTTTGATTGTATAGGCCAGGCACGTCCAACAGGTAGATAGTGATCTACCAGTAGATCACGGGACGTCTGTAGTAGATCACTGGCTCCCCCCAAAGAAGCCCAACAAGTTTGGCTCCCCTAAAAAAAGCTCAAAAACTTTTGCCTTGCACCCCCCCCCCAAAAACGGGGCTTTCCTTCTCCCTAAAGAAAGCTCAGCAACTTGGATCTGAACCCAAAAAAGGGGGGTAGATCATTGCTAGTCTTTAACTCTGTGAGTAGATCGCAGTCTCTTGGAAGTTGGCTACCCCTGGTATAGGCCCCTTGTTACACCCCCAAGCTAGCAGCTTTACTCCTTGTTTCCAGTGAAGAGCGCCAAAACTGACAAAGTGTACCGCTGTTCAGTGAAGTAAATATTCATGAAATAGAAAACTTTTAAAAGCACAAGTAGAATGCCATAGGACAATAATAACAACACACTCTCTCAAATATTTTAATAAATTGCAGAAACAGCCTACATTAACAGGCTTGCTAAGAAGCCTATTAATGGGTTTTATCAATTTTATCCACTCATGTAAGATGGGATTTGTGCTCCAGTGGAGCATTTCGTGAAAGGAAGGAGAGTTAATATACAACATTTGCAGAAAACATTATGTACAAATAAAAGGGGAAATGATGGAGTGCTAACCCAGTTTCATGATTATTTTATTTAAAACTTAAGATTATTAATGACTGGAGGGAAAATGTGACCCGTTTTCTTTTTTATCATATTTAATAGCGGTTTTAAATACGTTGTATCGTATTTCTAAATAATATATCCAAGGAAGAGTGCAAGACTAAACAAAGCAAAAGGAAGCGATTAATTTTTGCACCATTTTGCACTCTCATCATAATCTTCGTCAAGCGGATGGAATAATTTGTGCCATTCTGTGGTCCTTATTACGGAATTTGTCATTGGAATGATGTGTCAAGAGGCATTTAGAGTACATCCCATATTTTATGAATTAAAATACTGTGTCACACAGCCATGACCTTTTTAATATTCTATTTCTTTCCTCCACTGTTTGGACATTTCTCTTCCTCTCTATTCTGAAGGCGCCAAGGTTATTACAGAGAAGAAAACTGTTTGTCTGAAAAGGATTCCTCACCGATATAATTTTGCTACTGCTTTATTAAAAAGTGGCAAAGGCTACAAGGAACCAAATCAATGTAACTTGTCAATTTTCATTTTGACAAATTGATTCAGGACCTAAATTACACATGTGCCAAATCTACAGATATTTAAGCATTTCACTGTTCATAATGAGGCTGACTCTCTCAGACAAATCAGTAGTGTATTTTCCTCCAAGGTTTTAAAAGGCTTTTTTTTTTTTTTACATCCTGACTTCTCTCTTTTAAATCTCTAACTTTATTTTGATCATTTTAAGTTGGATCACATTCCGTTTTTTGTGCAGATATATTCACTACAAGCCCCTAGGAAGGAATGTAGTACAGAGATTGCCAACCTGGTGCCCACAGGCACCAGTGTACTCAACAGTATCCACTACAGTATTAGTTCTCCCAGTTTCTCATTTTTCCAATCTTAAATTCTTTTCACTGCCTTTCTACAGCAATTTGCGATTTATTTATTTTTTTAACTCCCACGAAAAGCTACATACCACCCCCAGTGTCCTGGAAAAAAACGGGACATCCACATTTTTATCACAAAAGAAAGGTGGCCATTTTGGTTACTATGATCTCATGTGATTTCACAGTGCGATTCCCACACACACACCCCTGCAAAAAAAGCTTTTTTGAGGAGAGGACTGAGATTACAGCAACTAAAATGGATTCCATGCTCTTGCAATAAAAAAAGGGGGGTGGTTTCTGGGAAGATGGCATCCTGAATTTTGGCTTCAATGTGTTTTTGTAGAGTATGAAGTTGTCCACATTTTATTGCTAATCTCTCCTAATATGCACATTTTTTTCTACGCAAACTTGCCTGATGTACACATTTTTGCAAAGTAATTTCCCCTTACAGTGTGTTTTTGTATAGCGTGTATATTTTCACTAATATAAGTATTCTTATGCAGACTTTACCTTAGCATGTGCATTTTTACACACACTACCTGACTGTTTTGGTCTGCGTATTGTTTTTGAAACAGATGATTTGGTGGGTTCAGCCTTAAATGTCAACTGAATTGAATTTCTTCCCTAGCCCTAGCTATGGGTGGATTGTGGACTGGGTTGGCAGAGATGAGTCCAGCCATGGCCACATAGGAACGTGTACATTTCTCTCACATGGCTGCCTAAATACAACTTTATACAGGGCACACAAGGAAAGTCACCTTGTGTGAGGCAACGGTGAGAATCTTCAACGAGATTCCCCAGACTGCTCCTATCTGTATTTCCCTCAGTCTTCCTTTGCAAGAGGAAAACAACAGGAATTCACTGCTGATGCCACATACGATCTTCATATAAAATCTGTCCACATTATCTTGACTTACATGTAGAGTGATAAAATGTGTCAGAGACTATATAGCCTTTTGGCTTTTCATTTTGCATATTGACTGCTTATCTCTTGACACGTCCTTTGCTGAATGTTTTAGATCTTTTGGGTATCTGGTTATTCTGGAAGTTTAAGATGTGCACGGCTCTCCGCTAAGAGAATTCATTGCCGCTGTGTTAAATACTTCATTACCCTATCACTTTGTATGCAGTTAGAGCATTGGCAATATTGGTCCCAAACAACAGCCGTTTAAAAGTAATTTCTTCTAGATGAGTCCAAATGAGAAGGCAGCTTAAGCAGATCTTTAAATCACATCAACACAGGCCTAGTTCCTCAGTACATCACACTTAATCAATGGTAAAATGCAGAGGAGGGGACATAGATAGACAAGTGAATGATCAAATGCTTGCATTTCATTAAGCAGAGAAATTGCATGAAGATGTATTTACAGACTAACATTCTCAAGGACAAACAAAAAGGAACTTGCGGAGTTACTCAAAAAAAGCAGTGAGTCTGAGAGCTGCTATGGCTCTTAGGAAAGAAGCTTCCAGAGTGTATTAGCTAGTACAGGAGGAAGGGGCAAGGGGCAAAAACATCCCCCAAAGATTGGATTTATCTTTGGAGGAGGGAGCAGAAAAGTTCTAACCGTTTTGGAGAGATGGTCTTTGTTACGTACTGAGTTGAACAGGATCCAAAAGGCAGCAGTCTGATTGGTCCTAGAACAATAGGATTCAGAATGCAGCAGTCTGATTGGTCCTAGAACAATAGGGTCCAGAATGCAGCAGTCTGATTGGTCCTAGAACAATGCAACAGTATGCTTGGTCTGCAGGAGCCACCCAATCCAGCTCCAGGTGGAAGTGAATCCGCAACCTGATTGGCCTACAGGAGAATCCCAGAATTAGCCAATCACGTGCGGCCCATTGTGTAAATAATGTATATAAAGCAGATATTTTGGGGGAACTTTCATTCCTCACTACTATGAGCTGGATAAAGAGCATGAAATCCACACTCGACTCCGAGTATATTTCAGTCTTACATCCAAGTGTCCCTATTTTCCAGGGACATCCCTGATTTAGAGAAGCCATCCCGGTTTCTGATTTGATCCCAGAATGTCCCACTTTTCCCTAGGATGTTCCTATTTTCACCAGAGAAATGTTAGAGGGTATGGAGTTTTCCGACCCCTGAGTCGTCCGAAGGCAATCCTGTATAGAGAAGCTTTTTTAATGTTTAATTTTGTATCATGCTTTTATAAATGTTGGAAGCTGCCCAGAGTGGCTGGGGCAACTTAGTAGGATGTGTGGGGTATAAACGGTAAAATTATCATTATGGAATAGGACGTCCCTATTTTCATCAGAGAAATGTTGGAGGGTATGGTCTTACTCACTGCTATTTTTCTAGAAAAAGAGGTGCCGGAACTCACCATGAAAACCTCCCTTGTTTTCTTATAATAACAATGGCGCCCACCTGAGTTCTGGCCAAAAAAAAGCCCTGGTCTTACCTTTAAATACAAGGCAGTTCTGGGTCCTTTTTTTCCACTCAATAACAAGCAGGGTGGAGAAGCCTCACCACCAGTTCAAGTAATAGCTTTGCTGCCCTCAACCACCCCTCCATATTTCTGGAGCCGATTGCCCAGAGATCGATACTACATGTTCTTTCCAGGGGTATTCTATCCCAAGAATGTGGCTCGGCTGCTGAGAGCAGTTAAGTCACTTCTTGAAATGGTTAAGGGAATTATTATAGGGAAGGTCACTATCCCTGAAAATATTTGTCCTACATCTAGCATGGACTCTTCCCACACACAGTGAAGACTACCTCAATCCATATTTTCAAATTAATTGTTAGCCTGCTTTTCAGATGAATTTTGTCTTTCAAAGTAAGGTAAAGGTAAAGGGACCCCTGACCATTAGGTCCAGTCATGGCCGACTCTGGGGTTGTGGTGCTCATCTCGCTTTATTGGCCAAGGGAGCAGGCGTACAGCTTCCGGGTCATGTGGCCAGCATGACTAAGCCGCTTCTGGCGAACCAGAGCAGTGCACGGAAACGCCGTTTACCTTCCTGCCAGAGCGATACCTATTTATCTACTTGCACTTTGACGTGCTTTCGAACTGCTACGTTGGCAGGAGCAGGGACCGAGCAACGGGAGCTCACCCCATCGCGGGGATTCGAACTACCAACCTTCTGATCGGCAAGTCCTAGGCTCTGTGGTTTAACCCACAGCGCCACCCATGTTCCCGTCTCTCAAAATACCTTGCGTCAATAAGAGAAACACGCATATACACACAGTCCTGTCTTTTAGGCTCCACAGGCCAGAATTAGCCTCATTAACAACAAACTACGAACCCCAAAATCTGGAATCCCCTTAAAACTCTCTCACCCTCTCGCGTGCACCCAAACCTAGAAGGACTGACCTTCCTGCATAGACCATTGTAAAAAAAACAACAACTGGTGTCTGAGTTTGCTTGTTTTTCTTCCTCTCTCCCAATCCATATGTGTGTGTTTACTTGTTTATACCTGCCTTTCAGGATACAAAGGCTTACAAGTAACAAAGATATATTAATAAAACAGCAATGTTAAAGCAACAATTTGTTAGGATCTTTCCCACAAGGCAGCTGGAGGTAGACGGCCCTGTTAGGAGGCAAGCCAGCGGTCTTTGCCTCTTCTCATTCTCTCTCTTTTGTGCTGTGTTTTTTTGTTTGTAAGCCTGAGGACAGCAGCAATCTTATTATTGATCTTTCTAAGCTGCTGTAAGGAGCTTCCCACCCCATCCCCCAAGCTGGTAAAAATGCTGGGTCAATATGTAAAAAGGTCACTAGGGGCTGGACGCCTTGTGGGAGGCAGATGGGACATGGCTTGGCTCTTGTTGATGCCACAGCTAAAACAGATGTTGAAGCCTTTCCCCAGCCCTGTAAGGTTCCTGCCACCACTGCTGCTGTCTTTATGAGAACTAAAGGGAGGCGGGCGGTGCTGTGGTCTAAACCACTGAGCCTCTTGAGCTGGCCGATCGGAAGGTCAGCATTTCAAATCCCCATGACGGAGTGAACTCCTGTTGCTCTGTCCCAGCTCCTGCCAACCTAGCAGTTTGAAAGCACACCAGTGTGAGTAGATAAATAGGTACCACTGTGGCAGGAAGGTAAACGGCGTTTCCCTGCACTCTGGTTTCCGTCACGGTGTCCCGTTGCACCAGAAGCGGTTTAGTCATGCTGGCCACATGACCCGGAAAGCTGTCTGTGGACAAATGCCGGCTCCCTTGGACTGGAAAGTGAGATGAGCACTGCAGCCCTATAGTTACCTTTGACTAGACTTAACTGTCCAGGGGTCCTTTACCTTTTTACCTTGATGGGAACTACTCATAATGAATGGTTTCTCACCCAACTGTGAGCTTATAATATAACTTTCTTCCACTTCTCTTTTTATTGAATTTTCTGCATAACCACAAAAAGCATACGATGGGTTTTTAGCCAATTCCCCACCCTCTGTTGCCTTCTCCTTGTCTAGAGATTTTTAATGCGTAAAAGGCATATTCATATTTCATGTTGAACTGCTGTGGCTGCTGTTGCACATATGATCTTCCTGTTGAACGCAGAGAATAAACAGCATATCTCCAAATATCATTATCTCTAGCCAATAGTCTTCCATGTGATTTGATTTTGTGACTTCATTGTTTCAAAGCAATTTCCCAGATTGAATCTTAAAAGGATTGTAAAAGAAGGAGCCGTTTGGATTATGTATGAATACACCTACTGTACTTCTGAGCACATGACTTGCAAGATTTGTATGCAGAATTTTTTTATTACATTTTCTTTTATAGCACATTCCCTTATGAATAAAGATTTCTAATGGTGGGATATATCTTATTAAAATAAACAAACACACTCTGTCTACGTGGTTATGAGTGCACAAATGCACCCGCTTGTTCTTAAAAAGAAAACCACTGCCATGTTTGAGACTACCAAGGAAAAACTAAAGCAATCTTGAATGCATCTGAAGTTTTGCATTTGGGCGGGGGGCGGAAGGACTATAAAATATTATCGGAGCAATCCTAAATGAGGTCAGGGAGTCCACACCATCAAATATATTTTTGTTGGTGGAGTGGATGGGGTTTTTGTTCCTACTCAAGTTCCAGGCTGACAACTTCTGGCATGACAGAGCCCCTTCAATGGTGAAACTTCTCTCTGCTGGTCGAGTTCAGCAAAGAGGCACCAACATGCTAACCTAACCCCTTCTAGCATCAATTTTGGGGGATCAGGATTGTGCTGTGTGTTCCATACAGGGGAAAAAAACTTAACAGAACGTACCGGTATTTGAAATTCCAAGACCCTTGTTCTCAATGAAGTTCTTTTCAAGTCAGGGCCAGAAACAACAACTTGAGCAAAGTAATATTTCCGCAAATAAAATGTTAATGGAAGGTAACTGTTTTCCTTGTGATGTTCTGCAGCTATTGGCCATAATAGTTTCAGAACATAACAGGGACGCAGGTGGTGCTGTGGTCTAAACCACTGAGCCTCTTGGGCTTGCCAACTGGAAGGTCGGTGGTTTGAATGCCTGTGACGGAGTGAGCTCCCCTTCTTCGGTCCCAGCTCCTGCCAACCTAGCAGTTCGAAAGCACGCCATTGCAAGTAGATAAATAGGTACCACTACGGTGGGAAGGTAAATGGCATTTCCCTGCGCTCTTCCGTTGTGCCAGAAGTGGTTTAGTCATGCTGGCCACATTACCCAGAAAGCTGTCTGTGGACAAACGCTGACTCCCTCAGTTTGAAAGCGAGATGAGCGCCGCACCGCATAGTCGCTTTTGACTGGACGTAACCATCCAAGGGTCCTTTACTTTTATTGGCCACAAACATGGACCTCTTGGCGATGGACATTCCAAAGCTTGGCCATTGCCACCAATAAATACTTGTTCCATGCCACAGACCTACAGGCATTCAGATGGCAAGGAGGGATCTCAAAGATGATGCAAGGATCTTGCAATCCTGCAAACTTTTCAAGCCAATCCTGCAACCCCGATAATATGTACAATCAAGAATCATAGAATCATAGAATCATAGAGTTGGAAGAGACCACAAGGGCCATCGAGTCCAACCCCCTGCCAAGCAGGAAACACCATCAGAGCACTCCTGACATATGGTTGTCAAGCCTCTGCTTAAAGACCTCCAAAGAAGGAGACTCCACCACACTCCTTGGCAGCAAATTCCACTGTCGAACAGCTCTTACTGTCAGGAAGTTCTTCCTAATGTTTAGGTGGAATCTTCTTTCTTGTAGTTTGGATCCATTGCTCCGTGTCCGCTTCTCTGGAGCAGCAGAAAACAACCTTTCTCCCTCCTCTATGTGACATCCTTTTATATATTTGAACATGGCTATCATATCACCCCTTAACCTCCTCTTCTCCAGGCTAAACATGCCCAGCTCCCTTAGCCGTTCCTCATAAGGCATCGTTTCCAGGCCTTTGACCATTTTGGTTGCCCTCCTCTGGACACCTTCCAGTTTGTCAGTGTCCTTCTTGAACTGTGGTGCCCAGAACTGTGCCAGATAATCAAAAGACAGAGTTGTGAGTGTATGAACTTTGAAGTCAGAACAATCTTTGGAAGGAAGATCTCTGAAGCACTTCATGGTGCAATGTGAAGTGTCACCTTGGTCCCGTTCCACTGTTTCTCTGTGCTACTAAGCTGGATCTGCCCATAGTAAGACACAGCAACAACATTTGTAACTATATCCCCGCAGAACATGTGTGAATGTGTTGTATGGCCGAGAGCTCTTTAATAAATGGAAATTAGTAAATAGTTTTGAAAGCTGGGACTTTGTTTCTGATCCCTCCTCTGATCCCAGAGAGCATTTATAACAATGTTGACCATTCATTATTTTCTCACACACCCATTTCCCCCCGTTTATGGATACAGTGGTATCTTGGTTTTCGAACATCTCCATTGATGAACATTTCGGTTTTCAAACGCCATAAACCCAGAAGTAAATGCCTCAGTTTTCAAATATGCCTCGGAAGTCGAACATGCCATGCAGCTTCTGTACTGAGTTTTCCGTATTGAGGCTTCCGTGTTGAGTTTTCGGTTTTTGAACGTTTCAGAATTCGAACGGTCTTCCGGAACGGATTACGTTCAAAAACCAAGGTACCACTGTATTTGTTATTGCATTATTGCAGTGGTTGCCAATATGGTCCCTCTGGATTGTTTGGACTACAATTCCCATCAACGCCTGCCAGCATGGCCAACGGTTGGGATGATGGGATATGAAGTCCACAACTTCAGATGGGCACCACATTGTATATATATTTCACCTGTGTCTGAACAGACTTGGAAGGCAGACCATTACAGCAGAAATTTTAGAGGTTAATAAAGCAAGGGTGACTGTAGGGGTCACAGTTGAGTCCAGCATACGGTTCCGTCTAATTTGTTGAAATTGCTAATGCACAGGTGGTGGTAATAAGGTCTCTGCTCTTTAGTGTATTATTCATGATTTTTTTATTTTTAAAAATAGACACCAACTAATTAAATAGCTCTTATACTGAAACAGCCTATAATCTTTCAAATGATCATGGCAGGGTTTCGTGGAAAAATGCTGGGGTATAATAAGGGCAAAAAGAATGCCTGAATGCCAAAACTTCTTTTTTTAACCCAATTAGTTGAAAAGTTGTAGAAATGTGGATTCTGTTTCAAATGATGGATTAGCAAGTCGGAAAGATTTGCACAGTATCAATACCATAGCAGCAAACACACACACACACACACACACACACACACACACAACTCCCAGAGAAATGTAACAGGAAATTAAGCACAAATTGATTCCACAAATTAATGTACATAAGGACATGCTGAATAATTTAGCAAATCGATATGAATAATCTGAGTAATTGATGGGTATAGAGGCAAAGTGCTATGTAGGTTAAAGTTTAATACAAACCTATTTAGTGACCTGCTCAGTAGCAATAATTGTTGAATTCTAAATGTGTGAATAATAGAGAGGTAGTTGCAGTGTAGTTGAAGGAGAAAGACAAGGAGGAGACATGGAGGTCACAAAGTGGAATGCAGCAATATCCATGCTAAAATGTTTCAAATACGCTTGCTAATTAATGCAAGCAAAAATTGCACCAAAGTATTTTAAGGTATGAGGCATGGTTTTTAGCAGGGCTAAGAATAGTTACTATAAATGTTTTAGAGTATTTGCTCATAGACAAGGAATGGAATGTTAGCAAATAGAAAGTAAATGTAATTTGCACCTCTTTGAATTTTAATTTAATGCAAATATAGGCTTCTGTTTACTCTGAAGTGAGCTGATTTTTCAAATAAGTTCCCCACCACCACCACCACCACACACAGATGCAAATACCAATGTGCTGTCGCCTTAAAAGACAATGAAACGAGAGGACTAAACTGAAGGCTGTTGTCCTATGGGAATAATGCAAAGCAACAGCATCCCTTTGTATTCATTGGAACTTCACTTGAGAGGTGGTGCTCTGGTTTTTATTGGGCTCTTCTTAGCAATATACGGGTTTAGTTGGCCTTTGCAGAAAAAAACCCCTCATAGGGCAGTGATTCCCAATTACCTAAGTACTGCAGACCCCCTGTTTTTCAAAAACGAAGCCACAGACCCCTACTTTTTTAAATTTTAATATCTCAGTGGTAGCTTTTGTTACATAAAAGGTGCCACAGACAGACCCCTTCAGGCGAGTTTTGCCGTCTCCCTGTGGTCTGCAGATCACCAGTTGGGAACTGCAGTCATAGGACATACCCTCCAAGTGCCCCAAATAGGCTGGGATAGTCATGAAAAACCTTAAGCCAGCGGTTCTCAACCTGTGGGTCCCCAGATGTTGTTGGACTACAACTCCCATCATCCCTGAGCTCTGGCCTTGCTAGCTAGTAGTTCAACAACATCTGGGAACCTACAGGTTGAGAAAGGCTGCGTTAAGCCATTGAGGCTTCTCACTTGGTCACACAGAGTCCCAAATTCCCTCAGCCAGCAGGCGGCATTGGGAGGAGGTGTGAGGTCTCCTTCCCAAAGCCTTGTGAGCACTTACTAGGCTTTGGGAAGAAAGCAGGTGGACTCTAGGACCCTGACAGAGTCCTCAGACCACCTTCTCAAAGCCAATAGGTTTCTTAGGGAAGGTAAAGTACAGTCATCCCATCACTTAAGCACTCCAGCTCTCCTTTGCCACCTGTAGCAGTGTAGGAAGGAAAAATATCCCCTCTCCATTTGGCACGCAGATGGAAGTAAGGGGTCACACGTCCATCTCCTCCCTGCTCACAGAGCGCTGGAGGGGTAGGTGGGAGGAACCCAGAGAAGGAGCGACTCCAGGCAAAAGGGGCGGCTACCCCTTTAAGGAATTGACACTGATGCAGAATAGATGACGATGTGGGTTAAACCACAGAGCCTAGGACTTGCTGATCAGAAGGTCAGCGGTTCAAATCCCCGCGACGGGGTGAGCTCCCATTGTTTGGTCCCTGTTCCTGCCAACCAAGCAGTTCGAAAGCACGTCAAAGTGCAAGTAGATAAATAGGTACCGCTCCGGCGGGAAGGTTAACGGTGTTTCCGTGTGTTGCTCTGGTTCTCCAGAAGCGGCTTAGTCATGCTGGCCACATGACCCGGAAGCTGTCTGCTGACAAATGCCGGCTCCCTCGGCCAATAAAGCGAGATGAGCACGCAACCCCAGAGTCGGTCACGACTGGACCTAATGGTCAGGGGTCCCTTTACCTTTACCTATTTCCATCTGAGGAATGTCAGAGTGTATGATAGGGCAACTCCATCGCTGAAGCAGTCCTAGGGCAGAGAGTAGCTCACATGGTGCCTCCCGGATGTCAGACTGCAGTTCCCATCATCCCCGATCAGTATGGCTAATAGCCAGGGAAGATGGGAGTTGTAGTACAATAACATGTGGAGAGCATTATGTTGGCTATGCATCCCAGGAAGTTGTCCCAGGTGGGGTGGGGGAGAGCCTGTAGCTGGGTACAAGAGGCTTCTGTGCCCAAACTTGTTTCTAAATCCCCATTTCAGCAACACAGTCCAGCCGTGAAATCTCTTTCCCACTTTCAATCCATAAGCTACTTTTAAGACTTGGCAGAGACTTCAAAAGCTACCGGTGGCTTTGGATAGTTTGAGTGCCGTTCATCAAAGAAAGGGGAAAACACAGGTGTGCTAAATATATGAATATGTCTTTTGTAGAGTGATCCATACAATGAGCTTTTAGGAAGCGGACAATGATGTTGATGATGGATTCCACATATTAGTTGCTTGTTGCCAAGGTGTCCAAGCAATTGGATATTTAAAAATGAAGAAATACATTAGACAATAAAACAATTCATATAAAATATCGATATTCTAATATAAACATCTACACACACAACACACAACACACACACACTGCGTAATAGCTAGCCTACAGGAAGCCTTGGTAGCTACTAACATCAAAATTAATTGGGTCCATCAAAAGCCTGGGGTAGGGAAGATAAATCTTTACCTGATGTTGAGAAGACCTCACTGTGGAGAACATGTCACAAATGGGGAGCCACCACTGAGAGGGTCCCGGCTGATATTCCACATGCACGAATAAGGCTAAGCAAAATGATAGCCACCTGGTTTGCTTCATAAATCCTAGGAACTCCAGCACTTCAGTGAAACATGCAGGAAGGTGCCTTGTACCAGGTCAGGCTATGCGTCCCACCTAGTCCAGTAGTCTCTATGCTGACACGCAAAAGCTCTCATCGCCTGCTGCCTGAGCGTTTTAAATGATGATGCCAGGAGTCGAACCCAAGGCCTTCTGCATGCCAAGCACGCACGCACGCACTGCAACTGAGCTATCAGCATGGATTTTGCTGACTGCACTTGGCTTCTGCAAAGAGGTAATTGCCCTCCTTAGCACATCTGTTGGCAGAACCAGGCCCTCATTTATTAATGAAGAGCAGATGGGTTCTGCGTGGGGGTGGGGAGAAGCCAGACAGGTGTGCTCAAGTCCCTTGATTACCTTGCTGACACGGTGAGAAAAGGGATTTCTATAATTCATTAAAATGCTTGACACTTGTGTCACAGAGCAGATTCTCTCCTAAGCAAAGTCAGGTGGCTCAGCAAGGAAGAGGAGCCACTCAAACAAACAGAATCCTGCCAAGGCAGTGCACTGAGACTATATAGGAAGCAACGTGTTTTAAGTTATATTGGGAGTTGTGTACCTGCTTAGTCTGCTGACCGGGTGCTGCTAATTGTAGATGGGCAACTTTGAAGTTTCTGCCCCCTCTTTCTGTGGTTCCTTGCACGTTGAGGTCCCCAAGACACCACAAATAAAACACAATGACACTTGATTTTTGCTTAAGGTTTTTGGCATAATTTTGGCCACAACTTTATTAAAATTACAGCAATGTGAGTGGTTGCTTAGGCATTGGTAGAGACTAAATGACCCCGCACGGGGAGAGCTCTGACATTCGCACCCCCCGCGAAGTCAGAAAGGGTAAGTCACCTGGGGAGAGAGACGGGACTGGGAACCATGCCTCACCTCTCCCCAGAATGCTCCCAGGGGCTCTTGCGTGGCCCTGGCCCCTTGCCAAGGGGTTCGGACAAAAGCATGGGGAGCCTCTGAGTTCCTTTAATGGAAAACCCTTGAAGCAGCAGCACTTTTGGAGGAGCAGGCACAGCCAAATCCATACCCCTCCACCAACCAATTCCCAGACCAATGCCTAACCGCAACCTTACAAGTTGTGACGATTTGCTACGCAGTAGGCAAAAACCAAATGGTGCCAGTCAATCAGCCAAATGGACAAAATTCCTACCGGGCCCCTGCCCCAAAGCAGACGACCCCATGGCAGGCATAGCAAGGTCAAGCAAACAGCCTAACATTAGGAAGGGAGGGCGGGTGATCCGAAGTAAGCAGCAAAAGAGGAAGTTCCTTGCTGCAAGCATTGTATTTAACAAACAGGGCTGTCAATCAATAAATGGCAACATATAAATCTCCCCGGTAACAGCCCGCCCCTGTTTAAGGATGGCCAAACTCTTTTGCCCAGCAACAGCGTGGTGTCTTGTCAGCCCCCACTGCAACACGTGGTCTCCATGAAGGAGAACACGCTTTATCTTTAAACCAGACCTGAAGCCTTCAAACAGATGGAACCTTCAACTAAAGGACTGGCATCTGGTAGCCATTCCAAACAGAGGACTCTCCTCTGTAAAATAGGACACATGACTACCCTAGGAGGGCCTGTGTTTCTGCCGTGAATTGGGGCTGTCTTATTCAAGCCTGTATCTTTGAGAACTCCCATTTTGAATACTTGCCCCATCCGAAGTTTATGTTGGTAAACCTCATTGCCTGAATGGAACTTGAATCCGAAACAAGGGGAAATGGACAGCATTGGGCGTGGGAGATCAGAGAATAGGGGTGAACAAGAAAGCAGGAGAGATTTACATTGATTATCTCAGTGCACAAATACAAGTTGTAAATAATTTAAATGGCTTCACAAAAATAAATGAATATGCAATCAATGACTGCTAATCAATAAGCCATTAGTTGCCTGATTTCCTTTTTGGCTGTTTGTAACTACATACCTTCCAACTGTCCAAAAGCCAGGGTTGGTCCCTAGTAAATCACTGTCCCTATTTTGCCCCCCCACCCCATTTTATTTGGGCGGGGGGGGGGGGAAAGAAGATTTTGTTATTAACATTGTGACACTCAAGTTCAGCTCCCTCCCCCAAATTAGTTAAGACGTTAAATCAATGGAGTCACCAGCTTTATCTATCCCCCCCCCCATCAGTACCCTAGAATCATCCACTCAACATTTTAGCCCCTGTATGCTCCAATGCTAAGCATTTAGGAACACAAGGTGCTTCGGTTTCGAGAGAAATGTGTGCAAGTTTTGTTCCATAAAAAGGAATTTCATGGGAAACAGTCACTCCAAAAGAAGATATTGGAGCACTCCAAATCATTTGCCCAGGTATGGGCACAGAAAATAGTAGATTGAGCTGAAAGGCAACATATGCATTGATCATTGCAATGCATTGTTATTGTATAATTATACGATCATTGTATACTTGTAGAAAGTTATGGATGTGACTATCATGAAGGGACCCTGCACTTCTGAATTTGCCGCCACACTATTGCTGTTAGGAGGTGGTTCATCTGCCCAGGTTACAGGGTGGGGTTGCAAAGCTCTTAAAGGATCAGGTTTGCTGTTTGGGGGTATTGATTGATCCAGTTTCATCAACAGAGGCTCAAATGGGGTCGGAGCACCTTTTATCAGATCCCGATGATATGCCCTTCCTGCAATATCACCTGGATGCACAGTGCATTATTTCAGTTACCCACGCTCCTGTATTGCTGCAATGTATTGCATGTGGGAGCTGCTTTTGAAAATGGTGCGAGAGCTTCAGAAAGGGGCTACAAGTGTCAATACATGGACTGGTTAATTTGACCATATTATGCCAGTGTTCTGTCATCTGCCCTGGCTCCTAGCCTGTGTCCAGGCACAACTAAAAATGCTGGCTTTGACCCTGAAGCTCCTAACAACTTGGTACCAGGTTACCTGAACGATTGTTTCCTTACAGATGCAGCCTTCTCCATAGCTGTCAACCGCCCCTTATTTGGCGGGAAACTCCCTTATCCCAGCGCCGTGTCCCGTTGCTGTCACTTATTGATGATGTCCCTTAAATTTCCTGGGTTTCATGCTTGCCCGGCTCGGGAGGGAAGCAGCGGCTCGGGGTCCTCCGCCGTGAGAGAGCGCACGCACTGGCGCTGTCGTCCCGGCGCGAGGAGTTCCATTGCCCAGACTCTCGCCCACGCCACCCACGAGCCCGGAGGCATCAACGGCGGTGGAAGCTGAGGAGGCGGCCTGAGGAAGGAGGAAGAGGAGGGGATGGGGAGGGACGCAGAAGGGCGACACTTCAGCGGTTGCCGCTGCGCCGCAACCGCCTCATGCCGGATTGACAGCATCTGTCAATCCTACCAATGTATGTAACTCTTTACAATAGCAAAATCCCTTATTTTGGCTGCTGATCCCTTATTTTCGAGGCTGCTGGTCCCTTATTTTCAAATCTGTAAGCTGACAGCTATGCTTCTCTAGATGCTCCTGCCACATGAGCTGCAACAGGTGGATATTGGGGAAAGGGTATTTTTAGTGACGGCACCTCAGTTAGAGGTTTGCCTAATGCCTTCCATATTTTCTTTTTTCAACAGTCTTTATTGTCCCGGGATTTTTGTATCTGTGCACTTTTAACCCACTGGAGTTTTGATGATCTGCTTTTAGTGATGCTGTGTATCTTAGCATTCTATTTTACTTGTTGCCTTTAATGCTTTTTGTATAGCTTTACCTTTGGAGGAGGGCAAAATCCTAACTCTGACAGTGGATTCTTGGCTGCCCCTTTCCCCCTCCTCCCTGCCCCTCCCCATCTCCAAAATACCTGGTGTCTCTGCTGGCAGAGTCTGGCACAGCCAGGCAGGTCAGGGCAGAGGGACCCCTCCACCTCATCCACACGAGATATCCGTGTTAATTTTTTCTCTCTCACTGTTTTATTGTAAGCACCCAGGGGACACTGTTATTAGGTAGCATAAAATTATAATAAATGCACACGCAATAGGCATGCACTTTGATGCTAAAGTACCACATAGCACAGTCCGCCATTTCACATACCGCAGCTGCTGAAATCCATTTTGAAGGATTGATATACCATATTGGACGACAACCATGTTTTTTCTAATCCCTTTAACTGGAGAAAAAGCATCGTCTGCTTTTAAATAATCATAAGGCAAGCTGTGGCTGAGTAAAGTAGGTGAAGCAGAGTCTTCAGTAATGTATAGAAGGCAGGATGGAAGATCTCAAGCATGCAAACAGGAACACTACATGCATGTTTCTCTTTTCCTCTGTCCAGTGTCAGAGGGAAGGTACATATAACTGTATATTTCTGTATGGCAATAAACATTGGATCTACGTGAATTACACTGCACTGTGGTCCCATCTGGCATTTATCTGCAGCCTATAGAAAAGGTTGAGGCAAAGCATAACTGCCAATGAGGTTGGTGTAGAATGAATATTCACAGAATATTCCTGACTGAGTAGCTTATAGTCTGTTGTGTGGCTTTTCTGCCCCATGAAAGTATCAAGTAATCATTACTAATAAAAGCATTTCTTAAGAAACTTTGAAAACAGGATCCCATGGGAGTTCAATTTTTTGTGTCCTCCATTTTCTTTTGTTACAAAAGAATTCTCATCCGTTGCGCCCTACTCCCATCCCTGATCACACAGATACCACACAGGTACACATAAATAGCAACACTTGGATGGGGATGTAATTCAGATCCGGAAAATTGTGTATGTTCTCTGGTACCACAGCCCTTATCGGAATCCCAAATGTCTCATGTAGGAACCCTTGGGACATCACACACACAACTGCAGCAGGAAGTTACAGGATATGCACCAATTGAAAAGGAAACCGTATGCCTGCCCCAAAACTTTTGTAGGATCAAAACTTATGGAATATGCAGAAATGGTGAAACTTACCGGAAGAATAAGAAATCAAGATAACAAAGAATGGAAATGGTTTATTGAATATTTACAGATACATTGTAAACAGATTAAAACATTAGCAGGTTTATTGTAATAACCTGCAGTTTTATAAGAGTATATATTTACAGTAGATAATTAAATGAGTAAATTAAATGAATTTGGATATGCAGAAGATATGAAAAAATAAATTTAAGGAACCACAGAAAAAGGGGGAAGGAAGTCAAATTTTGAAATGTTAAATGGAATGTAAAATTAAAGAAATGTATAAATTTGAAAAGTATAAATGGGGGGGGGGGGGCTTTTGTAGGATCACGTAGGATTGATTTGATTTATTGTATATCTATGCTGCGGATTGAGCAGAGGAGACCAATAGTGGGCCTCACGGTTAAGAAGGTGGTTTCTGCACACGCTGTAGAGAGAAGTGAGGGGCAGATGGGGCTTGTCAACCTGGGAAGGTAGCCCATCTAGGAGAAGGAAAACTCTGATCCTAAACCTCCACTGCCTTGGGAGATATCTTTGGGAGAAGAAAAGGCTAGGGAGTAAAAACACTGCACAAATCCAGAGTGGAGTCTCTAAATCCCGCAAGGATGGTGCCTTGGTATGCCTCCTTCTGACAACTCCTGCAGCCAAGCTGTTGCCAGACATATTGCTTTCCTTTGGACCGAGGAAGGGGTCTTGTTGTCTGGTCAGCTCAGGACTTTGAAACACACTGCTTATGCTCGCACCTTGGGGGTGGGGGTCACTTCAGTGCTGCTGCTGAAGCCCCCAGAGGCACACTCCATTGTCTCTCAAGACAGATGCCAATAACAACAAGGCTGCTTTTCATTCAAATGAATCTCCAAGTGGCTTACCAACAAAGAATTTCAATAACATAATAGAACATCACAAATGCAGCATAAACTATATAATCAACAAATCATCAACAAAACCGTTACAACCTATATAATAGTATTAATGAAACAGCAACTAAAAAAAACAGCTTACAATTACAAGAAAAGTCAGATTATCTGATTAACAAATCAATATGGCATTTATAATCTATGGAACAATATTAACAACATTAACAAAATTATAACTAACAGGGTGACAGACAGTTCACTGCCTTGATAGCATCATAAACACAAAGCATCATGAATACACAATAAAAAGCATGTCTGGAGGGGCCCATAGTTTGGTTTCTGAGTATATAGAATCACTCAGCCAGAGACAAACGCCAAGTACCGTATTCCTGCTAAAAAATTGCATATGGTCTGAAACATGGCATGGCTACTTTTCCTAAATGACACCCCTGCTTCTTAGTATCTTCTGCAGTAATGTCAAGGATAACAATCACAGATCCTAAAATGAAGATCATGCAAGCTTTAAATGTCTGGATTTGGATATACAGAAGTTTTTAGTCATATGGGCCATAGTTGGGATTGGTCTATGAAAGCACAGAACCACATTACAAGCAACTCTGCTTGCTTTTTTCCATTATGATGCAAAGAGTTCAGAAAGGGCTGGTCTTCTTCCCATACATTGTTGTAGCTGTCCAACCAGTTGCTCCACAGCTACTGTATGTAATCTCTCTGTTCCTGGATTTTGGTGCTCCTTGTGATTTCTTCCCTGCGATTTTGCAACCTCCCTGGTTCTCTGTCTAGTCCTATATATAAACTTGCTCAATCCCCTGACTAACATTCAAAACCTGATTTAGCCTCAGGCTTGATCTTCTGAGCTGGGCATTAAGCCAAATGATCATTTAGTACTGACTCCAGATGTGATTTTCTTTAGAAGTCCAATATGATCTGACACCGGAAGCTTCCTTATACTGAGACCGCTGGTGCATGCAGCTTAATATTGTCTACCTGGAAATACCAGAGATTGAACCCAAGGCCTTTGGTGCACAAAACATGTGTTTTACCACTGAGCTATGATCCTTTCCCACTGATCTTGCTAAGTGTGCTCAGGTTCTGTGCTATTTAGGGCAAAGAGAAGCAAGCTGAATTTAGAGGCAGGTGCAATTTGTTCTAAACACAGGTGGTCTATTGCCTAAGAATGCCAGATGGTAGTTATAAATTAAGCAATTGATATGTTAAATGGCTTTTTGAGTCTCTGCTGGAATATACCATAAAATGTTAGTTCTCTATGTTGAGAGAGAGAACAGTTTTTTTTTTTAAAAAAACAACAAGTAAAATAAATATTGCTGCTCAAGTTCATCATTTGGAAAGGCAGCATGGATGGTCAGGAATAAATTCATCAAATCCTAGTTCTCAAACACCTCCGCAGGAACACTGCCAGTTGAAACAAGTGGGATTTAATGGCTGTGGACGAAGGCTATGTTTTGAGGCTAGGGTTGTACATTAATTCTGTTCAATTGCAAACATCTGGAGGGTACATTTTGCCAGAATTATGAAAAGGTTTTAGCATTTTAAAGTAGTTGTCTGAAAATTATTGAACTTTAAAACAGTGGGGTTTTTAATGTATCTGTTGCATTTGTATCCTACAGCAAGGTTTTTCCTCTCTCTCCTGAATTGGGGATCATTCACTGAAGCTTCCTGTAGCAGAGTTTGAGGTTCCTTGATTTAAAGTGAAATCCTAACCTCCTAACCTGGATTAGGATTCAGCAGAAGTGCTCCTTCTGTGCACCCTCCACCAGTCTGTTCCGGCAAGTGAGCATCCACCATCATGGAGGACTCAATGAACCCACCAAAAGCATCAACAGGGATGAAGCTACAGCCAGAGATGTTCCTATAAATGGTAGCCAGCAGAGGTCTCCAAATGAGGAAGTAATGGTATGTCAATGGACCCAGTGGATCTTGAGATGGACTGTTTCCCAGAGAGGGGCCTGGGAAGGGGCCTTTTATTGGGACAGCTTGGATCTGTCCACATCCCTAGCCGGCAGGAGGATTGCTCTGTCTGTCAGATGTAGTTTCATCATCAAGTAGCTAACGCCTGAATTCATTATCATGTCATCTAATACATCTAATACAACCACAGCTGCCCTGGCTAGGGCTGATGGGAGTTGTAGTCCAAAACATCTGGAGAGGAGCATGCCTGGGGGAGGCTATAATGGAGCAGCATCTTCCAGTTTGATTTCCCCCCACAACCGCCTCGCCGGTAAAATAAAAAGAGCGCTGGCACAAACAAATCAGTCTTCTCAAAGTGTTACTGGCATGCTAAAAATTTTATGGATTAATATTCTGAGATAGAAAACAATCTAAAAGGAGGAGCACGTGGCTTTTCCTATGCAGCAATGGAACTGAGCTCACTCCCCAGGTTTGGCCCTTACTCCATGACGGGTTCTTCACTCCTGTTGGACACCCATGAGTCATATCCTTGTTTTCTAACGTCATCTCAAGCCCTGCCTTTATATGGACAGGATTTAGAAAATACAAACTAAGATATAGGACATTGCACATTAAAATGGCAGTAGGGTTCCCAAATAATCCGCAATGTACACACTGACATCGCAATCTTGGTTTGAATGAAACATCAAAGAGTCTTGTGGCACCTGAAAGGTTAATGACTTATTTGCTTGTTTGAGTGTTAGATGGATGAAGAGTTTTGTGGTGCCACACAATGATTTCTTATGTATTCCCTGCTTCCGACTAAACATTTGCTACCTCTTTGGTCTGCATGACTTATCATTTTCTTGCAAGGTACTTGGCAGTCCTTTTCATCTTTGGGTGCTTCCAGATGGCTGTTTATTATGGAACAGGTCTCCTCACACACACAGGGTTTTGTTTTGTTTTGTTTTGTTTTGTTTTGCAGCATCTTTATGCCGTTGTCCTCAGCAAAATGCTAGTCCATATTTTCCCCCATTTAGCCTTTCATGGGAAATTTTGACCTTAAAAACAAAACACCTGTCGTCAATGACCTGTTTGTGGTGTTTCAACAATCCACTTACCAGAATCATAGACATCCTAAGTACAACATGTGTGGTACCCCTCCTTCAAAAAGCTAACTATACATCATGGACTTGATTCTTATAAAGGCAAAACTAGTAAATGCTAATAAAACCAACAATCCTATATTAAGCTTTCCTGGTAATATGAAAACATTGTTTTGTTGTGTGGATTCTTTTGAGATATAGCAATGGCCATTGTCAGGAAAATATGTGGCATGCTGTTCTCTAAGCAGATGATGAGTATTGTGACAGTAGCTGTCCAAAACTAAGAAAGACAGGTAAATGCTGGTTCTTATTTAAGAATAGTGTTAGACAGCAACAGATAATATGACTGGTCTTTACAATCAACAATCTCAAGAGTTTCTCTATTTAAAATAATGAATAGATCCTGGTTTGATTTTGTTTGAACTCTGCTGAATTTAAAGCTTTATACTTTTTGCAGTTTAATGAATGCCTGATCTTTAAATGTATTGTAATAGCTTGCTGGGAACTTATTTGCATCTTTATTTTTTTAAAAAATCCCTTAAATATTACAAAAGTTTCTAAATTTCAACATTTTTCAGTATTTGACACCTTTGGATTTTTGAGGGAGTGCCATGAACAACTCTTGCAAAATGGCTGCCGCAAGGTGAGGCCTATGACAAAATGGCTGCCATGGGGAAAGTGGCGTAACACAAGGTGCAAGATGTGGCCCAGCTATACAGTGGCAACTATAATGTACCAACTAAAAGTGCAGCTGACACATATGTTTAAAGCATATTTTGTGTATGTAGGCAAAATAATAACACAAAGAGAAAGAAAGCATTATTCTGAATAAAATTTAATTCGGTGACAAGGTCTTCGTAGATTGCAGCAATACAGGGTCAAAAAACCTCTAAACTAATTTTCAAAAGACCTAGTAAGTCATCGTAATCTTACAAACGAATTCGATAACTTAGGATATTGTCTCCAAAGCATAGACAGCACCAAATGGGTTTCTATTTATAAAGGTACTTAGTTACAGGGTCCTTCTGATCAAAGGATAAAGACAAAACAGTTGGCTAAGATAAATATAAGTTATTAGGCAAGGGAGAGAAAGCACACACAAAAGGACCACAGGTCAATGCACTATGATAATACATTATTTATTGTGCAATAAAGAAGGATATCTAGGTTACATCCAAAAATCGACTTACAAGATAGCTCTGTTCTCGCTGACCTTTTGCAGAACAGCAAGCAAGTAGGTATATAAATGTTTTGCAACATGCAGTTTGGTATAAAACCTTTCAAAATGCACATGGCTAAGTGTCAATATTTCCCAACTGTATTTTTATGTACACTGGTGTCTGAGTGAGGAAAATAGGGGCATACATATTATAATATCCCAATACGCATACCAGGAACGTTTTGTCCAATCTACAGCTCAAACACATCTCAACAGCAGCACTGTGTGATGTTTGTGCTGGGGTTGAATATTTGGACCAGCATTTTTGCCACAGGGAGATATGGAGTTTGGGGAGCAAGAACTCTCTCTGACGATTACATGGACTATAAATCTGGGTTTTGTTTCTGCAAGTTTGAGTGGCAAGGGTTGGTTTCAACCCTTCTCCTTTTAAAAAACTATTCATTTATTTACATACCACTTATAAGCAGTTTACAGGTGTAGAAGCCATTAAAAGCCATCATTAAAATATACAATAAAACAATCCCATAAAACACTTAAATATTAACACCTACACTTGAAAATATGCAATAAAACAATCCTGTTGAAATAACACCACAATTTAAACTGGAGACTCAGGCAGGGAGATCAAGGGAATAAACAGAAGCATCATCTTTGAAAGCTGGTAAAATACCACCACACAGGGAATGCATTCTATGATACTGGTGCCATCAAAGGAAAAACCCACCACCGTATCAATAACCATTAAGCCATGGCAAGATGAAGCAGATTCCATTGGTTCATCTTAATGTGTTGACCAGGCAATGGAGACGAAGTCAGTCTTCCAAGTAGAAAAGCTAAGCTGTCAGTCCCATGAGCATCCAGATTCCACTTTGAGTGTTTGGAGCAGTGACTTAGTTATTATTTTCCCTTCTAAGGTTAATTTTTAAACAAACAAACAAACAAACAAACAAACAAACAAACAAACAAATATTAAACCAGCCTCATTGTTCTGCTGTCACTAGGTTGTTCATTTACCAGGGTGTTTGCCAGTGGCATAAGTAAAAAAAAAAAAAGTGTCCTGGGCTTGTCTGAGTAAACAAGCATTCATGTTAGACAGGGGTGGTTCTACAGTGGTACCTCGGGTTACATACGCTTCAGGTTACATACGCTTCAGGTTACAGACTCCACTAACCCAGAAATCGTGCTTCAGATTAAGAACTTTGCTTCAGGATGAGAACAGAAATCGTGCTCCGGCGGCATGGCGGCAGCAGGAGGCCCCATGAGCTAAAGTGGTGCTTCAGGTTAAGTACAGTTTCAGGTTAAGAACGGACCTCCGGAACAAATTAAGTACTTAACCCGAGGTACCACTGTACTATGAAACTAATGAAGCCTAAACTTCAGGGCCCCTAATTCCAGAGGGGCCCCAGAAGTAACTTTAGTGCGCATTGCTTAAAATTTTGGATCTAGTAGATCCAATTCAAGTCACACAGCTCAATTTGATGATGATGATGAGTATATATTTTAACAATCCCAAAGTTTGAGAGTCAGTAGCACAGAAGTTGGAAAGGTGTGGTGATCTGTCGTGGAACAACTCCATTGAAGAAAATAACAGTGGTTACCCAGATCTTATTGCTGGTTGTGAAGGGGCCCCCATAACAGTTCAAGGTTCAGGGCCCCCAAAATGAAGGTCCACCATTGATATTAAAGGCCAAACTCACCCATGTTGCAGGTGACCCATGCTCAGTTTCAGTTAAGGATCCCAGCTCCACACTCATAAATGGAGCCTGTTCAGGGCTTGGTGTAATGCTGGGACTTGCATGTCATCCTCTGATGAAGAATCTCCTGGCTGAGATATTACACTCAACGCCTTCATGGAATTGCAACAACTCTTCCCCACTCCAAAGTCCTGTGACTCTGGCCCAGCTGGCAACAGTCACAAATATTCACCTCCCTCAATGCACACAACATACATAAGGGAAGGATGGACCCATGAAAATGGGGGAGGGGGAGCGGTATCTCTGCTTTGGTAAATAGCAGAGGTTATGCCTCCCATTAACAGCAGTCTCGTTAAAGTTTTGTCATTTTGAATTCCAGGCGAATTGCAGGCGAATTGCAGGCAAAAGGCACACCAAGTAATCTTTCTGTAAGGTGGCTTTAGGCATGCAAAACTGGTTTGGTTTGCTTTTCCTGGAGAATAATAGCATCAAGGTCATTAAGCAGCTCAGATCTGCTGGATAGCACAGAATACTGGCGCCTTCAAATTATATCAGCATTGTAAAAAAGAACATCATGTACTGGTAATTTTATTTTATGTTTGCCTATTTATTCTAATGTTCCAAAAGATGGCCAAATCTGAAGCCCTGGTTGATTGTCCTTTCTGTACAGAGCATGTGTGTGGTTTTTCTCTTTCCTGTCACTTGGACGTACTCTACTACTGATAAAAACATTCATGATGGGAAAGACCATTGTTTAGATTCTGTCTACAAGGTTTTAGGGGTGCTGGTGAAATTTACTGGGTGCTGCTAAAGCCGATTGTAATTTTTAAAATCTCTGATCAAGAGGGAGCAATGATGAGAAGAAAAGAGGAAGGGTTTAAAGACTGGTGGAAGTAAAACTTGCCCCATCTTTCCAGAAAATTGATAACAGGTTGTTACCTCATAACATATTTGCTTGCAATTCAAGCCCATGTTCAAGATTGTTTGAACACCTCAGAAGGCTTTTTCCAGATTTTCAAATGCAACGTACTGTGAAACTGTGCAATGAAAGAATGACAAATTTTGGCTCCCCCCAATACTTAATGCTTAACACCTCCATTAATGAATGGCCAAGTAAACTAATTGATTAATTCTGCACCATGAAATAAACCCAAAGCCTGAAAGGAATATTTTTATTTCATGTATTAAATATTTATTTCAGCCTGAGCTTTGTCAAATGATCTCAGAGTGGAGTTAAGTGTAACTGAAAAAGCAGCAGATACTTGTGAGAACACAGCTGGAGTTTGACTTTTCTTGCATGTTAGTGAAGGGCCCATTAGAAGAATGGGATGCTTTCAAAAGGCAGGCTCTGTCTGAGGCCATGTCCTCATCTTGGGACTGTTTGGCAAGCCCTTTATTATTAGCAAAAGGCATGGAGCAAGTATTGGTGGAGACAACTGCGTTTGTCACTGCAAGAGGCTTTCGCTATCTGTTTGAGGACTCAGCTACATTAGTCAAAAAAACGTTTTGAATGCATTATAAGCATGCAACACCAGATGCATCTCTACAGAAGGCGCTGTAGAGCAGAAAAGATTTCTGTGTGATTTCACATAGCGGTTTCCCCCTTTTTGTTATAATGATTTAATTTCTGACTTTTTGATAACGTTTCCGTCCATCCCGTCCCCCCAGTGTGTAGATCCACCCTGGGTCTTCTTACAGTACAGGGTGACCAGGAGGCTCTGTTGGATAAGAGGTTAGAAGGAAGCAAAGGTAATTGCTTCTACCAGGTATTTGTTTATGTAGTTCTGCTTATCTAGGTTTCCTCCATACACAAAAAGACACGAAGAATGCTCCCATTTCACTTCCAATCTCATGGGCGCTAAACCACCTTAGCTCACTATTAGAAGGAACATTGCATAATGGAGTGCGGAGGGCTGGGCGTGCAGGAAAATCAGGGTGAACAGGATGCCGGAAGAGATGGGTCATTGGGCAAATCCAGCAGGCTCTTCTTGCAGGTGAATTTTAGGTTCCCTTCCCGGAGGGCAATAGTAACGAGGTATGAATCAGGGAAGATTTATTGCATGTGCAATCCCAATGAAGAAGTCACTACAAAGGATTCAAACGCCATGCAAGCAGAGGTACATCAACATCAAACCCACCCTGTCGTTGCCTTAGTTCAACACAATCTTAAAGCATCATTTCAACGACACGAACCAATAAGCAGTTTACACCTTTTGACGTGGCACTGTTCGTTCCCTTTGTTGCTACCCTATTTTACACTGTCAGCTATGCATAACTGCTCAATCTGCAATTCTCTTTGAAGCTCCTACAGCGTGATTTGTTGCGTTCTCCATCTCCTGACGTCTCCAAATGTTTTGATACCTGTAACATAGCTTGCTTACTCCCCTTTCAATCCAGTCAAATATGCCTTGTTTTCATTCCACCTGGCATTCATGACAAATTAACTATTTCAGTCCCTGCATCCCTCGCTCCTGATAGTCTGTTGGGTATCACCTTATGATGCTAATCTCACTCCTAACCTTTTTACCCCTCTTTCCTCTTCTACCCATCCATCCATCCATCCCCCCCCCCATCTATCTTAACCATATGCAGTGCCGGATTTACGTATAAGCTAAACAAGCTATAGCTTAGGGTCCCAAATCAATATCCTTACCTATTCCCCTGCTGTTATCTGGAATATAGGTGCAGCATTCGTTTCTCACCAGGGCGCACACTCCTTTGGCCAAATGTAATCCAGCGCCAGGAAAACTAAGCATATGTTATACTGTTCACCATTGATTCCCTCCTCAAGCGTTAATTGAAACATTTATTAATGTTTTTAATGCCTGACTGAGGGCATTCAGCCATTCTCATTGCCCTTGCTGCCTCATACCAAAGGAAGGCTGAACCAAAACGTACCTGACACATCATTACTAAAAGGGAGGCTTATTTTGACCTTAGATAAGGCAATTTCTCTCTTATTTCTTACTCTTTCTCCAAGATGGGCACGTACACAAAATGCAGGCATTAGTAACACCTTCCATTCCAATTCTTGAGCAACCAAAGGTATGCCTTCTGTTCACGCATGAAAGCAACTTCTTCCATAAGTGGGTAAACCGCATTTCAAAACCTTCCCTTCGCAGTTTTCATTGGGCCAATAGTCTTCCTTTCCATTCATGGTTACATTTTCTATTACAGCTCAAAGTATGATTGCTGTTAGTTTGAACAATCATACATTCCTGTCTCTTTCTTGTCGAAGCAGAAGGAATGGCTGACACATGCAGAGGTTTAGGAAGGACATTCACTTGCATAATATTTACAATTCTTATCTGCGGCACCCTCCCACATCGTAGCTTGGCCCTCCCAGTCCCAGCAATGGACATAATTTGTACGCCATTGGATAGGAGAACAGAACCAGCCAAAGAAATCTGGTCCTGAGTTGACCTGAAAATGCAAGCTTGTCTGGAAGCCCTGCTCGCAGCATATTGATGATCCAGATGACCTCCTACCTAATTGGTAGCAGCTGTAGCAGTGAGCTTATACGTGTTTCACACACTCTGATGTATCCACAGGCCCCAGGCGTTGTTAGACGGGTAGGAAATGGTTAATAACAGCCCCTTGTGTTCCTATGTGACGTAGCCTACCTGAGCCTATAAAGATTGTGTGTATCTTTATGTGGGTGTGGATGAGCCATCCCCTTGCTGTGGAATCTGTCCCACAGAATGCTGTGAGCCAGGGGCAAGGAGGGAAATGTTGGACTTTTGTTGTAAGTCTGTACCCTTCTTTAATAAATCGTTAGACCTGATCACTCTGCTGGTTTGAGCATCTTTCTTTGGAATTCCTGTGTACCCGAACTCCCGTGAGGCCTTCTCTGGTTCTGGAGGGCGTTTCAGGTTCCCAGATGATCCCATAACTTTACTGCAAGGAAACATTCATGCAATTCCAACAGACACGTAGGTTGAGAGCTGACAGGTCTCTGTCTTAAAAAGCTCCTTTCAAAGGCCTGCCATCCAAATGTCCCGAGGCTCTGAAGAAATAAAATATTTTGTAAATCCAGCATGGTTATTATAGATAGGGTACAGAAAAGTCCGTCAGCACTTGACTTACAACAGTTTCAGGGCCACCTGCAGTTGTACCAAACCAGGTATAGATACAGCAAAGCAGAATTCAGAGAAGTGTGAATTTCGAAAGGTTAGCTGCATTTCAGTTTCTGTATTATTTCAGAAAGTGCAAATTGCATAGGTTCACATAGAAATGAGAACTGAACCCAAATTCTCCCTGTCCCTAATTATAAGCAGCTTCTCAAACTTCTAAAAGGCCAAAATAAAGGGCAAACAAGAAAAGGGCAACAGAAAAGGGGGGAGGGGAGGGAATAAACTTTTGTCAACGAAGCATATAAAGTATTTTCACTGCAAACAGTTCTTATTGACATAATGAAGAAAGCCAGTCATGTCCAGCCCATGGGCCTTTGCTGAGATGCCCTCCGAACTCCCAGTTCTGTATACAATATTCCTATACGACTGGCAATTGAGCAACATTGGTTTGTCACCTGCTGCATCTGAGGACAGCAGGGCAGATGGCATGACATAAACTGCTTTGTTCTCCAATACTTTGTCATTGTAACCCCCCCCCCCATCCCACCAGCCTCTGTTGCTTGACATAGCCACCTCACTCTGCTTAATGGGTAAGGCTGGCCCATTAGTTTGAAATGTTATAATCATTTCCTTATCTCTATAGGCAGGAATTCTTTAAAACACTGTCTCTTTGCTGTTGTGGTTGGGGACATGAAAGCAGAAAAATTCTTCCAGGTGATCATAACTGTTCTCCTGGCATGCCGCAAACAACTCTGCTTATCTAAGTAAGCACAGGAGTTTTAGAATAATCATCCTAGGTAACTCTTCTGGGCCTGGGATGCTGCCAAGGCTTGGAAGGTGTCTCTCCTTCCCCTGGGAAAGAGTTTTCTCCCATCAGTTGAAAAATATGGATCCCCCCACCTTTAAAAATAATAATAATATTCTATTGAATTTTCTGTCTCTGTGACCTTTCTGGTATCCTATCTGTTTTCATGTTCGATTGTCGTGTGCCATAGAGATTTGAAAGCTATCTGCATCTTAAGAAATAAAAATAAAACGAAGATGAGTTGCAAATTAAATGCAAGCAAATCCTCAGGGCTCAAAGAGTTGCTTTCGTGGTTGAATGTGATACTTCGCCTCCAACATGTTTTGGAAACTTTTCTCTTTCTTCTCCTGCCTTTCAGTGGATTCCTGTAATATTGGGAATTTTACATGAAGGAGCTGAATGTCTGAAATAACATTCCAGGTGTTAGGGCAGCAGTGCTGGGATCGCCGTAAGGAATTCTGTTCTGAACATGAAGAAATAGTAAGAGAATCTGATAAAATTACTTTTAGCAATGTAGAAAATTAGTATTCAACTAATGGGACTTTATTTGTGATTCTAATGGTGCCCATTTCCTCGGAAAGCATCAACCTCACCCATTTGGTTTCATCTCTTGCATGCATCTCTCAGCTGTGTGGGAGCACACCATGGCAAAGCAGCTTCCAATCTGCAATCCTTAGTATACTTCCTGAGAGCAAGGGCTGGGGGAATCTCCAGAACAGATTTGGGAGGGTGCATGTGGGGCAGAGGTGCCAACTGACACCCATGAAAGGGGAGCAGGGAAAAACAAATAGACCAGAAGCAACTGTACTTCATCCAGCACAGCTTTTACTGGTGCTGAAGGCAAAAGAGCACAAATGGTCACAGATCCAATACATTCAGGATTGGCACTGTCCATAAGAAATCCAGTTGCAGCACTTACCATAAAACTTACAAAGCTTATAAGAAGTCTAAAACAGGCTTCCTCAACCTCGGCCCTCCAGATGTTTTGAGACTACAATTCCCATCATCCCTGATTACTGGCCCTGCTAGATAGGGATCATGGGAGTTGTAGGCCAAAAACATCTGGAGGGGTGAGGTTGAGGAAGCCTGGTCTAAAAGTTAACACTACAGCATGCAGAAACAGATCACCAGAACAAAGGTGACAGAAAAGAGAAAGCAAGTGAGACCTCCTGGTCTTACTATTATAGTCAGCACAACCTTGGCAGAAAGATAACAGAACCAGTTTAAACCAGCTGTACTCGGCTTCCCAGAGAAATAACCCAAACAGAAACCTCCTTTCACACAGAGAAGCTTCTTGAACCTTCTTGTAGTAAACAGAATAGGAAGGATCTCTACACATCAGGTCAATACTTTCTGTACTAAGAAATGACAACTGACACCAACTTCTCGAAAACATTGCAGGGGCCCAAGACAATGTCCTGACGTCATGTGCGTGATGTCGCACAGAGCCAGGGGGTGGAGCCAAGCGTGTGGCAGCATGGCTACAGCAACTGGTGTCCCCCATCCTCCCCACCCACCTGCAGCACCAGGGAAAGGGGGGAGCTGCCCCCACTGTGCCTCCAGATTCTACTCCAGAGAGCCAGTGTGGTGTAGTGGTTAAGAGCAGTGGACTCGTAATCTGGTAAACCGGGTTTGTGTCTCCACTCCTCCACATGCAGCTGCCGGGTGACCTTGGGCTAGTCCCACTTCTTTGAAGTCTCTCAGCCTCACTCACCTGACAGAGTGTTTGTTGTGGGGGAGGAAAGGAAAGGAGATTGTTAGACGCTTTGAGACTCCTTCGGGTAGTGATAAAGCGGGATATCAAATCCAAACTCCTCCCCCTCCTCTTCTTCTTCTTCCTCTGGCTGGTTCAAGTCCCCCTACCTGGTCACATTCTGTGCTCCACAGAAGGGGCAAGGGAGAGATCTGCCATATCTGGTTTTTCCCCTCTGACTTTTAGAGTTACAAAGAGACGCCCTCCCTGCTTCACCCCTGGGTGCCCACCTTCCAGTCCCTCATCTGCTCCTCCTGTTTGCATTTCAGGCTGCCAAATCATGTCAGATCCTGACAAAGCTGAGGGGGCCATGGTAGGACAGGAGATATGGGTCCCCAGCACAAAGGACCTGGGCCTCTGGCCTCCTGTGCCTCCCCTTAAATATACCTATAAAATCAACTACCTGAAAGCTTTTCTCCTTTAAGTTTACGCTTTAATTATGGGGCAAATGTCCAAAGCTGTGTTATGAAAAGACTCATGGCATAATCACATTTACTCAGACATAAATCCCACTGAATTTAATGGGGTTTACTCCCAAGTAAGTAAGTACAGTGGTACCTTGGGTTAAGAACTTAATTCGTTCTGGAGGTCCATTCTTAACCTCCCGCTGCTCCCATGCGATTTCTGTTCTCATCCTGAAGCAAAGTTCTTAACCCGAGGTACTATTTCTTGGTTAGCAGAGTCTGTAATCTGAAGTGTCTGGAACCTGAAGAGTCTGTAACCCGAGGTACCACTGTATAAGATTACAGCCATAGCTTGCTTATCTTTGTCTCTAAAAACACTCCTGCTGCTATCTTTTCCTTTTCTGGTTACGTTCTCAGGAGAAGCCAACATGTTGCCCTCCGAATGTTGTTGAATCACGACTCCGATCATCTCTAACCACTGGCCATGCTGTCTAGAGATGGCAAGATCTGGGAGTTAACAATATCTGGGAGATATTTTTCCCTCCTTCCTCTTTCAGCATGTTGCTGGAAAAGGACAGGAGCAGCAGTTGAACAATTTTGGAGCCCAGCCTGTAGTGTAACATAACCGCTGTGGTATATATAATAAACAAGATTCAAATAGCACTTTTTGCTTAGTGTGAAATTAATAAGGCCTCCTCTTGGGAATTGCTGCATATATAGCATGGCTATTTCTTTTATTACTGCTATGGAAGGGGAAAAAAATGCTATGCCAGAGTTTCCTCTGTATATTTATAACAGTGCTGTGCCGAATCCTTTTCTCCTATTTCTAAAAGTATTCATTCCTTTGAGAAAGAGGCTTCCATTTGGCTTTGTCATTCTTGGTGAGCTTTTGAATTTCTTTCAACTTTTGGTGGGGACAGGGTTGAGCTTATTTTAACATTGCAAGGTGACCATGGGTGGTTTGAACTCTGCAGCCTCCCTAGCTGCCTGCACTTCCTGATCTGAATGAGACCTATGGGAAGAGTCCTCTCAGAAGGTCTTCTCTGAGCCCTGGCTACCGAGGGCCTGAGATGGCCATATGTGCTGGTTTTATTTTATTTTTTAGGGAAGGTCTTCCCGTTAAAAAAGCTTTGTGCACAATTCTTTAAAATAAATTAATTCAGGCATAGGCAGACTTGGCCCTCCAGATGTTTTGGGACTACAACTCCCATCATCCCTGATCACTGGCCCTGTTAGCTAGGGATGATGGGAGTTGTAGTCCCAAAACATCTGGAGGGCTGAGTTTGCCTAAGCCTGAATTAATTAATCAAAAGACTTTGGTTAAAAGAAGAACAAGGACATCATGAGGTTCTTAGGGAATATGGGTACCCAGGAAAGCTGCAGAATGTGGACCACTAGAGATTTGATGTGTAGCATGAAGGAAAGAAGCACCCCTAGGCCATTTTAAAAGTAAGTGCAGCAAAAACCGTGTGCCCCACTCTTGAGAATTTATCTGAAATTTTCTCTGCCCTTTGATAATTTTTGAATGCTAGTTAGTTCTTTTCTCATTAACTGATGGAGAATGGTAAAAAAATGGGGGGGGGGTGAGATAGAAATCCATCACAGCACTAATGGAACTCTTAGGCAAACTGTCACCAAATGGTGATGAAAACATAACTCAGAGGCAGATGACTCCTTGGTCCCCAGGGCTAACTTTATTTTCTCCTCTTTTCACATATTTCATGGGGTTCTCCACAAGCCTCTGAGTTCCCTGCTGCTCATTTTCATCTGCCATCTTTTTCCTGTGCCTCACAACATCTGCCCTGAGTATTTAATCCATCTATTGTTCACTATCATTAGCCCAGATCTCACACCTGGCATGTGCCTTGCCTAATAATTTCCCTGCAAAATTTCCAGGTATGTGTAATTGGGTTATCTTTTTAGTGCCGTCGTAAATTCCTTCTCTGAATATCCGTGATGTAAGGCACATGGTTCTTCAAGTGCTACAGAACTGGGCAAAGGCCACAGTATATATGAATAGATTAGTCTGAGGTGAGAGAGCCCATCCAGTTGCTAGGCAACCTTATGAATTAGCGGCACGGAAAGTGCAATAGTTTCTCGTCAGTGTTGGTGGGTGGGGGGTTGCAATTATGCAAATAGGTGTGAGACGAGGGAGAACGTACATCTCAGTGGCACAGAAGCCTACAAACATGGGCAACCTTGCTATGGTTAATTTTCTGTATCTTTTATGGAGGAATTTTTTTTTTGGAGGGGGGAGGAGGATTTCTTAGAGATTAAAAGTCAAAAGTGGATTAAACATAGCCTGTTAACCCCTTCTTCTTCTGAGCATCCAAGTTACAATGCTGCCTGAGCCAGTGAAGCAATATGTAAGAAGGGAAAGGACAAGCAAAGTCATATGATTAGGGCTAAAGTACATGCAATGCAGCAGGTCTGTGATCAGATTTTCGGATGCCTCCCACCCCCCCTGCCCCTCCCATCTACTGCCAAGCAGCCACAGGAAGCTAGTTATTTGAATGGGGGAGTAGAGTTGCGGGTTCAAACCACAACGCTGTAGAAGGAGCACGAGAGAGGCGGGGCTTGAATTTTTTTGCATCGCCATTGAAATTTGAGAACCCAAAGTCTGCCACGGCCCAGACCAAGCTCCTTCTGTAAGCTACACCCCTCACCTGCACCCTCCGTGAGTGCTTTTGCTAAGCTAGAATGTGTCCTTGTTCATGATAATGGCCTTTTCTTACTCGGATGAAGAGGTGTGTCTATGGCGATGTGCCCTCTGACTTTTGAATGGCTGGAATGTGTCCTGCTGCGCAAAGCTAAGACATCATATTGCTTGCCTGGCCCAACTGTGTTTCACCCCCCCCTTTTGCTTCTGACCTTGCCTGCCTCTCACATGTGGCCCCCAGAAAGTTGCCTATAAGGGATTGTGGCCCTCAGGCTGAAAAGCTTTCACCATCTTTGGTGTTCAAAGCCCATAGTGCAGAATGATTTCATGAGCTAACGTAGTGTAGCAGCTGAGAAGCTGACCTACAATTTAAGACGTCTCCAGTTGGAATCTTCTTCCTTTTGCTGTGGGAGCCTTCTTAGGTAAGCTACTCTCTGCCTCAGTGTACAATATAGGATGATGATAGTAATACTGAACTAGCTTGCAGGGTTATCAATAAGAATGCAATAAAATGCAAATGCAAATCATTAGCTTTGATCTTTGGATTTTCTTCCTGGTTGTGCTATTTGTGTCTGTATTTAGGAATAACTGTACTGATGTGGCGTGCACTTTCATAGAATCATAGTGCTGGAAGATACGCTGAGAATCATCTCACCCAACTGCCTGCAGTGCAAGAATATGCAGCTGTCCCATATGGGGATCAAACCTGTGACTTTGGCGTTATTAGTACCATGCTGTAACCAGCTGAGCTATCCAGTGTTCCAGTTGTCAGCTAACATTCCACAACGCCTTTTGATTTACTTTCCAAGTCTACAGTAAGTTACTGGAGCTTGTCCTCTGGAACCGAGCAGAGCGGCCTATACAGTGACATATATGGCCCCGAAGCCCCCATACCCATTGTTTACCTTTACCTTTTTCACTTTCTCCTTTATGCACTTATATTAATAGTCAATAATAATAATAAAGCAGTTTTATTTTAATTGTAAGTAGGGAGGATGACTCAGTAAACAAAGCTCTTTCCACCCCTTGCGCTACATTCAAGGAATAAATGTTTCCAGAAAGCCTGCTTGAAACTCTTAATATCCTCCCTATAGTGTGTACAATTCAACTTCCCCGAAATCTGACAGAAGTAATAAAATAATTTTTAAAAACCCACTTTGTATTTCAGTAAGTGCTAAGTAACAATCAGCACAAATTATGCAAATTGTGTTCCATATTGTCAAAATTATTCCAGGGACTGCAAATTCTGAGACATATGTGATGATTTAATTAGTTCGTGTACCATACGTTAAAACATCTGACACACACTCAGGAATGTTTGCATTCTGAAGTTATTATAGTGACTACTTTTTCTCTTTTTTTAAGAGAAGGACTCAAACAAACCACCAAAAGAGGAATGAATAGTTAGGTGCAGTTGATGTTATTTGCAACCATGGAAGCATATTCACAGAGGGGAAAAGAAAGCTCTTGAGTCACTCCAAACGACAATTTTGTTCCAAACCATGATGATTGTACAGTACAGATGTCTCTTTACCATTTGGCTTAGTGCTTACGTTGCATGGCCACAAAATACCTAGCCGTCAACATCCTGGAAGGCTTTGGGTTCAAGTGTTGCTTGTCTTTACATGAGTGACTGCCATGAGAAGTTGGGAAATGATGCTTAGGATATAGCGCTAGTAAGAACATTCCAGCTCCTCTAACACAAATAAGCCCATCTAACAAAAATATGTCCTGCTAAGGATACTGAGAATCAACTTTGCATCATTGGCTGTAGTCCTAAGCAAACCTGAACAGGTAAATAAACCTGCTTCTATTTAGGAGTGCAAGGTTACATTTTCACTAGGAAGTGTCCTCAAAGAGGAAGTTCCTGTCTCAGGACTAGCAATTAAGCGTTCCCACGTGAGGGCGAAAAAACAGCAGCCAACACTAATTACAAGTATCCAGAGATTTCAGATAGAACGATGCAAAGGCTGGGACAAAAGCGAGCTTCCATGAATCAGCCTTTTAGTTCTCTTCTACTTTTCTCAGACTGGTGTCCTAAGAGAATCCTGTTGGGCAGTGTTTAATTGTACACTATGCAACTTTATCACAAATGCAACATGTACTCAAGGCAAGGCAGAGTCGAATTTAAACTCCTGCGGTTTTCAGAGCCAGTGGTATTTGTGGCAACAAAGAGAAGGAACATTTTCGAGATGAGCAAACTTTATTATTTCATAAGCTTTAATGAACTACAGTCCAGTCTAGTTTATCAGATGTGTTAGCTGGCAGGAGTGTGTGCGTGTACAGGTCTATCTACACACACACACAAAGAGGGAGGGATATATATGTTTGTGTAGGAATGTTAATGGATGAGTTCAGAAGGAAATAATGTTGCTTTCTGATATCAAAGATTTGAGGTTGAGAGTCTGGACAGTACTGAACGATTTCTCCAGCTGCTTCAGGTCAATTCTTTAGTATTGCTTTGGCAATAAACTGTAGGCAGAACCTAAAGGTCTTTCCTTAGCTTCAGCAAAAGGTATCAGATGAACTCTGACCAATACAGATTCATTTATTTGCTTTTCCAAGTTCCTATCTCTGCTTGGAATGTGGCTATACTGACTGGCCTCTGTGCACACTTTCTGGTTTGAGTTTTAACCGTGCAGTCCTAAACATGTTTACACAGAACTCCCCCCCCCCCCTACTCTGAAGTGTGCCTTCAATTTCAGCCTAAAATGCCTTTTGCTTCTCGAACACAGCTTTACAATTTTTCTATTCCAGGATCCAAACCAGGGATGTAGGCTGCAAAGCAGATTTCCCTGGGGCCAGCAATGTGTGTGCTCAAATCTGTGGACAATCGTTTAATTAAGGGTATTTTGCTAATGAAGCATCATGCAGTCCTTGAAGCCTGACCAGTCAAACCTGCCTTGCCACATTTCTCCTCCAGGCTTTTAAAATTCTCTCTTGCCCCCATGTCACACTGGTTCAATTATGGGAGGTACTGAATATGGCCCCACTTAAGCTCTGGGACACCAGTCTAACGTGTTTATGCTTCTTTTCATTGTGGTGAGGTTTGATGATAAAAGATTTCACAGGACTTCAGTGAGGCCTATTTTTTTTAAAAAAAGATGCATATTTAAGCAGGAGTCTTTTTGAGTCTTGAACCAAAGTAGTAACCTCTTCACATTGTGGTTATGAATGGCTTCCATTCACATATTTTGAGCTATGGTGAATTATAAATGTGCAGTTTACAAAGATGTCCTCACATTGAGCAATAAGGGGATTAGCACCTACTCTTCCATGAGCAATAAAATTTGTACAGTTGTACCTCTGGTTACGGACTTAATTCATTCCGGAGGTCTGTTCTTAACCTGAAGCACCACTTTAGCTAATGGGGCCTCCTGCTGCTGCCGTGCCGCCGGAGCACAATTTCTGTTCTCATCCTGAAGCAAAGTTCTTAACCCGAGGTACTATTTCTGGGTTAGGGGAGTCTGTAACCTGAAGCGTATGTAACCCGAGGTACCACTGTACTATGATTACTTTTTACCCCTTTGGTAAGGATGTGAATCGGTTGTGGGGGGAAATTTAAAATATTTGCTCATATTTCACGAAGTACAGTGGTGCCCCGCAAGACGAATGCCTCGCAAGACGGAAAACCCGCTAGACGAAAGGGTTTTCCGTTTTTGAGTTGCTTCGCAGGACGAATTTCCCTATGGGCTTGCTTCGCAAGACGAAAATGTCTTGCGAGTCTTGAGATTTTTTTTCCGCTCCCCCCCTTTATCTAAGCCGCTAAGCCTTTAATAGCCTTTTAGCAGCTAATCCACTAAGCCGATAAGCCTTTAATAGCCGCTAAACCGCTAATAGCGCTAATCCGTTAAGCCGCTAATAGGGTTGCTTCGCAAGACGAAAAAACCGCTAGACGAAGAGACTCGCGGAACGGATTAATTTCGTCTTGCGAGGCACCAGTGTAATGCAGAGCTTTCTTTTTTAGAATAAAATTTTGTGATGTTGCAAACAGGCGGTTTTAAAAAAAAACTATTGGTAACAGCAGTTTTATATAAACAACTTTGATACCTTGGTTTGCAGTTTTATGTAAGTTATTATTAATAGTATAAAGGGGACTGGTATGCAGTATTATTTATCCAGGTATGAACAGACTGACCAATGCTGAAATTTACTCAGTGACTTGTAACTGTTCTCTATATAAGTAACAGTCAATGAAGTGGAAGCATCATGCTGAACAGATGAAAATGCATGATGGCTGAAGATGGTGGCAGCAGGCTGCTCTAAATTTATTTCTCCTCCATTCTGACCAGTGAACTTTCTGGGCAGCTAAAAGCAAACTTTCTAGCAAATGCCACCACCCCTATGCTGAAAAGGGCACATAAGATGAAACAAGTACAATTTAGCAAAATAGCTGTAGTACAGTCCTACTCACAAACCTCATGAATTTGACTGAATTATTCAAAGACAGCCTTAGACATGAGCACACAAATATTTTGCCGCCTCCCATCTACAACAAGAGTTATAGGAGGGATTCCCACAATATATGAATTCTACATTGCCAATATTATATGTGCCTGCTTGCAAGTTAGTCCAACTGAGCTCAGCGAGACTTACTCCTATCCAAGTATGTATGTACAGTGGTACCTCAGGTTAAGTACTTAATTCGTTCCGGAGGTCCGTTCTTAACCTGAAACTGTTCTTAACCTGAAGCACCATTGTAGCTAATGAGGCCTCCTGCTGCCGCCGGAGCATGATTTCTGTTCTCATCCTGAAGCAAAGTTCTTAACCTGAAGCACTATTTCTGGGTTAGCAGAGTCTGTAACCTGAAGCGTATGTAACCTGAGGTACCACTGTAAAGGACTGCAGCTTTAAGTAACATTAGTCTAGGGGAAACATGAACCTAAATACCCAGGCTGTCAATGGGATTCCTCTGAGGAAAGTGTGAACGACATCCTATTCTATCTTTTTGCACAATTTTGGGGGAATACTGTAAACTCTCCCACTGAACTCCAGAAGCTTGGAATGGTACGTATGCAAGATACCATACAGAAGTTACTACAGAAGACTAGGCCATTTCTTCAATATACCACAAGGCTGAAATCGTACACACATTCACCCAGGCATGAGTCTCCTTGAATTAAACGGCATTTGCTTATGTGTAGTCAAAGGATTAAAGGCACAAACCCACAAGTAAGTCCTATATCATTCAATGAGACTTGGTCATAAAGGTTAGGATTGCAGCCATAGTTATTTATACTTTCGCCATAAGGTCCCAAGGCTTTCTATAACATAATACTACAATATTAAAATAAGTTTAAACAATTTACAACAGAATATTAAATATGGTTTTAATAATTAACATAAAAAAGAAGAGGGGTAGGTCCTAAAATATATATTCCAGTTGTCTTAGAGCAGGCAAGGAAATGGGGAGGAAAGTCTACAAGTTTCGGGGCTGACACACAAACCGCCCTCTGGCGGACCACATAATAATTATAATAATAATTTATTATTTATACCCCACCCATCTGGCTGGGTTTCCCCAGCCACTCTGGGCAGCTCCCAACAGAATATTAAAGCACAATAAAACATCAAACACTGAAAGCTTCCCTAAACAGGGGAATTATATTATTATGTATTATTATGTTTATTATTAATACCCCAGTCATCTGACTGGGTTGTCCCAGCCATTCTGGGCGGCTTGCAACACATATGAAAACATAATAAAACGTCATTTTGGGGGGGAGGGACACTCCAACTCCCAAGTGTGGGGAAATTCCCGAGAGGCTCCCCCTGCGATCTCCAGCCCCACGCGGGAAGGATGCGGTTTTTCAGCTATTTCCGATCCCATCTCCCCTCGCTTCTTAGCGTGACTGAAGACTTCCGAGCAAGCACGCGATGCCAAGGAGCTGCGAGCTAAGCAGGCGCGCGCTCTTCCGGCCTCCATTGCCGAGCCCTGCAATTATCCCCCGACGTACGTGGGAGCGAGCCGCGCCTTCCGCTCCGCCCCCGGCAAGAGCGGGACAACTTTCTAACTCGTGCCGGGGAGGGAGGCTGGCATCGGGGGCCCTCGCTCCCCTTTCGCGGAAGAGGAGCGTCAGGCAAGTGCCTGTGTCTCGCCTCGCACCTGCCCGCCGTCTCGAAGGCAGCAACAGCTGGAAGCCTCCGAAGGCTCCAGGGAAGCGGGCGCACCAGCAGCTGCTCCGCTCCCCGCGCCGCAAAACACAAAAGGCGCATTCTCCCGCCGGCCGGGCATGCCAAGCTCGCTTCCTCCCATTGACGCGCAGCTGCGATCCTATGCAGGATCCTATGCTGCACTGACGCACAGCGGCGATCCTATGCAAGCCCTCTTCGAGCAGCCTCGGCTTGAGGGGGTGGGAATCCCTTCCTAGGGCTCTGGGTTTGTGCAAGCGTCTTTTTTTTGGGGGGGGGGGGGAAGGGGAACTGATCTCTGCGCCGAGATCCCCCAAGTGCCGCCTTTCTGCGGGAAGCGCGATCGCTACAGTGCAAGCGAAGCCCACCGCGGCGGGCGGGAAGAGTCCGGGGCGCGCAGAACAGCCGCGAGCCGCCTCGAAAACGTAATAACGGCGGCAGAACGAGGCGCGATCGCCGAACGCCTCTCTGCCCGCCCGCCTGCCTGCCTCGCCGCCCAGCGTGGTCGTGGCGCTGTGTGGCTGGTGGTGGGCCAGGCTCCGCCTCGCCTCGCCTCTCCTCCCCGGTGCGTGTCTGGGGGCGGAGCGCGTCGCTCTCCGGCGGCGGCAGCAGGCGCTGTTGCTGCTGGACTGGCGGGCCAGGCGGCCGCGGCTCCTCCCCGCTTCCTTATCAGCCGCGCCGAGCGTGGGAGCGCCGAGCCCTCCTCGCTCGCCGCCGCCGGTTCCAAGTCCCGCTTCTGGCGGAGGCGATCAGGAAGCAGCGCATCCGGAGCTCCGGCTGCGTCGAGGCGGCTGGCTGCCCTTCGCCGGCCCCGCGCGGCTGCCTCGCTCCCCTTCGCGCTGGAGGAGCTCGAGCGGGGGAGCCCTCTCGCCTTCCCCCGAAACTCCCGGGCATATCTTGGTGGATTTGTAGAGGGGCCCCGACGGGAGGGGAGAACTTGCCCCGAGGGACTCGGAGAAGCGGCTGGAGGCTTGGCTTCGCCCCGGCCCCGCTGGCTGGCGTCCGCCCGGCCCCGGTGGGAACTTTTGTCCTTCCTGCCGAGCTCTCCGGCCCGGCGGCGGGGCCGGGATTGTTGGAGATCGCGCTCAGAAGTTTAGTTGGAGCCGGAGCCGGAGCCGCCGTCGCTACTGGGCGGGGTAGGGCGCAGGGCGCATTGGGGTAGCTGCGCTCGGGGCTCCTTTTTGTGCTTTTCCGCCTTTGCTCGGCGCGGCGATGAAGCTGAGCCGGCAGTTCACGGTGTTTGGCAGCGCGATCTTCTGCGTGGTGATCTTCTCGCTCTACTTGATGCTGGATCGGGGCCACCTGGACCACCCCAAGAACCACCGCCGCGAAGGCTCCTTCCCCCAGGTGAGTTGGTGCGGGGTTAAGGGGCAGATGGATCGCGGGTGCGCGTGTTTGTGTGTGTATTTGTGTATCATACAGGCTTGTCTCGCAACTGTGAGCAGTTACCAGGAGAGAAGGAAATGCAGAAAGCTCGTTTTAGCGACCATAAACCGATTCCGGATCAGTGGCCTTGCCCGTAGATAGGATCTGAGTCAAGTGGGGTTGGAGGTTGGGGTGTCTCCGGAAAGGAAAGGGGAAGTTGCTCATACTTCCCCCTTGTTCGATGGAGGGGGGGGCACTAGGAGACTCCTATCTGCCCCCTTTCTGCGCCCACTTATCAGTCTGTTTCGATGGGACGAATTCCCGGGTGGAAACTGCACGTGGGATTGTAGCCTTCCCCTTGGGAAAAGTCGCATCCTGACCGACTTCGAATCTTCTTAGTGCCCTACTTTCTATGTTGGGTAGGCTTAATTCGAGCCGCAGGCCAGTCCCGGAGCCAGATTTGAATGTCACCCTCGGCACAGCCTTGGAGTACGTACTTTAGTAATAAAAAGTGCCTGCTACTATCGGTCCTATACTTACTCCAGAGGAGTCATAGCCAGGGAGTAGGGTGCAAGGCTTCAGACAGGTGGCGAGGCTATCAGAAAAGGACTACAATACTCTGCTGCCCTAAAAAAGACCTGGGAAACAAAGGGGATGGTGGCTGTTAACTGCTTGATAGGAGCTGCGTGAATGTGGGAGGGAAACTCATTTGGAGACTGGAAAAAGCAAGTTTTTCCTGTGTGCCTGTTAAATGGGTGCTCTACTGGTCCCAAGGCACAACTGTTTTTTATTTGCAAAGTCTTATTTTTCTCATCCTCTATATTCCCCCTTAGTCCCCAAATAACTCAAGGCAAAATACATGGGTGTTGCCCTGTTTTTTTTTCTAAACAAAAATTATTTGGCATACTTTTAGGCCCTGTGTGCGAGGCTGGACTGAGGCTGCCAAGTTAGCTTGGAGCTAGGTTTCCATGTTTGAAATCCATTGTAGTTACATTACATTATCAAGTTACTTGCTTGTTGCTAGAAAGTTAATACAGTGTGAAAACATAGGGCTTATTTTCTACACATAAACACACCTTGTTTTATGATTTGTACTTTTCCTGATTTTATATGACAAGTACAAATCAACCAAAAGAGTTACGTCAGGCTGAATAATTTCCCCGGGATATATAAGAGGGTGTGCTTGCTTCTGAGACAGGTAACTTTGGCACAGAGAGGTGTGCATTTGAATTGGATAAATGAGGCTTTTCAACTGCTTAACAGGTTAGAATGTACTGCTGGAAAAGAATTGAAATTAGTATCTTATATCAGTAGGAAAGAGCTTATTTTATTTAAACCAGCTTTTCCTGCAGATCATGGCCTAATGCTCAGAACTGTAAAACTTAACGTGGGTTGTGTAACAAAGTAAGTGTATTTCAACATTGAGTACAAGGCTGAGGTGGGGGAAATCTTGCTCTTTTCCAGCTCTGTGGTTCTAAAATTTCCAAATTCCTATGCTATTAAGTAAAGTATAGTTACCAAAGATTGCTAGTAAATCTCTCATCTCTTGCGTAACCCGTGCTTTAATATGCACATTCTAGAAAGTGGTATCCTTGCCTTTATGGAGCACAGATATTATGGAAATAATAGGTTTCTGAAGTGTTTAGTGCTTTGATTTTTTTTTTTTTAAAAAAGCTGCTTAGAAAGTTTTCCTGTGCAACAGTACGCCAGCACGCTAGGTTGCATAGGAAGAAGGCCTTTGGAAGCTGTTGGAAAGAATTGTGACATTCCTGGTTTTGTGTTTGAGAGAGCCCTTAGCTCAGCAGCGGCTTGAAAATAGAGGGTTTTCTAGTTACTCCTGGTAACTTTTGTGGTGTGATTATCTCACCACAAAACACACTCAAATCAATAGTTGCTGCCACTTACTGAGGGAGCAGTATGGATTCTTACTACTTCATTTAAAAGATCCAGTTAGGGTACTGAGTTGCAAGTATTCCACCTTTGGCCCCTCTCAACAGCCATCTTCCCTCCCTAAAGGGATAATGACCAGTCTTTGCTTAACAGATAAAGCACTCATGTGAGGTGACAAGAGCCTAGCTTAGAAATCTGTTCAGATCAAGTTTCCTTAACCAAGAAGATCACTTTATTGTTTAAAACAAAACATTAAAAATGCACTTGGGGAAATAAAGGTAAAATGCAATTTCTAGTTTAAAACGAGCCTCTCGATAAATGTGTTAGACAGATGTTTATGCTTGCCTGGTTACAGATCCAGAGGAAAAGGCAGTAATTCTTATTCAAATTCAGGACCTTTCTACTTGGCAGAAAGGTACAGTGTAGTATTCATTAGTTCACCATTAAGCCTCCTACAATATTCCTGGTTGTATACTTGGCTGTGAACTAGCCCCAGGGCGCGATCTGATCTTGAATGGCAGACCAGGGCAAGTTCCAGCTTGTCTTCACAGACAGTGTGGCATCTGGGGTGTTCTGATACTGTCTAGAGTGTCAGCTTAAGAAACAGACACACAGTTCGCCCTTTGAAAAATAGGCAGGCTGGCCTCAGCAGATGCAGACTCAAAGCGATCATATTTAACTCAGATGGCGTCATATATTCCTAACACTACAGATAACTTAATTGCCTTGAGCACTTGTTTCTTCAGTATCCCAAAGTTTTTTGTGAAGGGAGGAAATGTGTGATAAGGCATGTGAAGTAGTTCCTTTTTACCATTTGCAAGCATAGTGTCAAACAAAAGGACATTGTTTAGTGCATTTATATCTAGCCTTGCTTCCGTCATGAAACTCAACATCTGTTCAAGGTGGTGTACTTTGGGTTCCCAGGTGGTCTCCCACCCAGGCACTGTCCAGACCGAAATAGACTAGATAACAAGTATAGCTTTGGTTCTATTCTATGTAGATTCTGGACATTTTAATTGGAAGTTAAATTCAGTGTGTTGACATGTGGTTCTCCAATACGTGCTGGTTGAAATCTAAATAATAGGATTTACGCAGTGCTGTTTTTCTAGAAAAAAGAGGTGCAGGAACTCAACATGATCTCCTCTCTCATTCTCTTAGAATGGCCATGGTGCCCACCTGAGAGATGCTGGAACTGAGTTCCAGAGAGTTCCGGAAGAAAAAAAAGCCCTGGATTTAAGGCCTGTTAGTATGCAGAGTCAGGCATATTTTAAAATATTCAGTGAGACCAGTGGATTTAAGTAAACCTAATTCTTCATAGGATTGGGCTGTTAATATGCAAGTGCTGAAAGGAACACAGTCCTGGTAGCTGTGGAGTTTTCTGACTGGAATGAGTTTGTCTCTTGCTGCATCAGTTTGTCAGTTCTTTCAGACTAGGGATTAAAACCTTCCCAACCCAAAGGGATTTATACACATCCTTTCCATTCACAGCCAATTGTGTGTGATCTTGTGCCCACAATACACAAATATCCAGAGACTGAGGGTCATGAGTCAGACGGCACGCATGTCATAGACATAGGAGACTTCCTGGTACACCCATGGAAGACTCTAGTGGTGCTTTGCTGTGGCCCTTTCCCCTAAAGAAAGGAAACTAATGTTTAAGAAACTAATTCTAAAGGTCCTGAAGTTTTTAAGCGTGGACAAAATGAAGTGAAAACCCAAAACAGCAGAAGACCTGCTACAGGTTTACAACAGAATACTGTACACAATTCAGAAGGGGAGAGGGTGAGGACATATTGCGGGGGGGGGGGGGATAGGCAAGATCAGGCACCAGTCATTACACAATACTTGATTTCTTAAAGTGAGAAACTTGACTTAAAGTCACTTCAGTTTAAAAATCAATATGTACTTTGGCTTTGGGGGTAGAGTTCAGTGAAGTGCTCCTCAGCAAACTGAATCTGTGGAGATGGCACACATTACAGAGTAAGATTGGTCGTTGTGTCTCACTGCCATGGGTAAACATCAACATTTTGGCATGATTGAAGGACACTTGAACACACAATCCACATGAGGCAAGGCAGATCAAATGCACTTTTCCTGTAACGTCTGAAGAGAATTTAGCATAGGGGCCTAGTTTGCACGTTCACAGTAAACCATAGTTAGTGGGTTTAATTTGAACACATATTTGTGGTCTGTCTTGCTCCCTCCCTGCTAGCACTGGCTCTGTGTTACATCTGTAGTGTCGCTGTCAACGAAACAAACAAAACCGACAAAATTGTTCTGGTGTTCAGTGATGCAGAGCTCTATTGTAGCTCAGGTTCTTAAAATAAAACAGCAGCACCTAGTTCCTCAAAGCTAAGTACCTCAAAATCAGCCTGCAGCATAACATTGTTTTTTATTCTCTCTGTATCTATGTCGAACATTTGTTTTGAGCCTTCCAAAGTTGGACGTAACAGTAATCCAGGGGTCAAGGTTTGCTTCATCTGCGCATAAGCAGGAAGAAGCAAAAAAGTCCTTTTAAACTTTCCTCCCTGCGTTATCAGTGTTCTACCTGTTCTCAAATGTGCAAGCGTTTTGCAAACTTTACAGAACAGACACAATTGACCCAGCGTGGTAATGCGCAGACTTGTTCTGTCACATGCAGAGCAGATCTCTCTGTCTCTCTCTCTCTCTCTCTTTATATAGTTGAAATATCAAAGAATATGACTATCTGGATGTTCAATGGTTTCCTAGTTGAGCAAAGTTATTCCAAAGGGTAAGACTCCTTTCCTGTACATTTTTAAATTAATCCATCCAAGCATGCAGCTGAAAGTTGTTAGAAGAACAATGAAAAGTATGACTTGTGTTTGCAAAAGGAGTCAGCTCTGACTTTCAGTAGCAAAACAAGAGATTACTGATTCATTTACGGGCTGCAAGCTGAATCTTGCTAGATCTGTTAGTGGGAAAACAGATCAATGTTTCTATAACACAGCACTCGCTAACAGCTCAAAAGATAACCTCAAGGCATTTTGGCCTTAAAGTGTACATGGCACAAAATGCCTAGCTCTGTTTGAATATGATCCTCCCTGGAAAGTTTTGTGCCCTTTTTAGATTTATTGAACGATGTGACACTTGGCATGAATGCCATGAAATAATTAGTTAAGTGTGGTTTTCCTTAAATTTAAACTTCTTCATTTAAACAAAGTGACTCTCTGGTTTTCTAAAGCAGCATCTGAGTGAAGCTAAAGTTTCAAAAATATAAACAGGGTTGTCATTACTGTCTGAATGGAAACTTCCAAGTCAGGCTTCCTCAACCTCTGCCCTCCAGATGCTTTGAGACTACAATTCCCATCATTCCTGACCACTGATCCTGCTAGCTAGGGATCATGGGAGTTGTAGGCCAATACATTTCCCATCATTCCTGACCACTGATCCTGCTAGCTAGGGTTCATGGGAGTTGTAGGCCAAAAACATCTGGAGGGACAAGGTTGAGGAAGCCTGTTCCAAGTAGTCCAAAATTCAACTGCTAATTACCGGCTGGGGTTCCCTTCAGAATGCATATAATGCCTGTTTTAAAACAGCTGCATTGATTACCAGTCTGGGCCCAATTCAAGGTGCTCACATTAATGTTTGAAACCCTAAATCAGTGTTCCCCAACCTTGGGCCTCCAGCTGTTTTTGGACTACAACTCCCATCATCCCTCGCTAGCAAGACCAGTGGTCAAGGATGATGGGAATTGTAGTCCAAAAACAGCTGGAGGCCCAAGGTTGGGGAACACTGCCCTAAATGACTTGGGCGCCAAATATCTGAAAAACCACCTCCTTCTCTATAGACCCTCTTGAGTATTAAGACCAGCAGTGGGAGCCCTCTTGGTAGTTCCACTTCCCTCAGATGTTGGGCGAAAAAAGGTATTATGTGTGGCAGATGTGTTTGGCATCTTCATTATGCAGCTTTTATCGTATGATAAAGACGCACCTCTTTGCCCTGACCTTTGATACTTGAGATAATGTGTTTTCAGGACCTACCCTATTCCTATGGCTGTCCTTTGATCAAACAGCTTTTAATGTTGATTTTTAGATTGTTTTGACCCATCTTGTGACTTCCTGGTGAAGTTCAGGCTGTAAATATTAATAACAATGCAGTAACAACATAATCTGTTGTAGTGTTCCTATAATCATAGAATTGTAGAGTTAGATGGGACTATGAGGATCATCTAGTCCAACTCTATTGAATCTTTTGCACAACGTGGCAAAACCTCCCAAAGGGCAGTGTAACCATCTCCTAACCTTAGTTGGAGCTTAGGTGCATGTTGTGGGGTCTCATTCCTCCTTTTGTCTGATCTGTCATTCCCCATGCAAATTTCCCCTTCCCTAGAGGGGAAGACTTGGGAGATCGGAATTTATATGTCTGCCAGTGTTAGACACTCAGATATATGAGCTAATTGCCAAACGGCACCTAAAACCCAGGTTACAGCCGCCACAACGGAATGTCTAGACCAGGCACCCCCAACCTCCGGCCCTCTAGATGTTTCGGCCTACAACTCCCATGATCCCTAGCTAACAGGAGTAGTGGTCAGGGATGATGGGAATTGTAGTCCAAAACATCTGGAGGGCCGAAGGTTGGGGATGCCTGATCTAGACACCTTTTTTTAAAAAACAATGAAATTTATGATGATGATGATTCATTTCATTTCTATACCTTTCTATATTTTAAAGAAAAAATATAGCTGTTTACAACACGTTAAATAAAGTAATTCGGTATAAAACAAATATAAGCTTCAATAAAAATATTTCAAACCCTTCCCTAAGTGACATTTTGCTTTCCCCAGATTTATTTACCTACTTAATTTATATAGCTGCCCCAAAGCAGAAGTACTCTAGGAAGCCAGTATAGTGTAGTGGTTAGTGTTGGACTGGGAGATCAGAGTTCAAATCCCTACTCAGTCATGAAGCTCACGGGTTACTTTGGGCCAGTTGCTGTAGGGATTAACTGAGGAGGGGAGTACTCCTTGGAGAAAAAGATGGGATATAAATGCAATAAATAAGCTCTTCTGCTTACCTTCTTAAAAAAGCTGGAGGGGCCAGCCAGATGGAGATGTCAGTCGCCAACTTGGCATCCAGTGATCTCCATGTGTTCGCAGCTGGACTTGTGCAAGTCGCAAAATACTCCTAGCGCCCGGGGAATTTTTAACATTGAATTGTCTGCTCAGCTATTAAGCTCGCTTGGTAGTATTGTGCAAATCACTTTTATCAGCTAAATTGACTCTGATTACTGAGTTTTGGATACCCAGAACTCTGCATTGCTTCAGTGCGCCCCACAGCTGGGAGGGGGCAGGAAGCCCATGAGTAAAGTATAATTATGAATGAAGCAATTCCTCTTCTAAAACTACTTTTATCTGTTGCAGCAAAAACAACAGTTTTGCATCACAAAGCCAAAGCTTTTTATTATAGCATAAGATTTCAAGGAAGTGGACTGTAGTCCATGAAAGGTTACATTCGCCAAAATAAGTGTATTATCATTAGGTGCTGTAAGAGTCTTTCATTTTTCTTTTAAAGCTGTTATATTCTTAAAGTATTTTTTATATTCCAGAATGTTACTAAAGAATGAAAGCCTTCAGCCCTGTGAGAATCCATAATTGCAAATACAAAGAATTCAAGTTTTGTATTGTTCGAGATGCAACTGTGAATTAATTGAGGTTGTGAGGTTTCAAAAAATACTAAGTAAATTTTATACCTGATGCTCCTGCTTGAAGAAAAGCAGGAACCAACTTGCATGTGGTTGCAAAACATTACTTCTGTAGCCAAATATCATATCTGTGTTCCCTGGAATCATTAGTTCAGGTGTTCCAAAATTATGGTAATAATTTGAAATGCACACCGCTCGCTCATTGTCTTAACTGGAAGTGATTTTGTTGTATAATTCTCAAGGACTGCTAAGATTAGAATGTTTCAGATAATTTTGGCCTTAGACATTTGGTTAATGTACCACCAGGGGGCATGAAGTAACACTTCAGTGCTTTAGCTCTTTTTAAAAAAAACTTTCTCAGTGCTGCCATAATATTTATAAATTGCTTTCAGATGTTCAGCTTTGCAGATGCCAGAAAGAATACTGCGAACCTTTGTACCCCCCCCCAAAAAAATCTGTCACATCAAAGGAATGATCTAATCAGCAACTAAGCAACTAGCGTGGCTTGTAAACCTGATAAAAACTGTAACATTTGAATGGAAAGGTATTAATGAGCCTTCCTTTTAGAAAGCAGCTCATTCAGACAGAAGCTTAAAAAATGCAACTGTGTATTAAGACAGAAAATAAAGGAGCTAGCTGCAAAGGGAAAGACAACAACCCCCAGGATTCCTGCAGAAATGCTAATAAGAAACAGAAATGCCCCGAAGGAGAATTTACATGCTGTTGAATGGATTAGCGTTACTGTACCTGGTGTAAAACAGGATGTATTGTCCTTCAGTAGATAGAATTTGAGTATTAGCTGGTTCAGCGTGTGTTCTGTGCATTTTCTTTTGTGGACTTGAGGCAGATCACTGTCTTTAAACTTTCTTTTTAAAAAAATAATTTTTATTGTTTTTTACACATGTTTTCCAAACATAACATAACATCCCATCTTATACACTATAATAAACCTTTGGCTACCACAGCCTAGGACTTCCATCAACCTTGACTAATGGTTTTCTAGCTTTCTTTCTGATTTTGCATTTTATTTTAATAGTTATTGCTATAAAATCCAAATCCTAAATAAACTCCCCCTTAGTTCTTTTTCGCAATAATTCATATAGTTCTCCTTACAAAACTTCTTGCAACCCTACAAGCGATATCAGTTGATTACAATTGTCTTTCAAATATATCATAAATTTCTTCCAATCTTTCAGGAAAGTCTGGTCTTGCTGGTTCCGAATTTTCCCAGTTAATTTCGCCAACTCAGCATAGTCCATCAGTTTCATCTGCCACTCTTCTTTTGTTGACACTGTCTTTAAACTTTCGGTCATCAGTGGATTAAAAGTTGCTGTTTTAGATTGTTGTAGCAGTGTTAAAACTGGTATATAAACGATCGTTTTACATTTACATAAAATAGGTAGCTGACACCTGTCATGGCTCTGCATTTTTCCTCAAGTGCATTTGGTAGTTGGTTAAATGATCCTAGTCTAGACCAGTTTGCAACCAATATGTTGGTGACAATCCGCTTGACAACAGCTGTTGGACATTGAACAACAGTTGCCATTAGCAAGGAATGCACTGGAGAAGTTACACTTCTCTGCACAGATTAGTGCCTTTTTGTGCCTGGGGAAGGCAGCATACATGACACAAGCAATAGCACAAGGGAAGATGTGTGGAAAAACTCCCAATAAACCAGGGAGGAAATAACACCTGCTTCCCAGAACATTGATGGTGTGGACAAGCCTCAGCTGGTTGAACTTGCTCTTTTGCTCTCCTGAAACTTTTTCCAGTTCCTCTTGAAAACGGGTTATTAAAATTATATGTCGTAAAGAAAATGTCTGCATATTAATGAAAATATTAGACCATCTTTTATTCACTTTTGCAGCAGGCTACAAAACCTTTCAGTCAGGTCTTGCCTTAATAGGAAGACAAGTTCTCAGATGTGCTTTTAGTTGAAAACATGACTGAAAGGAATTGAAAAGATAAAATTTGAAAACGTCTGCCTCTTCACTTGATTTGTAACAGATTTGGTCAGTGCTTTCTTACTTTTTTTTTATATTAAGACTTTTAATTGTTGAAGACAACAGTCTTCATTATTTTAATCTTTTTCTGAGAAAGTTTTCTTTGGTCATCAGGGGCTCTTTTCCATTTCTTTTCCTCTGGACTCTGAAGGCCTGTTTAGTAGAGTTGTGAGTTTCATTCAGTACAAGTGGGATGTGAAATACAGTAGCTTGCACATCTGAAGGACTAATGTTGTGCCTCTCCACAGGGTCAGCTTTCAATACTGCAAGAGAAAATAGACCACCTGGAGCGCTTATTGGCAGAAAATAATGAAATAATTTCAAACATAAGAGATTCTGTGATCAATTTGAGTGAATCTGTCAAAGATGGACAACGTACTCCAGAGGCTATAAACTTCAGTCAAGGAAACTTCTCTGAGCTGTCACCTCTTGCCACTATGTACCTCTCAGTTGACCCTGAGGATTGTCAGTTTGCATCAAAAAGTGGAAGCCAAGCTTCAGATGTACAGGTAAGAATATAGTGAATTTATTGCTATGGATGATCTGAGTATTTAATTCCTTTCCTTGCAGTCTCACTGGGTGCTCAGTCATAGGTTAATCCTGTTTATGCAGGTTTCCCCCCCCCCCTTCTTTAAGAATGCACAGAAAGTCCACATTTAAACTACAATTCTTGTATATACTTTTTACATAAAATACACCCGTCCATAAAATATGCATTTTGTGCAGATCTTTTGCAAACCAAAAAGAAGTGTGTAATGCAGGGGTCAGCAAACTTTTTCAGCAGGGGGGCGGTCCCTCAGACCTTGTGGTGGGCCGGACTGTATTTTGAAGAAAAAAATAATGAATGAATTCCTATGCCCCCAAAATAACCCAGAGATGCATTTTAAATAAAAGGACGCATTCTACTCATGTAAAAACACGCTGATTCCCAGACCGTCTGCGGGCCGGATTTAGAAGGCGATTGGGCCAGATCCGGCCCCCAGGCCTTAGTTTGCCTACCCATGTTGTAATGCAACTGGAAACATGTTGTAATGCAACTGGAAACCTCAGCCAAAGTCAGGAAAACAGACTAGACTACTTCCTCCTCCATTCCTAACCACTACTAAGCTTTTTAAAATGGGCCCTTAAGCGAGTTTCCCAAACAACTTAGTTGACTTGCAGGTTAGCCAAACAACACTTGACTGTAAGTTATACTTAAGTCAGTGGGACTTACAAGAAAAGGTGGCTGTGTTGCAGCTTGAGGGATGTCTTTTGTTCAGTTCTTTGGTTTTAAGGAATTGCCTCATTCTTTCCAGGTGGAATCTGAGTGGATAACTGGTTGGTACTCTTGGCTCATCTAAGAAATGAGAGGTCATGCATGTTGTGGCATTGTATAGTTGCAGCATTCTCGTTGTACTTTGGAATGATTGTGCCCACGTAGAGTATTTTTCTATAGGCATGTTGAAAGATACATCTTTATGATGCAAATTACATTAAAAAACTAAACTTAAATCTGAAAAGCTATAGCATGGATATTAAAATGTTTCAAGATATGAAGATACTGAATAATGGGAGGTCTGCAAGCTCAAAAGGTTGAGCCAGGTTGCCAGCCTTGTTTTGTGTTATAAGGCTTTTGCAAATAAAGCACTGCTTAAGTCCAACAGCCAGAGATTTGACTGTTTTCCTCAGGTCATTATGTAAATGTCAGCTTTTGTTGGCATTTTAGCTCTTGGCCATGTGAATGCGCCTGCTATTCTTTCTCAGCTTCTTTTCTTTCTCTGACCTCTTTTTTCTTTCTTTTCTGGACAGTTTTCTTTCCCATCCATCATATTCAACACTCCTTCCCTCCTTTTTACTGTGGTCCATTAACTGCCCAGGTATCTGCTGCTTCTTTTCCTGGGCCACAGCATCTTATTAGGTTTCCTTGTTTAGACCCTTTCTGTCTCCAGTCAGTGACAGCCAAGTGACTTTTCTAACCCCTTCCAACATTAAGAAAGTTTAGGTGATTGTTGACGGAGGCTTCTGTGTCATAAATACAAAAATATTACTGCATTACTGTGTAGATGAAAGCCACTGTGGTAAGATCATCGTCATACAAATCCCCCAAAGGAGAAGATAATTCTAGTTGCATTGAATGGAATTGATACCTGGTCAGCATCTCAGCAGTTGCAGTTAATATCAGTTATGCAAACCCTGATTTTGATCCGAAATATTTTATTCTGCAACAGAATACTGACACGCAACTGCGTGCTTTGCAAGGTTTATGTTGGGTTGAAAACTTCCCTTCAGGTTTAGATGGGATTTTAGTTTGTAGGACTGAAGATTGATGCCCATGTTGCAGCATCTTTATTAAAAAGAGTGTAGAATGCATCGTGTCCCTTTGTTCACTTACTGTAAGGTGTAATAGTTGCTTGGTTACCTTTGAGCAGGTTTTGTGGGAAAGGTAAGCCATAATTGCAGAATCAAATGTGTCATGGAGAGTGGTCATGCTCAGGCTTCCCTGTTTATGTCTTGTACTTTGAACAAATCAAGAAAAAGCACCCATATCAGCTCACTGTGTTAATACCTGATTTAATGCTGATTCCATCAGCCTTGTGCTTGTACTTATAGTGGGTTATTAAGACTCATGTGATGGCACACTTAAAAAACAAATCCCAGCATAAAGACAGCAGGTTACTATTGCTAGAATACTTTCTTGCATGGGACAAAGGGAGCTCAACGACAGCAACTAAACATGTCTTTAAGACAGAAAATATTTATACTCCTTATTAGAGATGGGGGGAGGGACTTCCATGCTGCAGCTTGAAAGTGTTTTCAAGAAGTCTTCATTAAATATTAGACATATAAAAGATTTTTTTGAGCGTAATTGGGAACTGCTGGTGTCTGTTTCATTGGTTTTTCTCATACATTTGTACCTTGGAAGTTCCAAAATGTTTGGAAACCAAAGCACAGCTTCCGACTGGCTGCAGGAAGCTCCTGCAGCCAATCAGAAGCTGCGGAAGCCCCGTTGGACATTCAGGTTCCAAAAGAACATTTGCAAACCAGAACACTCATTTTTGGGTTTCTGGCGTTCAGGAGCCAAAACGTCTGAGTTCCAGGGCGTTCTGGAGCCAAGGTACGACTGTAGTCATATTTGATGCCTTGTTCTTGTTCAGAAAGGAGTTAACACTCTAGGCATGCAGAAAGTGGGGTTGTGGTGATTACTGTTCACATTCAGTAGGTGCAAAGTTTCATTTAAATAACTTAATCAGATACTTTGCTCATGTAAATTCTCTTTTGAATAAAGAACATAGACAAATTTTCAGTGTGAGTTTTTTCCCCTTACTATTTTTTTTTAAAAAATAATAATTTGCAACTGACTACAGCCTTGCCTTTGTAAGTGCAGAACTGTGTACTTCAACCACTGAATGTGTTCTCATGTAACCTTTTTTCTTCATCCATTTTAGATGCTAGATGTCTATGACATTCTTCCCTTTGATAATCCAGATGGTGGAGTTTGGAAACAAGGATTTGATATCACCTATGATGAACACGAGTGGGACAGTGAACCTCTTCAAGTTTTTGTTGTGCCTCATTCGCATAATGATCCAGGTAATACAAAATTCTAAAAGGATTTGGAGATTTATTTTTGCATGGCAGTTGCCATCTCTATCTGCTGGGCCTCGAATGTGGCTGAAATGTGGTCCTTGACATTCTTTCTGTGTAGGGCAGGTTTTATCCCTTGTTAGGGCAGTACCACGAGGCATATCTGGCAAGTAAGAGTCTTAACACTCTAAAATCCAGAGCCATTTGATTCTTTGGATAAGACCAGTAAGCTTATTTAAGGAACAGACGGATTGAGAAATGATGCGAGCCCAAAGCTTGCATGGGAAACATGCCATTATTATTATTATTTTTTACATAAAACAGAAAAGGGCTAAAGCTAATAACATATTCCAATGGATAACTGTAAAGTTCTGCATTTACCTTGGAACAGAAGATGCAGAAATACAGGATAGGTGATGCTTGGTTTGGCAGCAGTATATATGAAAAGAAGGTAGAAGTATTAATGGCACATAGGCTAAATAGGTCTGCAGCTTGACATGAGATTGAAAAAGGCTAATGCAGTTCTAGGCTGCATCAATAGAAATATAAGGCCAGTTCGCAAGAAGTAATCGTACTGCTCTATTCTGCTTTGGTCAGATATCACCTGGAGTACTGTGGTGAGTTCTGGGCATGGCAGTTTAAGACAGATATTGACAAACTGGAATTTGTTCAGTGAGGAAGGAGACAAAGATGGTGAGGGGCCTGGAGAACAAATCCTTTGAGGAGAGATTGAAGGACTTGGGATACTTAGCTTGGAGAAGAGATGATTAAAAAGGCAATATGATAGACATCTTCAAATATTTGAAGGGCTGCCACATAGGTGATAGACAAAATGTATTTTCTGTTACTCCAGAGGGTAGGACCTGAACAAATGGGTTCAAGTTGTAAGACAAAGGATTCAGAGTACATGTTAGGGAGAACTTCCTAACCCAATGTGTTTGCTGCTCATTGTATTTCTTTACAAAGGGGATGGCCATGCAGCTGAACTGACTTTTGTTGGTTCACTTTTTATTATTTCAAAACATGTGCTGTTCCCCATGAACTTCAGCCATCTTACAGCATGAGTAGCTAATTTGGTGACCTCCAGAAGCTGCTCCCATCAGCCTCTGCCTTCATAGCCAGTGGTGGGAGTTGTAGATGGTTACACCATTGTTTAGCACAGGCATAGGCAAACTTGGCTCTTCAAATGTTTTGGGACTACAACACCCACCATCCCTAGCTAACAGGACCAGTGGTCAGGGATGATGGGAATTGTAGTCTCAAAAAACATTTGGTGGGCCAAAGTGCCTGTGTCTGGTTTAGCATCATGTTGTTTACCCTTGTCTTACAGCATTAGATGCTCAGATCATTCACCAAGATGCTAGTATTGCCACTATAACTTTTGTTTTTGAAGTGCTAAAAAGCAGCAAGATATAGATAAACTTAATTTTTCTGTGTGTGTGTCACTGCCAGTCTGCAAACTGCTTCCAGTGTAACCGTAGTCAGGTAAATGACTCTTGACTATTGTTTCTGGTAAATCCTGTATTCCAGTGCTCCCCAACCTTTTTATCGCCGCGGACCGGTAAATGTTTGATAATTTTTCCGTGGCCCGCTTGTTTTGAGCTGAGTCGTCCCCCCCCCCCCCCGTGCACTTACCTCATGGCAGCTTCTCTTCAGTCACCGCGTCTCCGACCTCGAGTCCTCAGTCCTCCCGTGGCGCCTCCTCCTCGGCCAATGGCGTGAGATTTGCCTTTCGGCCAATCAGGAAGCGGGAGGACCCGCCAGGAGGAGCATCAGTGTAACAATAGCGAATTTTCATTCGCTATTGTCACACAATGGGCGGGCTTGAGAGGGCGCAATGCTCTGCGCCTCGGCCGCCCACCACAGTAAAATGATTTGAAGTTCCTTGGGCGGCCCGGTGCCGATTGATCCACGGACCGGCACCGGTCCGCGGCCCGGGGGTTGGGGAACACTGCTGTATTCTACTTAATTTAGTCACTTTGTGATCTTTTTATGTTTAAAAGGCTGGCTGAAGACATTTGATGACTACTTTAGAGATCAGACGCAGCATATTCTCAATAACATGGTTCTAAAGCTGCAAGAAGACAAAGGGAGGAAATTTATATGGTCTGAAATCTCTTATTTTTCCAAGTGGTGGGATGGAATAGATAGTCAGAAGAAGGATGCTGTGAAAAGGTCTGTATATTTTATTTATTTATTTATTGTATGTATATGTATATGCCTCCCTTTCTGTCAGAGGCCCTAAAGGCAGTTTAGTATTAAACTACATCAATATTAACTATAGTTGTTTTTGTTATTCACAGGTTCATAAATTGTAGTGTTCTAATGTGTTGCTGTATCTGGGATTTCTCCCCCACCCTGATATACAATTTAGTGGAATTCCTTAACGGTTAAATTACCAAGCGCTATAAGATGAACACTTTGAAGCAGAAATCTTAAGTGGTAGCACACGCAATTCTTCAGTGAAAACAGTGTCATGGGTTACCACTTAAACAAAAAAACCAAAAAAACCAAAAAACCCCAAACCTAAGGTGGTTATTTGGCTAGCTTTTAAGGTACAGAAATGCCAGTATTCAGCTACTCTAGAAAGTTGTTGAATTAGCATTTTTCTACCAACGGTTTTACCGTTTCTTTGCTGTTCTCCTTCATGTAGTTGTCACTCATTTGTTGTAGCTTCTGTTGAATTTTCTGTTTCTGAAACCGGAAGCATTAACAATGCTGTAGCGAATGTGGCAAGTTGTTGGCAGGAGCCTTCCCAATAAGTATTCAAGTGCATGCCACGGACCAAAGGGCAGGGCAGCGTAGCTTTATTAGCACTGCATACAAGTCAAGTGGGGACAGTTCCTGAGGCTGATTGACGAGTGTGACTAAATCGCAGGACTGGGAAGTGAAAATAGAATGACAAGTGAAAATGAAATTACTGCATCAGATCTGGTGCTCTTAACTCCACAGAGAGATGCAAATTAACTTTGTGTTGCTGACACAAAGCATACGGATCAACATTCATTTTTCTTGAAACCCTTTGAAAGAGATTTTGCTTGCAGTATTCATTGCTATGGTATTGTCCCAAATAGTGTTGTCATGATGCATAATTTTTCAATAGTGAGCTTTATGGCTTAGTATATTTTGCATGCAAAACAAGCATATTGGTATTCTGAGTGTTCATTACAACCTGCTTGATAACACCTCTAGGTTGATATCCAGAAGCAATGTAGTTCAAGTCAGTGAGAGCCATTCCAATTAGTGCTTTTAAAAGTTGATGCTGGAGAGAGAGAAAGAGGTGTATTATTTTTTAAATGCTCAGCATTTTTTCTGTACGAACTGCCTGTCTAGTCCAGCGTTCTGTTTCAGATAGTTGCCCGTCACAAGCAGGGTGATGGCGGTGATCATTATTCTTTGTTGTTTGGCTCCCCAACATTTGGTGGTACAGTGGTACCTCGGGTTAAGTACTTAATTCGTTCTGGAGGTCCATTCTTAACCTGAAACTGTTCTTAACCTGAAGCACCACTTTAGCTAATGGGACCTCCCGCTGCCGCCGCGCTGCTGCTGCACGATTTCTGTTCTCATCCTGAAGCAAAGTTCTTAACCTGAGGTACTATTTCTGGGTTAGTGGAGTCTGTAACCTGAAGCGTATGTAACCTGAAGCGTATGTTACCCGAGGTACCACTGAACTCAGATGCTGAATTTGTGATACAGCAACAGGCAGGGAGATTCATTTAGCTATCACGGCAAATTGTGGTGTGCCTTTTTCTTGCCGCATACTTGACTCCTCTTCTCTGTGTTTGCCATTTTGTGTCAAGGAATCATAGAATTAAAGAGTTGGAAGGGACCATGAGAGTCATCTAGTCCAACCCCTTGCAACGCAGGGATCCTTTTCCCAGCGTGGGGCCCAAACCCACAACCCTGAGATTAAGAGTCTCATGTTCTACCAACTGAGCTAAGAGCACAGTACCTTCCACCAAAATCCAGTAAAGAAAACAGTAAAGAAGGGAAATGCTTGCAGGGACAAGCTAGGGTGCTTGATCTGTGCTGAGGAAGAGAAGCCTTAGATTGGAAGAAGGGCCGGGTACTGTATATGGCAATGTAAATTCTATTACTGGGGTGTCTCCGGGACACTCAGCCTGCCTGCTCCAAAAGTTTTGTGCAGCAGTGAAAGAACCTCTTGGGCTACTGAGCTAGAACATAATTTGTGGGATCCTCACCTTCTGTTAAAAATCCTGTTAGTCTCAATTTAAAAAGAAGAAGAGGTACTAATCAACAAATTATTTATTGATTGTAAGAAAGTCCTCTTTGATACTGCTGCTAATTTATAATGACTTGGTAATTGGCAATTAGAGACTTTTGACTTGCATTAAGGCACAGAAGCTAGATCAAAGTGAATTTTCGTGCGTGGATTTCACGCTTTAGAACTAACAGTGTAAATATATATACTTTCATTTTTCACTGCCACACAAATTGGAATGTTCAACATTTGTTTCAGATTTGTCTGCGTATACGTTATTAGGGCAGAAGTTGATAAAATCTGGGGCCCATTTTTAGATACACCTTTCCATTGGCTTTTCGTCTATAACTTTCGCTGTCCGCACTATGCGAGTTACTTTTAGTGGTCATCCTCTTTGAGGAACAAGTATTGAAGGGAACGATGAGGAGGCTTGAGCAAAGAATTTGCAAGAGCCATCTCATGAATAAAAACCAGAACTGGCAGCTGCCTACAGGTTTGAGGGAGAAGGAAATGGAAAAGGGCCCAAAGGAAATTAAATCCGTCTCAATCCTCTTGTTTTTCTTAATTTAGTCAAAGGGATATGGCTTTTAAAATCTGGACATGGGCAGAGGGATGGGTATTCCAGGTGAATTGCCTGTGTCATATAAATAGCTGCTTTCTAGAGATAGATTACCTGTCAAACTTTTCTAAACAAATGAGGGTAAACTATTGCTAACTCAGGTTAGTACAGCAACTTGAGAATGAAACATCTTTTTATATGGGGTGGGGGGAGGACAGACAACCCACCCATGTTTAAAATACAGGCACAGTCTGTCAACAGTTGCACTTTATTGAACCCACTGATTTAAGTCACACTGTCTTAATCCCACTGAACATGCCAGCTACACGACGGAAATACGTTAGGAGTCAAAAAGTGCTTAAGTGTGATTTAAGATACAGCCTGTGGCCATTCTTATTTCGAGAGGGTGCTTTTCAGAGCGGTCAAAGCTGAAGCTTTTAGAGCATTTTGGTTTCTATAGAATTGAGAGTGCAGCTCTTCCAGAGCTTGAGTAAAGCAGGTTTTAGACAAGGGGTGAAGAATCTGTTTCACAGGCCAGTCACCCCAAACCCCAGCCACCTGTCCATCAGCTGATGTCACTGGGTGATGTCAGTTGATGGGCTGAGGGGGCGGGGTTCAATGCTGCTGAGTTTTGGACCAGTCACCTTGAAAATGATTTTATCGTTAGAAGATGTTCCATAACATGAAAGATGGTTAATTGTGTATATGATTCCTAATAGAATCTGCTTCTTAACATTTTACAGAGGGCTAAGAGTGGTCTTGTTGAATGGGGAAAGTATTGTTCCTTGTATATAATTTTTACTAAATTTTCTGTTTTACAATTTAAAATACTCAAATACTCATTTTTACATCCTTAAGATATAAATGACTTCCCTTCTTCTCTTTCCATGGTTCATTTTACATATCATAAACCCCTGCATATTTTACAAAAACTATACCATTCAATATTCCATTATTGCATCCATCAAAGCTTAGTTACACTGTTGAGTTTATCTTAATGCTGCCAGCATTTTCAGCTGTACGCAGTTATTTCCCATATATTCAATAAATGTTCTCCAATCTTCTCTAAACGTATGTTCTTCTTGTTCTCTTATTCTATATGTTAAGTCTGCAAGTTGCGCATATTCTGTCAACTTAAGTTGCCATTCTTCTTTCACCACAACGTCTATGGCATAGTGAAGTATTGTTAATATTTAAGTATTATTGCTGCCAACATTGTATGTTGCTACTCCAGATAATATATTGATTGGAAATAGTTACATGCATGAATAAAAGTTTAGTAAATATGTTTTTCAGGTTAATTGAAGATGGACAGTTTGAAATTGTAACAGGGGGATGGGTCATGCCTGACGAAGCATCTGCTCATTATTTTGCTATAATTGACCAGCTGATAGAAGGGCATCAATGGCTCGAGAAGGCACTAGGTGAGTTCATGTAACTTTTGCCTTGTGATTTCATTGTGACAAGGTATTTTATTTCATTAACAGTATTTTAGAAAAACTGTTTCCTGTTAATTAAATGATTGAGTTTTCAACATTGACAACCACAGTACAGTGGTACCTTGGTATACAAACTTAATCCATTCCGGAAGTCCGTTCTTAAACCAAGGCATGCTTTCCCATAGCAGCGGGGGACTCAGTGGGACTCACTTTACAAATAGAACACACTCAACAGGAAGCGAAACATGTTCTTATTCCAAGGCAAAGTTCACACACCAAAACACCTACTTCCAGGTTTGCAGCGTTCTTAATCCAAGTTGTTCATAAACTAAGCTGTTCTTAAACCGAGGTACCACTGTACATTAGTTGCAGGAAAGTTATAAATAACAGTTTTTAGTTTATGTAATAGTGTACCTTTGAGTTTTATATGGTGAAACTCGCTTTACCCAGAGTTATAGAGGAAGCAGATGTCATTGTGAAAACTCAGAGAACTCAGTTAAGCCTAAAACGGTTAATGCAGCAGATTTCTTACCACCTACAGATCAGAATAAATAATTCAGTTACTTACTGCTATTGATTATTTTTATCCATAGACTGCAGTGGTTTGCCATAGTAATCATTTTTAAATGCTTTCCTGGTCAGAATCTATTGTAGTGTAATCCTAATCACGGCTAGCTTCAAAGTGCCCTGCTTTGAAGAAAAAAAAACATGATTGAGCTACTAATGGTTAAAATTGGTGCCGCCATAATTCTGCACAGTGGTGAGTTTCTTTTAAAAAAGGAGGGTGACTTTACATGTGGGAGGATGAGCATGCTAGTCTCTTAATAATTATTAAGAGATTGCAGTCTTGACATTCCCAATGTGTAATTTGAAACTTAAGCAATTAAAAATTGCGTAGAAAGAATCCTTAAAATAAATGCCACTTGAAAAACAACAACTTCAATTAGTAAAGTATAATTGCAGTCCTGTAGACAAGTGGTATGTCATTTTTAGCCATACTGTTTTGTTTTCATCTTGCATAATTGGTTAGGGGTGCGAGCCAGACATTTTTGATACGAGAAAAAAAAATATTTATTTTCCGTGAATCCGCAGGTGCATAAACAAACACTAGCCGAATTAGAAAAGCTCTTCCCTGATAAGTAAATTAAATTTCTGGGTCATCGTCCCCCCCCCCCTCTTTTAACGTACAGTAGTTAAGTGGTAAGGATTTGAGTTTCTATAGGATGAGATCTTAACTGTGCAAGACTAGGTGCACTTTCATTTTTATTCCACTATGGCGTGCATTTTCAACATGTATTCTTTTTTTATTAGGAGTGAAACCAAAATCTGGTTGGGCAGTTGATCCCTTTGGACATTCACCAACCATGGCTTATCTTTTGAAACGCACTGGATTTTCCAATATGCTTATACAGAGAGTTCATTATTCAATTAAAAAGTATCATGCAGCCCAGAAGACACTAGAATTTTTTTGGAGACAGAATTGGGGTATGTATTCCTTTTTTGCATGACCTTATGCCAAGAACTGTCATAGCAACAAATACTTTGAAACTGAAAGGTCTTGCTTTGACCCGGAACATTTAATAGATAATACAGTTTTCTATGTTGCTATCTTCAGAACTAATTTGTAACTTCAAAATGATTTATAGAACTACATGCAATACACTATTCATCCGGTGCACTAGACTTTAGTCTAACGAAAGCTCATACTATAATAAATTTCAGTTTGTAAGGTGCTGCAGGAGTCTTGCTCGGTTTTGCTGAAACACAAAAATATAGCTATTCAGAAATGAAAAGATAAGGCTGGTTTGCACATAATGCTAAACCATGGTTTAGCGCTACGTGATGGAGCCTAAGTAAAGCATTGGCTCACGTTCTTTTTCTTCTCTTTCAGTCAGGAGGAGACCTTCTGTCATGTTTGCTTTCAGTTTCAAAAAACCTTGACTTAGTTTTATGGATAAGTCAGGAATTCTGACTTACAACAGTGGTTGGTTAATGTTTAGCATGGGGTAGAGGGAAATGTGTGAACCTGCTTCTCTTAGGCATGCGCCGCCATTTAGAATTAAACCATGATTTAGTACAGCGTTCACACTTGCCCAGTGTTCATGTTGCACTGGAATTGTCAAAACAGGTCTTCATAACAGATTTTTTCTTGAAAACTGTGGTGGGTAGTAGGTTAAAATATACAATAATTGTAATCAGGTTGGTCAGTGTTCACTGAAGCCATGTCATGGGGAAGGGATCAGCAGTGGAAAATAGGATTATTTTTGGCATTTCTTTATACTCCTTTTAGCTATTTCCAGATTGCAGGTCACAAGGATGTTAAGGTGTTAAATGAGTGTTACTTTTACAGAACTCTGAAAATGCTCAGTGACCTTCAAGAAATTGCATGTGGAGCTCACCTATGTCATATCACATAAAGTACTGAAAGCAGCACCTTAAAGTTTGAAAAGCCGGGAGTGACTATGTAATATAGCTATTTAAAGCTCATGCTGGCAAACAAAGAGATTCTTTCTTTGTCCTTAGTGATTGAGGAATAATTGGAGTTTGCTTTGGAAAACTGAAGATAGAAAGTGTTTCAGGCAATTCTTTCTATTTGAGACAGAGGCAAAGGTTATACTTTACAGAGGGAAACAAATGTTGGAAAGTGCCTGGGCTAAAGTTGCCATATTTCAAAAAGTAAAAATCAGGGCACCCCGAAAGTTGACTTGCCTAAGATCCATGACAAAGTGCTGCTTTTCGAAAATTCCCCTGGATGTCAATTCCACCTTTGAAAATCCTGGTAATGTCCAGGAAAATCCGGACGTATGGCAGACCTAGCCTGGAAACTATTTGGCACCAGAAAGCTATATTATTAAACTTAATCCTCCATTGCTGTAGGAAATTGTCTCAACTATATTTGGCATGTTAAGTTTATGCAAGGAAATGTAGTGTCCCGAATTCTTTGTACAGCACACTTGCCAAGTTCAAAGTTTGGTATACACAACAAGAACTAATAAGCAAAGCACACAACATATTGTTAAGCAATACTACAAAGAACCCCAAGGCCAATGTACAATATATAATTAAGGGATTTAAAATTATGCAACAAGTGAGATTATGATTGTATCTGTGGCTCAAAAAAGTGTGGTTATGGCTCTAAACAGATTTATTTGCCAGTATTCTTGTTATGTTCAGCAGGCAAATTTTTTGACATTGCTTTGAAAAAAATCCATTGAGTAAAACTGGGTGGTGGAATTGATCAAAATTTAGTTTACCCTATTTTGGGGGCTGCATGGTTTCTCTTCCTTCTTTGCCTCTGCAGAGTAGACAGTGCTAACAAAGATAATAAAGGAATTTTATAAAATAAAAATTGAGGAAAGCTTGGAGTAGATGGGTTGGGTCTAAGGATTGGAGCCATTTCCCCCCGTGACTTCAGTGGGTTAGCTTAAATGCACTGATGAAGATGATCAACTTTCAAAGTCTCCTTTTTAGAAACACAATGTTTGTAAGTCTCTAATGACAGATTGCTTTATTAAGATGGTGGTTCTATGTTTTTGAGCCGGGGCTTAGACCTGTTGCTTCTGAAGCTGTTTCAGTCTCTTCCGTATTGAATTTGGCATTTCAGGGTAGCCTGGCATTGTATTTCATTGGGTTTCTCTGCACTATTTTTTACTTAACACTGTTATATTTATCTTTAAGACACTGAGTTATTGAAGTATTTGTGAGCAATCAATCTGGTCACCTCATGTTAACTCGAATAACAGAAGCTTACTGGATTGAATATACAGTGAATTATTTTTACTGTGTGGCGAATTATTGGCAGTTTGGGTATCATTGCCAGGTTTGCAAAGCTTACCAGGCCCACAGGTATGGGAGGTAGCTTGTGTCATAAGACCATTTATAGCTGCAAAACTTGTTACGGTTGGCTGTCATCCAACAGTCTTCCAAAGGCCTTCCAACTGCAATTTCGGATTATGGAATGGGAAATTATTAAAGTACTCATTCTGTCAGCTGATAAGATGGAATGACAGTTTTTTGGCTCATGATGGGTCCTTCCAAATGGGCGCACTAAATAACAGACCTAGGGAGACATGGCCTAAAGTGACATAGATACCACACATGGACTTCCGTATTACATCAGTAGACTTGTCAAAAAAAGTACAGGCCAAAGAGCATATTTGGAGCTAATTACTGGTGGAAATGGGATGCAGGTGGCGCTGTGGTCTAAACCACTGAGCCTCTTGGGCTTGCTGATCAGAAGTTCAGCAGTTCGAATCCCTGCGACAGGGTGAGCTCCCGTTGCTCTGTCCCAGCTCCTGCCAACCTAGCAGTTCGAAAGCACACCAGTGCAAGTAGATAAATAGGTACCGCTGTGGTGGGAAGGTAAATGGCATTTCTGTGCACTCTGGTTTGCATCACGGTGTTCTGTTGCACCAGAAGCGGTTTAGTCATGCTGGCCACATGACCCGGAAAGCAGTCTGTGAACAAACGCCGGCTCCCTCGGCCTGAAAGCAAGATGAGCGCCGCAACCCCATAGTCGCCTTTGACTGGACTTAACCATCCAGGTGTCCTTTACCTTTACCATGTTTTACTGGTGTAAATAAAAATTCTCTGAAATGTTGTTCTTGTTAGAGAAAAGGCATGTCATGTAATGGGCATGAATGAGATATGAATGAGAAAGGACAGAGTATTCCTTTTATCTTTATCTTGCCTATTTTAATTCTAGATTTGGGATCTAATACGGATATTCTCTGCCACATGATGCCTTTTTATAGCTATGATATTCCTCACACTTGCGGACCAGATCCTAAAATTTGCTGCCAATTTGATTTTAAGCGCCTTCCTGGGGGAAGAGTCAGTTGTCCCTGGAGAGTCCCTCCTGAAGCCATTCATTCTGGAAACATTCAGCACAGGTAAGTACACAGTGCTGCCCATTAATTTCATGGCCAGTCATATCTTGGAACAATGTCAACCATCTAAATTCAAACTATGTAGGATGTGGAAATTAAATAAATTTAATATGTATAAAAGTTGGCTTTTCAAGAGGTATGGGTGATCTTACTGACCCTGCAGGTGGCTTGTCTCATATTTTCAGACAGCGACGATGGCCCTGAATCCCTTGGGATGAAGTCTCACTTTGTGCAGGGAGCTGCACCTTGTCTTTGAACAATCATTAATTTGGAATAGGCTTTACAATAGAGTTGTACCTTGGAAGTCGAACGGAATACGTTCCAGAAGACTATTCGACTTCCAAAACATTCAGAAACCAAAGCACAGCTTCTGATTTGCTGCAGGAAGCAGCAGAAGCCCCGTTGGATGTTCGGGTTCCAATGAACGTTTGCAAACCGCAACACTCACTTCTGGGTTTGCAGCATTCGGGAGCCAAAACTGGTTCACAAGGCGTTCAGGATACAAGGTACAACTGTACAGTGGTACCTCAGTCTACGAACAGCCCTGTTTACGAATTATTCAGTTTACGAACTCCGCAAAACCGGAAGGAGTGTCCCGGTTTGCAAACTTTACCTCGGTCTAAGAACGGAAGCCGAAGGGTGGAAGGGCACCAGCAGTGGGAGGCCTCATTAGGGAAAGTGCGCCTTGGTTTAATAACGCTTTGGTTTAAGAAAGGACTTCCGGAACGGATTAAGTTTGTAAACCAAGGTACCACTCTATTGCTTTTGATGTCCTTTGATCCTCATCGTTTTCTACTGAAGTATTTTGTATCTTGTGGCAGTTCTGAAGAATTTGGACATCTATACAAAACTAGGAAATGATAATAAACTGAGTTGAGAATTCTTTACTAGCTAAATATTTATAAGGACCATTAATGCCCCACATGAGCCTGGATGTATACTAATGTCATCAGAGGTCTCTTCCCTCCTCCTATTCTGAAGGGAGACAAGTGATAACAGGAGAGAATGCCCTGCATTGACAACCCCACCCCATCGGTCTTATCTGGCACTCAATTTGATTTCTTTTCCAAGCCGGGTAAATTATCTTTTTGCTTATGCAGATCTCCCTGTGGGCAAACTAAGCTTGTTTTAACTTTACAGTTTTTACCCTATGTTTTTTTACTAAGTGTGTTTTATGATTGTTGCAACTGTCCTGGGATTTTCTTAAACTAAAGCTCTTGGAAGCATTCCTTGAGCAGAATATCCTTTCTGTTGTACAACAGAAGCTCTCAATTTCTTGAAAGCGTGTTCTCGGTGGATTGGGATGTAGACAGTTTTTATAGTACAGACACCTAAGTCTGCTGTCTTCCATCATTGTTTTTAAAAAAGAATCCTTTAAAAAAAGAATCTGTTGATTTTAGTGGATGTGGGGGAAAATATGTTACAGTGGTACCTCGGGTTAAGAACTTAATTCGTTCTGGAGGTCCGTTCTTAACCTGAAACTATTCTTAACCTGAGGCACCACTTTAGCTAATGGGGCCTCCTGCTGCCACCGCGCGATTTCTGTTCTCATCCTGAAGCAAAGTTCTTAACCCGAGGTACTATTTCTGGGTTAGTGGAGTCTGTAACCTGAAGTGTCTGTAACCCGAGGTAACACTGTACTTCTGGACCGTGAACTGCAAAGATTAGATGTACTTGAGAACAGAGGAAATTACATGGAATTAAATTCCATGTGATTTGCATGGAATTTAAACTATAAAACCTAAATAGGTTGAAAAACAATATTAAATGTTGAAATTTCATTGATAAGTGTTTTGTCGATGCATTGATTCTTTTATAATTAAGTTACTTTTAGAAGCATTGTAAACGGACGCGGGTGGCGCTGTGGGTAAAACCTCAGTGCCTAGGACTTGCTGATCGTATGGTCGGCGGTTCGAATCCCCGTGGTGGGGTGAGCTCCCGTCTTCCAGTCCCAGCTCCTGCCCACCTAGCAGTTCGAAAGCACTCCTAAGTGCAAGTAGATAACTAGGGACCGCTTTACAGCGGGAAGGTAAACGGCGTTTCTGTGTGCTGCGCTGGTGCTGGCTCGCCAGATGCAGCTTCGTCACGCTGGCCACGTGACCCGGAAGTGTCTCCAGACAGTGCTGGCTCCCGGCCTCTTAAGCGAGATAAGCACGCAACCCTAGAGTCTGGCCCATACGGGCAGGGGTACCTTTACCTTTACCTTAGAAGCATTGTAGTATTTGTGCTCCTTGTACTGACTGAACACAAATCATCTAAGGCTACAGCCTTATATATACTTTGGAATATTGTCACATTGAACTTGGTGGGACTTTGTTTTCAAGAAGCATGCATAGGACTGGGTTGCACCAGTTTATTTATTTATTTTGAAGAGTTGTGCCCCAACTTGCAATCATTAAAAAAAAAATTAGTCCAGTTGCTCTTCCTCCTCACTTCTGCTGTCAGAACTATAGGTCAGAACTATTGGAATCAAATCAATTTGGCTGCCATAACTCTTTTAGAAAACTTTAATTCACCCCAGACAGGTGAAATTTTGCAGACTTAGTAAGAATGAGTATTGTTGCAAAATATCTGTTCATGTTGGTTTATCCACTTACTCTATCTTTCCCTCTCAAATTATATTTTTTTCTAAGGGCATGGATGATTTTAGATCAGTACAGAAAGAAATCGAAGCTTTTCCGCACCAAAGTTTTGTTGGCTCCACTGGGAGATGATTTCCGCTACACTGAGAGTTCAGAATGGGATCAGCAGTATCAAAATTATCAGAAGCTTTTTGATTACATGAATTCTCACCCAGAGTTCCATGTTAAGGTAAGGTACAGTCCTGCTATAAGTCAGTTGTTAAATGGATTTCATTGCCTTCGCGGTTCATTTAAACTTCAGTTTTGCTTTTTTGCTGGTTGGTTATGCATTCTCAGTGATAGAAAGAACTCTAGAATGAATACAGCTGCAGTAAGCCACCTTGAACACAGATGAATATGCTTCATAGTAAACATATTCCTACACATGTTTTAAGAAAATGTGGGTGATATACAACTAAGTCGTATTCAGGTGACTTTACATGCTTGGTGTTTAAAATGGGGGGCAGGTGTGTGTGTTGGGGGGAGAGTATTTGGCAGTCCCACCTGCCATGGCACTCAGCATGTTTTGACTATACACAGTTTTGACTTCTGTTGTGAACCCTGGAACGTAACTCCCATGTAATTTGCTGGCTTACTGTATGCATGAACACTGAATGTAATTCTTAGACTCTCTCTATAAATTCTCAAACTTGAAGATTCATGATTTATGTCTACAGAGAAGGTGGGTGGGGTGGAGAAAGGATGAGGGTAGGTTCCATTCCAGAGCTAATGGAAGCAACGTGAGCTTCAGTACTGAAACGGAACAGCAGATGCCTGCCAAAAACGCTGGTCTCCAAGTACAAAATGTGCTTCGACTGAACGCAGTGTAAAGAACTTATATACCATATTTTAATTTGCTTCAGGCTCAGTTTGGGACTTTGTCAGATTATTTTGAGGCTCTCCGTAAAGCTAGTAATTTGGATGAAAAGAAAAGTAATTCAGTGTTTCCTGTTCTGAGTGGCGATTTCTTCACATATGCAGACAGAGATAATCATTACTGGAGTGGATATTTTACTTCACGCCCCTTCTACAAACGCCTAGATAGGATTCTAGAGTCATATATAAGGTAAGTAGGGTCACTGGCTTTTTTGGGCATGGGACCCCCCTGAGGGTTTTTCCCTTAAGGTTGAGTTAGTTTGCACTACTTCAAATGTGGGGTTACTTCCAGTTGTACTGATCTTGTGCCTGTTTCCCTGAACAATATAGTGTGGGACCAGGAGTGCTGGGTTGTCCTCTAGTTAAAAGGCCAGATTGACCAGCATGATGGGTCTTGCAACACTTCTTTTGAAAGGAAGTGCTAGGGTGGTTGGAAAGAAAGGTTGGTGCTTCCATTTGCCTGTGAACACTGGTGTTTTGTGTTGGGGGAGTTACACATCTCCTGTTCTTTTCCTCCCATGTTTCAGCAAATGTGTTTGATACGTTTTTAGTTTGGCGTTTTCTAGCATTTCCTGTATTTTGAGTTCTTCTTGGGAAAGGAAATGCAGGTGGAGTGGGAAAATGGCGCACCACACCAAAGTGGGTTCTTTCAAATACCGTATTTTTCGCTCTATAGGACGCACTTTTTCCCCTCCAAAAATGAAGGGGAAATGTGTGTGCGTCCTATGGAGCGAATGCAGGCTTTCGCTGATGCCTGGAGAGCGAGAGGGGTCGGTGCGCACCGGCCCCTCTCGCTCTCCAGGCTTCAGGCAGCTATCTGCAAGACTTTGGAGCTAGATGCTAGGTGTATTTTAAGTAGTTCTAAGCATAAACAAGTTTTTATACTTAAGGCTTTGTTAGTCTTGTGTTTCAGATCCTTGAAAGAAAGTAGCCTCAGACCTAATGCTAAGTGAATAATAGGATGTTGTAAGTCTTGTTCAGTTGTATTACGGAAACCTCTTGGGGAACCTTTATGTTGAAAGGTGGTATACAAAGACTGTAAACATTTTTTTTAAAAAAAACCACATCTTTTTTTGTTTCAGGGCTGCTGAAATTCTTTACTCCTTGGCTCTGGTACAGTCTAAAAAAACCGAGAAAATGAAAGCATTTCCTTCAGTGGACCACTACAAATTACTAACAGAGGCTAGAAGAAACTTGGGACTTTTTCAACATCATGATGCTATCACAGGAACAGCTAAAGACTGGGTTGTTGTGGATTATGGCACTAGGTAAGTGTCATGCATTTCATACTGCTTCTGGTATGTTTCTTGGCTTGAGGGGAGATCTGATTATTTGGTCTCCTATTTTAGACAAACTTCTCTTGATTTTTATATTTAAATAAACTTATTAATAGCTTTGTGTTAGTCAACACTTAGTAATTGCTGCTTTTTTGTAGCCCTTTAACATAAAGAATGCTTGAATCCAACCTCCCACAGCTGCAGTATTTATTTTGTTCACAGGCTATTCCATTCGTTAATAAACGTGAAGAAAATTATCACTGATTCTGCTCACGTTCTTATTCTAAAGGACCAAGAAACGTATCATTACAACCCATCAACCCCATTTCTTACAATGGTGAGTTTGTGGTAATAATCCTTATAATCATGAAGAAATTCTTTCCAGGAGGCCACAATTGTGTTGGTGAATAGGCCAGTCTTGTTTTAGGTTCTTAGCATGAGATGGTTGGATGCATTATGCACCTCACCTGGCACCTAATGCAGCCTGGACAACATTTTTTTGTAATCATACCATAAAAAAAAGGTTTGGGAGAAGGAATGTGCTAAATTTTGCTGGTGAACTTATTAGCCATTTACTTCATGTGGTGTTCAACTGTGTCCTCTTGATGAAAAGAATGTCAATGGCATGAGGGGAAGGGAGATAATTTTCAGTGTTCCTTTCAAACCCCCTGAGCAGATTTAGGGGAGTTGCAGGGGGAGGGAAAATTGCTGAAAATGACATCCCTCCCCATCCTGTTCCATTGACAAATTCATTCTTTGAGTGAACGGACACTGTTAGATGCCTACATTGTTTACAAGGTACTGTATAATACAATTATACTGGATGACCAAGTTAAGTTGTAGTACAGTGAATGTTACACCTAAACTAACTGTGCTTGCAACAGGGTAGGTACTGTGACTAGTTATAACAATTTCCAGTTGGCTTCTCAAATAGTTAAATAGTGAGCAAAAATGAAAAACTCCCCCCCCCCCCGTAATGTTATTTCATTGGTTATTTCTTATTTGAGTTTAAAATAGCTTGACTGTATGAAACTAGCATGAAAGCATGACAAATCACATCTTGTATAATTTGCATGATTAAAGAGTTCCAAATTCCCAGACAGAGGAGCTGAGTTGCCTAGAGCAGTCATTTACTTCAACTTGAACTATTTGTGCACTGATACCTACTACAGGTCCCTTCTTCCAGGTGTCTTCGTCATCTGAGGTTGAGGCAGATAGTGATGGGGAGAGGCTCTCTCAGTGGTGTGTGGCTTGCTACCTGTTAATTCTTGCTGAGATCAGTGCTTCCTTTTATCTGCTTTATCTTGTGGTGGTGGCTTAAACATTTTTTCCGCACCCTTAGAATTTGAGGGCAGTGGACCATCAGTCATGGTAATACAAAAACAAAAGTATAAAGTGCAGTGCATAAAATTAATTTGCAATGGATTTGAAACATCTGGGTCAGTAAACAACGATTTTACATGGCACCAGAAGATTTGCAATATTGGGGAGGATGTTCCAAAGGCCCAGGACGTTGCCACTGAAGTAGCCTTCCCTCTTGAATGATGACTTCTGAAATAAGGAGGTCCCTGAAGGTCTCAAAGCATAGGAGAATTAGTATGTAAAGAGGCACTCATTCATATATTTGGATCCCAAGCCATTTTATTGGTGGATTTGATTTTATTACTAAATTTTATAAGCCACCCTCAAAACATTGAAAATTAAAGAGGGATCAGTATACTTCCTTAAAAATAAAGTGAATGGGATTTGAATGGCCTCATGCGTTCTGTGGCATGGCAGGCTCAACTCTGTTCAGCAGCACAGTCCTATCCACTGAGTTCCATGAGACTTGCTGCCAGATAAGTGGGTACAGGGTTGCAGCCTTGGTGGATTTTCAAATAGACTTTTCTTCTTATGCTCTGTGTTGTATCTGCAAGTAACCTCAACATTTTTCCCATTGGAAGGATGATGCGCAGTCTACACAGGACTCTTTGCCACACAAGACTGTCATAGAACTGAGTAAACAGCCAAGGTAAATGCTTTCATTCTTAATACATGAGAATACGCAGAATGTTAAAAGTTCTACTATTGTTTTGATTTTTTTAAAAAATAAACTAAGCTGTTTCAGGGAGATATTACAGGACTTGCTAAAATTACAAAATCAAGGTGGTATAGTTGCAGTAAATTAATTTTTAGTTAATGTTTTTTCCTTTTTTGTAAATAGAGATGAGATTTCCTTATTTACAGTGTATACATTTTATGAAATAAAAATAAAGCAAATTTAATTCATTAAAATAGGATAGTTCATGATTTATGAAGAAATTAGAATAGGAAGCTTGGGTGGGAGGAAGAAAAGTTATAGATAACTCCCAAAGCAGTGTCATTTCATTTATGTTTGCATTTTTTGATATGCCAAGTCTAAAGCCATAGTTTGTTTTTTTAAAAGAAATACATTTGAGGATTTAGCAATAGGGCGACATTGAGAAAACAAAGTACCATCTATATCTCATCTCAAAGCTTATGCTTTGCTTGAAAAACTGCTCTAATAACCAGACACTTAAATACATATTTATTTATAGGATTACTTACGTAGCCCTCACCATAACGTCTCATGGCGAGTTACAACAATATAGTCATACAATTTAATATCAGACAAAATCATTAAAATAATGAACCAACACAGTTTAAATAAATAAATAAATGAAGGATGTCAAAGACCAAAGTAAAGAGGTTTGTCTTCAGCATCTGCTGAAAGCTCTACAATGAAGGTGATAGATACACCTCTAGCTAAGAAAGGTAACCATGACAATGCCTTTTTAATCTGCTGTGAAATAGTCTCAGAAGCACTGAGCAGTAGGGTTAAGCAAAACATAATTTATTCTCTCTCTTTTTTTAAAAAAAGCTGACACTGCTTATGGTTGGAAATGTCTTAGTATTGCATAGTATCTGTGTACTATACTATACTGTGTACTGTGTATTATACTATTGCATAGTATCTGTGTAGCATAATGTCTTGATATACTTCAGTGTTTCTCAATATTGAACAACAATATTGGTAGCAAATAAACTAGGTGAAAGAATTGATTACTGTAGTTTTTCAGAATTTGCAGTTTGATGCTTTTTTTGGGTTGAACTCTAGCTCATTTCAAGAAGGAACACTAGGAATACCTCTTTATTAATATTATAGGTATCTTATCTAGTTCAGAAATGTGGTGTTTTAAATTAGTATGTTGTGTGCAAGTTTGTACAGAAGTGAATAACACTGAAACTTTGTAATTGCCTAGTTGTCTGTGGTAATAGTTACAGCAGATATCTCCGTTGCTGTCATAAGGGCCACTAGTACTGGGATTACAGCTGTAGGGGTAGCCCTCATAGTACTGCCTTGTGTTCAGCAAAGCAGGGCTATGAAACCTGTGGTCATGACCCCTTTCTCTTTTCTAACCTGAGGAATTGGAAGGAAATGGAATTGGAAGTGGTGTTTATGCAGCTTCTAATAATACCAATAGTTTGCAAACAGTGTCATGGAGACTCTGAATTGCTCTTTTCTAGACTATGGAAGTTCTTCACATGCTTTGTTTTGCCATGAGATCAGCATTTTTGATAGTCTCATTCGGTATGGCAACCGTAACCAATAATACTTGAGTGGGGGAGAAGAGGCAATGAGTGGTCTAGCCCAAGTACGGCTTAAGTATTTATTGCTCAGCAATAAATACTTTGAGGCTCAGCAAAGATTGTACAGCCGCCTTACCTTCTGCTTACGAACGTCTGAAGTAATTTTTGATAGGTCTCAAGAGGGTTGCATGCCAACTTGATGCACTCCAGATGTTTGAAGCACAACCCCCATTAGTCCTAAATAGGATGGCTGGAGCCAAAGGGAGTTGTATCCAAACCATCAGGAGGGCACCAGGTTGAGGCTGATGTAGAGCATTTCAGAGGGTTATGGGTTGTCACCATAGAATGTCTGGTTAGTTTGCAAAGGTTGCAATTTAGGTGTTGCCTGTCTTACAGAATTGTTGGTATAAACATCAGAACTGTCTTCTTGGATATAATGTTGATGAGGAGGCTATGGGTGGTGTTAAAAATGCATGTACAGTGGTACCTCTGGATACGAACAGGATCCGTTCTGGAGCCCCGTTCACATCCTGAAGTAAACGCAACCCGTGTGTGCGCGAGTCACGATTTGCCACTTTCGCGCATGCACGTGACGTCATTTTGACCGTCTGCGTATGCACGAGCGGTGAAACCTGGAAGTAACATGTTCCGTTACTTCCAGGTCGCCATGGAGCGCAACCCGAAAGCGCTCAACCTGAAGAAACTTCAACCCGAGGTATGACTGTAAACCTAATTTTGGAACAGACAATGCGGTTACAGTGGTATCTCGGGTTAAGTACTTAATTCGTTCCGGAGGTCCATTCTTAACCTGAAACGGTTCTTAACCTGAAGCACCACTTTAGCTAATGGGGCCTCCTGCTGCCGCTGCGCTGCCAGAGCACGATTTCTGTTCTCACCCTGAAGCAAAGTTCTTAACCTGAAGCACTATTTCTGGGTTAGCGGAGTCTGTAACCTGAAGCGTATGTAACCTTAAGTGTATGTAACCCGAGGTCCCACTGCATATCTTTCTTTGCATATCTGTGCTAGATAAAAACCCATGGTCTGATTACCTGGTGTAGGTACTAGGTGATTATCCAGTGCCACAAGTGCATTCAGCAGGGCTTTCTTTATCTGCAGCCATGGGTCTTTCAACTCAACCTTTGGAGCTGTCATGGGCCACAGCCAGGACAAGGGTAGGCATGGCAGGATCTGTCAGAGGACGAGAGCCTCAATTGGGGGTGGGGTATGTTTCCAGTAGTGATGGAGAAGAGGGTTGTGTGGCACTGCTGCTGAATTCTTCTGTAAGGGAGCAGGAGTCTGTTGGGTCAGTTCCTATTCAGTCTCCTGAGCACAAAGTTTCCAGGGTAGCCAAGGAGGCAGGTAGCCATTCGGCCAAGCCAGCTGAGTTAGAGGTAGGGAGTTGGACTCTGTACCCATCACAAAAGACCACCTGAACAGACCCAGCAGCTCCCCTTGTAGGAGTGCTTCCTTGCAAGGTTTTTGCTGGGGATGAGAACCACATAACCTACCGGTCCTGTGATGGTGCCTGCTTATGCCTAGCCATGATTTTAGAACTCTCATGAACGATGTATTCTGTACTTGAGCTGATACTGAGACTGTGTGCTGAATTATCAATAAATCCTTTGGGATTTCCTGAGTTGAGAGTCCTCTGAGTCTTTTGTCTGAGAGTGGGAGCCAGTTCAAGACCAAATTTTGGGGCTGCAGGGAAAAGAAGTCCCATTACGTGAGTGGATATTAATTCCACAAGTGGGAAACACCTTTGAATGTCACCTATTGATTCTTCTACCACAATTGTAATATTTGCAGAAATCCTTGATACATTTGAAGAAAAGTGCTTAGGACATTTTAAAAAGATGTTGGAAAATATAGGCTTCGAGATTCTGTAAACGTTTGGCTTAAAATTTGGTACATGTTTCTGACTTCTTAAGAAGGGTAAAATTTACTGCAGTGTACTATAGAAATATAAAAAGTTATATTAAGTTAACTTTTACCCAGAGTACACCCATTGAAATTAATGACCATGACTAACTTAGGTCCATTAATTTCAGTGGGTGTACACTGGATGGTATTCAACAAACTTTTACTCAGTGTGCTGAAAGTACTTCCAATATCATTTTTCACCATTTCTTACAATGGTCTTTTAAGCTTGCACAACTTTATTATTCCGTACTAAAAACTTGAGCTTGAAATCAAGAACCTTCATTTCATAATTTATGCTCTTGGCCACTGTACTACAATAAATAAATGCAGCAAAGGTCCAAAAGTCTAGGAATTGTCATAACTCGTCAGGAGAGAGCAGGCAGAGGTCTGTGCTATCTTTAATTTTAATCAGATTTCTTCTAGTGCCTCTCTTTGCTTTACCCCTTCCAGACTTGTGTGTAGTCAGATACTGTTTGTAGGCTTTTTGTTGTGATTTTTCAGGAAATATTTTTACTGTTGAATTCAGCTGATAAATAAATCTTTTTCAGGCTCATGCTTGTTTATTTAGCTGATATTTATACATGGTGGTTGTGGTAGATGACATACAGCTTGTGACATACTCAGTTTCTTACAGGTTACCTATAGATCTTGCCATTTTGGGGTGTGTGTTCTGCCTCTTCAGGTTGCAAGAGAGTCCTTACATAACTTTGAAAATCAACTGGACTTTAATGTATTGCCATTTGCTGCCATTAGTAGTTTTTTCCCCCATAGGTTATCACCCAAGCTGTGATATGATATCTAACCTACGTACTTTGTGTAGTCACATTGAAATCGGTATAGTTAAGTGAACTGATTTCATTGGGTTTGCTCGGAGTCCTCACCTTGTGTTTTATGGCATTAGGTCAGCAGCAAGACAATATACTAGTTTAACAGAACCACCTGTGCTATGAAAAATACTATGCTTTATTTTATACTGCCTAATAAGGAAAATAGTTGAAAGAATAGGGACAGCAGCATATGTTCACCAACCATGAGTGTTTGTGCAGTATTAGAAACAGAGATATGAAAGCTAGGAGCTAAATGGCTCCTTAAATCTAGGTTATGGATGCAACAACAGAATGTCCAGGCACACTTTTTTTAATAACAAGAATACAAAGCTGAAAATGAATGAATTGCTGCTAAAATATTACAATCATTTTTCACATGGTCTAGTCCTTCCCCTGCCCACCCCTCTAATATTCTTAAGAGGGTCTCTTCCCCAGTCTTCAGAGAGCAGCTGGAAGTGGGGAGGCAGAAAAAGGCCCACTTTTCCTTCCACTCTGCAATTTTAATCTGAATTAGTCGCAGTACTGCACCCAGAACTCAAAAACTGCTCACCCTAATGAAGTTCCCTGTTGCAAAATGCGCCTAGAACAATGGGAGTTTCGAACACATACGTGTGTGTGTGTGTGTGTACCTGAGAGAAGTGAGTGATGAAGTCAGTTCAGGAACATGTTGAGAGTGTGGGGGGGGGGTCACAAAATCAGTTTGTGGATACATAGAGGAAAACAAAAACCCAGTGACTTCAGAATTTAGGGATCTGATCAGAACAGAGTTGCTCTTAAGATTGTTAGCAGGGAGGGGAGGATGTTTGAGAAAAATGAGAGCAACAAAGGAAAAGGTGAATTTAACAGGATTGGGGTCTAGAGCGCTGGCGCCACGGACTCATAATTGCTTGTTCTGTCTCTGTCTCAGAGACTCAGTTGGTAGTTGAGAGATTAAATTGAGCTGAAAGTATTTATTGCTTGTGAGTGTAGTGGTAAGGTTGGACACCAAATCTTATTTAGAATAGTTATGAGCAGTAAATACAAACAGATGTAAAAAAATAAAGTTAACCTTTGCCTAATTAAAATTTGTTTGAAGAAACAAACTTAAATAAAACTATTGAAGTGTACCTATGCTGTACAATATTGTCACCTTTAAATGGATGTTTTCATTTAAATAATTATTGTGATTGCTTCATATAATGGAGCGGCATTTTTAGTGCTGCTACATTTTCCCTTGTAAAATCCACCAGAGCATGTAGCATTGTGGTATAAATTTTCTGTGGAGTTAAAAAAATTGGCAGATTTGCATGCACTTTTGTCATCAATGGGTACAGCATCATGGATCTTGAAGTATTTGTGGAACTGGCAGAGATGCAGGATGGCTTTTGGAGTAAGTTATGAAGTAGATGAGAATTTAGAGTTTTGAGTGCAAAGTGCTTCTGCTTTTACTGGGATTATAGAAAATGGTTGGACATAAAGGATTAAATTGAGAATGTTTTTTTAAATATAAAAGTATATACTGCTATATCATAAAACATGAAGATGGTATGCACAGGAATATAACGTGATTGATGAGATATATGAGATATTTAAATTGTTTGTTTTGGCAATTTAGCCCACTGTTTATTAAAACAATCCCAAAGTAGGGCACAATGTATAAAAACAAATGCAAAATACCAAGAATAAATAACATAAACCAGGCATAGGCAAACTTGGCCCTCCAGATGTTTTGAAACTACAATTCCCATCATTCCTGCCCACTGGTCCTGTTAGCTAGGGATGATGGGAGTTGTAGTCTCAAAACATCTGGAGGGCCAAGTTTGTCTATGCCTGACATAAACCCATAATCACATATCACATACCAGTGATTCCAGCAGGGACAAGCTGCCTACCCCCACAACCAGTTCTGCCCAAAGCCTGAGTAGATAAAAATGGTTTTTAACTGGCACCAAAAACCCATCAGGGTTGACGCCTGTCAGATCTGTGAGGAGAGAACATTCCCCAAAAAGGTGCTGAGAACACACACTCACACTCTTAGTTCATAATGCAAATTTAGCACCATTAAGAGGGCATACTCACCTGATTGTCATTTTCCAGAAATCTTATATGGGAGCAGGTAAAGGTAAAGGGACCCCTGACCATTAGGTCCAGTCGCAGACGACTCTGGGGTTGCGGCGCTCATTTCGCTTTACTGGCCGAGGGAGCCGACATTTGTCTGCAGACAGTTTTTCCAGATCATGTGGCCAGCATGACTAAGCCACTTCTGGCGAACCAGAGCAGCACACGGAAACGCCATTTACCTTCCCGCCAGAGTGGTACCTATTTATCTACTTGCACTTTGACGTGCTTTCGAACTGCTAGGTTGGCAGGAGCTGGCACCGAGCAACGGGAGCTCACCCTGTCGCGGGGATTCAAACCGCCGACCTTCTGATTGGCAAGCCCTAGGCTCTGTGGTTTAGACCACAGCGCCACCCGCGTCCCTTATATGGGAGCAGACAACCCATCAAATATTTAGATCCTAAGCCATTTAGGACTTAAATTCATATATTATATGAATGCAAATAGCATATGAATATTGGTTATAATATTGCTGTCAATGCTCAAAAGCCCAATCTCATCACCTGAATTGTGTATCATATTTGTAATGTGATTGGGCAAAATAGTGTGGGGTGTGCATATGAAAGCCTTTAAGGCCTCAGCTCAGTTCCATGAAGGAGTGTTGTCATGGCGGTTCTTTTTTTGGCCATTAGTCTCTTGTTTTGCATACATGTTGATGTAAGGAAATACATGTAGTAGAACAGATTTTGTAATGCTACTTCATTTTCCCTTGTACAATTCGCTTGAGAAACCTGCTCAAGTTTGGACTTTATTATTATTTCTTTCTCTGTAGGCATCGTTTTCTAGTTTAAATACATTAGCTCTTATTCAGGTGTTTTTTTCCTAATTTTGGCAGAGATATTAAAAACATTTATATTGATGGCTTTTGACTTATATGCTAAGGCTTTGAGAGATGAGATTTTTTTCCTACTTTTGGCAGAGATATTAAAAACATTTATATTGATGGCTTTTGACTTATATGCTGAGGCTTTGAGAGATGAGATTTTGGGTGTGAGGTTGCATATTACCTTACAGTAATATTCATGGTCACCTAATAGTAGAGCATCTTCGCTTTCTCAGAAGCAGACATTTGCCTTTTCCCAACCTTTCACTTTATTTCTATATCTTGTGACTACTGAAATAATAATAATAATAATTACTTCTACTACTATTATCATCATCATCAGAATAAACTATTTGGCTGTTGCATAATCAAAACACTGGAAGATATAGTACTATATCATTGAAGGAGTTTCATTAAATTTTCCTGCTTCAGAGCAGATTTGATGAAATTTAATCCTAGTTGCAATTTATATGATGCCATGTCCGGGCATATGTTTATGTATGAATTCTGCTTGAAAGTATATCTGGCACTAATAGAGGTAAGTGTTTTTCTTGAAAAAGGTTAAGAGCAGCAGGTGGTGGTGTCTGTCTCTGGAAAATGTTCTTCGGGAATCGTTTTGATAACATCTGTTCTGTTACTATTGTGTGTGGGCAATCAGATCTTGATGACCTCATAATTTGCTATTTGCTTGTAGTGCTAATGCCCCAAGACTTCATACGGGGCACTTTTTTGTTCGTGAAAACTCTAATGGTGGCCACCACTAGTTTTAGTGCATGAGCCCAAAGCTCAGGTACCTTCCAGAATAGTTATTTTCGTGGAATGTGGCAGTTAAGAGTCAGACAAAACTTAGTGGTGTGAGGAGAAATTGGCATTTTGGAGAGCACTTTAATGATGGACTAGGCCAAGCCTCACTACTGAATCTGGGCTAAAATGTTCTGACTGGAAATTTTTTTCTTCAGGGTCTTTCTGGCTGATGGAAACAGGAGAGCAATTTTAAATTTTTGAAGGAAGAAATCAATTCCAGCAATAGACCCTGAGGCAGTGCCACAAAGAAGTGCTCTGAATGGTGAGAGCAGCACAGCTGCCTATTGCCTCTGAAACAGAGGTAGATGTTCAGTTTCTCCGAGTTCTTGTCTTAAGTCCAGTTTTAACGGGACCTTTTTAGATGGTACGAAAAGCCTCCTTCAGTAAACCTGCCTCCATGCTTGTTTTTTGTTTTTTTTTGTGGGTGGGTTACATCTAGCATTTGTCTTTCCACATGGGTGGATGTTGTGCTGTGCCACATAGTATGAGTAAAGTAGAGTCTTTTGTGAGTGTGGTGTCTTGATTTTTATTGTAGATCTCTATCTTGTTACAGGTGACATGATGTTTTAAGTGATGGAACTGATGCAAAGCTTTAAAAATAGTATCGCAGAGCTGTATTAGTCATAAATGTAAAACACACAATTGTGTACCTGAAATTGACAAGGACGTGCCCTGTTGTTTGCATGGTGTTTACATTTCCCAAATTGCGGGCTTAATTCTTGGCTAAAATCACAATATAAGTTTCCTCTTCTTATTGGACTCCTAATTTCCTCTTTCACCTTCCCTTCTGTTTGTTCCCCAGTTACATTTTAATACGTGGTTGAGTTTGGTTGACCTCAACTTTTGGGGGTTCTAGGTACATTTATCATTAAATTATTCTCTGACCTTCCCCCACCAGAGAGTGGCTTTGGATAATATTTCTGCATTGCAACTTCCTGTTCATGTGCATCTTTGTTTTTAATCTGACATAGGACTTCCACATCTGCACTGCTTGGAGATTCAAGGACAATTTCAGGCAGCAGTTATTTTTAAATTGCTGTTCAGATGATGTGGAAACAAGAACAACTTGTCACTTGGTTTTCCTTTTGTATCAATATCTCTTAAAGACACTATGCTGAAGGAGAGAGAGAGAGAGAGAGAGAGAGAGAGAGAGAGAATTAAGTTCTTATATGGCCTGAATTTCTGTTGTGAAATTCTTCTCGGTAGTGGCACCTTCCCTTCAGGTGTCAAGGAAATAAACAACTATCTGACTTTTAGAAGACATCTGAAGGCAGCCCTGTATAGGGAGGTTTTTAAGGATTGATGTTTTTATTATGTTTTAGATATGTTGTAAGATGCCTAGAAACCAGCACAGACGTTAAAATTCAGAGAGATTAGAGGCAACTTTGAGGTGGGGATCTGTTCTCCCATTCCGTGGAAAGTACCATGTACATAGATGACACCACATAATTAATAATAATATATCTCAGAATCAAGCATCTACATAGTCTATGCAAGCCTAGGCTGGCTATGTCTATGAAGGACATTGAATTTACACTACATAAAAATAATATGCAAAAAACCCCAACACATTTCCTGCCATTTTTTTCCCATAGAGAAATTTATGTCATCATTTTAAATATTTGTGTCTTAGATTGAACTGTTGAAGTGCAAGCGGTGTGTCTCATAATTTGTTGCAGCTCATGTAAAGTTAGAGGCAACTGTAGTTCTACATTTGAATGAATAAGATATGGTCTCTTGTACAGAGAACAGAATAAATCTTGAGAAGGTCAAGGCTTAAGGCATGCTGGTACTTCCTAGTGGTGAGATGAAAAACTGGGTGGTGCATATATATAACCACGTCGTTGTGATGAGTTTCACTAGTACAGGCACCCCCCACTTACGTGGGGGTTACATTGCAGGCCTGCGCGTGCATAAGTGAAGTTGTGTGAAGTGCAATCTCTGCCACTCTCTCCTCAATCCATACAAAAAAAGAGAGAATGTTTTATCCAAAAATATCCACAACTAGAATTGAAGCTGTGGAGCTGGCAGGAGGCTGGAGGGATGTGTGGGAAAGTGGTGGCAGCGGTGGCTGCACTACCCCACACATCAGCTGTTAGGCGGGGAGGCTGAGCAGCATAAACAAAGCCCAGTCTCTTCAGGGCTTCCTCCACCTTCACTGATACCCTCTTCCGGCTCTGGGGTTGGTTTTCGTGAGCCACAAGAACTCCTTTCTGGTTTGAATCAAATTATTTATTTCCCGTCACTGCATGTATACTCGGTCACATGTGAGTTGATCATGTGCAAGTGGGTGACGCTTGCATGTCTCTTAGATCCCAGTGAACATGGGGAGTAACTCAAACAAGGGGTATCTGAATGTTTAGCAATATAAATACTCTTCTTTGCCTTTCTTCTCAGGTTAATTTTGGGTGAATTTTATTGGGAAAGGGTCATTCAGTTGCTTTTAACTCTTTGGATTCTTTAAATATCAACCTTTTAAATAGAGGTCATGTCATTATATTCATATTGACCAGTGCAGCTTACAAATATGCTCCCGCAAGAAATCACCTAGGAAGTTAAGTAACTGAGACAAAGTAGTGTGATAGAAAGTGTAAGAACAGAAATTGATAAAATGTATACCAGTGTTTTCATTATATTCCAACAGTTTTTTCCTCTCTTTAATTTATGTGAATGCATATTTTAAGATATAGCTGCATCATTTCTTTCTATACTAATTGCTTGTGGTTTGGGCTAAGAAATATCAACTGTCCAGGTGTTCTTTGATTCAGCTACAATACTTGGCTTCGTTTGTTGGGTGATATTCAGTGTTTTGCAGATAGATCTCAAAAGCACCTTTCTGAAGGAGGAAAATGTTTCCTCCAACAGAGGAAGCTCATTTGAACCCAACCCAATGATATAAAGTAATTTCAATAAGTTATATATGCTTTTAAGAGAATATACACACCATATTAAACTGTATTTTGAGGCTCTAGACATGAAACACTTCAGGTGACTGGTAAATGAATAGATTTATCTGAAAAAGATTTGCCAAGGACTTTTCAGTATTTTCTCTTCAAAAGTGTTCTTAAAAGAAAAACTCTTAATATCTAGCTAGCATATTAGATGCATTGTGCATCTAAATACATTGTGCCCATGTATTCTTTTTGTTTTAATGTTTTCTTGGTCTAATTTCCTAGCTTGGTAATTCAGGTGAAAAAAGAAGTCTTTGATCAAATAACTTTGTTTTTGTAAAGATCTGGCAACATTTCTTGCAGGTACCTTTTGATTTATAACCCTACAGAACAAGAACGCTCATCAGTGGTTTCAGTCTACGTGAATACACCTCGAGTTAAAGTATTGTCTCCTTCTGGAAGACCAGTTGTGGTCCAGCTTACCGCAGTATGGGATGGAGCTGCTAAAATAATATATGATGCATACCAGGTAAGCTATTTGTAATACATCTATGAACGTGTACTGAACAAGCATGTGAATGTTTTATATGTGGGAAGTAGTAGTACCAATGACAAACAAAAACGGAATTCAGTCATCTACAACTGTTGCTAGATAATGTATTTGGGAGAATTTTTAAAGCATACAAGTGATAATTTTAACTTTGGGATTTGATTATTGTCTCCCCCTTTATAAATAGTAATGAGATGCCTATGCATTTGAGACTTGGAAGGTGCATAAAATTACTACAGCATGTGTGTTTACTTGGAAGTAAGCTCACTTTAATTTCTTGGAGGTTGCTCCTAAGAAATTGGGTATAGGATTGTAGTCCTACTAAAGCTTTCTTTTAATCCAGGTTATAGTTCCAAAGTGACAAAAAAAATATCATTTTTTCATTTCAAATATTTAGTTTAATTAATGTTTTTCCTGGTGGTGAGAAGTCAGAGCTGAATGTGTAAGTTTGAAGTTAACAATTCTCTGAACATAAAATAAGTTATTTTGTTTGTCTCTCTGGGAAAGGAGAATCCAGGTTACGTTTCCTTTCAAATTCTCTTGGCTCTCCAAATTCATAAAATTCTGTGGAATTTCCATCAACATTTTTTTCTGCTATAATCCTTATGCTTTTTGTAACAGTTTCCTAAAAGTGCAAAATGAAAACATTTTTCTCTGCTACTGCTGAAGTACAAGAAACCTACTGAGGGGATGCAGCTGTAGTGTTTGAGCATGCAGAAAATAACTGTTCTTGATTTCCCTTTCTGTCTCTTGCTTGAAATATAAGTAAGCGTCTTTACTTGTGTGAAACAGCTTTAAAGAAAAGCACTGCAATTCTTTATATATTCAAGTAAGAGTACATGCAGTGATTAAAACAAGGATGGTTTGTTGCTCCAAAATATTTTTTTGTTGATTCATTGCTCCTCAAGTTTCTCAAACGTAGAAGAATTTGATTGCATCATTACCTTTGAATTTCTTAGAATAGAAGCAAATGAGGATAAATTGATGTAGTGGAATCTTTGACTGAACGCAGTTTTTTTTGAAAGGAAGCTATTGTAGCTAATATTGTGTCCTAGGTTCTGCTTTATTGTGGGGAAAGCATGGATTTAATAAACTGAAAAGAATCCTGCTAAATGAGATCTAGCTCTCTTGAGTACCATTATTTTCACATGTCTGTTCATAACAAGGATGTTGGCTTTGATTAGAAAATAGTTCCTAGCACTGTTGTGAGTTTAGGATCTTGGTATAAGTCATCCTTTGGGGACCAAATAATTTTGTTTACACTTGGATGTCTGCTCTTGATATTGAAAAAAATAACCTTTCTTTGCCTTCACTTAACAGATTTCTTTCTTGGTTCGTATACCACCCTTGGGTTTTGGAGTTTACCAGCTGCTGGAGGGTCTGAGTTCGGAAGCTGCATTGGCGGACTATAATCTCTATCATAACGACAAAGCTAAGCTAGTCAAGCCCTATAGAGTTTTCAACGTTAAAGAGATACAGAATGCTCTGGATGAGATCATGCTAGAGAACTCTTACATGAAAGTCTGGTTCTCTGGGAATTCTGGACTTCTTGAGGTATGTATATTTAACTATTTGAGATTGAAATAATGTGGAATAGTATTATTATTATTATTATTATTATTATTATTATTATTATTATTCCTTTAGAAAGTAAATACGAAAGAAAATAATAAAAATCACCGTGTCAAGATGGAATTTGTTTGGTATGGGACTACAAGTAACAGAGATAAGAGTGGGGCTTATCTCTTCTTACCGGATGGAGACGCCAAGGTAATAATAAGCTTGTGTTTGGACCATATTGAGGAAAGCAGGGAAGAGTGTATATACTGGCTTTGATCCAGAGGTACCATTCTGCTAGTGGAAAACTTCCCCCACTTTTGAAATAGATGTTGTGACCTCCCAGAAGAGCACTGGATTGAGAAAAGTGAGCCATGACTGACTGGGAAGATAGGAGGATGAATCTCTTGAGAGTCAGTGCTCATTTAGCTATCCATTAGTGGTAAACTGGGATCTGATCAAGAACATTTTTATCACTTGTCGTGTTATATAGGTATCACTAAAAAAAAATGGACTTAATCCAGATATGCTCTTATTGGAAGAAATAGAGGCAGGGTGATTTTTGCTGGTTACGCCTTCCTGCTGCGGCCCCTTTGTGTTTCTTGAAAACATACCCTTAAGGATTGGGAGAACTAGGTTCTAAGAGATGAGGTGAGGAAATCAGGGGGAATTGTCTTGTACTCCACAGCTTCTTCCATCAATGGAAGGAAGCTTTCCATTTCTGGAAGGGCAACTGCACAGCCAACCTAAAATATTGAAGTAGATAGTGAAATGGGCCTTCATTTTTCACTGAAGATAAACTGCAGATACAAAACGTTTTGGAAACGGGGATCTACAGCAGGATTGAGGAGCGTCCAATCCACAGACCTAATTAGGTCTGGGAGGGGTCACTGCTTGACTCATGAAGCTGTTACCCACCCACCCCCAAAACTACAATCACCTGTCCCAGGCCTCCATCAGATGAGGGGCAGGTGGAGATGTGGCAGCCAATGAATGATCAGGACCTTTGAAATGTGCTCCTGGTTGTGCATTTATAAGGGGAGGGGGCTTGCTGTCGCTGCCGATGACTGAGAAGGCCATCTCCCAGTTTTCTTGGGATTTCCATAAATAAATATTCCAATTTTATGAAAAGCTGTGCCAGAAAGGGGGAAACTATTTAATTAGCGATCAGATATTGTTGAATAACAATTGTCCTTTGTATATAGCTCTTGGTTGAAGCTTGAGGGATCTTTGACAAGATAAATGTGGCCCAAAATCCATCTCTCTCATACAAAGTATGATTTTAACTTGAAGCTCTTTCAAGGCGTTCCACGGATGTGGTGAAAGAAGATGTGTGAGGGACATGCTTCTTCCTACTTTTTGGAGCTCCTCTGAAGGGTTGCAACAACAGTGCCCCCCCCCCCCTTAAGCAAGACAATGAAATGTGAATATTCAAAGTACTAACATAATTTTGCTTTTGTCTTTTTGCAGCCCTATGTTTTCTCTGATCCACCTATCATACGAGTTACACATGGGAGGATCTTTTCTGAAGTTACTACTTTTTTCCATCATTTGACACACACAGTACGACTTTACAAAGTTCATGGTAATGTATTGTTAGCAAATCTAGCTGTGCAATTATGTTCCAGTTCTTTTAGGGTTTAATATTGTCTTGTTTCAGTGCATGTGAATACAGTTGACTTTCCTACAGTTTCCCATTTTAGAAACTTGTTAACTGCAGTGAGAGTTGTTCAGAAATGAACTCTTTGATCTGCTACATTTATTCAGCCTACTTTAGATTAATGTAATCCATTATTTGTGGTGGTGCCTTTGAAAAGTGTTTGGGAACGTCAACTGGTTTCAACTAACAGTCTTACATATATATATTTGTATCTATATATCTATAGATATAGACAACCAGCTCTGCCAGGGACCCTCACTCAAGTATAAGCCATGGGGGGCTTTTTCAGCATAAAAAAATTGCTGAAAAAGTCGGCTTATACTCGAGTATATACAGTAAACATTATACAACCTTTAAAATATCCAATGAGTTCCCTTCTTCTCCTTCTGTAGTTCATATTACAAATCATACTTTCCTGCATATTTTACTATAACCATTCAATTTTCCACTTTTACATCAATCAAATATTGTTTACTCTGTTGAATTTATCTTAATGCTGCCAGTGTTTTCAGCTGTGTACAATTATTCTCCATATATTCAGTAAATATTTTCCATTCTTCTTTAAATATATGTTCTTCTTGCTCTCTTATTCTGTGGGTTAAATCTGCAAGTTTTTCTTCATATTCTAACATCTAAAGTTGCCAGTGCTCTTTACAAGGGACCTTGCTCACTTTGCATTTGGGGGCTGACAGAACATGGGCTGTTGTTGTTGCATACATAAACAAAACTTTTCTGGCCCCTGGGAATTTCTGTCTGGGTTATTCCCAACAAAAAGGGCTCTGGTTTTTTAGTGGAAGGTAAATCTAAACATTTCCCCCCAAACTCATTATAAATAATTTCCCAACTCATTCTTTAATTCACACTACTTTTGAAAATCAAAGGAGAGCAACAAAGGTGGAATCAGTTGAATTAATAAATATATCATGTGTAAAAGATGGCATCTTCTGACATCTTTCCTTTGGTTCCAGTCCTCTTCTAAAGCAGGATTTGCAGCTCTAGAGATTCAACCGATAGAAGCATCTATGAAACCCCTCTTTATGTGGCTCCAATTGAGCTGCAAATATATGTTGCACTTGACTGGTTCCTTACTGCTTAGGATCATGGGTTTGACTAGTATTTGGAAATTACTGAATCTCATTTTATATTTAGGGCTTGAAGGTCAGTCCCTTGAGGTATCCAACATTGTGGACATTAGAGGAGAATACAATCGTGAGATTGCAATGCGGATTTCATCTGACATAGAAAGCCATAACAGATTTTACACTGACCTCAATGGATACCAGGTAAACACCATGTTAATTTAAACACAGGGGTTATGTTCTACGTTTTAGATTAGCCTTTTTGTTAACATTTACTCTCATCTTTTATTGGAGTGGTGTTTTTTAAAAAATTAGTAACAATTAAAAATTTCTATAAACTGGATGAAAATCTTAAAATATTTACGTTATCTTCCCATCCTCCTCATCCCCTATTTTTTTAAAATTCCACTCAATTTTATCAGACATTAATGAAGAAATGCCACCTTTTATCTCCCACTAATGATACCATGTCTGTCCCCATGTTTTGTCTCTCTCCCTTATCTGGATTCCCAAGTCAGGACAGCAGAGAGGTTCTTCCATTCCCTTTAAAAGGGAGTTATCAACTAGCATAACCTGAGGTTGGTGCAATCAGTATGTTTGCTGATGAACCCACAGCCATGGTGGAATGCAGCAGACCTCACTCAGGCAAGCTCCCTGTATTTTCAGCAACATGTATGCAAGCTCTTGCACATGGTAAATTAGAAGATTAGCAGGCACACAGAAAGCAAGTGAATCTCAAAAATGATGAAGAGAAATAAAAACCCAGTTGTTAACCACCTTCTCTTATACCAGTTCACCCTTTCACTGAGATTTTAATCTGTGACTTTCCTCTGGGAGCTCCCACAGATTTAGCTGAGTTGCATACAGATGTTTGTTTGTTAAAATATTAGTTAGAAAGATAACTTGTTTATAGGCTGTCATCAATAACTTGGTTTTAGGGAAAGAAACAGAAATTGGGCAAGCCTGAAAGTATAGTACAGTCATTCCTTGGCTCCAAACCAAACCGGCTCCAAATTCCAAACCGGAAGTGAGTGTTCCGGTTTTCAAACGTTCTTTCGGAAGCCGAATATCCAATGGGGCTTCCACAGCTTCCAGTTGGCTGCAGGATGCTCCTGCAGCCAATCATAAGCCACGCATTCGAAGTCAAATGTTTCGGAAGTCGAACGGACTTCCAGAACAGATTCTATTCAACTTCCAAGGTACGACTGTATTCAATTACCATTTAGCAAAATCTATTTTTCTATTTGTCTTATGTAAATTATCAATGAAATTTACTGAAGTCACATTTGATAATTTAGATTCAGCCTAGACAGACAATGAGCAAATTGCCTCTTCAAGCAAATATTTATCCAATGGCAACAATGGCTTATGTCCAGGATAGCAAGATACGCTTGTCTCTTCTTTCTGCTCAGTCTCTTGGCGTTGCAAGTTTAAAAAGTGGTAAGTAACACTAGAAGGTTTTAAAGACTGACTATTCTGGAAAGTAAACAATGTTGTGGTCATAACATAGCTCAAAGGCCTTCAAGTTCCATGGAATTCTCCAAGGCTAATCAAGGCTCTATGAATAGTTGATAAGATATGTAGGTGCTTGCTGAAACATTAGAGGAAAAAGTAATATAAATAGAGCAATGTTTATGAATATTTTGGACAAAAGATCTTGGATTAGGAGAGCTTTAAGACGTCCAATTTTTTATACCTGTTAATAATTCTATCCTTTATGCATATGTAGAATAATGGGTAGTCTGTCTTTTCATAGCAGCATGATTTTTAGATACTTTAACAGAGTGCTGAGTGGTGGATCCAAAATAAGACGAATGTTTGTTTTTAGGCCAATTAGAGGTCATCATGGATCGCCGACTTATGCAGGACGACAATCGAGGTTTAGGACAAGGTGTACAAGATAACAAAATCACAGCTAATCTATTCCGAATTCTGTTGGAGAAAAGAAATGGAGTAGATATGGTAGGAGAAGTGTTACAAATAACTTGATTTCAGTTTCTTAAATGTTAGCTTCCAAATATATGTACATGTATATGTATCATAAGAACATTTTACCAAGGGATTCTCCATATCTCTAATTAGTACATTAATCTTTCAGTTTTCCAAATATGGATTCACTTATGTTATTGAACCTGACTATGGTGTGTCATAAAGTTTTTCTGTTCTTCCCTGTTTTAGGGAGTTCATATGAAAGAATGTGTTGCTATAATGTCACTCACTAAGTCCAAATAAATTCTGGTGTAAGGGGGTTGGGCGAAAGGTGATTCTTCCATCTGTAGAACTGTAGACATCGGGCATCACTGTAAGACTCCTGTGGTTTGCAGGGGAGCACATGGGGCCTTCTACATGCAAAAGGGGGGGGGGGATAGAAATAGTGATTGTGGTGGTAAAGGCAATGGGGACCAACAGTAGGCTCATTGTTGGGAGAGGGATAGCAATGACAATAGTTGAATATTTGGTCCTCTACACTACTCTTAAGATGAAATATTTCAGCATCATGCTTTGCGTCATATGACTTGTATCTACTATAAAGTGAAGTCATAACAGATGCACAACTTAGCAAATTTTCACAGGGGTGCATAAAGAACATCCTGAGTGTACAAGCCAAGCTGCTTTAAATTAAATGTATTTATTTATCACAGTCTTAAGTGGTACAGATTTGACAAAGATAAATGCCATTCCAGTCTATGGTGTAGTCACAGATCATTATACTGGGACCCCAGGGAAGTCTGAGGTAGTAGCAGTTAAATTTAAAATCTTTATTAACGCTGCCTGAAAAACCATAAATAGTGCTACAAATGTTGGATTCAGGCAGAGTATAGCAGGTTACCTAGTTAAATGAGACACACAGAGAAACAGCCCAGTAAACCAAGAAAAGGGTACCTTTGTTTGCTTCAGGATTAAAAGAGCACACTGTTCAGTTATCCATCAGGAACCAGCATGACAGAGGGATGCAAAAGACCCCCACAGAGAGTATGGATGATAAAGAACCAGTTCCTTTGGTATATGCATATAGACCCCCAATAGATCAGCTAAGCACTCCCAAATGCTGCATAACCACTTCTATATGAGAGAAAGAGAAACTACACAATTCACACACTGTGCCATAGGTTAAAGTATGTGCCCTAACGGTGCTGTGGCTTCTTTTGACCGCTAGAGTGTATGTCTGTTTATGGTAATCTTTTGGGGGCACTGTTGACTTTAAAACACTGTTGGCTACCTATGTCCCAAATGCCATTTAGTTTTATTCATGGGTTCATTTATCAGCTTAAATGAATGCATATATGTTCAATGTACCACAACTGAAAATAGCTTACTACTATCTTCTTTTTTTAATAGAAAGAAGAAAAATCAGCAGTCAGCTTTCCTTCTCTCCTTAGTCATATAACATCATCTTTCATAAATCATCCTTTGATTCCAATGATTACCTATGCAGACATCGGCATCCCATCGCTGTTGAATACCTTTTCTCCATTAATGTCATCCATGCCCTGTGATATGAATATAGTTAACTTAAGAACCATACAATCCAAGGTAAGCTTGAAATAAGTTTGAAATAGTTATTTCAGTATACTCAAAACTATTGCTTTCTAGAAAGCCCCTTTACAAGACTTCTGAAATGGGTCTCCGAAGAAATTAGTACAGTCTTAGCATATTTTACTCCTAAACACTATAAAATGTGCCTGACATTGTTATTGATACTCTCTGGTGTCAAAGAGCAGTGCAGAAGTAAGTTTGAGAAGTGAGTAAGGGCTTGAGTCTGATTACTAGGATGATTTATTTGAGATGCACAGCTCCTTACCTACTTATAACAATGCTTTGCAGCCTAGCTTGTGACATGTACTTCCATGAATGTAGATTTACAGATGCAGTCACTTCTTTTCTACACAACAAACAACATTAATTTCTATGGGCAATAACTCTGTGTATGCTACGTATGGGCTTTCATTATGTGAGTCTACTGAAGTAGAGAGTGATAAATGCCTGCTTCCTTATAGACCACAAACTATCATTTTTGTACAAGGAACAATAAAATTGTAGATTTCTCTGCCTAATGATGCATATTATTGGAATGATAAACGTCAACATATTTAAGACAATGTGAAATTACGAAATATTGCAATCTTTCATTAGTAGCATTAAAATACTCAGATTTAAACCAGACAGAGAATAAGATGAATTTTGGTAATCAAGAAGAACCAAAAGACTTTTCCAGATAACGTTTGCCTCCGTTCTCTCTCTCTTGGCAGTAGCATCTCCCCACCCCCCCCTGCAAAAATAGGGAAGGTGTGATGAAGCCTTGTCATAAAATAGCCATGCTCCTGTTCACAGCGCTAAATAAATAAAGGGAGAAGTGTTCTTACACACTGGGTGGATAGTGGGCAGCCTTTAGAATACAAATATTTTAAAGCAAAAGCCTAACAAAAAAGCAGATAATCTTGCTTAATGGGCAACAGGTAGGTATGCTGAAAATTGCTGCCGTATTTGTTTTGCTATCGTTAAAGGGATAGATGATACGCCTGAAATGTACTTCAGTGCAGGGCACAACATACTATTGCCATAAGATATGGTGGTGGCCACTAGTTTTAATTGGCTTAAATTAGACAGCTTCATGGAGGATACGTCTGTCAGTGGCTACTAGTAATGGATGGCTCTTTGTGTAAATTTCTCTAATGGTGTTTTCAGTGTCATTTAGTAGCTGACAGCATGGGTTTTGAGAGTTCCGCTTCAATAAAATGTACATATTTTGCACACCTATCATGTATTCCCATCTTCTGCCTTTTAGAAGAGCTGTTGTATGTGCCTGCTAACATTGTAGGCTCCTGAATCCTTAAAAAAAAAAAAAAAACCTAAAAAAGCTTAGACCCTTCCTTTTTGTACAATTGTATGCACTGTTTTAGTTATGTGGGAGGTTATTTTGCCTGAATTTCTGGCTTAGTTTTTAGTGCCACCGCCTAGTGAATCTAACGGTATATAAAGTAACAGATGCTTTGTTCATCTTACTGAGCTGTTTATTAGCCCATAACCTGTTTCAGATAACATCTGTATTCCTGCACACAGGCATTTGGGGATATAACTGCTATGTATGCCAAAATCTTCTAAGTTTTACTGTAGTAATTAAAATTATGTATGTGACTGAACCTGTTATGGCCATATAACTGAGGTCTAAAATCATAGCAATAATCAGTGAAGTTAGGCAATGTTGGGCTCCAGAGTAACTTGTCAATTTCCTAGCAGTTTCAGTCACGATTCAAAAGTTTGTGCCTCTGCCCAGACTCTACAGTTCTTTCCTCCTCTCCTCACCCCCTTTGCCCACAATTTCTCGTTTTGTTTTGCAGGCAGATTCTGGGCCGTCTGAGGAAGCAGCCCTGATTGTTCACAGGAAGGGATTTGATTGTAGGTTCACAAGCACAGACCTGGGCCTCCTCTGCTCTACAACTCAGGGAAAGGTATTCTACAATATTTTAGATTTATTCATACGGTAGTAGAGAAACAAGTTGGCAGAGATTGAGTCAGCTGCTTTTGATAATGGCTTGGACCTGCTCAATTGGATTTTCTACCTTCTTTCCTTGGAGTAGCAGGCTCTTATGCTATGTCACAAACCAGTCCTGAAAGTCTCTTCAGTTTTAGAGACGTTTCCCATGTTGCATGATGAGGGACTGCTGTTTGAGAAACACAAGCCTGCAGTTCACTTAAGTGAGCAGAATTGTAGCGCCCTGTTCACCTCTGCATAGTTCCATGCTTACTTCAGACATCGTGGTATATTGTGATGTTTTGCTGGTGATATATCGCGATTTTGAAAGCCAGATATTGCCCAGCCCTCACACACATTGTGATTTGTGATACATTGCCAGGTTATAAATATTATGAAACAGTTTTCACGATGTGAACTTCAAGCCGGTTTTGGACGATATATCCATATTTCGCCCAGCCCTAGTTAGAACCTACTTACGAGGAACTCGTAAGATTTAGATTTCAACTAAAAATCATTAGTGAAGTTAAAATTCATGTCCAATTCTGTGTTGTAAATAATGATCTTTTTTTACTTCTCCAGCTAAAGGTGCACAGACTCTTTAACAAGTTCCATGTGGGAAGTCTTATACCTACATCCTTATCTTTGATGCATTCACCTCCAGATGCCAGAAACATTAGTGAAATCAGTATGAGTCCTATGGAGATAAACACATACAGAATTCAGCTGAGATGAAACTTGACCTTTAGAACTCAAATGCTAATGAAGAATCTGCAACTTTTCTCAAAGATTGGTGTGCAATAAGAAGCACATTTCTATTCCAGCTTCTTGGATACTGTGACAGTACATTCACTCTAGAATTTATTTGATCTCCAGCACAGTAAAAAGCCATGATGCAAGCAAGCAACTTTACCATTAACAAAATGCCAACATCAGTATAAGAAGTGGAAAGAAAAACAAAGGATATTTTCATCAACATAGTGAATCTCAGGTTAAATGTTAGTTTATGGCTTCTAAGTTTATGATTTTGTGTTTGAAAGGTTGGGACTGTTGACTTTTAAATGGTTTTCTGATCTGTAATTGGGTCTTAAATAATTACATATTGTTGAAATCCCAGATAGTACAGTCTGGAATTAAAAACCTGAATATGCTCTGGCGAAGCTATTGTCCAAATACTTGTAAAGACTTCTATAAGCGACAGTTACAATTTGTTCCACATGGAGTCTGCATTTATCCCACTCTAGCCGTAGAGTGAAATCCAAGAGCCTTTGAGAAGTGTGGAAAATTATAATCACTTGTCCTACCATCTTGAAGTGGCAGAAGTTAAAATTCCGGAATTTTAGATTTCATCTTTCTTGGAAATGTCAAACAAAACTTCTGTTTCGTTACTTGACACATTGGGATATGTGCAATTACTCCATTATGAAGAGTAAGGAAAGTTAAGTCTATAATTTCATGAATACAAGATTTTTTTACAGAACATTTGGATACTAATGCTCTCTGAAAGCCTTTTTCTATTTCAATATTTCAATATCAAAATAAATGTGCCTTATTTTTTGATACATCTTGTTACTCTATTGGTGTCCATGTAGTGTTTTTTGGGGGGGAAGGGGGAAGGACATTAAAACACATATTTTTTATTTGACAGTGGTGGGTACATTCCGTTCTCCTGCACCAAATTTGTTCTGGTGGTGGTGGTCTGAATGCTCTAATTGAATGTAGAAAATGATGTAATGAATTAAAACAATGGAAGAATAAATGATACTGTAAAATTCATCTATCAGTTAAACTGCAACATACACATAAATTTAAAGGTGTGCAAAAGCTGCCTTTCCATGTATATTGTAGCAAACAGTGCATTGAGAATCATGTGCCTATATTTTTAAAATGTCACTGTACAAACTTAAATGTCCATGCTTATTTTGCTAATGTTTGTTACATATTTCTGAAGATGCTATTCCTCAGTATTTCTGCCTCCAGTATTTTACACTGAGTTCTTGAAGCCATGGGGATTTAAAAGTTCCACTTCCCTAAATAAAGTTACTGTTTACTATTGGGTAAAGGCTGCAATCCTATTAACACCTAGGGGCACGTTCCATTGAACCCAATGGGACTTGCTCCTGTGTAGACATATGTAGGAATGCACTGTAAATTGCAATTCTGTATGATTCCAGTTCCTTTAACCTTCACCTTTTTTTAAGTTTTGCTGATACATAATTTCCTCTGAAACTAATATTTTAATGGGGGAATGGCTTTTATAGTCGCACATTTTTGTACTGTAGTAATCTGATCTATGCCATGTTGATATCCAGGCACATTTCCCACCTTAATGACATTAAATTCTTTTATAATTTTCATGTTTTGAAGGCATTCTTCAGAGGACACTATATAGATTCCGTATTTCATTTTTTGTATTCACACAATTTCATGTGAACTGTTGGGAAAAAATAGTACAGTGGAAGAGTATTAAGAAGCTATAAATGAATCATTTTATGCAATAAACATAAAAAATGAATACTTTTTCTTTAGATGAAATCCTTAAATGCCAGCAGAACATTCCTGTAACTACTTCAGTTTTATGATGTCCATAAGTGGGAAATATTTACTGGAAGCCTCTAATTGTTCTTAAGGGAGTAAAAATTACTCAAAAGGTTAAAATTCAGAAAAATAAAAAGATGCAATGAATTGTAGTCTGTTTACTTGTAAAACACGCTTCCAAATAATGTTTCATGTGACTAGACCTACAGCCCAATCTTACAACATGTTCCCTCAGAAATCCTATTGCGTAAGTCTACATTAAAATGCATGTCTACTTGGAAGTTGCGTTGAATGGGACTTACTTCCTGGTAAGTGTGTTCAGGATTGCAGCCTAAACTACTTAGTTAGCAAGCATAGGATTGCAGCCTATTTTTTTACTCATTTATTTTTCATCGGCTGTACAATCATGCCTGAATGTTCCTTAACCAGCAGACGTTTGTATTAAGTCAAAATAATTCTTGTCTGAAAGCTAATGCCTTCTGAGGCAATGGCAATTAATTCAATACAAAATATAAAGTTGTCAAAATTGCAGTCCAGTTCATACTAATCTAAGGAAAGATAAAAAATCAGGATTTACTGTTTTTATTCCTTGCATTTCCTGTGAACATTTTCCAAACTTGTACACATTTTTAATGTCAGTTTTGATGCCCATATATGTTAAGAGCAATTTATCATACGTTCATTTTTTTTTTAATGGAAGAAATCAGTGCATTTAAAGCAATCATGTAAAGCTGAATCTAAATTTCTTGTTGCAGGAGTTCCACCATGCTAAGGATTTTTAACATTCCTTTACATTGTGTCTAATTTTTTTTCATACTGTCCCTTGAAGCCAGCTGATTTAATTGGAAGGTTTTCATATATATATATATTTCCCTAGGAAGATTTTATATCTTTGGGGGCGGGGTGTGTGATGCAAGATTGCTAATAAAAAAAAATGTGATAACTTTTTTGTCGAGCTGCTTTGATCACTATTTTAGAGATAAAATGTTCAGCTCTGGCTTTCTCTGTTGCAGTAAAAAAAGGTAAAGGGACCCCTGACCATTAGGTCCAGTCGTAACCGACTCTGGGGTTGCGGCGCTTATCTCGCTTTACTGGCCGAGGGAGCCGGCGTACAGCTGCCGGGTCATGTGGCCAGCATGACTAAGCTGCTTCTGGCGAACCAGAGCAGCACACGGAAACGCCATTTACCTTCCCACCGGAGCGGTACCTGTTTATCTACTTGTACTTTGACGTGCTTTTGAACTGCTAGGTTGGCAGGAGCAGGGACCAAGCAATGGGATCTCACCCCGTTGCAGGGATTCGAACCGCCGACCTTCTGATCGGCAAGCCCTAGGCTCTGTGGTTTAACCCACAGCGCCACCCGCGTCCCTTCTGTTGCAATAGTATTCAATATAATCCAAAGATTTCCCTGTTGCCAAAGCATCAGTTTGTGTTGCTCTTCTGTCTGTGCCAATAAGAGTGTAACATCAGGGCTTACCGTTAGATTACGGACTATGTGCAAGATCTTCGCAGTAACCAGAGAACCTGGAATACCTCATCTAATTCTCTTTGCTGTATAGACTCCTGATGAGTGAAAGCATGAGGCAAATGCCAAAATAACTTACAAAACCATATACATCCCAACTGTTGGACACCATTTATGCCCGGGGGGCAGGGGGCTGTATCAACTTAAAGGCTTAGTTGGAAGTATAGTTGGTTGATTTCAAAATTACTGCAGATCATTCAGATACAGGCAATGACCATTTTTCACGTGATCCAAGCATTCGTGACCATGCACTCACACATCGCCACAAACCTGGAAGTGGCTGGAAAAGGGCGTAAGGGGTTTATACAAGCTTTGCTGTTGCACGCGATGACCCAGAACACGACCCCTGTGCAAATAGTTCAAGTAAAGTGGTGTGCCAATCTAGTCTTAATACAACAGCTATTAGTGTACCTTAGATTTCAGAATGTTAACCTAAATTCCTTGCTTGGGGTAGCAGGAATTCTATGCGGGCGGGTGGGGACGGCGACAGAAAATAGGCATAGGTAAAATATTGGGCTCATAACAGAAGAGAGAGCAAATCAATACATCTTAAAAGTTACTATGTTTTAAAGTTAATAATAAAAGGATATTTTCTTCAAAATGGCATTACAAATAAATCAGTATTCTGGGCTTAAAGTAAATAAAAGGATATTGCCTACCCTGTTGCAGCAGCCAGGGAGCCAGGCCACCATGGGCGAATGAAAGGATGCAACAACATTTTGGGATTGAAAAATGGCCACAACTTTGTTTTCAGTTGTAGGTAAACCTTGGCATAAGCATTGGATGTGTATCCCTCTCAACTCCCAGCCCGGGGGTCTGAGGCATGACAGGATCAGTTGGGGGGAAATGGGACCACGACAAAATATGTGTTTACACAAATGGTCCCCCCTCCCCAGGCGCTGAGGGAATCTCTTACGGCCCTCCAGCCACACGCTTCTGGCTTTATGGACAGAGACTTTCCTCAGTACCCCTCTAATGGGGTACCTTGTTATCACCAACTGCCAAAGTTGTTGCTATGAGGAAGGTGGAAATCTGATATGCAGGGAAAATTCCTTCCTGGCTCTGCAAAAAACCGAAATCATTAAAAAAACCATAGCAAGGCCGCTGACCTGGAAAGAAAAAGGTTGCAAAAGAGGCACGATTAGAGGGTGGGTTGGGTTGGGTGGGTGATGTGCTGGGCCAACTGAGCTGCTGAGAGCAGCACTGGCCTGTTTAAATGCCCCGGAGCGGAGAATTGACCCACATAATTGTGGAATACATAGAGTATGAAGTGGCTCAGGTCTGCTTGAAAAGTTTTTACAATTTTCAAATGGCAACATCATACAAGGAACTTTCTCCCTGATGTAAATTGAAGACTTAGCTGCTTACCTTGGGTTTTTGAGGCATGAACTCCAATTGGAATTTGAGCAGCTGTTGTTCTTTTTTCTTCTATATTTGGTAAGAGCTTTATTTTAAGATGTTTTTAATTTTCTGATTGCAATTTTTGTGTTCAGCGCCACAGTTTCCTGCTAGGAGAAGAGCAGTATAGAAATAAAATAAGAACAGCAGTTGTTTGCTGAAAAATTCTCATCCGAATTTTCTGCTGGCCTAGTATGCTCTTACTGTTTCCTGAGCATAATTGCATAGAATGAGTTGTTATTACAGTATTACAGCCACATTTTATAGAAACGTTGCAACAAATCTTAATACTGTCCCATTGAAAGAAATTTCACTCACCCGCCAACGATTTGTATCGGATAGTAGTTGCCATGACAATAGGCCTGGTCTTCCCTTCTCGGCATTTGTTCTGGCTCTCAGCATACCATGCTTAGCTTGTGTTTTCTGCTCCAAATTTTCTTACAAAAGGAGTAGATAAGATAAAGCTAATAGAAGATTAACAGCAAACATGATAAGAAAAAACATGTCGGATGGTAAATTGTCTTCAAATAAAAAGGGTGTTGTGTACTCTGAATACAAAATGCCTTGAAATCTGGATTGCATGGGCAACCAAGCAGCCATTTTCTACTAGAGTACCCTTAGTGGGATTTTGGGTTCAACTCCACCGGGCTCCCTTTTGCCAGACGAGGGAGGTACCACTTCAGAAAAGATCGTGGTGGTTGCATGACAATGCTCCAGCTGCCTCCCATGACATTCCCAGGTCACTCAAATGAAAACACAGGTGAGCCAAGAAAGGGGCAGCTGGATGGAAGCAGCTTAGAGCATTAAGCAGACATGCAGGGCGGCTGCATAAAAGGGAATGCTGGAGGATGAGGATCTAAGACATTGATGAGTGGAAGAAGCAGGTGTTGGAAGAGGGACAAGGGCAAGACAAGCAAGGGAGGAAGAAACCTGGACTGGTTAGAGCCAGAAAGGTAGGGGATTAAGTCTGGAGGTAACCCCCAGTGGCAAGCCAGAATAGCATGGGCAGGTGAATGGAATCACTACACTATAGACATTTAGGGGTATAGGTAGGAAAGTCTTACACCTTGGAAATAAAAACAGAAAAGGGGTCTTGTGATGAGAAAGAAATTGCCAGGCCATTGAGGGAAAGGGTCCCATCCAGCATTCTCTAAGGCTAAGGGGTCACCTGGAGTTTGCAGGATCCTAGGGACCGAAAGATTCTGACACTTTTGTATAACACACGTGTGTGTGAGTTTCTTCCCTTTGTAAGTTGGATTGTCAGAGAGGTTTCTTGCCGAGTTTCTATGTCAAGCCAGTTTTCCACATGGGTAGGTTCTATTTTTTTATTATTAATGAGGAACATTCAGTCATCTTAAGCCCCACCGGAAACAGTACAGTCCTGACACTAGTTTACAAGTTCAGGATTAAATTCTAAACACAGCAGGAGCAGCACTTTGAACACACAAGTGTTTACAACTCACTCAGAAGTATGTTTTGTATCGGTTCATTTTAAGTCTGCTTTCAGCCAAAGCAGAGCAGCAGCCATAATGACTTCTAAAATGCCACCTCTTGATAAATGTGATCCATAAGTACCGTGGCTTCCACAGAATGAGCAGTAACTTTCCCCATCAGCAAGGAAGTGCAAGTTTTGAGATTAGTTATGCATTAAACAATCAATTTAGGGACACTAATTGGAAAAAGGAAGACCTTGAAATAGAAGTCAATTTTTAAAAAGAAACTTGATTAGACTAGCTTTTCTACTACATTTGTCATTCATTTTATCAAAGTTGGTAGGTAGACTGTTCGTTAACCATACAAAAAAAGAAAGATCGGCAAAGGAGGCCTTCTTGGAAAGTTTTCAGTATAAAAGTGTACCGATAGGAACACAAGAGTTTGAATCTATAATATTACACAACTGCATTTGTATTCGTATGAAAGATCACACAAACTTTAGCCTATCGAGTTACAAAATGCAGCACTGAATTGAAACAAGTGTTCAAATTTTGGCTCATCGGATATGGCTAATTTTCCAGAATACTCCATTCCTTAACCTCCACCCCACAGTTTTCTGTTTTTCCTCCCCCAATAATCTGCATTCCATGATTACAGAGTGTGTTCAGTCTTCATTGTGGTATTTTGGACAGATTTCTCCCTTTCAGGGTCTTCGCTCCAAAGATTTTTCTCTGTACTTTGACAGTCCTTGGGGTTCCCCTAACCCCACTGATACATAAGGAAGCACATAAGGAAGACTCAGTATATAGCAGAGGTGAGGACATGTTCAGCCCAAAGACCACATTACCTTATCAGCAACCATCCATGGGCTACATGCCACTGATGGGTGGAGCAATGGATGCCACTGTGCAGTAGGCTATATTCCAGCCACACACAGGCCAAGGTTTATTCTCTCCTCCCCCTTCCCCTCCCTCTCCATCGCACACCCATATTCCCCCTCCATCCAAGCAAAAACAGACTCCTCTTTCATAGGTGTAAAAAAAGAGAGAGAGAGAGAAACTGGAGGGCTGGTCTAGATTAAACTATAGTAAAGGGTAAAGGGACCTCTGACCATTAGGTCCAGTCACAGACGACTCTGGGGTTGCAGCGCTCATCTTGCTTTATTGGCCGAGGGAGCCGTTGTACAGCTTCCGGGTCATGTGGCCAGCTGCTTCTGGTGAACCAGAGCAGCGCACGGAAACACTGTTTACCTTCCCGCCAGAGCGGTACCTATTTATCTACTTGCACTTTGACGTGCTTTCGAACTGCTAGGTTGGCAGGAACAGGGACCAAGCAACGGGAGCTCACCCTGTCGCGGGGATTCGAACCGCCGACCTTCTGATCGGCAAGCCCTAGGCTCTGTGGCTTAACCCACAGAGCCACCCGCATCCCCTAACTATGGTAGGACCTAGATTAAAATAGGACCTGGTGCTTCTAAAATTTAAAAAAAGGAGGAATAAGGAATAACAAAGGCAGTGGCTTTCCAATGTTACTGTGCATGTTACTAGACAAAGATTGGTGACCATTTATTGCAGATGGAAGTTTATAATGCCTGATTTGCTTATGGATGTAAATCAACTGATTCATAGTTTTCTAGTTGTATCCACAGATGTAAAAGGTCTGCTTCAGGTATTTGATCTGCGATGGCTGTTATATTAATGGAAATCATCATTGATGATGCATCAGTTATGGGGGGTGGGAATCATACATGGGTGTCCATTGTCCAATCTGCTGATTGCATAATCTCACAATTTCTATTAAAATGACAGCACTGTGTTAAAAATGGCCTTGGGGGGGGACCCATCACTGATTCCCCCCCCCCTTTGTTGTTTTAATAGCAAATGTTTATATTTGTAATTAAAGTAAGATAGATTCTTGGTCAAGGGCTGAGGATATGTTATTACAAGAAAGCTGTATGTTCTACATGAAGGCCCAAAGCTGACAAATTATGAAACTATCTGAAAGGTTACTAAAATATCTAACATACCATACTGTATCTTAATGTGGGTTTCTTTAAGACATAATTTAAATAATAGCTCCATGGAGATAAGGTATCGCTCCAGCCTTTGGAAGTCTTCCCTGCACAAATCTGCCGGGCATTCACTTTGCTGTCTTTGAGATACTACCTCATTCTTTTTTTAAAAAAAATATTTTATTAAGGATTTTCTTGTTTTACAGAAGTGTATTGCCTCGTATTTTTTTTTCCCATGTAACATTTTTACAAATCCGTTTCATTTGTTGAGGCATTAGGGGGAGAAGAAAAAAAGAAAAAAGAAAGGGGGGGTGGAGAGAGGGAAGATGGATGGGGTCGGGGTCGGGTGGCGGTGTTTCTATTATGTTTAATGTATGTAGAGTTTGGTGTCAGCGTTGCTTGTGTTGTTCACTTGTGTTCCTTTGGTGGTGAGAGAGGTTGGGGTTGGCCTAGGGTGTGATTGTTTGCTTGTGATTGGCTGTGGTGATCTTTGTTTTCGTGTGTGAGTGAGGTGGGTGGGTGTTTTGGATCAGGTTAGCCATATTGATTTGTATGCTGTTGGTGGATTATTGTCATTGTCCTGTTGGGCTGTGTACTTTCCAACCTGATGATCTTTTAAGAGCAGGTGTCTGATACTGTTTCCTATAAGTTGTTCGTATTGTTTATGCTTTAATTTCATTATGTCACATTCTCATTGGTGATGAAACCCATGTTGAAGGTTTTTGGTTTTTTTAAGAGGAAAGACTGGGTAATTAAAAATATGTTTTAAAGACACAAATTAGGAATTCAGAGTTTGGCCAGTAAATGCTTCCCCTGGCCTTAGGGTGCTTGTTTTCTTTCAGAAATTCTTAAATTTCAGACATGTGTCCAATATACTTCTCTCACTGAAATGAATGGTCCTCTGTTTTGCATCTGTGCAGATTTGTAATCTTTAGAATAAGTCCAGCTTTCCAAATACAGCATTGTATGCCCAACAATCCATTTCTGGTCTCCTGTGTTCCCTTATATGTGTGTTCACATCATTGTTGCTGCAAAGCAGAAGTTGCTCTGGTCATCTTTATACAGAGGCAACATGCAATGCAAATGAGCAGCACAGTATCTTCGCAATAGTTTCCAAACTCAGCAGGAGGGTTGGTTAGATTATTTTTTTTCAAAAAATCTTTTGCTGCTTTAAAATGAGACTTAGTATTTTTCCTCTCTGTTATAGCATGTTGGTTCTAGCATCAGGGTCATTAACTGATGGGCCAATGTGTGCAGGACTAATGGGCTAGAAATCCTTTTAAATTATGTTATAAGAAAAAACTGTTCCTTTTCCCTTATGGGGTATTCAAGAGCCTGTATAGAGTCCTTAAGTGGGGTCCCTATTGGTAGGAGAAAATAACAGAGGCCAAACAGAGAATTTTGAGAAGTAAAGCAGCAATAATAATAATAATAATAATAATAATAATAATAATAATTTTCTTTCTTTCTTTCTTTCTTTCTTTCTTTCTTTCTTTCTTTCTTTCTTTCTTTCTTTCCCGGCCATCTGGCTGAATTTCCCCAGCCGCTCTGGGCGGCTCCCAATCGAGTGTTAAAAACAATACAGCATTAAATATTAAAAACTTCCCTAAACAGGGCTGCCTTCAGATGTCTTTTAAAGATAGGATAGCTGCTTATTTCCTTCACGTCTGAAAGGAGGGTATTCCACAGAGTGGGCGCCACTACCGAGAAGGCCCTCTGTCTGGTTCCCTGTAACCTCACTTTTCACAATGCGGGAACTGCCAGAAGGCCCTCGGCACTGGATCTCAGTGTCTGGGCTGAACGATGGGGGTGGAGACATTTCTTCAGGTATATAGGTAAGCATGGACTTTATTAAACTATTGCAACAGGGTCCTCACTCACCACACGTGGGAGGGAGGAGGAACCCCGAACAATGGTGTGAAAGTCCTTATATAGACTTTTGAAATTGCCCACCCTGTAGCTCAAGACCACCCCCCACAACATCATACATACATCACAGAAGGCGGTGGGTCTACAGCAGAAATACCTGTATTTTTCGCTCTATAACACGCACCCGACCATAACACGCACGTAGTTTTTAGAGGAGGAAAACCCGTAGGCATGCCACCCGTAGGCATTCCCTCCATAACATGCACAGACATTTCTCCTTACTTTCTAGGAGGAAAAAAGTGAGTGTTATGGTGCAAAAAATACGGTATATCACAGGAGGCGGGCTACAGAAGAAATCCGGTTTGCCAGGGTATCTGTTAATGGTCATTGGTTGCTTTACCTGGGCAGCCTGGCCACTCTTTTGTGATGGTAAACACTTTTAGTTCCTGAAACCAGGTCACAGGCTCACCCTATTCGTACACAAATACAACCTTAAGACAGGTAAGCAAAAGACAATGGAAAGGCTTTCCCATTTCCTCCCTCCTTGCAGAGAAATATTTGAGGTCAATTTGGGAGAGTCAAAATGATTTGGGAGAGTCAAAATGGCTTCAGGATTGCTCTCCTGTCCTATTTCAGACACATGGTTTATATACTTATATGTGTGTTTGCTTTGTATATTTATGAACGTTTATTTTATATTTGGGACCTTAGAATTCTTATAACAAATTAGGACTGTGCATTTGGTTTTGGATGAAGTAGGTTCAAGTCAAAGTGACCTGCTCTCAACATATTTGGACTTATAATGACCTGGGTCCAAAGCAGGCAAGTCCTAAAGCTTCAGAACAATTTCTCAGCCTTAGAAAACACGTGCTGTTTCTCTGGTCCATTTGACACAGTTTTGAAACTTTCCCCAAGCTGTCCACAACTGGAAAATACCAGGGAGAGGAAAGGGAGACACAGGAATGGGATGTGAGTCTGTGACAGACAGTTCTAAATTTCCATCTGGGAATGACTTTACCAGAGTACTCCTTTTACTTGCACCAACTGAGGATGTTTTTTTCTTTTAAGAGATGCAGAAGGGATTCAAATGGAACACACAGAAATTGTTTGAGTTATTTTTTCTGCTCCTTGCTGAGTTTTTAGAGGTGGCTGGTGTGGTTGTGTGACTTACGTTTCTTTCAGTTCCTTCCTTATTCCAGACCAACTTTGTCCTAAAATCCAACCCCTTTCATCCTACATCTTTTTCTCTGCTTTTCCTATTGTATATTTGTTTCTGTCTTGACTCTTTAGTCTACAGTGGTACCTCGGGTTAAGTACTTAATTCGTTCCGGAGGTCCGTACTTAACCTGAAACTGTTCTTAACCTGAAGCACCACTTTAGCTAATGGGGCTTCCTGCTGCCGCTGCGCCGCCACTCCACGATTTCTGTTCTCATCCTGAAGCAAAGTTCTTAACCTGAGGTAATACCAGTATTTCTGGGTTAGCGGAGTCTGTAACCTGAAGCGTATGTAACCTGAAGCGTATGCAGTGGCATAGCGTGGGTTGTCAGCACCCGGGGCAAGGCAAGTAATTTGCGCCCCCTAACCCGTGGATTTGCGCCCCCTAACCCTAACCCCCAGATGTTGCGCCCGGTGCGCACGGCCCCCCCTGCACCCCCCACGCTACGCCACTGAGCGTATGTAACCCGAGGTACCACTGTACTCTGTGGTAAAGTTTCTTCCCTTTCCTCACACGGCCCTAGTAGCATTTCCTGTTGCCCTAAACAGGCTTGCAATGTCCTCTATGTGGTCACAGCAGCTGACCAATGGCAGATAAGAACGATGAGCTGCATCAGCTCCACTGATGTCACTACAGCTCTTGCAAGTCTAGTAAGGCAGCTGTCTAAACATCCAAGAACAACAAAAGCTTCTGTGACATCACAACAGATCAGCCAATTGCAGCCAGAGAAGTGAGGTTAGGAAGAAAGTTTGACCCTGCTTATGGCTGATAAAAACCAACAGGCTATTCACTACTAACGTATAAAACAGAGGAATGAAAAGGGGAAGTGAGACAGGATGAATAGCTCAGAGTACACTTCATACAATGACAGTATTCTGCAAGGCTCAACGATTCATTTTAAACTTGCTTGCAAAAGTGTCTGCTTAAATGCTCCTGTTAACTCATCTGAATGGTTGTTAATCGGAAAAACTTTGAAAAACAATATTTCTCTGTATAGCTCATATTCATCCTCACCCATTAGATGCTCAATTAGCTGAAACAAAGCTTAAATCATATGCCAGAGGCTTAATTTAATTTGCCCAGCCTAAGCAGCTAACCATAGCAGTTAAGCCTGCATTTTAAAGAAATTACTATGGGGTAGTCAAGCAAAAAAACTATTAAGCACTAGAAGGCTATAGGCAAGTTAAAACTGAGCTTCTTATAAGTTCTAGAGGAACAGGCACTTGACGTGAGAATATTTGTGCACTGGGCATAATCTATTAGGAACTTCTGCAAAACTCCTATCGAATTAAACTGCAAGTGCATAGACCGCATAGTAGCAATCTACTTTAAATAATGTAAATATATTCAACATTCCCCCCATCCATGTGCCCTTAAGATACTATCATAAAGGAATATTTTTATAGCATAATATTCACATAGATAAAGCAGATGAGCTAATCAGCAAAAGTCAGCATCTTAATGGCGGCTTCAGTCCAAGACTCTTCCAGTCCTATGGAAAACCCTCTTGCATTAATAATTTATATTAAAGCATCAGTTTCCTGCTTCCATCTGTTGGTCACACTGAACTTTCAATGAGCATATCCAGTATTTAATATATCATTTAATCATAGCTTCTTGGACAGATTCTTCCTTGCAGGAATTCTCTCCTTACATCGCATTCAGTGCTAGAGTAGTTCATCTGAAACAAAAGCAGAAAACCTTTTTTTACAATAAAGGTCTGTAATCTCAGGAAGGGCCACCCCACTGCCACCCCTTTTCTCTTGCCATCCTTCTCCGCACAGTGGGCTGCCAGGGGAGGGGCAGGTCATTTTTGCCAGAGGTCTGAAGCCATCGCTGGAGTGGTACCTATTTGTCTACTTGCACTTTTTGGCATGCTTTTGAACTGCTAGGTTGGCAGGATCTGGGGCCAAGCAACAGGAGCTCACCCCGTCACGGGGATTTGAACTGCCAACCTTCTGAGTGGCAAGCCCAAGAGGCCTAGTGAAGAGCAAATCTGTCAACATGACAAAAGGGGTTGATGGGTCATCTGAGAGGAATCCTTTGGCCTGGGGAGACAGATGTTGCCAAGGTGATACATTGTGTGTTTGAAGTGACAAGAAAAGAGAGTTTTGAGCAAGGTGTTCTGGGAAGAAGAATGGAGAAGAAAGTTGGGATCCATCTTGGGTAGGCTGGCTAAAGGTTGGCAGGGAGAGATAATAATAATAATTAATTATTTATATCCCACCCATCTGGCTGGGTTCCCCAGCCACTCTGGGCGGCTTCCAGCAGAATATTAAAATATAATGATTCATCAGATATTAAAAGCTTCCCTAAACAGGGCTGCCTTCAGATGCCTTCTAAAAGTTAGATAGTTGTTTATTTCCTTGACATCTGATGGGAGGGCGTTCCACAGGGCGGACGGCACTACCAAGAAGGCCCTCTGCCTGGTTCCCTTCACCTCACTTCTCACAGAGAGGGAACCGCCAGAAGGCCCTCGGAGCTGGACCTCAGTGTCCGGGCAGAACGATGGGGATAGAGATACTCCTTCAGGTATACTGGGCCGAGGCTCTTTAGGGCTTTAAAGGTCAGCACCAACATTTTGAACTGTGCCCAGAAACATACTGGGAGCCAATGAAGGTCTTTCAGGACTGGTGCTATGTAGTCTCGGCGGCCACTCCCAGTCACCAGTCTAGCTGCCGCATTCTGGATTAGTTGTAGTTTCCAGGTCACCTTCAAAGGTAGAGTGCATTGCAGTGGTCCAAGCAGGAGATAACCAGAGCAGCTGCACTGCCGTGGGGGACAAGCCCCTCTTGAAATGACCATACTGTAAGACCTGGACTCCCCCCATGCAGAGTGAAGGTGTAAATAGGTAAATAAACCATATTTCTTAAAGCTGTGACAGTCTCCGCCATGTCTGAATTCTCCAAAGGAACACAGACCCTGAGTGAGTGCATGGAACCCCCAGGAATCTTGCAGAGAGTGGGCGTGGCACCCAACCTTCGTGACACCACCCTACTCTTTCCTATTAACATTTGATAGCCACATTGCTTGTTGATGATAAATGCACTTGGCTCGCTGAAAAGATTCATGAAAATGTACAATTCTACAATTGACTTCCTACCTCCTGCAGCCGCAGAGAGGCAAATGTGAAATATTTTTCTAGTCAGTCATTGCAAGAGTAATTCTTTTGTGTCAAAAAACAAATACACACTTACATGCAACACAAAAGCAGGTTGCCTTCAAAGTCTCCAAAAGCTATTCTGAGAAATCATTCTTTGCTAACACTCAAATTACCCTGTGGGGAAAAGGCACAGAATGTTTAGCTAGTTCCATTATTGTCAATGAAGTCATACAGGAGGCTGGGGAAGAGCCCAGGGGGGACACTGTACAATGAAATGTGTAAATACATCAGCAGGCATTGAAAAGCTGTGATTACAAACCGGAAAACATGCTACACACAGCAGAACAGATCACCTGCGAGCACAAAATGGCATGTGCAAACTAGCCTTGTCCGTCATATCTGGGCCTTTGCTGGTGTTGATATCCCGTCTTAATCATTGCTTAAGTTAAGCCATTGATTTCAGGGTGTCTCTGTGTTCTTTAAACCAGTCCTGTGATTTTAATAAACAGATTGCCATGTACTCGACCCCCAACACAACAGGTCCATAGTAACAAATTAGAGGAGGAGGAGGAGGAGGAGGAGGAGGATACATTAACAGTCACCAGAGATATCAGATTTGTGTAAAACAGAAGAATACCAAATAACTAAATAGATGTATTTAATGAAGTGGGAAAGTGGCAGTTACTAGCGAAAGATCTTGTCTCAAAGCCATAAATCATTGTCATCATTAAAGACTGTTGTGAAGCCTTTCACAAAGACTCCTGACTATGCAACAGTCAGTGTGGTCAATGATCACGGGTGATGGGAGTTGTAACCCAACATCAGGAAGGGGACAGGTTCCCTATCTCTGTTTTTAGAGATGATGAGCATGAGATAATGCCTTTCTTGTTGCAATATACATTCAAAGCAAATTGTGGAGTGTGACTTGGAATTCAAGTACAGTGGTACCTCTGGTTACGAACTTAATTCGTTCCGGAGGTCCGTTCTTAACCTGAAACCATTCTTAACCTGAGGTACCACTTTAGCTAATAGGGCCTCCTGCTGCCGCCGTGCAATTTCTGTTCTCATCCTGGGGCAAAGTTCTTAACCCGAGGTACTACTTCTGGGTTAGCAGAGTCTGTAACCCTAAGTGTTTGTAACCCAAGGTGTTTGTAACCTGAGGTACCACTGTACTCTGATCTTTGTGGGCAACCTTTGGCAAGCTTTCAAGAAGTGGCTTGAAATGGAGAGGATGAGAGAGAAAGTACTATGGAGTCTTCCTTCCTCCCCCCAGATGGCCCCCAGCCAGAAGGACCAATGATCAGGGATGTCAGGTGAGTCAGGCCCCATTTCCATGTGCATCAAACACCGTGGTTCTAACTGTATGTGAATAAAGCAGTGAGGTGACCATCACATAGATCTTTAATACCCAATTGTTTCATTCAGATATTGGTGTACCATGGGGCAGTGTCAGGGACTGGCAAGGGCAGAGGGCCAGGGGATTGACCCAGAAGAGGGGACCAGTGATTTAAGGGGTTTGGCACCACCTGCATGGCAGGAGTCACGGCAGGGAGGAGTAAGAAGAAGGGTCAGAGCCATCTGAGATGGAGGGAAGAACTAAGGATGTCTCAGTGGCAGAGGAAGAGGTGAGGGATTCACCAGTTGACTCCCTAGCATCCCCTTCCACCCTGTCTCCTAGCCTGAAGAGGGAAGAGCAGTGATGACGTCTGTGTAGGAGAAGCCCTCAGGTTGACTGTGTGCACCTCATCAGATGAGGGTACATAAGCTGGCGGCGGGGGGGGGGGAGAGCGTGGTTTCCTGTTGCTGCAACTCCTCTGTAGAACAACAACAAACCTCTGGTTACGTGAAACGTATTCAATAAACACACAAGACGCAACCGGCTGTACGTTTGAATAACTAAGGTACACTATTCATTGTATTAAATTGTAGATTTCAACAGAAGTAGCTCATAAAGTTCAACGGAAAAAGCAGAAGACCCAGTGGATCAGTTCATTCTCTAATCAGTTCATGCATAGGGTTCATATATGTGTAAGTGTCTATTCCACCTGTCTGTTCATATATTCCAACAATCCGCACGAAAGGTTGTTACAGTTCCACAGAATCTTTTCACAGCGTCTAAGACAAGGATTTCGGAATATTAGCCTTGTTTCGCCGTCCTGGGCTTCATCAGTAGTACAAACTCTAGGTAAGGCAAATAAATACAATATTGTAATCTCACACATTTTTACAGCAAAAATAATATAAAAACCATCAACAACTCCTCTGCAGGGCACAGATCTGGGTATAGCTGCCTAGAGGCTAGAAGTTGTATGCGTGTATCTGGAGAACCATGGAAGTTGCTGTAAGTACATACTTTTGTCAATAAAGAAACTATCATATGTGCAGCCATGGGCATAGCCAGGATTTTTGTTGGGAGGGGGACAGGACTGCCATGATTGGTCAGTTAGTTATTTCTACTGGTTTACTTGATCGGGGGGGGGGGTGCTGCCCTCAGCCCCCCTTTGGCCATGCCCATGTGTGTACCTTTCTTGGCTGGGATGCCTAAGACAGGAAGTGACTTCCACATCAATATAAGATAGGGAAATAATTAGTGCTGAGCAACAATGGGAGGGGGGATTTTTTAATTTATTTTTTGGCAAATATTTCCACCTCTGTAAAATATGCCCCAATTTCTTCTGAATGTTGTAGCCTTTTGTAAAGGGTTGTGCAAATCGGAAAGGAAGAGAGAAATGGGTTCCTGGTGTCAAGGCAATCAGATCAATGATCCTTCACTCCAATCCAGTCACACGTACCAGACTGGCTGCAGCAGAATATAGATGAGTTTGCACATCACACTGAAAGCAGTGGAATTTATTGCTGTCCAAAATGCCTAATGCACACCCCATTGAAAGTAATGCAGCATATTAATTAACGTTCAGATTCGGTTGTGGATCAGATATGTTTTTTGTACCGATATATCACATTATTTTATATTGGATGTATACTGTGATGACAATGTAAATACACAGCACTATTTTCAGTGGGATCTTCATTCCTATCAGATACAGAGCACTATGTTCAATCAGATGCCAATCTGCATTCATGATCTGTCCAAATCATGTATAAATACATGCGTGGCTGGGACAAAAGTCATGTCATGTAGCACTGATGGACAATAAGCCCACACAGTTTGAAAACAGAGAGTGTGTTGGTCAGTTGGCGTGGCAACAGGGATGCATTCTCTTTAGATGCCAAAAATGACAGCAGCACACAGGGTTTCCAAAAACAGGTGCAAAAATTATATACTCCTTCTCCCTTCCTTGTACAGAGTGAGGAGGGTTGCACAAAAGGTTTCTATGCTATCAGTGGCAACATTGCATAACCATATCTGATTGGGAATATAGTACTGTAATGTTCTTTACATAATCTCAAGTTGGCTGAGGAAATATTTGAAGGCGCCTTTCAAATTTGTGTGTTTGTGTTTTGTTTTGTTGTTTTGTTTATAAAAGCTGCCAAGCATCAGATTAAAGGACTAAAGGGTATGACAGACATGAAAAAATACATAAAAGAGTAGAAGGCAGGGGTTGTGGGGAGTGAATGCCTCCATCCTTCCTCTTTTTTTTTCTTGAACTTCAAGCGACAAGATAATTCAGTGCAGTGCTAAGTAGAATAGGAATGAGTGAGGTGTAAGTAGCTGCACAGAGTTCTGGCTTCAAAGGGACTAGTTCAGTCATCTCAGGTTTGTGCTTTGTAGTTATGAGAACAGGAAACTATTTTGCCAGGAATTCTGAGGAGCCACAATGACATGCTCCATTGTTAATATAGTCCCAGTAATGGCTGCGAATTAAACATCTTCAGTACAGATTTAGCTTTAGATACAACTTCTACATTAAGAAGCTTCATTAGCCATTAATGTAGCTTCCAAGCATCTAAAGTCCTCATTTTGGAATATAAGTATGTATGTGACTCCTTATTGCATGGTAACATTTACCCAGTTAAAAATAGCTCCTTCCTAGCAAATGAAGTGCTCTTTGTCAATATTACTGGATGAACTCTTAACTCAGTGAATTGATGCAGGAAAAATATGACAGCTTTTATCTGATTTGTAAGGGCTGTGTTGTTTATGTGATCTTTGGCAGTTCAATTGGCACTTGGCCTTTAGGAAATCTGGAATTCCTGCAGATGGGAGAGTTTGGAAATCCAGAGCAAGCAGGGATTTTTATTAACCCCTTTGCCTTTCAGCTTCAACTGATTCCCAACCGAAAATTCAAAAATTAGCTGAATGACAGTATTATTTGTGACTATTCAAGAATGGTGCTCAATAACTCATATTTCAACATACATATTTGCCTTTTCACATTTGGAGGCAACTTCATTTTCATCCAACCAGCGCATTTTTGGGGGGTGGTACTTTGGTTAAATGGATATAATTTAGTTTTGCTTGGTAAATAACTACATAAAAATATTGACTATTTTACATTTTTTTAATCTAATAATTTTAAACTTGTCTTACTGACTTTTTGTGTGAAAAAAAGTCGACTGGTTCTATTGGGCCACATCAAACTGGCTTGCCAGGTCTCCCTCAGCATAACAGGAAAGTCAAAAAGTGTAACTGGCAAAAAGACGAAAGAGGAAGGCTTGCTGGATATAAGCAGAGAAGTAAGCAGGACCCTTCAATCAATATGAAGATGGAAATGATGGAAGTTATGAACTCACATTAGGAAAACCAAGTATGCCTTCCACTTCTAATAAAAAAGACAGAGTACAACACATTAGAAATATATAATATTGCTATGCAGAGCATCAGATATGGTGTTGGCCTGCAAGCCACAGCTGCCATCATCATTGCCGCTTTTATGAATGCTGGTTTGATCACTGAAGAAGACGGGAGAGGTGAGAATGGGACCCGAGGAGCCCCCTGCCTGAGCCCCCTAACAACAACAACAACAACAACAACAACAACAACAACAACAACAACAACTGTACCCTGCCCATCTGACTGGGTTGCCCCAGACACTCTGGGCAGCTTCCAGCATATACCAAAACAAAATAAAACACTAAACATTAATAAGCTTCCCTATGCAGGGCTACCTTCAGAGGTCTTCTAAAGATTTTATTGTTACTCATCTCCTTGATATCTGGTGGGAGGGCGCTCCAAAGGGAGGGCACCACTGCCTAGAAGGCCCTCTGCCTGGTTCCCTGTAGCTTCACTTCTTGCGGTGAGGGAACCACCAGAAGGACCTCAAAGATGGATTTCAGTGTCTGGCCTGGATGATGGGGGTGGAGACACTCCTTTAGGTATACTGGGCCAAGGCCATTTAGGGCTTTAAAGGTCAACACCAACACTTTGAATTATGCTCGGAAACATAAATATGGAGTCGGTCCTGACTACACTGCAGCAGCTCCTGACTGCAAACTGGTTGCATGAAAAGGAAAGGCCAAGCTGGGTGCCATTTTGAAGAGGTATATTAAAGAGGTACTAGCTTGTGAAGCTAAAGCGGTAAAGGTGGCCCTTAGAATGCAACATTACCATGACATTAAGCAGATCACTTCAACCTTAGGCAGTTTGAAAGCAAACCCTTTGAAGTTATGGCTAAAGAACATAAATGGGACTGAGAAACATCGGTTCAAGTTACTTCCTTTCAGCTTGACACTGAAGGTCAGGAAAAGGACAGATGCTTAAAAGCAAGTTAAGAACAAATATTTCTCCTTTTCACTCCATTTAATACACATTCTAAATCTTCACAGTGCATTTTGAAGAGAGAGAGAGAGAGAGAGAGAGAAAGAACAAAATCAGACCTATACATGCAAATTGCCCCATCTCTCTTGAGAGAGCTTTGAAAAGCAGCATATGAAACTGTTCTGATTTAATATTTCACAGGACTATAATCTCTGTGGTATTCTGCGTATTCCCAGTGTCTATATCCTTTTTCCTAAGAGTGAATATTAACACTAGCCTGGGCCCCAAGGACACGCAGCTTCTTTTGCTGGATCTGAACTTTCGGTAATGATGGATATAAATGTAGGACACAATGTTATCTGTTAGTTAATTAACAGTGCAATCCTATTCACGTCTACTCAGAAGCAGGTCCCACTAGGATCAATGGAGCTTATTCCTAGGTAGATGTGTATAGGATTTCAGCTTAAATATTTAAAACTAAAACCTGCAATAGCATAGAATGTGTGAGGCTGAAACAGCCTTCCCGGAAACTGTCTGTCATTCAAGCTTGCACTGGGCTACTTACATGATGTGTGTTTACTGTATATCCTGCTTACATCCTGTTCCCTAAACACCAGACGATAAAAGCAGCTTAGGAGCTGTCCTTGACAACCATTGCAATATTATCAGTTCAGGAGTAAGAACAAAAAAGTCACTGTGACTTTTTTTGCATGATGCTCAGGGCAGGAGAGAACTTGCAATGAAACAGATATAAAGAAATGCCTTCCATGAGTGTGTATTTAGCTGGAATATACAGGCAACCCCCTCTTTGTGTGTGGGGTGGGGTTGTGGTCCTGGCCCCTGCTCCGCCCTGTTCCGCTGCATTTAGGGGGCACTGTGGCGATCATACAGGGTTCCCGGACGTTTCACCGTCTATTGATCCCTGTGCCACCACTTTGTTTCTCTCTGCCACCACCCAGGCCCTACCTGGTACAATACTGAGTCCAGTCAGAGTTAAACTGGAACATAAACTTCTGTTTATTTATTGCAGTTTAACAAGCGTGTGGTTTCATAAACGGTATCGGTCCATTACAATCATAGGGTGCCTATCCAGACCTATAACTTCCGCTACCTGCTCTCACTCACTAAACCACCTCTCAGATATTTCCTTGTCTTCCTAGTTCCTAACTGTTCCTGACTCAGCTTATTTCGCTACACTAACTCAACCTACTCACAGACTCTATCCCAATTCACTCCCACTCCAACCAACCACCCAACTCCCAACGAACTCCCCACTTCCCCACTCCCCTCCCAGAGCTGGTTTTATAGTCCCTCTGACTCCACTCTGACTATCCTGCTTACATCCTGACGGTAAAAAGCAGCTTAGGACCTGTCCTTGACAACCATTGCAATATTATCAGTTCAGGAGTAAGAACAAAAAAGTCACTGTGACTATTATGCATGATGCTCAGGGCAGAGAGAACTTGCAATGAAACAGATATAAAGAAATGCCTTCCATAAGTATGCACTTAGCTGGAATATACAGGCAACGCCCTCTTTCTGTGTGGGGTGGGGTTGTGGTTCTGGCCACTGTTCCACTGCATTTAGGGGGCACTTCCAGGCCAGCGGCATGTGTGTGGTTGCACGTCCATCAGACACATGTAAAACGGTCGCTGCAAAATAAATAAATAAAGTGCAAAAATGTCTTGCATACTCCATTACAACAAAGGCCTATCTCAACCCGGACAGGTGATCTGATTCAGCACTCCGCATATCTAGAAAGGACGGAGCCTTTTAATATCAGGGTCATGGGTTTGAGCTCCACATGGGGCAAAAGATTCCTGCAGTGCAGAGGGTTGGGCTGGGTGACCATTGTGGTCCCTTCCAGCTCTACAGATTTGTTATCGTTTTCAGTGAAACGTTAGCTCTTAATATCTATCCAAGTCCCAAAGAAGAGGTTAAAAAGGTTAAAAGGAGAACACTGAAGACAACGATCTGTCTCCAGTCACCAGAGACTTTCTGGCGGCCAAGACTGAGGAGCAAAAATGCAGGGCTTTCTGCCAACTCTTTAGGCAGAACACAAAGTTGGAGTGGCTTTATCGGAGAAATTAGTCCATGATTAGAGCTTTAAACGAGAATCTGGAATTTTGACTCATTTAAAGCTACCAGAATAAAATGCCTCAAGCCTCTAAGAAAGCCTACTTATCCTCCTGTTAAGTGTGGGATTGGAGCTCTTGAGCATCAACTGCGTTTGGAGACCCAGTGCCGCTAACAGCCAATTGAGGCCTGTTACAGAAATAGCAGTTTTGCTTAATGGTTGAGTAGGAACATGAACTTTGGCATCAACATCCCGATTGCTCCTTTCAAGTTTGAGTTATTCTTTAAAGTCAAGGCAGTTTGAATTGGAGGGAAAAAAGGGAGAATAAATAATTCGTTATCACAGGACCACAAATAAGAGTTAACAGCTATTTCATCTCTATTTAAATTCTGGCTGACTCTGACCTACTTCTTTGCTTGTGTATTTTAATTGGATTATTAATTGATTAAATGCAAAAACACACAATAAATATCTAAGAACCTTCCGTGGATCCTTAGAATGGATTAGTAACCCACTCAGCCCAATACACAGTCTTCCGCATCAGCCAGATCTGGACACTTCAAAGGAAGTGAATCCAGCGTCGACCACTCAGAAAGTATTCCAGCCAATTTCTACAGCTTCTAGACTCTGTCATTCTAACACGCTCTTTGAATTGATAATTCATGGACTGACTGCAAATTCCTGGACACTTGGAACCAAATTGTAGTTTAAAGAGCTAAGCTTCCTTTGACATTTAGCTTGCTTAAATATAATTTCGAAATCATGCCTGTCTTCCAGTTTCGTTGCACAGGGTGACTCTTTTCTTCTTTCCTGTCTGAACCTGTGACTTGTCCAAGCCTAGCTGGGCTTACTTCACGCATCTTCTTTTTCTTGATTTCTCTGCAGAGGCATACTAGACAAACCTTGTCATCGTGGGATTTTCTTCTCTTTCGCACCTGTCACTGTGGGCCAATTTAAACGTTACAGCTTTATGCAGAACATGTTGAAAGGTGCTTCTAGATAGTTGTGAAACTCTGTTAGTTGACCAAAGCATGTGCAATGTCTCCATGCCAGAGCTGTACACCTGGGCATTGGTATAGACATACCCAGTGCCGGTAGTCTCCATTAAGTTGTTACAGTAAGTGCCATACTTTTACCTACGGGACCGCCTCTCCTGGTATGCCCTGCAGAGGACCTTAAGGTCCACAAAGGACAACATTTTGGAGGTCCCAAGTCGCAAGCTGGTTAGATTGGTCTCAAGTAGGGCCAGGGCCATTTCAGTACTGGCCCCAACTTGGTGGAACGCTCTGTCACAAGAGACTAGGGCCCTGCGGGACTTGACATCTTTCCGCAGGGCCTGCAAGACAGAGCTGTTCCGCCTGGCCTTTGGTTTGGACTCAGTCTGACCCTTATGTTTCCCTCCCCTTATGGTTTTGATCTATGGGCAACTTTTAAAATGTATTTTAACCTGTATTTTAAATTGTCCCCCCCCATTATGTTTTTATTTTAATTTTACTGGTGTTAGCTGCCCTAAGCCTGGCTCTGGCTGGGGAGGGTGGGGTATAAATAAAACAACTTCTTCTTCTTCTTCTTCTTCTTCTTCTTCTTCTTCTTCTTCTTCTTCTTCTCCTTCTTCGTCTTCTTCTTCCCAGTGCTTTTCTTCTAGAAAATGGCACTGTCACTACATACCTTTGAGTACCCCCAGAAAAAAGTACTGGGCATACCGCATGCCAGGGGTATGCAAAATTCCCTTATTTTTTCATTATTAACACCTAATTGATTTCGTTATTCCTTAAATTCACATATATATTTTTCCACCGGAAGACTGAATTGTTTTTCTGCTGCTTGCAACGTCCAACACAGGCATTACACAATTCAGCATTTTAAGTAATAAAATTATGCAAATAGAGAAAGGTTTCTCTCCCTTTCTCATAATACTCAGGGATGTTTAATAAACACCAGGAAAGGCAAAAGTCAGTACTTCTTCACACATACACTTTAACATTTCTCCAATGAATATAGGGGTGTCCAAAAGGAAAAGTGGGACATTTCAGGATCAAATCAGAAACTGGGACAGCTTCTGTAAATCCAGGACTGTCCTTGGAAAACAGAGACGTTTAGAGGGTCTGTATTAATCCTGCTGCTATGGTTTATATTTTAGTTGTAACTCTGCAATTTTACCTCTCCTTATATATTTAAAGTGGGTGGATTATTGTTGTTTAAACCAGTCGTAACCCACCCTGAGATCTGTGGGTGATGGGGCAGGCTAAAAAGAATGCCTAAAATAAATATATAAACGACCCATGGGTTAATAGATGTAATTGGTGTACTTACACTGAATTAAATTAAATTAATTATTGTTTTAAATTATTGATTTTGCCATGCCATCCTCTTGGAGAAAAAGCTGAAACACTGTGGTAGACCTAGACTTTAAAGTTATTTTTTAATATGCAGTGGGCAAAGTTGCTAATAGGCTGGGGTGCTGCTGTTCCATAATTCTTCCTTCATCAGGAGCCAAGCAGGATTTAGCGCTGGCAATTTTTGAGGGACAAGCTTTTAGGCACGGAAGTGGGCATGCATATAAAATTAAATTGTTGTTTCTGCTCCATTGTTAATGAAAGAAAAATGATCCATGTACTCTACTGGGATAACCAAGTTCGGAATATATTTATCTCATGATTTAGAAGCTCTGCGAATTGTCAACAAATCATTCAACAACCATTAATGAGCTTTCATTCATACCTTGTGAATTTATTAACTGCCCTGCTACGTACATTTCTATGCTGCACATGCAAGACAAACTCTTGAACTTTGGCAAAAAAACACCAAACCCCAAATTAAACAAGAATGATTCTTATCAAGTGCAAGAGAAAGTATAATTAGGAACAGGAAACTTACTTTGTATTTATAAACACTTGTTTAAAACTGCATAGGTGTCAGGAACTGGCAGAGTGTGTGTCTGGCGGCTGACCCAGGAGAGGCGGCCAGCGATTTTGGGGGTTTGGTGAAACCTGTGAGGCAAAAACTAAGGCAGGAGGAAGGGGAAGGGAAGGAAGAGGCAGGGGAGGGGAGCAAGATGTGTCAGAAGTAGAGGGAGAAGTGGGCTGGCGGAATCCTTGCTGTCCCCTGCCCCACTGTCTTCTAGAACCAGGAGGTGTCTGAAGAGGGAAGCACAGCAGCAACTTCCATGCAGCTGAAGTTGTGTGCACATACTTGCTCAGCTGAGGGTACAGAAACTCAGTGGACAGGTGTGGTCCCACTGTTGCTTCAACTGCTCCACTGGGCATGAACCTGAGAAAGTTAATGCCAGCTAATAATAATAATAATAATAATTTTATTGTTTTATACCCCATCCATCTGGCTGGGTTTCCCCTACATAGTCACTAGAAGCATGTGTTTGTGTGTGTGTGTGTGTGTGTGTTTGATGCACCTTATGAATTGCTAAGTGCATGCTTTTGTCAATAAAGAAGTAGCTATCATCACTTTGTCCTCCTTGGTGTTTCTGACATGTCTTGCTTCTCTCCCCTCCCCCTTCCTCCTGCCTTGGCTTTTGCCTCGCAGGTGGCACCAAACCCCCAAATACCCCCAATAGGCAGCTTAGTTGTTACCTCTTTTTATGCCAAGTACATTTGCATATCAGCCAACTTCCTTTTGTCTTTACAGCCAATTTAGAGACCCTTTTTGAGTGGCGCATGGAAGAGAATGCAGACTTGGTGAGTTGTCCCCAAACAGTGGAACTGATCATGTTTTTACTGGCAACGTTTCAGAACCTTTTGCTAACTTGCACAAGAGAAGGCAAATGTATTTTGTGTTTGAGTTTGCTAGAGCTCTTTATTATCAGGCAGATTTCTATTTTCCTATGTGCAACACAAAATAAAATTGTAGAATGGATCAGGCAGTCCCACCCAGGGACATTACCCTATGCTCAAAGCTTCTCATATGCCTACCCATCTATTTCCCTTTTAACTTTCAAAGACGGGAAACTCCCTATGGTTGTAATATACATGGTTCTGGATGGAGAGAAGGGAACAGACTTCTCGTTTCTTAGCATAAGCAACCAACTATTTCCTTTGTTATTTGGGGATGCCAAAGAGGTCACAAGAGTTGTATTGGAGGGACGGACACTGCAGTTTGCTGTACAAGAAATAATTCCCAATCCTTGCGAGTCCTCTTGAAAAACAACAACCTTACTGCATAAATGTGAATGACAGCTAGGCAATCCTCCATAGAACTGTTGTTACTCATTCAGATGCACTTGCCAACCCACTCTGGGTGCTGTGGGTGGAAGATGAATGATAAAGCTACAGTTTGGAAAGACTAGAAACTCTGAAACTGTTCCTTCCCAAACAAGCACATCCCTATCCCTTGCAAATTAAAATATGCCATTGGGCAATTGATCAGCAAGCTCTCCCCCCCTTTCTTTTTTAATGAGTTAGAATTGCATCAAAATGTACCTTCTGTTCTGCTAATTGTGCCCATGTTTCCATGTTTGTGTGTGTGTATTTTACTGTTGCAGTTGCAGTCGTATCCCATTCATCATTTGCCATGGAGCATCATAATCAATTGACTGTGCTGTAAACTTGCTATAAATATAACAAGGTATTTCACTGTCTTAATAATTAGTGCAGGGCTGTCGGTAGGCTAGCTCTCACAAGAGACTTAGATGTCTTCAGCTTCTAAAAAGAAACTGTTGACCATCAAAAGATTTGCCCTCTTCATTCCGCCCCCATTGGTAGGAGAAATAGTTTGAGCAAAGGGGGGAAAAAGAGGCATCAGTCCTTCATGATGAGATAAAACATTCTGGTAGGTGTCAAATAAGGGAGGACGAAGTTTATGAGGCCTCCGCAAATTGGGGAAGAGCAAATTAATAAGGAAGATGTGGTTGATGTAAAGCTTCTTCAGCCTCAAGAGTATCAAGAAAGGTCAACAATTCCACCCTCTACAATTTCAGAGTCTAGGTGCCTTTATGCATATTCATTTGTACTGTTCTTCCTGCTTCAATCTATCATTGCTTGCAGTGCTTTTCCTGGAGAACAGCTGGTGCATTTCAGGAGACAAAATGTCTTGAAGGAACAGTACAATATGGCTAATTCTCCAGGCAGAGTCTGCTTGGCGAACAACACGGGTGGTGGTGGGGAATCACTGCTGTGAGTAAAACCAGGGGTCATTATAGATGCCTCGTAGGAATGTTTAGTTATTTTCCTCCTCCAACAATATGTTTCCCCCAAAATTCATGACTGATTTGCTGTGTGTCACACACCCCTACTGTCAGGGGTGCGTGCAGGAGCCAGGCCCTGTGACCAGTAGGGCTGCCAGGACTGGGGCTTTCCTAAGTTTGTTCTGAAGAGGCAAGGTGCGGCCGCCCAGGTGAGGCCGATTGGTAACTCACAGCACCTGGTGGCAAGAGCTGGGAAGGGATATATGGTCAGCATTTCCCTTTGGCTCTTTGCCACAGCAACACGCTTCCCGCCTTGTTGCATTTGGCTTCTTGACTCCTTGCTTCTTGATCCTCAGACCCTTGGCTTCTGGATTCCTTGCTTCCTGACCCTTGGACCCTTGACTCCTGGTTTCCTGACCCTTGGACCCTTGGCTTCTTGACTCCCGGCTTCCGGACTCCCGTTCCTGCTCCCACCCCGCCGTCTTGTCGGCATGCAGAGGGCTGGGAGGCCAGCTGGCTAGCCCCGGCTGGGCCGTCTCCTTCCAGCCCTCCCTCTGTGGAGACCATTGCCTCTGTTCCGACGTAAATCAGCGACCCGGGCTTCTGAGCCAGCACACACTATCAGCAGATCGAACTGCGCACACAGAATAGGTGTGAGGCTTGTGGAAGCATACTACAACTACAGATTTATTAATCATAAATCAGGACAAAGAAACATGTCGTCTCTCTCTCGCGTCATCTCAGAGAGAACAGGAAAAGCAAAAGCTATACACAACGGAAGTTCCCAGCAAGCTGTGCTGGAATGTAAACAGACATGTGACACACAACAATTCCACATGTCTGCTCCTTAAGGTGGAATGGAAATGTCAACATGTCTTGCCCCCGGTTCCGACGTCCTCCGCCAGGACTTCGACTGCCCATAAACTGGACCGTGATACCTACTTCCTCTTGAGAACTAGTCAAGATCCAAAACAGGGAAAAACCTCCTTATTGGAGAAGAACACTGCCAGCATCAGCAGATACAGAGGAAGCAAAAGACCCCAACATCCCAAAGGTGCCATCTGGTGAGATGTCCCATAATTTACAGCAGGATTTCCCAACCTAGGTCTTCAGCTGTCTTTGGAATACATTTCCCATCACCCCTGACCACTGGTCCTGCTAGCTAGGGATGATAGGAGTTGTAGGCCAGAAACAGCTGGAGATCCAAGTTTGGGAAACCCTGGTTTACAGAGTTAAACCAATTGCTTCAGGTTCTTCATTATGAGCCCTAGCTTCAGTCTCCAGCACTGAGCAGGAGAAAACTCCTGCCTGAAACCCTGAACAGCCAATCAGTGTTGACAGCACCGGACTGAATGGAACAATGGTATAAGTCAATCTCCTATGTTGCTAGAAACTGAAACCCAGACCAGAAGACACAGTAAGCATCTGGGAGAATGAGGCCTTCTATCTCTGAGCCATGCTTAGGAGAAGAACCATAAACCAAGAAGTTCTGTGGGCCATGGGTTCTCTAGAAAGGGATGGCACAACAAGTCCAGCTCTGAAACCCTTTCCTTGCTGCCTAGCTGTTGCTGTGGCAACTCCGCATTGTGTTCAGTTCCTAGCTCTGTGGGGTAGTTTGGAATCTTTAGCTGGACAGCTTCCCCAGCATTGCCACAGACCTGCTCCTTGCCCTTCCGGACAGTTTTCTGGCACTGCCGACAATAACATTCAAGTCACACAGCAATGGGTGTGAATAAGACAATATGTTGCACAGTGGGGAGATCACTGTTTAAGAAACTAACTGTTGCTGCAGCAAGATTTTCTGAACTGTTGCCCATGCATGCAGTGCAACATCGTATAATTAACTTTTGGGATTAGACAAAGAATGATGTGATTATACTTGTTTATTACTATGTTTATTAAAGGCAGCTGCCTCAACTTTTCTTGGCTGCCAGCTGACATCTCCCAGTCCTTTTTGCCACCAGACTCTACCGGAAAGCATTGGTGTAAACCATGGGTGACCAAGCCCCTGTTCAGGGACCTAATGCAGCTCCCCTGCCCCAAGGAAATTATTTTGGCTCCCTGGGCACCACACTAATTTTTGCAGCAGCAGCAAAAGCAAATAATAATAATAAAGTAGATAAAGTGCTGGGGTTGGTGGAGAGATTTTAAACCTCCCCACCCAGCCCACTGCCCAAAGTGAAGCTGTAAATGGGACCCTCCCCAGCCACCATTTGATGAGCGCAGTAGGCATAACTCCTCCCTTTCAGATGGTTTGCACAGATCAGCTGATGGTGGGCTATGTGCATTTATGCATTTGTACCCAGAGTGCATGCCTGTGGGATGGCCGCACTGACCGCTAGGCATGTAGCTTGTGGGGGCTGGCCAAGGGCAAATGTGGCTGCCAAGCAAAAAGAAGGTGGTTTGCCATCCCTGGTGTAAATAGACAGACTGCAGGATTTGATACAGAGAGAAGGAACAAAGATTCCTGCCTACAATCTGATTTCGCCTGGCTTCCTTCATTTGCATAGGGGAGGTTAAAGAGGCAAAGGCCCTTGAGTTGGGCTGAGATACGCTGGATGCAATAAGAATTCCAAGCAGGTTAAAAAGGGAGCTGTTGCTATGTTATGGCAGCCCACTTGCTGGCCCCTGAGGTCTATTCTAATTCCATAATACTGCGTTTTTAATCAATTAATTGATTGCTTAATTGAGTTAAGCAGGATCATTAATAAACCAAAACTCTATAATCAGTTGACAGTCCCACTTTATTGTGCATACATTAGTTATTAGCCCAAGTCTTATAAATGGCTTATACATTGTCTCCTTATGCTAATAGAGGAGGAAAAGGAAGGAAGATTCTGCATATATGAGCCACACACACACACACACACACACACACACACACACACACACAAAGAGAGAGAGAGAGAGAGAGAGAGAGAGAGAGAGAGAGAGAGAGAGAGGTTGGTGCCAACTGCAGAGGATCTGCTCAACCTAGAAAAGACCGTCTTGTGTTTGTGTAAAGGCTGGTTAACACACATGTGAAGTGTTCTGCATTAGCTTGGATCCTAAAGAACTTACGGAATACAGTGGTACCTCGGGTTACAGACGCTGCAGGTTACAGACTCCGCTAACCCAGAAATAGTACCTCTGTTTAAGAACTTTGCTTCAGGATGAGAACAGAAATCGTGTGGCGGCAGTGGGAGGCCCCATTAGCTAAAGTGGTGCTTCAGGTTAAGAACAGTTTCAGGTTAAGAACGGACCTCCAGAACGAATTAAGTTCTTAACCCGAGGTACCACTGTAAATGTTTTCCTGTCCATTCCTTCCACCCAAAGCCACCTGTGACCCTGGAGGGGCTCCTATTCTAGAAGAATCCAGAACTATGTAGGCGGGGAAGGGGCAATAAAGGCTTTGCAGAGGAAGGGAAAATGGGACCTAAGATATTCTTCATGGAAGAGAAGTTTTCCCCTACCATTCTTCTTACATCAACTAAGGTAAATGGTGTCTCTGTGTGCTCTGGAACTTGTCACAGTGTCCCGTTGCGCCAGAAGCGGTTTAGTCATGCTAGCCACATGACCCAGAAAGCTGTCAGCTCTCTTGGCCTGAAAAGCGAGATGAGCGCCGCACCCCATGGTTGCCTTTGACTGGACTTAGCTGTCAAGATTCCTTGTACCAGCTCCCTAAGTTTCAGCCCAGCCCATATTGTTCAGGAGGACACTCCCTCCTTTGAACCCTGCAGAGAGACTTTTCATAGAATCATAGAATCATAGAGTTGGAAGAGACCACAAGGGCCATCGAGTCCAACCCCCTGCCAAGCAGGAAACACCATCAGAGCACTCCTGACATATGGTTGTCAAGCCTCTGCTTAAAGACCTCCAAAGAAGGAGACTCCACCACACTCCTTGGCAGCAAATTCCACTGTCGAACAGCTCTTACTGTCAGGAAGTTCTTCCTAATGTTTAGGTGGAATCTTCTTTCTTGTAGTTTGGATCCATTGCTCCGTGTCCGCTTCTCTGGAGCAGCAGAAAACAACCTTTCTCCCTCCTCTATGTGACATCCTTTTATATATTTGAACATGGCTATCATATCACCCCTTAACCTCCTCTTCTCCAGGCTAAACATGCCCAGCTCCCTTAGCCGTTCCTCATAAGGCATCGTTTCCAGGCCTTTGACCATTTTGGTTGCCCTCCTCTGGACACGTTCCAGTTTGTCAGTGTCCTTCTTGAACTGTGGTGCCCAGAACTGGACACAGTACTCCAGGTGAGGTCTGACCAGAGCAGAATACAGTGGCACTATTACTTCCCTTGATCTAGATGCTATACTCCCATTGATGCAGCCCAGAATTGCATTGGCTTTTTTAGCTGCCACGTCACACTGTTGGCTCATGTCAAGTTTGTGGTCAACCAAGACTGCTAGATCCTTTTCACATGTACTGCTCTCAAGCCAGGTGTCACCCATCTTGTATTTGTGCCTCTCATTTTTTTTGCCCAAGTGCAATACTTTACATTTCTCCCTGTTAAAATTCATCTTGTTTGTTTTTGCCCAGTTCTCTAATCTGTCAAGGTCGTTTTCAGGGGTCACAAATGACTGTTGGGGGGAATGATAGGAAACTTTATTTCCATTCACTTTATTTGCAGTGCAATCCTCTGTGTTAGCTTATTTTAGGATCAGAGTTAGCCACCCCAACCTGGTGCCCTCAGAAGTTGCTATATTTCTCTTCACCCTGGCTGTTGGACATGCTGGCTGAAGATGATGGGGACTGTAGTGAAGGGACCGCATTAGCTACCCTTGGTTTAAACAAACAAACCTGGCTTCAGAAAGCCCCAAACATTTTGCTGCCTGAAGATGTCACACCTCCCAATTCCACATGCAGAAGCCGACTGGACAGGCGTTTGAACCTGACCTCAACACTGCTGATGAGATAGCATCCTTCACCGCACTGGAGGCTGAGGCAGCAGGTCGCATTATGAGGCCCAGGAGATGCCGTGTGGCAACAGATGGAAACAGATGCAGGCTGCAGAGGAATAGCCAGGGGCTGCCTGCTGTTGCACCTGAACACCTGCCATCTGAGGCAGTTGCCTCATTCTGCCTAATGGTGGGACTGGCTCTGTTTGACTTGCGCAACACAGAGTTGTCCGTTTCACATTGCAATGCTACAGGTGTTTGAAAAGCAGCAATGCAATTCAAAGGACCTCATCATCTGTTGTTTTGACCTGGTGCCCCTTTCTTCTGCAAAATACTCACCTGACCAATTTTTGTAAGAGGAGCAGTTGTATCCAGTGTTTTCTTTCTTGCAAAAATGATATTGCGTACCCTTGATTACCCCCAGAAAAAACAACACTGTGCTGTTCTCCCCCTTTATGAAATAAATGCTGGAATGAATATGACCCGTTAAATCTTTATAAATCTTACAGTATCTGCTACTTTTGCATGTGGAAGAGCATTTTTCATGCAAGAGCAATAAATATTGGTGCAAAACAAAGGGCCCAAGCAGGAGCTACTAAATTCAACGCAAGGCTTTCCCTTAAGTTCAGCATGCTGTTGACCAGGAAAAAAGATAAGAGGGGCTTTATTATTAATCTTAAGGCAGTCTGATGAATCATCAGAAAAATGCACTCCAGGGCCTCAGCACTATGATTCAAAGGAAGGAGTGGGTTAAGTTTCATTGGTAGCCATAATGATTTGTTTCTGCTGTCTGAAGAGGATGTGAATATGATATAGTTGAGCTGTGGTCTTACAGATCAACATAACATAGCAGACAGACATTACCATTTACTGGTCCAGCTTTGCCTTCTCAGAATTGGAGGCGAGATAGTGCACAGTATTGCACAGAAGACTTTTTCAGGTTTTGGTACTGTATTCCAGCATTAGGATCCCCCCCCCCACCTCTGAACCCAGCCAAGTTCACGATATGATCTGATAGGTGACCACATAGAAGAAGAAGAAGAAGAAGAAGAAGAAGAAGAAGAAGAAGAAGAAGAGGAGGAGGAGTTTGGATTTGATATCCCGCTTTATCACTACCCTAAGGAGTCTCAAAGCGGCTAACAATCTCCTTTCCCTTCCTTCCCAACAACAAACACTCTTTGAGGTGAGTGAGGCTGAGAGACTTCAGAGAAGTGTGACTAGCCCAAGGTCACCCAGCAGCTGCATGTGAAGGAGCGGGGAATCGAACCTGGTTCACCAGATTATGAGTCCACCACTCTGAACCACTACACCACACTGGCTCACTGAAACTGAAGTGGAGAGTGCCTGGGTCTGGTTGTTTTCTGGATAGGTGACTCCCTTGGGAACCACATGCACATCACTGCCTTGGTTTTCATGGTGGAAGAAAGGTAGTTCTGCATATAAATGTAAGGAAATAAATGCATAAAAATCTTAAGGTTCTGCATGACTCATAAGGATGTACACAAAGATAGTGTGGGGAGAATGGGCGCCCATCTGATTATGCATACTGACCCACAACATGTGTGGAAGTGAATTGGGTGAATTCTCCCAGTTGAGCCAACTCTCCCCCAATTCATCAGTAGTAGTAACAGTAGTAGTAGTATTTGTACCCTGCCCATATGACTGGGTTGCCCCAGCCGCTCTAGGTGGCTTCCAGCATATACAGAAACTTAATAAAACATCAGACATTAAAAACTTCCCCATACAGGGTTGCCTTCAGATGTCTTCTAAAGATTGTATAGTTACTTATCTCCTTGACTTCTGACGGGAGGCCGTTCCACAGGGTGGGCACCACTACTGAGAAGGCCCTTTATAGCTCCTATTTTTCTCTAACACTAATTTATTTATATAAACAGTTTCAAAGCCCTTCAAAAAACAAACCATATGGGAGACGCACCCCAAAATGTTAATGAAATCTCCTCATTTACCGGCACCCCCTTTTAGCTCATCAGTAATAAAATGCCGGCAATAATTTGTAACCTTGCACCAGGGATGTGGGGAACCTGTGGCTCTCCAGATGTAGCTAGATGTCAGCTCCCATCAGATCAGGGATAACTGGAGCTGTAGTTCAACAACATCTGGAGGGCCACAGGTTCCCTGCCATCTTGTGAGGGTGAATGAGATAAAGAGAGTGAACAAGATGCAGTCTGCCAACAAAAGCTGTCTCTTTCCAACAATCTTCAGAGATGCTGAGTTTTTAGACTCCCAAACCATGCATTCAGTACATGCATCCTCATGGATTGTGGGATCATGCCTGCTAGCTGCCACTCGCTGTAACCCTAGTGATGTTACATGTACACACACTCATCCTCAGAAGTGTCAGCCTTTTGCGGGGCTTCTCACACACACGCAGGAGCTTATATGCATGCAGCCAAGCCTACAGTCCCTGGTGGGGAACTGGGCAGCATGGAGGAGATGGCAAGAAGGCTGTCGCCAGCAGGCACGATCCTGGCCCCTTGGCCACATTTTCACTCAAATGCGTTGGGTGAGGGGCAGAGTCAAAGAAAGCTAAAGTCAAGAGCAAATTGCAGGTGACACTATTCTCCATTAGAATTGTGTTGGGTTCACGGAATCATATTTTATTCGCTTGTTAGTATTATTTTATTGAATTTACATCCCATCCTTTTTCTCCAGCGAGCTCCAGGTGTGGCATACGTGGTTCTCCCCTTCCTCATTTAATCCTCACAACAAACCTGTGAGGTAAAGTTAAGCTGAGGGGCAGTGACTGGCCCAAGGTCACCTCCATCGACATGCCTTTGAACACGTTTGCCTTTGAATTCTGTCCAGAATATTTCTGCTCAAAAATCAGATATTTCTTAAACCAATCACATCTGCTTTTCCTCTTCTGTGAGGCAACTGCAAAGCTGAACTTGTGGAGGGGGAAGCCCCCACAACCCAAGTCTGAGGCCACCTTCATCAAGAAAGAAAGGCAGGAAAACCGACACCAGCTTTTCTCCGTTTCCTGTTTCTAAAGTGCAGACGCAGCTGAAAATAAGCATTTGCTCCTGTGCAGGTTTGAAACCAGTCCAACTTCAGTGTGCGTCCCTGCGGTCTGTGTGTGTGTGTGTGTGTGTGTGTGTGTGTGTAGCCAGGCTGCACTCGCAGCTAAATCTCCCTGCACCGAAGTGGATACTTTCCAAATGTCACATAGGCCTCTCAGGTCTAAATCTACTGCAGACTCACTCCATTTAAAGAGATTGGTTTTTGGATCTTACTTGAAAGTTGTGGGTACTTAATCATGACGCGCATATGAATGAGCTGGATGAATTCATTACTGAAAAGCTAAATTAAGTTCTGCAGCTGTTCTGCCCTGAGACTTTGTTCCGAGTGTGGCCAGAGCAGCTGAGAGAAAGAGAGAGGGAAAGAAAAAGAGAAAGAGAGAGAGAACGTTTCTCTCTCTCTTTTGAGAGACTGCGTTTTAGGAGGCAGTCCTAAAGGTAGGAAGTAGCATTAAAAATGCTTGATGGGAAGAGAATTGAACATGACATGCCTGCTTATAGGGCCCGAGTTCTGTGGAGCTGCTGAGCAGCAGGTAAATTGTAATAGAAATATGAGGCATTGCATCCCAGCTGCCTGACCTTGAGCGTGCTAATTTCTGCCTTTAGCGCAGCTGTGGCAGTCACAGCAAGCATTCACATCCAGCATGTCAAAGGAGCTTTACAAATTGCAAATCAAACGCAGGATGTTAGTAACAATAACGGAAACCCAAGGGGAGCAGGTGTGCGGGCAGGTGTGCGCATGAGCTCACACGCGAAAGCGGAATTCCCTATTGCTCACTTTCAACTGCTCTCTCCTGGTCATATTTTGATTATCTTCTCTATAGGACCTTGTTCTCCTCTTCCTTCATGTGGAATTGTGTGCCAGAATGCAGATAAGCAGTGACCACTTTACAAGCAAGTGGAGTTGGGGGGGGGGGAGTTTTCTCAGCAACTGCTTTATTTCAGTCGACTGGGAGTAGCTGCAAATGTTACCCGGATGCAGAGGGAAGTAGAAGGGAAGGAGTGTAGCGCATTGGCAAAGCATCTTGCCTTGCCTGCAGAAGGTCCCAGGTTCATCCCTTGTTGTCTCCCAGTAAGGCTGGAAGAGACCACTGCCTGGAACCTTAGCTGCTATTCCTCTCATCCAAAATATAATTGTTGTTCCCCCGCCTTTTAAGGAAATGTGGTCTAGGGCTGCCATACATCTGGATTTTCCTGGACATTGCCAGGATTTCAAAGGTAGAAGTCACGTCCCGGGGGGGGGGGGGCGGTCTGGAAGGCAGCGGTTTGGCCTGGATCCAAGGCAAGTCAATTGAAAAATCACCATTTTGGGGCGTTTTTGGAAGAAAAAATTATAGGTGGCTTCCCATGAGGCAAGGCACAGTGATAACAGCAAGAACCTTTATTGAAGTAACAGAACTGGACAACAGCGGCAAAGCAACTGCTTATATACATTTCTGAAAGCCTGGGCCACTCCCACTCCCAATGTGATTGGCTGTCTAAACTCAGACTCAGTCTAAACTCATGACTCAGAGTTTAAGAGCCAATGGCAGAGGCCCAAATCCGGAAATGTTCTGTGATTGGATATCATGTATTGAATCAGAGAACAGGGGCTCAGAATCCTTAGTTCAGACTCAAGCTCGGGCAAACACAGACCACTGAATACATAACATCCTGGTTCTTACTTTTTGAAATATGGCAACCCTAAAAATATTAACTATTTTTAAAAAACAAGATTCCCCATCTAAAGAGCATGCTTCGCTTCGTCCTTTCTTAGGAGGGAGAGGTACGCAATTTCTAATTTAAATAAGACACAAAGTGAAACTAGTCATGACACCATTCATGTCATTAGCTGTTATGTACTGAGTTGAATAGGATCCAAACTGTAGCAGTCTGATTGGTCCTAGAACAATAGGATCCAAAAGGCAGCAGTCTGATTGGTCCTAGAACAATAGGATTCAGAATGCAGCAGTCTGATTGGTCCTAGAACAATGCAGCAGTATGATTGGTTGGCAGGAACCACCCAATCCTGCTCCAGATAGAAGTGAATCCACAACCTGATTGGCTTACAGTAGAATTCCAGAATTAGCCAATCATGTGCAGCCCATTGTGTAAATAATGTATATAAAGCAGATACTGTGAGGGGACATTTATTCATTCCTCCTCACCACTATGAGCTGAATAAAGAGCATGAAATCACTTTGCGACTCTGAGTATATTTCACTGGCGACGAGGATGGGATCCCGCTGAGCTGACTGCCACACACAGCACCGCAGCACCGCCAACTGCCGCACCGCTGCCTCGCACCGTGTATCCAGGCTTCAGCTCCGGGGCACAAGGAACTCAGAATGGCAGCCAACAGCAGCTTCTCGCCATTCAACCCAGCATCTGGAGACTGGGAAGCGTACGCCTCCCGTTTCACCTTCCTCCTAGAAGCCAAAGGGGTCACCGACGAAGAAGACGCCAAGAAGAGGGCGATATTCTTCAGCGTCTGCGGAGAGGAGACGTTTGAAATCGCCCGGGCTCTCCTTGCGCCTGAAGACGTCGCTACTGTTCCATACAAAACAATAATGGAACAGCTGAAGGGGCACTTTTCGCCGCAGCCCTCAGTGGTGGCTCGTCGAAATGCCTTCTACGCAAAGCGGCAAGCCCCTGGGGAAACCATAACTGGGTTTGTGACCTCTCTCCGCCAAGCCGCCCGGTTCTGCAACTTCTCAGAGCTGGAGAACATGCTTCGTGACCGCCTCGTCGGTGGCCTGAAGGATGAGAAGCTGCAATGGCGCCTCTACGCTAAGAAGGACCTAACGTTCCAGGTCGCTCTGGAGGAGGCCCTGGCAACAGAAGCTGCCGAGAGGTCGACCCAAGAGGCACGGCCGAGCCTGCCATCCCAACCGAGGGTCCACCATGAAGACCTCACCGACGACTCAGGATCCGACAGGGAGGAGGTGCACCGAGTACAGCAGCGCACTCAAGCAGTGCACAGACCACAGCTGCCTCGACGAGAAGGAGGGAACTGCGCAAGCTGCGGGGAGAGTCACGAGAGGAGGACCTGCCGTTTCCGCAACGCAGAGTGCAGGCAGTGCAGAAAATCGGGACACATCGCCCGGGTGTGTCGGGCTCGGCCCACCCGACACCAGGCATCAGATGACCAATCCAAGAGCCCCAGGTCCCGGGGCCTAACGCACCAAGGCAACTCGACGGAGCTCACGGACTTCCAGGTATACCAGTTGCCCCACCCCAACGTAGAGAAAATTTATGTAGAGGTACAGATAGAGGGGGCCCCATGCCGCATGGAGCTTGACACGGGTTCAACTCTATCCATAATCTCGGCAAGGACCTTAAGGAAACTGTGTCCCACTGGGGGTCCCAAACTCAGGCCGGCCCCATTCACCCTCCGGGACTTCCAGAAACGTAAGGTCCCCACAATGGGGGTGGGGACCTTCAGGGTGCAATACCGAGGGCGGACGCGGCAACTGGACTTGCTTGTGGTCAAGGGCCCCTACATTAGCTTACTGGGATTGGCATGGTTTGGACCACTGGGGCTAGCTGTCACCGGGGTGAACCACACTAGCTTACAAGTGGACGTGGACGCCATATGCAAGGAATTTCCAGGGGTTTTCGATGGGAAATTGGGACAGTATACGGGCCCCCCCATTGCGCTACAGCTTGACCCCGCAGTACGACCGGTCAGGCTCAAGGCCCGCCGGGTCCCGTTCGCCTTGAAACCCCGTATAGACGAGGAATTGGACCGACTCGTAGAGCAAGGAGTGCTGGAGCCGGTGCCTAATGCTCCCTGGGAAACCCCAATCGTCACACCCGTCAAGCCTAATGGTTCGGTCCGCATCTGCGCAGACTACAAATGTACCATAAACAAGGCCCTCACGGCCCACGCATACCCAGTGCCAGTGGTCAGCCATGTCCTTGCCACCCTGGCTGGGTCGAAAATTTTTGGCAAGCTGGACTTGGCCCAAGCATATCAACAGCTGCCAGTAGATGAGGCCACAGCAGAGGCACAGACGATTGTGACGCACAGAGGAGCGTTCAGGGTAAAGCGGCTGCAATTCGGTGTCAGCGTGGCACCAGGCATATTCCAGAATATAATGGACTCTCTCCTTAAAGGGATTCCTGGCGTCACCCCCTTCTTCGATGATGTGTTGATTGCCGGCCCCACACCAGAGGAGTTTGAGGACCGCCTCCGCACCGTTCTGCACCGTTTCCAGACGGCGGGTCTCAAGGTGAAGCGGGAAAAATGTCTACTAGGAGTGCCTCAGGTGGACTTTCTGGGATTTATGGTGGACGCAGAAGGGGTCCACCCGACTGGGGACAAGGTACGGGCCATTTGTGATGCCCCAGCGCCCAAGAGCAAGACTGAACTTCAGGCCTTCTTGGGACTATTGAACTTTTACCATTCCTTCCTTCCCCACAAGGCGGCGGTAGCGGAGCCCCTACACAGACTCCTGGACAAGCGGGCCCCTTGGGTGTGGGGCCAGCGCCAGGAGGCCGCATTCCAGGCAGTCAAGGACTTGCTTGTCTCAAACTCGGTCTTGGCACACTTCGACGAGAGGCTGCCGGTGGTGCTAGCATGCGACGCCTCACCCTATGGCATTGGAGCTGTCCTGGGGCACCAACTCCCGGATGGAAGAGAGGTACCGGTGGCGTACTTTTCCCAGACACTCAACACAACCGAGCGGAACTACTCGCAAATCGACAAGGAGGGTCTGGCAATCGTAAAGGGAGTAAAAAAATTCCATGATTTCTTGTACGGGCGGCCCTTCACCGTGGTGACTGACCACAAGCCGTTGCTTGGCTTGTTTGCCCCCGAAAAGCAGACCCCCCAAGTGCTGTCTCCTCGCGTCCTCAGGTGGTCAATTTTCCTTGCCAGCTACCAGTATGCACTGATTCACCGACCTGGGAAGGCGATGGGCCATGCGGACGCCCTCAGCAGGCTACCACTACCGGAAACAGGCCCTGACCCAGCACCTGCACAAGAGGTTATGAGCCTGGAGCTGCTTCCCGACCGCCCCATTCAGGCACAAGAAGTTGCACACCATTCCAAGAAAGATAGGGTCATCTCCCGGGTCCTGGACTGGGTGTGGAGGGGATGGCCCAGCAGCAGCCCCGGACCAGAATTCGCCGGCTACACAACCCGCAAACATGAACTGTCGGCCCACAAGGGGTGCCTGTTATGGGGAAGCAGAGTCATTGTTCCCCAGCCCCTCTGCAAAAGGGTCCTCACAGCCCTACACGAGACACATCCAGGGGTAGTAAGAATGAAGGCCCTTGCCAGGAGTTATGTGTGGTGGCCGGGGATCGATGGAGAGATAGAGGCCTGGGTCAAACACTGCCAGGCCTGCCAAGAATCCCGCCCAGATCCCCCAAGGGCCCCAGTCCAGTCCTGGGAGTCCGCCCGAGCACCATGGCCACGCCTGCATGTGGATTTCGCTGGCCCCTTTCAGGGGAAAACATTCTTCATAGTGGTGGACTCCTACACCAAATGGCTGGAAGTCGCACTGGTACCGTCCACTTCCACGTCCGCAGCCATCCGGGTACTACGCAGGCTGTTTGCAACCCACGGGCTCCCTGACACTCTCGTCTCAGACAACGGGACTGCATTTACGTCAGGAGAATTCCAAACCTTCACAGCGCAGAACGCCATCCGCCACATCCGTTCGGCGCCGTTCCACCCTGCCACCAATGGCCAAGCAGAACGCATGGTGCGGACCACCAAGGACACCCTTCGCCGCATGACGCAAGGGGACTGGGAGTACCGCCTTGCCACATTCCTTCTAGCACAGCACAGCACCCCCAGCTCAACGACTGGCCGGAGCCCCGCTGAACTACTAATGGGTCGGCGCCTTGCAATCAGATTGGACCGCCTTCACCCCGATAGAGCTCAGGATGAGGTAGTGGTGGGGGAAGGCAGGAACCCCCGGACCTTCGAGGCCCAGGACCCAGTGTACGCAAAGAATTTTGGGGCAGGCCCAGCATGGGTACCCGCCACAATCACCAGGGTCACTGGCCCCGTGTCGTACGAGGTGCTAACGGATGGGGGGCAATGCTGGCGCCGCCACTGCGACCAGATACGGCGACGATTCCCGGGAGAAAACCAGGAGGAGGACAGGTCAGAGGAGTCCCAAGGGAACAGCGGGGCAGTGAGGCCCATAGAGCAGGAGGGGCCAGCAGGAGAGGCAGAATCAGTAAATACAGAGAGGACCCGTGAGGCCGAAAGGACACCGGAACCAGAACCACGACTGAGCGAGCCGGTTGCACCAGACCAAACAGCCGCATCACAGCCAGCATCCTTGGAACACGAGCCAGAACCCGGAGCCCGGACCAGGGAACACCCCAGGCCACAACGCACACGTAGGCCGCCGGCATACCTTGAGGACTATGAATGCGACCTCCCGGGCAGGACTGGAACTTAGAGGGGAGGGGTGTTATGTACTGAGTTGAATAGGATCCAAACTGTAGCAGTCTGATTGGTCCTAGAACAATAGGATCCAAAAGGCAGCAGTCTGATTGGTCCTAGAACAATAGGATTCAGAATGCAGCAGTCTGATTGGTCCTAGAACAATGCAGCAGTATGATTGGTTGGCAGGAACCACCCAATCCTGCTCCAGATAGAAGTGAATCCACAACCTGATTGGCTTACAGTAGAATTCCAGAATTAGCCAATCATGTGCAGCCCATTGTGTAAATAATGTATATAAAGCAGATACTGTGAGGGGACATTTATTCATTCCTCCTCACCACTATGAGCTGAATAAAGAGCATGAAATCACTTTGCGACTCTGAGTATATTTCATTAGCCATCAACACCAATGAGAGCTTTCCTCCTGAAGGACATGGCAGGTGTTCTGGTCCCATTCAGGCTTGGTCCCATTCAGATCAAGAGAGGTCAAATAACTGAACCCTCCCTACAAGGGATTAAATCTAGATCAGGGGCCCCTTGTCTGCTGAGCATTCTAAAATTAATAATAATAATAATGTTATTGTTTACATAAAAGGTAAAGGACCCCTGGACAGTTAAGTCCAGTCAAAGGTGACTATGGGGTTGCAGCACTCATCTCGCCTTCAGGCCAAGGGAGCTGGTGTTTGTCCACAGACAGCTTTCTGGGTCATGTGGCCAGCATGACTAAACCGCTTCTGGCACAATGGAACACTGTGAGGGAAACAAAAGTGCCCAAAAATGCTGTTTACCCTCCCACCGCAGCGGTACCTATTTATCTATTTGTACTGGTGTGCTGAATGGGTTGCCTCAGCCACTCTGGGCTGGACAATTTTTTAATTTATTTCATCAGCACTGCCTGTTATGCTGGTGGCAGAAGTAAACTACCACATGGGGGTCAGTTAAAATTAAATATACAATACTCCTTAACATGTATTTGATTATGTTTCTCTGTTCCTAAGTTCAACACACACAACCCCCACTGGTAGCACTTGGGGCACTGGAGAGAGGATTCATGAAAGATCATGGGCTTATAAAAGGGGTTTCTTGCATTTCCAGTGCACCCCGCTCAGAGATTTACCCACAAGGCCTTTCATGAGCATCCTTCTCTTCTGACACCACACTGCTTGTGCAAAAGACTATTTGCATGAATGGCTAGGTGTGCAAGTTAGAACCAATTGACATTATATGAACTGCCTTTGGCTCCCTTATGCGGCTGATTCAGCACTTCCATGGTAGTGTTGTCTGTGGAGCTTGGCATGCCCATTTCTGCTATCTTCCATCCCTCAGGGAAGTTTTAAGCTCAGTGTCATACATCCTGTGACTTGGCTTTTCACGCAAGTGTAGATAGTGATGCAACCTATTTACATTTCACTCCCCCTTTTAGCACCATCCTCATTTGGTGCCAATGGCAGCCAGTGTGGTGTAGTGGTTAAGAGCGGTGGACTCATAATCTGGGGAACCGGGTTCGCGTCTCCGCTCCTCCACATGCAGCTGCTGGGTGATCTTGGGCCAGTCACACTTCTCTGAAGTCTCTCAGCCCAACTCACCTCACAAAGTGTTTGTTGTGGGGGAGGAAGGGAAAGGAGAATGTTGGCCGCTTTGAGACTCCTTCGGGTAGTGATAAAGCGGGATATCAAATCCAAACTCAAATCCAAACTCTCCCAGACTAAACGGCAGCTTTGAGAAATGGGGAATTAAACTGGGGCTCTGTCCTCCTATAAAGCTGCCAGTTCAAGCTTTTAAAAACCGAGAAACAGGCATCACCATTCACTTAAAATATGCACTTAAAATAACATGTAGTTTGATCCTTAAGAGGTCCATTGTATAAATGACATGGAATCAGAACTAAGGTGCTGGTCTCAATGTAGGATGCCTTCCCCTATACATTTTCTTATGCATGTGCTTTGTGGGTTCATTTCATAAACCACAATAAGCAAAAGTAATTCATTTTGTGATAAATGTGACTTTAAGTGCAGCAATAGAGATAATTGATGATTCTGGACTGTGTTTGTGTACGAGTAATGGCATATTCCCCAATGTGCTGTTCATTCATGTGAAACAATCTCGACTGAGGAGGCACACTTGTACTCTAAGAAACACACAGCTAGTGTCTTAAAAAATATCAGCTATCTACACATCACAGCTGCCACTGTGACCAAGGAGGGCATCAAACAACACCCTTGTAAAAATAAATGAAGCAGACCCACCTCTGGCAGAGCAAGTATCAGGATGTGACATATAGTTTAATCTGAAATTAAACTGGAACGCCGCACAATCATTTCAGATGCATCACCTTTCTAGTTTTTAGCCTAAAAAAATATAAATGCTCCAGAGTGTGTGATTTTGAAAGCACTGTGACAAAAGTGACACTTGAGAAGCAAACAATATTTTAAAACCCAACAGAAGCAATGCTTTGCATACAATATTTTTAGGTATCTATACTCAAAGCCCTCCCTACACCTTTTTGAGTCATGCTCTGTGGTTGATTTTAAATCAGTTATAAAACAGAGTATTTGAGTTGCAAGAGATCTACGCCTATTACTCTAACTTTAAGCTTGGATTGTGCACAAGATATCTTAGAACAAAAAAACTGATGAGTTCCCAGTATATTTTAAATTGGTCATAGTTTGTGGGGTTGGCTGTTTCAGGGAAATGTCACAAGTAATATGGACCTAATGAGGTATTAGGAGAGGCTTTTTGGTTTTCCTGCAGTACTTAATACTCTTTAATTTGTTTAAATCCAGTTGCTGTTCATCAAAATAGTTTTGCAATCAAATACATATTATAAATATATACTAAAAAAAGAAGCAACAAGGAAATTGATAGGATGTTTTCCTGGATACTGCTGGCATAACTTTTGGCCTTCATGGCTGATTAAACCTAGTTAGTGGGGGGAAGATGACTGGGTGGGTTCAGGGTATGGTGCAGACCACCTTGAAGGAGATGATAGCTCAGCCCTGAAAAAGCCCATCGTGGACCCTTTGGGGGCAAGGTACTTGACAGGATCATACCAGTGCATCTGCAGGCAATCCTGGAAGAAACTGGTTATGGACCCAATCCAATCTGGGTTCAGCCACAGGTTTGGGGCTGAATCTGCCTTAACCCTGATGGATGGCCTCTATCAGGGGAGGGTTGAGAGTAAGGGGGCCCTGTTGCTCTTATTAGGTCTCTCAAGGGCTACCATAATATCCTCCTGAACCATCTTATGGGAGATGGGTATCAGGACACAATGGTTCATGTGTTATCTCCAGGGATAGTTCCAGAAGATAGCATTGGATGAGTGCCTCTTGGCCCCTAGTCTCTTGAGCTGTGAGGTGCTGTAAGCTCCAAATTGTCTCCCATGCTATTTAACATCTACATGATGCCCATCAGCCCCATCCTACACAGCCAATTTTATTTAATTTATTTATTATATTTATATCCCACCTTTCCTCCAAGACACTCAAGGTGATGTACAGTACATAGTTCTCTGCCTCCCCATTTCATTCTCACAACCCTGTGAGATTGGGTAGGCTAAGAGATAGCAACTGGCCCAAGGTCACCCAGTGAGCTTCATGGCTGAGTGGGCATTTAAACCCTGATCTCCTAGGTCCTAGTCCAACACTCTAACCACTACACCACACTGGCTCCCAGTGGATCTGGAAGCTCATAGGTTCTCCACCCTGATTTATTCCAACATCCTGTTTTCAGCAATGGTGGCAAATGGATGGCCTTGGCCCAGTATACCTGAAGGAGAGTCTCTACCTCCATCGTTCAGCCTGGACACTGAGGTCCAGCGCCGAGGGCCTTCTGGCGGTTCCCTCCTTGCGACAAGTGAAGCTACACAGAACCAGGCAGAGGGTCTTCTTGGTAGTGGTGCCCACCCTTGGGGAACACCCTCCCATCAGATGTCAAGGAAATAAACAACTATCTAACTTTTAGAAGGCATCTGAAGGCAGCCCTGTTTAGGGAAGTTTTTAATGTTTGATGTTTTATTGTATTTTTAATATTTTGTTGGAAGCAGCCCAGAGTGGCTGGGGAAACCCAGCCAGATGGGCGGGGTATAAATAACAAATTATTATTATTATTATTATTATTATTATTATTATTATTATTCTCCATTTTTTTTATCCCAAACATGTGGTATGTAGAGGCATAGTGTCTCTAGCTATCCTAGCCACCCATAGACCAATCTCCATGACTTCTCTAAGCTTTCATAAAAACAGTCCATCTCAGGAAGTGGTCATCATCACATTCTGTGGCAGTGAATTCCATATATACAAAGTAGCCCACAACTTCCACCATCCCTGACCTGTTGGCCATGTTGACGATGGAAATTGTGGTCCTGGAGAACGTAATGTTGGCTACCTGGCACAGGAAATAGTCACGTCTCAGATAACATGCGTATGTGCTTTGAATAGGATAGTCAAGAGAACACACTATTTCTAGGAAAAAATAATTAGAAGGGAATTTGCCCCATGGCTCTGAACATCAAGACAAAGGCACCCACCAGTGCTGATGCACAGAGCTGCATATCCCTTATCTGAGGGCAGGAAATTAAAAAGCATCAGACTTCCTGAAACTTGTAACCCAAGGTGTTGATCAAGGATTGTGGACGCGTTTTCATCTGTTTTATTTTGTCACTGTGGCTCCAAAGGGGTTATACTCATTTTCTGTAACTCGCGCACCTATTTCATTTAAACTCTGTTTCTCTCTCTATTTTAGTAAACTTTTGAAATCATTACAAAATCTTGGCAAGGTCTCTCTTATTTTAACACCCTCATGTGTGGAAGGTCATATTACTTAAAAAGGCTTCATGGAGACCCCAGGAATTATTTAGGATAATTGATAACGGGGCAGCCTTGATTTATTTTTTATTTTTAACAACCCTTCCTTTTTCGGGTGGCAAAAAAATGTTTAAGGGGGAAAGGTGGACTGAGAAGTGGCGTGAGAAGTGGCCAGATCTCTCAAACGGAGATCTGGGATTTGGCCTTCACAGTAACCATCTTCATTTATCCAGTATGTGAATCATCATTATTATTATAAACTGCTGCCATTTCACACAACTCTGTGACCCGAGAGTGGTAAGGAATACAGTTTTCAGAACATCATTAGTATTTTTCAGGTGATATATCCAATAAATATGTAGAAGGGGAAAAGGATTGTGTCTGGTGACCCTGTCCTGATCTCTGGGTGGGCAGCTGAATCTGTGAACAGAATTCTCCCTAAAAGTTTGATAATTTGGTGAGCTTTCAGGTGAATTTGTTTCCTTCTGGAATAATGCAGACCATATCTGAAGCTACAAAAAAGGGCAAAAGAAGGGGCGGGGGAGCCTGCATTTGTTTTTCCCCTCATGGAATTTTAAAATGGAAACACACCTCTTCCCTCAGACAATTCCCATTAAGACTCTTATATCAAAATGAAATAGGTACAGCTTGAATAACTGAGATTTTCAACACACAAAACCCTTCAGATGCCCCTTTCATCTTCTTGCTTTGAGAAAGAGAAGTTGACAGCCTTTTCAGAAATCTGTGTTATATATGCACCTGAGAGACATTTTAATTGACTTCAGTCATTCACAGGCAAGGGAGAGAAGAATTAATTAGGGTTCCTGCCTTTTTGGCAGTTCAAGTGTGGCTCTTTTAAAGGGGCAGCACAGTTAATTCCTCTTCCCAAGTAAGTGATTATTTGATCAAATGTTTAAGGTCACCTTCTTTGTTATTGTTTATTTGCAGCACAGCATTGCCTAGAGGCCCCATGACTTGGAGGAGCACAGAGCGCCATTATTTGGCTGAGTAGCTAAAATATGGAGCATTGGAGGTTGATTTTTGCATTTGGATGAGAAATCACTGACAGAGCCCATATATTCTTCCATGTATTTATTACAGAGAGTCTACAAGGTTATAAGACAGTACCCATTATTCAATGTAGCTAGATTAATTAGGGGTGAAACCAAGGAGCTTTCCCCCAATTTGTGAACAATGTGTAAATATAGTCCATTTGATTGATGAACATTTCTTCTAATTTTTATTTTTGCTCACTGAGATATCCTTGGCTCATCAGCCCATCTAAAGTTCTATTTCTGCTTCACTTACTACTGTCAGATGCTTTATACACCTCAACCAAATACTCAATAAGAACAAGGTGGCCTCGGAGGTTTTGCTGCCTGAGGCAAAGGACAATTCCATGTGCAGGAACCGACAAGACCAGCACTTGAAATCTGTGTGCTCCCTTCACCAGAGGCTCTAGTAGGGCAGGTTGTGCAGCAAACATAGTTCTGAACTCCTTGTCACCCCCTGTCCTGTGCTCCCCCAACTTATGCTGTCTGAGGACAACCCACCCCACCAAATCTGAATCTAAGGTCACATCCACACCTTGTATTTTAATCACTATTATTGTACTTTAACATTCATCGTTTGCTTCCAAGTATCCCAAAATGGTAATTTGTTAAGGCGTGCTGAGAGTTTCTGTTGTTGTTGTTTAGTCGTTTAGTCATGTCCAACTCTTCGTGACCCCATGGACCAGAGCACGCCAGGCCCTCCTGTCTTCCACGGCCTCCCACAGTTTGGTCAAACTCATGTTAGTAGCTTCGAGAACACTGTCCAAGCACCTCATCCTCTGTCATCTCCTTCTCCTTGGGCCCTCAATCTTTCCCAATGTCAGGGTCTTTTCCAGGGCGTCTTCTCTTCTCATGAGGTGGCCAAAGTATTGAGGCCTCAGCTTCAGGATCTGTTCTTCCAGTGAGCACTCAGGGCTGATTTCCTTAAGAATGGATGGGTTTGATCTTCTTGCAGTCCATGGGACTCTCAAGAGTCTCCTTCAGATAGTCTCTTTATTACTTTCCTCATCTTCTTGTTGTTATCATATATTCCTTTCTTTGCGATCTCTGATAATCTTCACAAGCGGGTTAAAAAACAAACATCCTCTGTGTGGGTTTTACAGCTCCAAAAATCATATCACATAAGGACAGCCGCCATTTCCACACCTCCGTAAAGAGACTTTTCCTCGGACTGTCCCTTGATTTTCCCAGGCTTGCCAAACATATCTCCGAGGGCTCTGCCAAGGTCTAAATCACATCCCTATAAGCATTCACATTCCAATGACCCTGGTCCTCCCCCCCCCATCCTTCTTAGGCAAGCCTGTCTCGGCAAGACGCCATTTGAAACTGCGTCATAAAACTTTCCTCCTTTCTCCTCCATTCTCCGATGTTTACCAGTCCTCTCTTTGAGCGATAATTCACTCCACACAGTTCTTGAATTCCTGCTTGTGATTAATAAATTGCAATGATTCTTCTTTCTGGGGTGGAGGGTTATTAATACTCACATAAGGCAAAGAAAAAGAAAAGTTTTTTCCTCCACCCCCCTTTCCGTTTCGCACCAAACATACCAGTCTTTTAATGGCGATTCATCACTTGATTTATTTGTCCCGCCCGTCGCTCCGCTCCCAGAGATCCATTAATCAGCAGCAGCAGTCTTAACTCCCAATCTTTGCTTGATGTATGTGCTTTAGCTTCTTTCCAATTATATATTTCCAATTATATGTTTCGAGCTAAAACAACCAGTGCGCTGATTGGAGACAGCGTCCGGGAAGAGCCGACTTCACACAAGGGCTGGTGCCAAGTGTCCACACCCCCTTCTTTCGAATCCGGGGGTGAATTATGGACACCGCTGGCAAGGCAGTCCCCCCCATCTCCTTGGGGGGGCCAGGAAGACTGCATACTTCCCATAGCAGCCTCTTAATTACCTCGTGTGGGTCGGAGAGATGTTATTGTCGGCCATCTTCCAATGCGCCCCCTGGTGGCCCTTCCATTTCTTCCCCTTCTATTTGCCAGGAGGTGATGGGACCAGTGGTCATGATCTTCGTTTTTTTGATGTTGATCTTCAGACCATATTTTGTGCTCTCCTCTTTCACCCTCATTAAGAGGTTCTTTAATTCTTCCTCACTTTCTGCCATCAAAGTTGTGTCATCTGCATGTCTGAGGTTGTTGAGATTTCTTCCAGCAATCTTAATTCTGGCTTGGGATTCATCCAGTCCAGCCTCTAGGGAACCCCAATTCCCCGCACAGAGCTACAGTCAGAGTTTTTTTTGAGTCAGAACTCGCTGGGACTCAGTTTTGGCACCTATCAGGTGGGCGCCATTTCTATTATAAGAGAACAAAGAAGGTGTTCATGGTGAGTTCCAGCACCTCTTTTTCTGGAAAAATAGCTCTGGCTACAGTTCAAAGAGTAGTTTAATAATCAAGCCTTCTTCCTATCGAATTCTGGTAATTGCAGCTCTCTTATGGGAATGGTGGTCTCCTAACAATTCTTAGTAACCTCAAGAAACTTCAGTTCCCAGGGTTCTTTGAGGGAAGCTCATGGAGTGGTATAATAGCACTTTAAATGTATGGCATGAGCATCACCCAGCTTCTTTTTCACATTTGAAAATTTGATTTGAAAAGGACCCAAGAAGGTTGAAGTAAATCAAGAGAGCATGAGAATTTTGAGATTATAAACTCAAATTGAAATGCTATGATCTGAGTCCTCTCCATTTTAAAACAAACTTGATCAATATTTTGCTAAGAATTACAAAGGTGAGGTGCTCCTTAATTTTAATTCTTGTATTTCTCATGTACAATGATTTAAAATGATCTCCCTTCTGCTTTCTATACTGTATCAGCTATGGAAATTACACATCTCAGACTTGAAGGTGTTTGTGTTATCACTTGTGGCAACATTTTCCCCGTTTGCCCATATACGTGTTTTCCCCATGGCTGGCTTAACACTATATTCACGCATGTAAGAAGAAGGACCTAGAAGAGCAGTTTTGCAGCATTCTCACTTTTAGAATAGGCCATGGAGGCTAATATTGCAAGTCTCTGGCCTGCTATTCAAATTAGCAGACATCAGCGCTGGGATCATGTTGCTGCAGGTGTCAAAAGAGCTGAATTTGCAAGCATAGCACCTCCTAAAGATGACATCAGCTCCTCAGACTAACAAAAAATGTGCTTCATTGCGACTGTTTTCAAAGATATCTGTGTCACCTTGACGGCCTGCAGTCCCACTGCCTCATGGCACTTAAGTATGGGCCATAAAAAGCTTTGTCAATACTTAACTTCAGAGACTGGTAAAGTTAGTATACCACCTTCGAGAATCAGGCAGTTGCTGGAGCTGAAAAAAATGATGGGTAGGCTGAAGAAGATGCCAATTTTAATGCTCAGTAAAAACATAGGTTCAGTGTAAAATTATAATATTTCTAAAGGACAGTTTTTTAAAAAAGGCTACGGACGCTGATTTATATTTAACATATCCAACTAGCTTTGTTTGCTAATTAGCTGCTTAATTTACAGGTTTCTTATAATTTTATTCTTTCAATTCACTTTTTACAGATGTTCAAATAACTCTTAAAATGAAGATTTTTTTTGAAAAAACAACAACAAAACAAATTGAGAGACTGGGTTGCTATTGGCTATAAAGTACCCACACTTTCCCAATTCCGTTGGGAGGTTAGATTTAGTCCAGAGGCCTGATTCAAGAACACATCCCCCCCCCCCAGCATCTAGAACCTCATGAGGAATCCTATTATTGTGGGGCAGGGGGAGACCTTTAACCACGACTTCTTGGTTGGCGGGCCTAGCCAATGATGTTTATATACCCAATGGAGGGTGGGATTCTGAGGTACCAACTTGAGCAGAAGATGGGCGGAATGATGTGCACATTACATGTGCATGATGCCGGGATGGTGTGAGTAGCCAGGGGGCGGAGCTGAATGTGCAGCAGCTGTGCAGCTTCATGGCTGATGGCTCCTCCTCTCTGGCGCTCAGTCTCCGAATTCTCCTCCTCCTCCTCCTCCTCCTCCTCCTCCTCCTCCTCCTCACACTACCACCCTCCTTCCTGTCCACAGCAGGAGAAGGAGAAGGAGCTGCCAGCCACTGAAGCTACACCATGCCACGCTTGGCTCTGCAATCAGCCTCCTCCACGATTTATTGTTCTCAATATTGGCTGCCCCAAATATTTTATGAAGGGGCCTGGGCCCCTTAGAGTTGGCACCTATGGTTGGCTTCCTCTCTGTGTCCCTCCTGGAACCACATCCCTCAGTTCTTTCTATTTCTTTTGGGTCTTCCATCCAATTTGAGTACCCCTGCACAGAGCATGGTCCATCTCTCTCCACATCAGTGCCTGCACCTCCTCCCCTCCTTTTTTTTTTAAAAAAAACCAATTTTTATTTGATTTTACAAATGTAAATTAATCACAATACCAAATACATAGCCATAAAATGAGATATCTCTGAATCTTGAGACTCCCCACCCCCCATTCCCTCCATGGATCCTATTGTCAACATTTCCAACTGCATATTATTTCATAGTCAATGTTTTGTATCTATCCATATTGTCCATAGCATTTGTACATTACAAGTGAGATTAAAATCCTGCTAATGTTTTAAACTGCTTACAGTGGTCTCCTAAATAAATTATAAACTTTTCCCATTCTTTCTTGAATTTCTTGTCTTCTTGGTCTCTGAGTTTTCCAATCAGTTTTGCCATTTCAGCGTATTCTAACAGCTTAGTTTGCCATTGCCAGTAGGGACTCTTTCTTCTTTCCATCTCTGGGCTGGTGCCTGCACCTCCTTCATTCTTAGGCCATCTCTCTTAGGCTTCAGTCCACTTCCTTTCCATTCTGGTTCTGTTTCATTCTCTCCGTCTCAAATCTGCCTCATTTGCCACCTCCATCCATCAGGCCATGTGTTTTTTTCACTCCCACATCATAAGTTCCTCAACTGATTATTCTGTGTGTCATGTTGTTTTTTTGCTACAGTTCTTTATTATCAGTGGTTGCCATTTTGTGTGTTTCTGCATGGAATAACTGAAACAGCCAGTGTGGTGTAGTGGTTAAGAGCGGTAGTCTTGTAATCTGGTGAACTGGGTTCGCTTCCCCGTTCCTCCACATGGAGCTGCTGGGTGACCTTGGGCTAGTCACACTTGTCTGAAGTCTCTCAGCCCCACTCACCTCACAGAGTGTTTGTTGTGGGGGAGGAAGGGAAAGGAGATTGTTAGCTGCTTTGAGACTCCTTAGGGTAGTGATAAAGCGGGCTATTAAATCCAAACTACTCTTCTTCTTCTTCTTTGTTTTTTTTCTGGGGAGTGGGGCAGGAGGAGGAACCACCAAAATGTTTAGTGACAAAACCTGGCTATGGTAGGCCGTGATATAATAGGGGGCAGAAACAACAATGCCAGCCTTTATGACCTGGTGCCTATGATTGCACTTTAACAGAAAAAAATGGCTGGTTTGTGGACTTGTACGTTTTTGCCCACGTAAAGAAGGTACGTTGCTAAAATACAGGTGGAACAGCTGCAGTTAGAGTCTCCTCTTCTCTCTTATAGGTAAAGAAATGTGTGTAGACCAGCTGTAATAAGAAGTTAAGTTGAGAAGCTGATGGTGAATTGCCAACTTTATGGCAGAAAAGTTGAAAAAAGAACCCACAATAGTGAAATAAGAGTGTATAAAAGCAATAAATTAGAGTCGTTTTATGTCTGCAAAGAACACTTTTGTGGCTCCCCCAATACAAAATAGTGCCTACTAAATCATAGCAATATTCAGTATAAAATGAAATTGATATTAGAACAACTTTATCACCTGATAGATCAAATGTGCACATGTCATAGTTAATATAACATTTACTGAAACAAATATACCGGGAAATGAACTGAATTAATTGCCAAATGAGCCTACTTGCTAGTGAAAGACAAATCTCCTATTCCATATATTCACCGAAATTTAGCAAGGGAGTATTCTATGCAAAACTGGATGTGAGAGAACAGCTGTTCTGCTTTGATATGAACAAAGAACTGAGATCCTTAATAATAACACTTTAGTACTATTAGGGTTGCCATATTTCAAACAGTGAAAATCTGGACAGAAAAGTTGTTGAGCTCTTTTTAGTTTTGTGCAAAGTTTTTGAGCTATTTTTATGGTAGAACAGCAAAAACGGCACTGCCACCATGGGCTGTCATACGTCCAAATTTTCCTGGACATTTACCCATTTCCTGAAGGGTGTTTTTGGGGTAGGGGTAGGGAGAGGAAGAGGACCTTAAAGCAAATCACCTTGGAGCATTGTTATGTTCTATTTTATTCTTCTTGATTAAACCGTCATCCAAGAAAATTGCTGTTATTGATATCGGTGTATCCTAACTCAGCCTATCCTTCTCCCACCTCTGCCATGAGGAACTGGAAAGTAATAATGATGTAGAAAGTACTTTCCATTTGAAAAGAGAAAGCTTTGTCACAACATTTCACTATTGATTGTGTAGCTTCTGTATTGATTGTTTCAGTTAAGTGTCAATTGTATTTTATTGATTTTAATACGTTAACCACCCAGAAGATATCATTAAGCAGGCTGCGTACAAATACTATAAAAAATTAATTTCACATACAAAAATGGGGACACATTTATAATACCTCAATTCTCATCCCAAGGAGATGTTCCCCATCGCAGGCACACAATTTCACATAAACAGAAGTTCTACTGCTTGATGCGCTTCATTTTCTCTGCAATTACCCCTCTTCCTCTTTCACTGAATTAAAAAACCAAGAGGCTCTTTGTTCTTTTGGTTAAAGGTGCAGTAGAATACCTAATTGTTATTTAATATATTGACAACAGTGCAAGGCTATACATTTTTCAACTGCAGTGTGTGGGAAATGGCAGAATGCACATTGCATGGTGCAGTGGTGTTCATGTGCCTGCATATATGTGCAGAAGAGATCGATGCTCAAAAATTGACTGTCTAGACTAGAGACTCTGGGGTGGGAACTGAACGATGACAATGCTAGCATCTTACACTAACAAAAAATTAACAAGGCATTCAGATTAGTGGAAAGGGACTAATCCAATAGACTGGGGTAGCCAACAGGGTCACCTCCAGATGTTCTTGGGACTACAATGTCCATCAGTTCCAGCTGATGTAGCCAGTAGTCAGGAATGATGGGAGTCATAGTTCAATAGCTGTGGGCATCGCATTGGCTACTTCTACAGCAGAATAGTGTATGGGAAAGGGGGCAGCCGCAGACTTCATACACAACCTACGTGTGTTCCATTATTTCTACATCTGAAATGGTGCTACATGCATATATTTGTATGAGCATAGGCATCTCTCTCTGAAGTCTTCAGGGTTTGTCCAAACAGCATACCCTCCAACATTTCTCTGATGAAAATAGGGATACCCTATTAAATAAATAAATAAATAAATAAATAAACAAACAAACAAACAAACTACAGTGGTACCTCGGGTTACATACGCTTCAGGTTACATATGCTTTAGTTTACAGACTCCGCTAACCCAGAAATAGTGCTTCAGGTTAAGCACTTTGCTTCAGGATAAGTACAGAAATCAGGCTCCAGCGGCGTGGCAGCAGCAGGAGGCCCCATTAGCTAAAATGGTGCTTCAGGTTAAGAACAGTTTCAGGTTAAGAACAAACCTCCGGAACGAATTAAGTACTTAATCCAAAGTACCACTGTAATAATAATAATGTTGTTATTTATACATCGCTCATCTGACTGGGTTTGCCCAGACACTCTAGGCGGCTTCCAACACATATATGAACATAATAAAACTATACAGGACTGCCGTCAGATGTCTTCTAAAGCTTGGATCTCCTTGGCTCAGGGTTGGGTGGCACTGTGGTCTAAACCATTGAACCTCTTGGGCTGGCCGATCAGAAGGTTGGCGGTTCGAATCCCCGTGACAGGGTGAGTTCCCATTGCTCTGTCCCAGCTCCTGCCAACCTAGCAGTTCGAAAGCATGCCAGTGCAAGCGAGATGAGCGTCATAACCCCGTAGTAGTCTTTGACTGGACTTAACCGTCCAGGGGTCCTTTACCTTTACCTTTTACTATATAACTCCATACCATCCAACATTCTCTGATGAAAATAAGGATGTCCTAAGGAAAAGGGGGATGTTCCAAGATCAAATCAGAAACCAGGAGAGCTTCTGTAAATCCACGACTGTCCTTGGAAAATAGGGACACTTGGAGAGTCTGAAACAGGTCTTAATAGCTTGCAACAAATTGGTCATTATATCAGTCTGATTCAGCAAGCATTTCCTTGCTTGCATCTCCTCTCAAACTCCCCTCCTCACACACACACACACACACACAAACACAGATATAGATATTTATATACTAAATTTAATTTCATTTCAAGAGTCAGATGCTTGTTTTTAGCTTATTTTTCTTTCGAAAAAGAATCACAAACTTGCTTGGACTCGAAATAAATAATTTAGCATCTGGATCTTACAGGTGCTGAATTGTACACTCAAACGCATTCCTCCAAATGAAATTGTTCAGAAAATATACAGAAACCTAACCATGTTATTTTTGTATTGTTTATGATGTGGAGCATATGGGCTGTGATCCTTGTGTATTTATAATATATATGAGCATAAAAAATGCATGAGGAAGAAATTTGAGCCTGCGTGCCATCCTGGGTGATTGATCTCAAACCTACTTTCACGCTTTCTCACTATATTGCCCTTTATTACTGTTTGCTCCAAAATTGCTTAGTGTTGCAGCTTAAAACCCAATTACAGGGAACCTTTTCTTGCAGCCTTTTTGTTTGAAAAGTTCTGCCTCATTTCTTGGCTCAATATTTCTGTCTTAATTCTACAATTATGATCCTGGTTTGCCAGAACCCTTTTATCAACATTAGCACGTCAGAATTCTTTTTCTTTCTTTCTTTTTAAAAAAGCCTTTTTATTAAATCATATAAATGGTGCTTCAGATCTAAAAGATTCCTCAGCCGGTTCTCAGAATATTAACCATTAGATCACGGTGTTACTGCTCTCGTGGCTTCAGGTCTGTCAGTTTGCACCATCATAAAATGATAGATAGGTTCTCCCAGATTTCTTGATCGGTGCATTTAGTATGCGCATTACATCTTTTGATGTAGAAATAATTCCCTCGCTTACACCACATTTATTTTTCTCGGGGAACACTGAGAAACTTAGTATTCCTGAAAAACAAGGTTTCAGTTTGTTGCAGCCAGTGTGATGGGCATCATTGCAGCTTACCTACATAGATAGTGCTGAGCAGAGCTGTATTAGCCATGGAGGACGCGGACCATTTGGATTCCTTCCAATCGGGATTCAGGCCTCACCATGGGACTGAAACTGCCTTGGTCACGCTGGTCGATGATCTCTGGCAGGCTAGGGACAAAGGTGAGAGCTGTTTCCTAGTTCTACTGGATCTCTCAGCAGCCTTTGACACCATCGACCATAACATCCTTCTGGACCATCTAGAGGGGCTGGGAGCTGGGGGCACTGTTATACGGTGGTTCCGCTCCTTTCTCCTGGGCCGTGTCCAGAAAGTGGTGTTGGGGGATGAGTGTTCAGACCCCTGGGCTCTCACTACTGAGAAGGCCCTCTGCCTGGTTTCCTGTAACTTCGCTTCTTGCAGTGAGGGAACTGCCAGAGGGCCCTTGGTGCTGGACCTTAGTGTCCAGGCTGAACGATGGGGATGGAGATGCTCCTTCAGGTATACTGGGCCGAGGCCATTTAGGACTTTAAAGGTCAGCAACAACACTTTGAATTGTGCTCGGAAACGTACTCAGAAAAGAATAAGATGTGTAACTAAAATATTAGTTTTGACGATATGATCAAAGACTTTTCAATTAGAAAAAGTAGGAGAATTTCCCCCGAAATATAAATAAAATGGAAGTATACCAAAAGAAACAATGTTTTCCATCTTACTGTAGATTTTGTTCCATTAAAAAACAACACAACTTGTTCCCAGTAATCTCATGAATTCTGTTCATGGAACAAAAACTAAGATCCAAACATATGTTTATATGTTTACTATTTGTTTTGCTTTTTTAAAACAAGAAACAAAAATGGAAATGCATTACATATAATCAAGGCATATTGTAATATTATGCTTCCATTTCTCTTTTGTAAAATAATATTTTAATTAAAAGGCAATTTCATTTATGCAACAGTGCGTCTAGGAATAGGTGCAAATTGACCCCCTATAATGGTCATTTGTGGCACTGTATTTTGTGCACTAATGGAAAATGTCTCCAGGTAGTGCCTCTCAGGAGGGTGGCTCTGCGGCTCTGCCCCACCACACTAGCCACACGTTTGGATTACTTCCAGAGAAATAGTTTTTACTGTGCCTGCTGCCTTTTCTCAACAGATGGGTTGAAAAATAAGTTACCAACGTTTGTTAGTAAACTCAATTTCCAAACATTTGCACCTTTCCATTTAGGGGCTATACGACAAATTTTAAGGGTGGCAGGGCAGGGAGAAGGTTGGTTTTATCCAGGCCTTAGATAAAAATAGTCTGGGTTTCTTAAAACTTATTAAACTTTAATATTTCAATTTACGAACAGACTTCCAGAAAATTTGTACTAATGTATAAACTAATGTACAAACTCTCCCTGGAGGGAAAAGATACTCTGTCTACATTAGGTCATTTTAAAGCACAAAAGTGCACGTAATATTCTAAAGGTTTATTTGGAGATTTAATAATCTGAGCCAGGAAGATGACCCTCCTGACTCCATATCCACCTACTCACAAATAGTTTGATTGTTTTTGTAGGGCAGGGGCATGTTAACTGAATCCTAGAGTGAATGGCTACAGATTTCAGAAGAAACGTAGGTTCTGCTTCTGCCTTTCATGTTGGGTATTTCCTTGGCATAAAGAGATTATTCTTGTCTCAAAATGTGGGCAGTTCATGGGTGCTTCCTTCTTAGCTTCTGAGTTTGAGCTCCTTTCCACCTGGAACAGCCCAGTGCCCAGCACTGCTATAACATGAGCCCCATCCTTCTGGCGCAAAGAGATAATAAATAATAAACAACAACAACAACAACAACAATTTATTTATACCCTGCCCATCTGGCTGGGTTTCCCTAGCCACTCTGGGTGGCTCCCAGCAGAATACAGTGGTACCACGGGTTACAGACGCTTCAGGTTACAGATGCTTCAGGTTACAGACTCCGCTAACCCAGAAATAGTACCTCGGGTTAAGAACTTTGCTTCAGGATGATAACAGAAATCGCGCGGTGGCAGTGCAGCGGCAGCGGGAGGCCCCATTAGCTAAAGTGGTGCTTCAGGTAAAGAACAGTTTCAGGTTAAAAACGGACCTCCAGAACGAATTACCGTATTTTTCGCTCTATAAGACACACCAGACCACAAGACGCACCTAGTTTTTGGAGGAGGAAAACAAGAAAAAAAATATTCTGAATCTCAGAAGCCAGAATAGCAAGAGGGATGGCTGCGCAGTGAAAGCAGCAATCCCTCTTGCTGTTCTGGCTTCTGGGATAGCTGCGCAGCCTGCATTCGCTCCATAAGATGCACAAACATTTCCCCTTACTTTTTAGGAGGGAAAAAGTGAGTCTTATAGAGCAAAAAATACGGTAAGTTCTTAACCCAAGGTAAAAAGGTAAAGGGACCCCTGACCATTAGGTCCAGTCATGACCGACTCTGGGGTTGCGGCGCTCATCTCATTTTATTGGCCAAGGGAGCCGGCGTACAGCTTCCGGGTCATGTGGCCAGCATGACTAAGCTGCTTCTGGTGAACCAGAGCAGTGCACAGAAACGCCGTTTACCTTCCCGCCGGAGCAGTACCTATTTATCTACTTGAACGTGACATGCTTTCGAACTCCTAGGTTGGCAGGAGCAGGGACCGAGCAACGGGAGCTCACCCTGTCGCGGGGATTCGAACTGCCGACCTTCTGACCGGCAAGTCCTAGGCTCTGTGGTTTAACTCACAGCGCCACCCGCGTCCCTAACCCAAGGTACCACTGTATTAAAAACACTGCAAAACATCAAACATCTAAAACTTCCCTAAGCTGTTGGGACAACTCTGTCTCCATGGAAACTGAGGCCAGGATTCTGAGGCCAGCAATGCTGGTCTTGCCACTCACCATTGGCGCAGCTGTCTGACAGATCCTGCCAGCAGGTGCAACTCATCCTTTCTTCTTCTTTTCTTCTTCTTGCGGTCTGAGGCATAATAAGAATGTGCTGCACCATTGCAGCGCCTCATCACTGAAAGCCTCCCTTACCTGGGTTGCATGGCAGCGCCTGTGAAGCAACGATGCATTCTGGCGAGATCTCACGAGAACTTGTGTGCTCCATCCGATCTCATGAGATTTCAGTGATGTCTTGTGAGGCGGAGGTGGCAGGGCAGGCGGCGCCTCCTCCTGGGTTTCCGTTGCCTGAGGCAGCTGCATCCGGAAGCATATGCTTGTCTCAAAGATTAAGCCCTGCGTGGCTATGCACAGCCATGCATTACAATGCAACTGAAGATGGCTCATTAAATCAGTTATGGCACCTTTGGTTGCTCTGTTACTTGGAAAACTCTGACAATCCTTCCGTGAAAGGTGCACTGAACCAATCATAGGTAAAAGAGACTTTTATTAGTTATGGTCACTAATAAAGAGCTGTTAATATGAATATTCAAAACTTTAAAGTACACTTTGTGCTTGAAGCACTCATAAATCTTAACTGCTGGTAATGGCTGATAGGACACAGAATATTCCCATTTTGTATCCTCATGAAGTTCTTACATCAGTCTATTTGTTTAACTTTATTGCTATTAGCAAAGAATAACTTTTGCTGCACTTATCCAGAGTGCTCACAGCAAAAAGTAATCAAGCACACACACAAAATACAAAGTCAGTTAATCATTCCATTTAAGCGAAAAATGCACCAAATCCCAGAAATAAACTACAGTACAAACAAATTACCCCACATTTTATACAACTAACATACTGTTGAGCAATTTAAGTACCTAGTTTCACCTGTCATTAATTTTCTTTCTTTCTTTTTTGTACAACAACCACCAAAAAACATTCAACTACGGACCTTGTTAGGTTGATCTGGGGTAAAATTCTAAGCATATTTCCTAGGGACTAAGCCCAACAGAAGAATACCAGCTATCTTGCTTCAAAGTCAACATGCATTGCATTATCCTGTCTGTTAATTCGTTTATTTTTTACCTAGAGACTACTCTTTACTGAAAGCTTCCAGGGCAGATTACATACAACATCACAGTTTAAAACAATATACAGTTCATTAAAACTATGAATTAAAATCACAACAAAGGCAGACAAAATCACTGGATTTCTGCAAGTCTTGAGGGTCAATTCAATGGGGCTCATAAAACAAAACAGGATAAATGAACCCAGCTAACCCTAATTAAATTGTCTCTTACCCTAAGATCCTGTTGGGCAAAAGTTTTATGGGCAAAGTCCTTGAGCTCTTATATTAGGTAGCAGCTCCTCTGGCTAGTGAATCTTCATCTTTAATTCTTCCCTCAGACCTCAGAAGACTTTCTATTGCTGCTAGTGGCCCAATTATACCCTTTGCTACCTTTGATCATAATTAACAACCCACAAACAAACCAGCCCATCTACCGCCTTAATCCTATCTGCAAATTACTTTCTGTCCAGCCCAGTCTTTTCTCATTCATTTATAGGTAAAAAGGTAAAGGACCCCTGGGTGGCCCAGTCAAAGGCGACTATGGGGTTGCAGCACACATCTCGCTTTCAGGCCAAGGGAGCCGGCATTTGCCCACAGACAGCTTTCCGGGTCATGTGGCCAGCAGGACTAAACCGCTTTTGGCGCAACGGGACACCGTGACGGAAACCAGAGTGCAAGGAAATGCTGTTTACCTTCCCGCCACAGTGGTAACTGTTTATCTACTTGCACAGGTGTCCTTTCGAACTGCTAGGTTGGCAGGAGCTGGGACAGAGCAACGGGAGCTCACCCTGTCGCAGGGATTCGAACCACTGACCTTCTGACCAGCAAGCCCAAGAGGCTCAGTGGTTTAGACTGCACCGCCACCCACATTCATTTATAGCACCCACTGAAGTGTTTACCTGAGAGAAAGGGTTGGCTCCAGAAAGCAAATTAACCCCATCATTGCCATGCCAAACCATATCCTAGATTTCCATTTCTATTTAAACAGCCCATTTATTTCACAGTCCCAGATTAGGCCATACTGACTGCAGGTGATGGGTGTTGGAGCCCAACAAGATCTGAAGAGCCACAGATTTCCCACAACCTGCTTTGACACCAGCCAGTCGCTACAGCCTAGAACTGTGCCTATGTTGCTACAGCAGTCCATTAGACACTGGAGGGATATGATTCTAGAAAACCCATGCCGTTCGGAACCTAAGTGTTTTATCCTACAGCAACTGAATGCCAGCTTCTGGGAAGAAACTTACTAAGGAAGCAAAAGTCACTCAGATTTAGTTATCAAGAATTGTTTTTAAAGCTAAGCAAAAATCCATCTGCATACATGACCAGCTGACTACTCTCACCATCACCTCTATGGTCATAAGACCTCTTATGAAGTTAATATATCAAGAATATCTCAAGTCGTGCTATCGAGTTTAGTTCTGGGTGTAATTGCTTTTATAAATGTTAGCAGCTGTACTGTATCAGTCTTTTAATTTACCAGGTGATATATCTATTCAAGCGTGCTCTGTACCTGACATTGACTTGATACTGATATGATTTAAAAGGTGATAACTTTGATTCAGTAACTAGGGCCTATACAGTAATTCAGAAAAGGGTGACTGATTTGATATTTAGTGCTCACACTTTAAAAGTTCATCCTGTTTTGAAACCTTCTGCATCTTTAGAGCAAGTACCTAAATTAAAAGAGGGGGGCAGGGAACGGCACAGAGCAGATGGGAGATGCCACACTCATCAGAAATAACAACAAGCTGAGGTGTTTCCGCCCCCCTCCCCCCGATACACGAAATGTCTGACATGATGAATATTCAGCTCTTAGTTCTATAAGAGGTGGAGAGCATAACATTTAATATGGCATCATGTTTTACGGGGACAGGATCTAGTTTATAATGTGAATTTTAAGTTGGTGGCACAAGGATTGTGTAGTAAAATTGCATACATAATTCATATATTGAAGTGTCGTTCTGAGCTGAAAAGTGACTGTAAAAATGTCACCGCAGGACTTCATGTTTGTGTTGCGGTAATGTCTAAACTGAAATTATATCTCTTTTCCCCCTACTGACAAGTCTGAACATTCATCTTGGTGTTGGAAATTGTGGATGGATTTCTTACCCCTTATCACTAGCAATATACACATCTTACAGGGCAAATTATATTCGCAGCAGCTCATTGTCCACCAGGACTATGCTCAATGACATTCATGCAGACCCAGTGACACCTGTGGCCTTTCCTGGAGTGGGCATTTCAAAAGAGGAAACGCAGAATGGAATCAGATCCATTGTTCCATTCTGTATGGAAGCTGGGATTTTAAAGTGCTGTTTTTAGGAAGCAGTAATTAACCTGTACTCTGGGGTGAAATCTATTGAGTGAGAAGGCATCGTTTATGTTTAGCCATTCTCAGAGTTTTGACATTATGCAGAGAAAGATACAGAAAGGGAAAATGAAATTTATTTTCCCCCCAGGCCATCTATGTCTTTTCCCATTCCTCTGCCCATCCTGCCAGGCCACTTCCTTGTAATCTAAAGAATCAGGAAGATGGCCAACATCTGGATTTCTATCTTAGTGGTAATTTGAGAGATCATGCTGATGCTCTGTGTGATGTGGATTATCTCAAGCACAGTAATTTGATGGAGCTAAGACAAAGTGTTTCTTGGCACATGCAGGGAAATTCATAGGACTGCTTCTCTCTCCAAGGTGATTCCTACTATTCCCATAATCAGATCTTGTAAAAAAGTGAATTGTTTAAAGGATGCAACATGTGTTCCATCAGAAGACCACAGCTAGCAAATCCAATTTTTAAAGTACTCTGATATACACAGTGACTCAGAAGCCTAATAGTTGTAGGACATTTAGCTTCATCTAATTATTTGTAAATCAGATAATGAGATAAGTGAAAAATGCCATCTCATGGCGAATCCACTTTAGGAAGAATAATAATCCTGTTTTGGATCATTGTCCACCTCGTTTGGATTCCTCTGGCAGCCCCTTGTAATGGTCTGAATTTGTTACTTCGCTTCAGATTATATCACTTGATATAATCACACTACTGACCAGAATATTTGCGTATCACGAAACTTGTTCTCATTCTGTTGAATGGCAGAAAAATGCACTGCACGCTAGGATCTAATTTTATGTCTATATTTTTTGTGTGTTTCCTTGATTTTCTTAGCCTTGCAGGGATTTCTTCCATGATCAAGCAATCTCAGCCAAGTTAAAAAAATAAAAATCGATGTACCTTTTGTAAAAAAGAAAAGGAAAAAAAAGCTTCGATCCACTGAAGACCAAAGACGCATTCTCTCTCTCTCTCTCTCTCTCTCTCTCTCTCTCTCTCTCTCTCTCTCTGCCAAAGAAATACAGCACAAATAGCAGCAATTTAAACCTTTGTAACACCTTGCTAAAGTGTTTCATTATGGACTAGATTGACAGTCTCTAGACATCAAACAGCATTTCAGCTAACTTGTGGCCTCCTCCCCAAGTTTCTGTAGTAGTATGAAGGAGAGAAATGTTTTATCCCCCCCCCCCGTGTGTGTGTGTGTCTGTGTGTCTATGTGTGTCTGTGTGTGTGACGGAGGGGGAGAGAGAGAGAGAGAGAGAGAGAGAGAGAGAGAGAGAGAGAGATGGCTCTTAAGAATTTGTCTATAAAAATGCCAGCACGCCACAGGCAAGGCTTGGCTTTTAACAATTTTACCCCTGAAAAAGTAAAAGCATTGCCTCTTCACTCTACCATGGAGCCCATTTCTTCAATGATGGATAGAGGCTGAAGGTGGGAAAATAATGTTCTCTCAGGAATAGGCTACTATCACTTTATGGGAAGGCAGGTATTTTCATACAGATAAATATAATTAATTGTAGTTGTTGCATGCTGGTTTCAACTAAAAAGAGAGACACCCGCTTACACATGCATATTTCCATAGACATGGTTGCTGCTGCCCTTCCACATCCTTTCACACCCATCCAACTTTGTGAAAAGATTTCAACCCACATGGCTCTTCTGGATGGGATGTTTACATAATGCTAATGGAGGAGTGAGGAACCTCAGGCCCTGGAGTCATGTGGTCCTCCAGACTTCTCTATCTAGCCCTTAGGACTCTCCCCAGGCCATGATCCTCTCTCCAGGTAACACCTCCACCAGCCCTGTTCCATGTGTTGAAAGTGAAAGGACCCCTGGACCATTAACTCCAGTCAAATTAGATTATGGGGTGCAGCTCTCATCTCTGCTTTCAGGCCAAGGGAGCTGGCGTTTGTCCGCAGACAGCTTTCTGGGTCATGTGGCCAGCATGACTAAACCACTTCTGGCGCAACGGGACACCGTGATAAGTGCCAGAGCTCACGGAAAAGCCGGTTACGTTCCCAACATAGCAGTACCTATTTACCTACTAGTGCTGGTATGCTTTCAAACTACTAGGTTGGCAGGAGCTGGGACAGAGCAATGGGAGCTCACCCCGTCATGCAGATTTGAACTGCCGACCTTACGTTTGGCAAACCCAAGAGACTCGGTGGCTTAGACCACAGCAACACCTGTGTGTCGATCACCCAGGGATCACTCACTGTGCAACAGTATGTGGATTAACGTCAAATAGCCAAGATAGGGACAGGTTAGCAACCAGGAAGAGTGGCATGATTTTCTTTGAGGTAGCATGTGTTCTGCTTGACTATGTGGTTCTGAGGGAGTTTACCTCTGTTTATTTTGAATGAATATTCCTCTGCTATGCCCCCCCCACATGAATTCTGCCTTTGAAATCCCAGTAATGTCCAGGAAAATCTGAACGTATGGCAGCCCTAAAGTACTAGGCCTGATATAAGAAAGGCAAACCCTCTCTATTCCTTCTTCTTTTAATTATGCACTGTTTTCAGTTTTGCTGTAAAGTGTTACTATATCAGTGTTATGCTAGATACTGACATTAGTATGAAAACAGAGTTCATAGCATATACTTTACACATTACATTTGTATGCATAGGGTTAAAAAAATTAACACAAAAAAAATACATCTATCTATCTAGTAGTGTTCATAAACTGCAAAATGACCCAGAGTTACATAGAAATCTAAAACAGGAAAGATGTAAGCATTTGTAGGAGTTTGCAACAGAGGGCACAGCTTAAATAATAGATGCATACCAGCGAAAGTGAGAGATATTTGAGAGGTTTGCTGGCAGGTGCACGGTATCCTTTTACTAGTCTAAAATCATCCAGATTGATCATCCAGACTAATGTATAGCATCTGTTGGGCTTTTGGAAATGGAATTAATCACTTTTGTAAAGACAATGAAATAGGCAAGGGCATTAATGTTATTTATTTCAGGTGCTTGCTCTCTGCAGACAGGCGAGGACACATTGTCCCTGACTCAAAGAATTTGTAAACTATTGTAACAAAGCAGACAAGGAAGAACACAAGCGAGAAACTGTACAGACAGCCTGTAGAACTAGACAGTCTATGGAACTGCACCATTGAGTTCATGCTGAAGAATAATGGTTTGCAGAATTCGGGCCATTTGGTCTAGAAAATTAGCCAAAACTTTAGAATCCCATCTTCCCTAATAAGAAAACAACAACAACAATAACACCTGGTACTGAAAGAATTAAAGTAGGAAATATACAACAAACATACCCTTTAAAATGTCTCCAAGGATCCCATGAGATTTTAGTAGACAATGACCTACTGTATTCTGCCATATTCTGCCAGATTTAATAGTCAGCTGGGAGGAAAGGGTCTTCACCTCTCAGCTGAGCAAGTTCTCTTGAATATAGAGACAGGACACAGTTTCATTTTCTATCAGCCTATGCCTGTTGGGGAAGGGCCATCGCTCAGTGTTAGAGCATCAGCCTTGTGTGAAGACGGCCCCATGGTTTGACATGGTATAAGGTAGCATCCTATGAACCTGTGCCAAGTTGCCTGAAGAATATCTTCTTTGGCTTATCCTATGCTCTGCAACCAGTTGAGGGAAGCCTGCTCCAAGATGTGCACTCAGCTACAAAATAGTCATATGTGGTGAGAAGGGGTGAAGAGAAAGCCAGCAGGAGCTGAGAATCTCCCAGTTCAGGATAAATAATTCCTAAGGGTTGAGTTTCAATAGAATTGTTCTAATGGGAGAAGGATAGACCCACACCGTGAAAATGCAGAGGGACAAAACAGCAATCCCAAGATGTCAAAGTGCTATACAGTGGTACCTCTACTTACGAACCTGATCCGTTTCGGGGTGCCATTCATACCCCGAAAAGTCCATAAGTAGAGTGCCGCTACTGCGAGTGTGCGAAGCATGATAGAGCTCTTCTGTGCGTGCGTGAAATGTGCAAATCACTTCTGCACATGCAAGAAGCGTGCAGATTGTTTCTGCACATGCACGCACAGCGAAACCAGGAAGTATACACTTCTGGGTTTGCCTCGTTGGCAACCCGAAAATCCGCAAAATGAAGCGAACACAACCAGAGGTATGACTGTACTAGCAGGCATGTCCAACAGGTAGATCCTGATCTACTGGTAGATCACGGGGTGTTCCTGGCAGATCTATAGCCCCTCAGTGATCTCCTCCCCCATCCCAAAAAAGAGGAAAACAACAGCTGTGGCTTCCTAAAAAAGCTCAACAACTTTGGTCCATCCAACGACAATGGGTCGATCACTGCTAGTTTTTTAATACTGTGAGTAGATCAGTCTATTGGGAGATGGACGTCCCTGTGCTATAGGATACGACATGTTAGAGACATGCGGAGGGAGACAGTGTACTGATGAGTCAAGACAGGTAAGCTTAGAGTGCTAGATTATAAGGGAGAGTATAGAATACTCTGGCGTGCTCTGGTCCATGGGGTCACGAAGAGTGGGACACGACTAAATGACTAAACAACAACAACAACATAGAATAGCTAAAAAATCCATTTCCCAACCATCAGAAGAAGGACCTCTGTAGCTGAGGGGAGGTCCTGGGGATGCTCATAAGTGGGATGTGATTCAGGCTTTGAAGGTCAACGCTGGCACTTCCAGCTGAGCCCAGAAGCAAAACCGTTCGCCGGTATTCTACACTTTCCTTTTGTTTGCTTCTTTGACCTGCTTGTCATTATATTGCTGAGCAGCTCCGTAATAAATCTTCTGGGGTTCTCTTTGTTATTTGTTTGTGAATAAGCTGGAGAGAAAAGCAATTGACAATAAATAAGAGGCAGCTGTAAATGTTCAAATAATTAATGTTGAAAATATGCTGGTTGTCCTGCTTTGACAAGAGGGAATAGCTCTGTTATTCTAAAGACCACATTAATTTTGCCCGGGTATGTAAAGGGACACTATTCACCAATGTGTGCTCAACAGATAGTCAAATTGCCTCATTCATAGTAGCAGGAGACATATTCTCCCCGCTGGAGTTAGCAAACTTCGCATTGTTTGCCTATTCACTGTATTTCTTGGCTGCAATCCGGGCTGCATATCAATCACCGACACCTCCGCTTGCATTAAACATTTCGTGCTCTTTCTCCTGTGACAAGTGAATTATTGTCACGTTTGACAAGGTTTGTGCTTGTGTCATGTCAGCTGTGGTCAGGAAACTTTTTCTCCAATTCTGCAAGGACTGCACCCTTGTTTAGACAGCCCCTTTGCTTAACCCTTACTGTCCTATGTTCCAGCTGTCTTGCCAATAAAGTTGTGGCTTCTTCAATAAATAAGGTACCGAGTGAACAAACATCAGCCGCAAAACAACTTCTCCAGAGGATGTGGAACTTCAGAAAAGCTTGTTAGCGGTGGTGAAAGTAATGGAAGGACGTCAAAACATTATGGAGTCTAGCCAAAACATTTTGCCCACATGCACCTTTTACTGTTAGGGAGCTGCGCAACATAAAAGCGATTCGAGCAAAACCCTTCTTCCACTCACATCACTCCTTGTTAGATTGTTCAGAAATTTAATATGAACATTTATATAGTATTAACAGAATGCTAGAAGCTGTACAATACCAAAATGACAAGATTTCTGCCCCAGAAAGCATGCAGTAGACATTCAGAAGGCGAGAGAGAGGGGGGGGTGAAGTGAGCTTTCCCCATCTACCAGGGAGATGCCTCCATTGCCTGCTCCCTTGGTAGTGGAAAATAGAGGGAATTGTGCTTTTTCAAGGTTTTGTTCTAACACTCAAAAGCATTTTTTCCAAAACTCTCCCTTGAGGTGTTCAGAGGATTCAAATAAAACATTCAAAGGGCAAGCATGGGGAGAGGTTTTTTTCTTCTGTGGTATTGTCTCTGCTTTCGAATACCTTTCCTAGAGAAGTCAACTGTTTTCAACAGTTGGCTTGAGAGTAAGATCTTTTCAGCTCAAGATTAAGATTGTCTTCTTCGCCCAGGCATTTTAAACAGATTGTGTTTGCTTTTTGCTTTTTATCTGCTGCTACTGTTGTTATTTTTAGTTGTTGTTATTTTATTATGAGCTATGCTTACCACCAGTAAGCATAGTGTTCTCGAAGCCACAAACATGAGTCTGACCAAACTGCGGGAGGCAGTGGAAGACAGGAGTGCCTGGTGTGCTCTGGTCCATGGGGTCACGAAGAGTCGGACACGACTAAACGACTAAACAACAACAACAACATGCTTACCACCTGCCCTGTTCACCATTGTCCATCTTGGTTTCTTAGAAATAGCCAAAGGAGTCTGATTGGGTGGGTCCAATGAGTGATTAATGCTTCATTAGATGAGTGAGAGGTACCACTCGCCTTGAAGGAGGTCGTGGCACATCCCCTCCTTAAGAGGATCTCCTTGGATACAGAATCACTTAACAAATATTTTCCAGTGGAGAATATCCCTTCTGAGGGCAAAGTGCTTGAGAAGGTGGTAGCAGCCCAGCTTCTGGCATGTTTGGAGGAAATTGATCATGTGGCTCCATTTCAGTCCAGCTTCAGGTCCAGTTACAGCACTGAAAATGCCTCAATTGCCCTGGTTGGTGACATTTATCAGAAGGATGGGTCACTCTACTTGGCTTTGATAACATTAACCACAGTATCCTTCTGGAGATGTTCTGGCTGCTGAGTGTTGGGAACTGTTCTTCAGCAGTTCCACTCCTACCTCCAGGGCCATTTCCAGAAAGTAGTTATGAGGGATCATTGTTTGGTGCCATGGGAGTTGTTCTATGGCATCCTGCATGGTTGCATTTTGTCCCCCTTGTGCTATTTAACATCTATCTGAAACTGCTGGGAGTGGTCATCAGGAGATCTAGAGTCACAAGTCACCAATATGCAGGTGGTACCTAGCTCTGCCTCTCTGTTCCATCTGAATCAGGAGAGGAGATTGAAGTTCTAGACTGCTGCTCAAAGGCATTGATGGGCTGGATGTGGGCCAATAAATCAAAGCTGAATTCTGATCAGACATAAGTATTATATTTAGCCTGAGAGGTGGAAAAAATGACCTGCTACACTCCCCTAGAAGGAGCAGGTCTGTAGCTTAGGTGTACTCATGAATCCGATATTGTTGCTTGAGGCTCAGGTGGTCTAAGTGGCCAGGAGTGCCACCATTTTCTGTATGAAGTAGAATGTTGGGGACCAGGTTCTAGGCTACCTTACATAAGCTGTTGTCTTGGTAGGGGCAAAACCTTCCACAGATCAGTTAGTTCTCAAATTAAGGGCTGGAGAGAGAATGCACTTGCATGAAAGAAGCTGTAACACAAGCTTGGAACAGTTTCATCAAGATTCCAAAATGTGTGGAATATGTAAATGGATTTCTAAAACAAGCCTAGAAGGGTGAGGTCACTTACTCAGTTATTGCTCAGTTTCAAATGTTTAAACTCGGGACCATTCATATTATAATAGGCTGTTTATTGTCTACAACAAACAACCCATCTATATCCATCATGCTCACCCCTGAGCAAAAAGAAATGTTGTTTGATCAAATGTTGATTGTGTGGACAAATACCTTTTGTATTTTAAAGAAGAAACAGTTTTTCCTCCCTAGCCCCAGGCCTATAATGAGAGTTAAGGCTACACTTTGAAGGCCAAGGAAATGTTGGCACAGGCAATAAATACACAAAAATGGGCACTGCAACAGAGATTTATTGGTGGGAGCAATCATTAACAGAGTCCCTGCTATATGTCATCACAGCTCTTTGAAAACAATGGCCTTTGGTGGACTTCTAGCTGACTTTTACAATTTTCGCCTTCCAGCTTTCCCCCTTTAGCTTCCCCAAGTTAAAACAAGCAAATAAACATCTGATAAAAATGGTGTGCTTTAGATCATTTGCTTGCAGGTAGGAAGCGGCTTGGCTGGGCATTTGTTTGTTTGTTGATAGTGTGTGTGTCTTTGTCTCTTTGTGTGTGTGTGTGTGTGTGTGTGTGTACTTTTTACAGAACCCAGTTATTCTAGCTGCTTAATAATACATATTATTATATCACTAAATGGAGAAGGGTAAAAAGGTAAAGGTATCCCTGCCCGTACAGGCCAGTCGTGTCCGACTCTAGGGTTGCGCGCCCATCTCGCTTAAGAGGCCGGGGGCCAGCGCTGTCCGGAGACACTTCCGGGTCACATCGCCAGCGTGACGAAGCTGCTCTGGTGAGCCAGCACCAGTGCAGCACACGGAAAGGCCGTTTACCTTCCCGCTATAAAGCGGTACCTATTTATCTACTTGCACTTAGGGGTGCTTTCGAACTGCTAGGTGGGCAGGAGCTGGGACCGAATGACGGGAGCTCACCCCGCCGCGGGGATTCGAACCACCGACCATACGATCGGCAAGTCCTAGGCGCTGAGGTTTTACCCACAGCGCCACCCGCGTCCCTCTGCAAAAGATTCCTTCCACCCTCAGGTTTTATACTTTATACTGCATAGAGAAAATATGCCAAACTCATGCTGCGCTTCCTGCAATAATGTGTAACTAGTTGACCTCCTTGGTTCTTTCCCTTCTCTCATTTTAAAAAATCAAGCTGTGCTCTGAAATGCCCATCCTCGACAAATGAAGCAAACGAAGTCTCAGAACTGTATCAGAAATGCTATCATAGCCAGATAACAGTCCACACCAGTGAGCAAGCTTGAATCCAGATCTCTTCTTGCCGTCCATCCTCATATAACTGACTCTGTTCATCATCAACCCCAGAAGGACACTGAAAAGTTCCCCCACCATTTCTGTCTCTCCTACTCGATTTTGTGCCTGTGTGTTTTGTTTTGCTGAAAGCAGGAAAACCTCCTTGGTTGCGAACATGCAACGCTCCATTTTCAGCGCTCATTTTCTTTCTCTTCCACCCTAGGAACTATGCAATTTTTTTCTTGCTGGCTATGTTTTCAACCAGAAGGTCAGGGAAAAAAATTAATCACTCTCTGTAATTAAAAGTGTATTTGTTTTATAGTGAAGGTAGCCAACATGTTGCCCTTCAGATGTTGTACTCCTGCTTCTATTGGCCTCAGCCAAGATGACTAATAGTCAGGGATATGGGAGTTGTAGTCCAGCAATATCTTGAAGGAACCACATTAGCTATCCCTCTTTTATAATGATGACAGCTGTCATTGTGCATGTTAAGGCTGCACTCAAGTCTTGGATGTAGTTACCAAATGCATGTGGTGGGAGACTGAGAATCCAGGACTGGAATAGTACATGCCTGCAGTAATCATGATTTATTATTGTTGTTTTTTAAAATTAGTTTGTATTAAAGTTTTTTGTGTTTCAAAACAAACAGACAAAGAGGGAAAGATACATCTATTGTCTCCACTTTCAATTTGTAGACTACTTTTTTACAGTTCACATTGGGAGACACTTTTGTCATAGAGATTTATTATTGCTGTTATTAATAGTATTATTATTCAATGACAAACCTAGACAGCATCTTAAAAAGCAGAGACATCACCTTGCCAACAAAGGTCCGTATAGTTAAAGCTATGGTTTTCCCAGTAGTGATGTATGGAAGTGAGAGCTGGACCATAAAGAAGGCTGATCGCCGAAGAATTGATGCTTTTGAATTATGGTGCTGGAGGAGACTCTTGAGAGTCCCATGGACTGCAAGAAGATCAAACCCATCTATTCTGAGGGAAATCGGCCCTGAATGCTCACTGGAAGGACAGATCGTGAAGCTGAGGCTCCAGTACTTTGGCCACCTCATGAGAAGAGAAGACTCCCTGGGAAAGACCCTGATGTTGGGAAAGATTGAGGGCACAAGGAGAAGGGGACGACAGAGGATGAGATGGTTGGACAGTGTTCTCAAAGCTACCAGCGTGAGTTTGACCAAACTGCGGGAGGCAGTGGAAGACAGGAGTGCCTGACGTGCTCTGGTCCATGGGGTCATGAAGAGTCAGACACAACTAAACAACAACAATATTATTATTAATGTATTTGTATGCATTCCGTTACCTGACAGCACATCTACCAAAGTCCTCCAGGCATGTTACAAAAAAAATCAACAGAATACACAAATACAAGTAAAAAAACCTAAATGGAAATGATATAGAAGGCAGCATAAAACAGGACCAAAGCAGCACAGAATTAATTTAAAAACTAATACAGAATACAAACTTAATAATAATAATAGGCATGCATATAGCACTTGAGTATAACACTATTATCTCTATATTCTACTCATGATCAAAGGATGCTTTGGAGACAATGCTTTTGTCTGTTTGCTCCTAGAGGAGTAGCTGGCAAGGCAGGAATAGGAAGGAGAGGCGAGCCGGGAAGAAAGATCAGGTAAGAGGACAGAGAAGCTACTGAAAAGCTCAAGGGTATCTCAGAATAAAGTGTGAGGCTCTGCAGTCCTCTTGTGACCCTAGAAGATACCTGTTGTGTTTGAGACCCAATTGCATGTGATGCCGCTCTCATGACATCTGGAACTGCTGGATGCATGGGTAAGTTAGTTTGCAGTGCGGGGAAAATGGTCACTCTTCCTGAGCATAGATGGATTTATGCTGCTCAAGCAAGGCCTGTTCTTGGATTAGCAATAACACATCAAAGAGCGCTTGATGCTTATCTGAGTTGGAATATTTTCTGGTTTGAGGTTTTTAATTTGTCCATTGCTCCTACCCCTTTTCATGTGAAGTAAAGATCCTCTGCTGCAAGAACTCGCCTTGGCCTCACATGTCGTTTTCGTAATACCCTTAACCATCATTCTCGTTTCTTTATCTGTTTTTGCTATCCTCTTTCTATTACTACATTTTCTTCCTCTTCAGGGCTTTACTCTCAGTTTACAATTGGTCTGTCTATCTCTCCCCTTTCAGATTTTATCTAGAAATTAATATTTGAGGAAAAAATAATTTCTTAAACCAGTAGTTGATCTGTATTTTAAAAATATGTTCACATAACTACAAAATTGAAAGCCTTGAATGCAACTATTATGGACACCAACCAGGGGTGACAGTTCCTGGTGAACCGAGCCCTTTTGGGGGGCCCCTGTATTTGGGGGGTAGGGATCACCCCCATGTCCAAAAAGCGTAGAGGTGAAGTGTGGAGCTGTCTGCAGTGTGGCTTCAGTGGCCGGCTCCTTCTTCTCCTGCTGCTGCTGTGGAAGGTCAAAACAGTCACTTGCCGCCACTGCCGCCAAGAGGAGACAGAGGAGGAGCCACCAGCCATTGAAATCACATGGCCACCAAGTTCAGCTCTGCCCCTGACTCCTCCCAATGTCTTGACATCACACACGTGACACTGCGATGTCACATACGCGACATTGGCTCTCCCCAATCGCCCTCGCAAGATGGCGCCTCTGTCACCAACAACTCATCCATACAAATCTGTGAAGCAATCCTAGTCATATTTACTCAGAAATAAGTCCCTTTGAGTTTAATGGAGCTTACTCCTAGGAAGTATACGTAGGATTGCAGTGGTTATTAGAGAAGATGTTCCACCACAAAGTTCTAAATCTTACCTGTATGTGTCAGGCTTCAGGGAATCTGATCCCCCTCCCTTATGGCTGGCAGCCATGGGAAAACAAGCCATGGGAAAACAAGAAGTTCTTACCATGGTATTTTATGCAATATTCACAGAGAAGGAGGAGGAGGAGGAGGAGGAGGAGGGTTTGGATTTGATATCCTGCTTCATCACTACCCGAAGGAGTCTCAAAGCGGCTAACATTCTCCTTTTCCTTCCTCCCCCACAACAAACACTCTGTGAGGTGAGTGGGGCTGAGAGACTTCAGAGAAGTGTGACTAGCCCAAGGTCACCCAGCAGCTGCATGTGGAGGAGCGGGGAAGCAAACCCGGTTCCGCAGATTACGAGTCTATCGCTCTTAACCACTACACCACACTGAGTTTAGGACAGGGCAGCTCACGCCATTCCCTTCAGATGTTGGACTGAAACTCCCATCAGCACCAGCCAGCATGGCCAATGGACAGGGATGATGGGAGTTGTAGTTCAGCAAGCACCATGTTGATTGCCCTTGGCTTAGGACAATGAGAGCCCCTGGTATTCCTTTTTCATATTATTCTAATACACATCCTTATCTGGTAGATGTGTATCATATAATGAGTATGGTTGAGCAGACTGCATACAGGAACAAGGGCACCTGAGTATTACTTGATAAAAATGAAGATTGTGTGTGTGTGTGTGTGTGTGTGTGTGTTCCCATTCCCAGTGCAGCTGGAACATTTTGTTTTATTCCCATTCTTATCCGTCCTTTTATTTCTTCCTTCCTTCTCTTATCGCACTGCCGTGCAAACATCTATTCGTCCCACTCAGTCACCTGCAGCCTAGTAAACACAGATAATCCAAACACTCTATGCTTCCAAGAATGATAGAAACAGAAAAGGCTTCTAAAGCATAAATCATTCCCAAATCAAATTGAAACGTTCCTGATCTATAAGTCTCTCTGTGTTGGGGCTGATGAGATAGGAAAGCATATTGATGCGTATGGCACAGCAATAGCTAGGGCATAGTGTGGCCCACACAACGGGCGCATGAGAATTTATCTGAGAGAGACAGTGTGGTGGATTGGTTGGGGAGCTAGATTAAGGCTTTCTACACACGAGACATTTAAAGCACATGATTTATCCCAAATACTCTTGGGCACTGTCGTTTATCCTTTGTAGAGCTACAATTCCTAGCACCCTTAACAAACTACAGTGCCCAGGTTTCTTTTTTGGAGGGTGGGGGTGGGAATAATGTGCTTTAGAGATACGGTGTGTATGTGCAGCCTCAGGTTAAGAGATCCCAGACTCGAAATTCCTGTTCAGCTATGAAATTTACCGGGTGAGTTTGGGGCAGCCAATCTCCCCTGGTTAAACCTATTTCACGGAGTTGTTGTGAAGATAAAATAGGGGTGGGGTTATTCCTGGTGGAATGCTCTGTCCCATGAGACTAGGGCCCTTCAGGATTTAACCTCCTTCCGTCGGGCCTGTAAGACAGAGCTATTCCGCCTGGCCTTTAATTTGAATTCAGCCTGGTCTTTTATTTCCCTTCCCTTCCCTCCCCCTCCCCTTTTATGAAGATCACATGCTCTGAGACCCCACAGCTAATTCTCCCCTGGCCTCCTTGCTGGCCCAAGTAGGACCAATTCAGGCAGTTAGCCCTGGGGATTATCTGATGCTTATTTCTCCTAAACTGATTTTTGAATTTTATTGTTATTCATGTTTTTATACTGTATTTTATGCTGCTTTTATAATTAAGTGTTTTAAATTTGTTGTTAGCCGCCCTGAGCCCAGTTTTTGAACCGGGAAGGGCGGGGTATAAATAAATTATAATTAATTAATTAATTTGTTTGTTTGTTTGTTTGTTTGTTTGTTTATCATCTGATTTTCTTCCATCATGGAATTTAACCCATGTCCCAGGCACTGGGACAAGCACTGATGAAACCCAGTGCTGCTTCTTTCCAAGGTTACTGCATCATGTTCCCTCATCTCCAAGTTGGTTTGGAGATGAAGGCCAGGGTTGGAAAGCAGAGTGAAAATTTCAGGATTGGGTTGGGGGATTTTTTTTTTTTTTTTTAAAGAAAGGCCAGTCTGTTAAATGAAGCAAGCTAGAGAGGGAAACCAGAGCACAACGTGGGCTGCCTGCTTTGAATCTGAGGCTGCAGCAATGGGAGAGGCAGGACCCTCTTGGAGTGTAGTGATTTGAACCTTTCCATCATAGACTCAGGTTGTATATATGTGTAAAGAAAACCTGGAAGAGAAACTGAATGTAGGTTAGAACATAGTACAAAATACTATGAGAGGACTGCATTTGGGACTCTCCTGACAGAGTTCTGTGGATAGTGCTTTCGGCTCTTCTTTTGCGTGATGCAACCGTCCAAAATCTCACATCTATCCCGGCCATCATGCTACATATAGATGGCCTGTGTGTTTTTCTCTTCTTTCTCTTGAAATGTGACTCTAATGCAAATCCACCAACTCATTAAGGTGTCTCTGTTCAAATACTTAATCAATTCCACTTCACTAACATTATCTTGTTTAGCAATTGTTACCTGTTACAGTGTATGGCAAATAACAATTAGGGATCTAATGAGTGGGTGGAATTGGTAGCAAAAAGGAACAAAATAATATGCAATCTCTAAATAATCACACTATCTTCATTCATGTGCCATCTTCACAGTTTCTGAAGTGAAACTTCAGAATTTGTTTTAAAATAAGAGCTCTGCAATTGCAGTCGCAGCATCATTTTCGACCTTTGTACCTAATGCTTTTGTCCATGTAGCATTACTATGAGAAAATCTATAAGAAGAATACTTAGCATGAACACTTTAAAGTGTTCACTTACAACAACTCTGGAAACCAAGACAGTACTATTGTCTTCCATATAGCAGATAGAGACAGAGAAATAATGGGTTCCTAAGGGACGCGGATGGCGCTGTGGGTTAAACCACAGAGCCTAGGAGTTGCCGATCAGAAGTTCGGCAGTTCGAATCCCCGCAATAGGGTGAGCTCCCGTTGCTCGGTCCCTGATCCTGCCAACCTAGCAGTTCGAAAGCACGTCAAAGTGCAAGTAGATAAATAGGTACCGCTCTGGCAGGAAGGTAAACAGCATTTCTGTGCACTGCTCTGGTTCGCCCGAAGCGGCTTAGTCATGCTGGCCACATGACCCAGAAGCTGTACGCTGGGCTCCCTGGTAGGTTGACAGGAATGGATAAGACAAGGAAAGTTCTTACCGATGTTGTTTATTCAATATTCACAGAGAGAGGCTTAGACATGCAGCCTCTGGGAGCATTGCTCCGAATAAATCTCCACCCCCTTTTCTCCCATTTCCTCATTTGTCAACAGCACCATCCACCTTACGGTGGCCGCTTAGGGCCATTTATCTTTGAGCCCTTTGCTCTCCTACTTTCAATGCTCGCCAGGTCCTGGGAGATGGTGGGTCTGGAATGCTTTCTGTGATAACGTGTCAGCCAGCTGCTCCAGCTCTGGCTCTGCCTCTTCCTCCTCCTCCTCTCCCAATATTCCCCAACTTCTCCCCTCATCTGCCTCTGAGCTGCGACCTCCCGCAAACCCCTGTTGTAAATCTATACTATCTTCCTCTTCTCTGGAAGGGTCAGGCTGGGGAGGAGGTCTCCACCATTCCACCTCTGCCCAGTCCCTGACAGTGCACGTGTGCGATCTCTAAAGACGTTGCATGTGCTTGTATGTATCTATGGAGCTCTCCACACTGGCAACTCTGCTTTTACTGAGCACTGCCCAGGCGCACAGCTCTATGCGCAGGGGCTCTCGACAGATGTCCTAAGGAAGACACATGGGGTGGGAGTAGGAAATGACGCCCCCCTCTAGCCTGCCACGGACATTCACTTGATGTGCTGGTCCAGGGGGGAGGTTACCGTGGGGCGAGGTCCAGGACCTGAGTTGAGGGTCGGCAGACAGTCCTCCTCGGGCGAAATGGGGTCCACAGTGAGAAGCCGGGCAAGGACAGGAACTCTGGGGGAACAGGACTGGATGCTGGCCGAAACAGCTCTTCAACGACGTTGCTCCCGCAACCTGGGACCGAGCTGACTGGCCTTTATCTTCTCTGAGTCCAGGGGCGGTCCCGGCCCCCAGGAGACCCGCCTCTCCTGGCCTTAAGGCGAGCACTCCTCCTGGGAGAAACCAGTTCACTTCGCCTCTCTGCCCTGAGCCTCTGCAGTTCAGCAGAGGCTGAAGGGTTACTGGACCCAGGGGGAGACTCACCTGTAGGCACTGAGTCCTCAACCACCTCCAGAGCCAGAGTGGATTCACCTGGTGCCTGCTCCTGAGGATCCGGCACAGGTGCAGGCACTTCAGAATCAAGGCCCTGCCCCAGTTCAGCCGGCCCTGGAGGTGGGGACTCCTGTGCAGGCTGGGATTCCTCCGGTTCAGCCTCTGAATCGGATTCCCAGGCCATCACACTTGACTTCGATCTGTAAGGGGCTCTCATCCACAAACTGTCTATCTGTGGTGACCTAACACCACATGCTATTCATTATTTGGTCTTTGGTTGCGTAAGGTACATCCTATTTCTTTATTTTAAAAAGCATTTCTGCAGTATCAAATAAGAGCCATGTACAGCATTAAAACAGACAACACAACTCAGAGAATACATTCTCTTTCACGCCCTACCTGTGTAGATGCAATTGCCATTCAGGGGATATTCCACACTCATTAAGAAATACTAATATCTTTTTGTTAAGGCCTGGATTGCTCATTCTCAGTGATTTAGCCAGCCAGAGTCACAACACTAGAGATCTTTTGATTATGTGATTTCAATCAGTTACATGCTATCGACAAAAAGTTACATTTTGAGTTGATTTTTGTTTCTGTGATTAAGAGAAATTCTCCACTGATGTGCTTTTTTAAAAAAAGCAAACATCATTCTGTAACTTTGCAGTTCTGCCTGCATCATATTCTGCTGAAGTGCTTTTTGCCAGTGTTGGCAAGAAATATTCCACACCAAAGCTGGTGGTGGAGCAGGGAGGATGGATTGCAACCTTTGCAACCTCCCCCCCCCCCAAATATTTTTTATTAGTTTTCACAAATTTTAAACACACAAACAAATAAACAAACATAAATCCTAACCTTATTAAAACCAATCTTATTAACATTGTTAAGCAACTTCCTCGTATCCCCTTGGTTGAATTTCAATGCATATCATTTTACCGGTTTTCCAAAACCTATATTCTCATAAAATTAACTTGGTCGCTTAACATCTTTCTTTCTTTCCTAATCTCAATTTCATCATATTAATTTATCACATTACATATTTAAATCCTAAGCCTATCTGGTATTTGCAAGCTTTTCCAATTAATTTAACTTAACATATTTAACTAGATATTCATTAAATTTCGTCCATTCTTCCTGGTAGTCCTCCTCCTTCTGATCATGGACTCTTCCAGTCAGTTCAGCTAGCTCCGAAAAGTCCATCATTTTCATCTGCTAGTCTTCCACTGTTGGTATTTCTTGTGTTTTCCAGTTCTTAGCTAATAAAATTTGAACAGCAGTTGTGGCATACAAAAATAATTTAACATTTTTCTTGGGCAATTCTAAGCCTGTTGTTCCAAGAAGAAAGGCCTCTGGTTTCTTAATAAATGTATATTTCAACGTTTTTTTCAATTTATTATAAATCTCCCAGAAGTCTTTCACCTTGGGGCAAGTCCACCACATATGATAAAAGATACCTTCTTTTTCTTTACATTTTGCAACCTTTTATTTGGGAGAGAGGCCTTCCTCACTCCATTGCCTCCAAGGAAACTGCACTGAGGAATAGAAGCATTTTACCCCTGGCCATTGGCTAAAAGTTAAGTCCAGTCAAAGGTGACTATGGGGTTGCGGTGCTCATCTTGCTTTCAGCCTGAGGGAGCCAGCGTTTGTCCACAGATAGCTTTCTAGGTCATGTGGCCAGCATGACTAAACCACTTCCGCTGCAACTGAACACCATGACGGAAGCCAGTGCTGCCTGGGTCTTATGGGAGTCACAGTGAAACAACATATGGTGGGCAACAGGTTGGGAAGGCTGTTTTAGAAAGATATCACTGCCTTTGTGACATCAGCATTCTTCTAATTCCCACCCTGGGATGGCACTCAGGTGCATATCTAGCAACTGATGCTGCTCAGACTAATGAAGGATGCAAAGCCAGCCATTCTCAACAGGCCTTGAGGCAAAGAGTCAAGAATGATGTAAGGGCAAACAGAAATGAGCCACAACCAGCGCTGGGTCAACCAGTTACCTACAGCCCATCAATTTTTTTTAATAACACATGGAATCATAGTGGAATCATAGGATTGTAGAGTTGGAAGGGAACACGAGGGTCATCTAGTCCAACCCCCCTGCATTGCAGGACTCTTTTGCCCAATGTGGGGCTCAAACAGGAAACTGCTCCCCCAACTCCTCAGGAACAGTTTCCAGATCAGAAGGACCCATCTGCTCCCCTCCTTCTGGCACCTCCAGAAAGAGGTGGTTCCTTTGTCAGGCTCTCAGGCACCTCCATTTCCTCCTCTTCCACAGTAGGCTTCCAGGGGTCAATCAGAAGCAGCTCGGCTAGCCAGCCCTTCTCCTCATGCACCTCTTTTTCCACAGCCAGCACCCAGGAAGTAGAAAGATTGATTAGCAGTACATCTTGCAAGCTCCCAGCCACCTCCATTTTCTCCTCCTCCGCAGTAGACTCCAAGGAAATGGAGAAATCAATTAGCAGCCATTGTCCAACCATTTTGGAGGGAGAATTTTGTGTTGTTGCTGTTGTTTTGTATGTTTATTATAAGGAAAAATTATATATTAAACTGCGGGCAGGAAAGATTTTTTAAAAAAAATCTAAGGAGCATCTTAGTGAAGGTTTTGGGGAAGGTGCGAAGCAGAGGCTATTTGGTGGGAGGTAGATCTGATACAAGGAGCGCAACATAGAGGCTCAAAATATAATAACTTCTTACACCTACTGAAAAGCTTTCTATAGCTGTTGTACAGCAAGTGTGTGCGTTTGCAGTGTGGGTGGGGATTCACAAACCTTTCTTGTTGCTTGATTTCTTATGCAGACGCTGTTCTTTCCCGAATCCCCCTTTAAGTTGAGCAGTGTCTGTTGACATTTCTGTTACACTCCAGGTAGGCATCAAGGGAAGGCAAGCAGCATCAAAAATCTAGATAAATCAGATTCTAGTGGAATTCGTATTTGCAAACAGAATGCTCATTAAATGTCAGGTGTAGCTTTCTAAATAAAGCATAAACCTATACATATGTGTAATGTACCGAGTATCGTCCAACATCTCATTTTGTGTTATTCTCTTGACAGTGCTCAGTAGATAGGGGCAGCTACACAAAACAAAACATATTCAGATCTGTAACCATTCTGCATTTGCTAAATTTGCTGCAACTAAGAAAAACAAGCGGGTGGGCTATTTAACTAACTGGATTTACATTTATACCGCCGAATCATCAAGCGGCAGCTATTCAGAAGTATGTCCAGAAACAGAAAAAGGAATACATTTATGGTTTTTGTGGTCACACAGATGTGCCTGAGCATATGTTGCTCTCATTCTCATGAAATAGCACCAGAATTTAGAGTAGGGATAGTTATTATGCTGTGCAGAGTAGCCAGCTGTGCTAAGTAAATGGCCATGCCCTGCCCCCAGGGCCACCATGGATTGGCTCGTTCGAAGGACGGGTTTGGTGGGAACCCATGAGCCTCTGCGGTGGCCAGAGGGGACAGGAAAACATCTTAAAATGTTGCCCTGTGTCTGGGCAAAAGAGCAGGTGCTGTGTTGGGCTGCAACTGCCACTCACCAGCAAGACGGTAAGCAGCCATTATGGTGCCTTCCAAATGTTGTTAGGGATGCGGGTGGCGCTGTGGGTTAAACCACAGAGCCTAGGACTTGTCGATCAGAAGGTTGGTGGTTTGAATCCCTGCGACGGGGTGAGCTCCCGTTGCTCGGTCCCTGCTCCTGCCAACCTAGCAGTTCGAAAGCACGTCAAAATGCATGTAGATAAATAGGTACCACTCCAGCGGGAAGGTAAACGGTATTTCTGTGCGCAGCTCTGGTTTGCCAGAAGCAGCTTAGTCATGCTGGCCACATGACCCGGAAGCTGTACGCCGGCTCCCTCAGCCAATAAAGCGAGATGAGCGCCACAACCCCAGAGTCGGCCATGACTGGACCTAATGGTCAGGGGTCCCTTTACCTTTACATGTTGTTAGACTCCAGCTCCCATCAGCCTCAGCAAGCATAGCCAATGGTTAGGAATGATAGAACTTGGAGTCCAGCAACTTCTGCCTATGTTCCCTCCCCCCCTTCTTTTGTTTTTTTCTTAATGCTGTTCACGTCAGATCTTTCTCTGCAGGGTAATGAACAATGAGTATGTCTCCCCTTCATGGATCTGTGGCTTGTGCATTGGCCTTGCTTTAATTGATTTTTTTCAAGGAGAAGTTGGCATTATGTTGAGTCACTTCTGGTTTACTATATGTATTGATCTATATTTGGGGCCAGATCCTCTGGATGTGCAAGTACAACCCTTCCCTCCCCCCCCCATAAGCAGTTTCTAAAAACATATTTTCAGGTCCTGTGACTCCTTTGCATTGGGTCGCTTTAGACACTTATTAGATGAGCCTCAGGTTTTCCTATGAATTTTTAAGAAAGGTTTGGAAAGACCCACTCTCTTCTGAATGGAGGTTGACAGGTTTCTTCCATGTCCCTATGCAGAATCACAAGAAGTTGCTTTATACTGAGTTGGACATTGGTCCATCTAGCTCACTCTCCCCCAGCCTGTGATCTCCAGATGTTTTTGGCTACAGCTCCCATCAGTCCCAGCTAGCATAGCCAGTGGTCAGGGATGAAAGGAATTCTAGTATAAAATATCTGGAGGGCACCAGGTTGGGGAACACACACACACACACATAGAGAGAGAAGGAAACAGGGCTCTACTGCTTTGCTTTTTGAGAAGACCATCAATTTCCCAGTGCCTGTAGCAGTCGCTTGTGTGCACATAATAATTTGCAACAAAATGTTTCAGTTCCAACTTGCATGGTAGAACAGAACACCATACTTTTGCTGCAATACAAGATCTATGTGCTTTGAAAGTATATATTGAACTGAGGCTGCAATTGAATCCTATACACATTTACCTGGGCATAAACCCCATTGAACACCATGCTTGCTTTTGAGAAGAGATTGATAACATTGCACTACTAAAGTATTAAAAACTCCAGGCAAATATTAGATATAAATTGCAGTTGTGTGTATTTTTTTTTTAAAAAAGCAGCCTTGGGGAATGGTCGGGTGGTGCTTATGTTTAACCATTTACACTCCAGCCATTTCCCACTCAACCCCACACCCCTATTAATTGCTGTTTGCACCACAAGGATAAAGCAGTTCCCCACCCTCATGTGCAGAAAAGCTCTTCATCTGTTAACATTTGCAGCATCTTGATATTTGCTTTTGGTTAAATATATATATCTCCATGCGACCTTGCATTCCCATAACATAGTAGGGCATCAGATTCAGGTCACCTGAGAACAATTCTCCCCGTCATCCTTCACCCTCACTTTTGAAGGATTTCTTTTTTATTATTATATTTTATCTATTATATTTCCCCCCCAAAAAACTCATAGAGCATACTTTCAATGCATGTTACTTATTCCATTATCCTTTGGAATTTAGTGATCCTGCTAATAATAATAAAAAAAGATTTTAAACCCCTAGTAATCCTGTTTATTCAGTTTGCTATATCCCACTGATAAAAACTATGTACTTCTGCCTGACAATACCAGAAGTTTCATCGCTCTCATCTGAAGCTGTGGCACACATTTCACTCAGCGTTGGCTCCTTTATGTGCTCCCCTCTTGAATTTAGCAACACATGACAGGGTTCCTGAGAGCCAGGAAAAGCAGGGGCACACATCCAAGCAGGAAGGAATTTTAGAAACCATTCTCTGAATCAATGCGCACAATGTGTGTGTGTGTGTGTGTGTGTGTGTGTGTGTGAGAGAGAGAGCCTTTTATAACTTATATGTTTGTACAAAAAACAACAACACCCCACTACACTGTCAAAATGCTTCCATTCTTATTTTGTTATCTATTCAGCAAAAGAGAAAAGGCAGGCTGACCTTTTCTCCCCTTCCAGCTGGCAAGTATAGATGTTGTTCTGCATATTCTGCCTGACCCATTCTTGTTTAACAAACCAGATTTTTAAAAAATGAAAAATGCTTTTATTAAAAGATTTTCCTGGGTAGCAAAAATACATACAGCACCTCTGTTTTTCAGTACACAGAGTCCTTTATAGAGATCAATTACATTCAATGTGAGACACTACTGTTATAGGTGGTATGAGGTTGGGAGAAAAGAAAGGTGGGGAGAGAAAGAAATGGAGGGAGGATAGTAAACTTTCACTCTTTTACATAGTGTATGTGTATCGTTTTTGTGTCAGCATCTTGTGGCTAGGTTCTTCAACTATCTGTGTGTTTTCATTGGCAGTGAAAGAGATTGGTGAGCTCAAGGAGCAGTTGGTAGACAATGGAAGGCCTGGTACGAGTGAACGTGGACCACTGGTACCAAACCATAGGGGAAACAGCCCTACTAGAAAAGCTAACCAACACATTGAAATTAGCACGGGGACAAACAAAAGAGGATGCCTTCACACTGGTGAGGGTCCCCTTTATTACACACACAGCCCAACAAGACAACAACATAACCCCCCTCCCTGATAGCATACAAATTAATATGGCCAACTCGACCCAACAGCCCCCTTCCCCTATCACAGATACAAACAAGTCAGAAATCTTATACTCATTTTCCGAATTTTTGATGCATACCACCCTTCTTCAACTTCCACCAGGTTGGCAGTGCAAAATATTAAAGGGTCAGGTTCAAAATCAGCACATCATACTGTTGGGCAAATGTTATGGCCCTGTGGACCTGAAGAGCCCATTGTGGCTAATGCCAGCCACCAACACCATTCTATACGTAGTTTTAGGCTGGCCCCCTTCAACCTAGTGCTGTGAAGAGACGTTTAAGTTGCGGCCACAACCACTATCTTCCTTGCCCTAGAATAACACTGAGTCCCACTACATAGTGGCAACAGAGTTCTTTCATTCATTTCAATTGCACAAACCAAAATTTCGGGTATTCATTGAAATCCCTCCTGCAACATTGGTTGCATGCATGAACCAGCCTGTAATTACCATGGATGGATAGAGATGCACCCAAAGTACCATAGATGACATGGAAATCAAAGGTGCAAATTTCCAGCCCCGTCTCGATATAACTGACACCGCGGCGCCCTCCTGATACTTCTGAATTCCTGATCTGGCATATTTAATCTTCTTCCCTACAGCTCCCGTTTCCTTGAGTTTCTTCTCCAGCAATCACTCCACTGCCTGTCACCAAAAAAAAGGGAGCAGAGCTATTCTAGGATGACCCCATTAACCCTACTAGGATCTGCACTCATGAGCAGAATTTGATAAAACACACACATATTTTATGCATAGCAGATTGAATACTCGGCTGATGAGGTGAATCTGGATGCCTTGCTTTTGCTGAATATTTTCAAAGGTGCTGTGACACTGTTTTGCTTCAGGAATGCCAATTGTCTCGGCAAGCCGACAGAACTTTTCTGGGCAGAGAAGCTATTTTTCCTCTGCCCCGGGCCTCAGTTCCTGAAATGACATAAGAAGAATGGGATGCTTGGTTTGAGAATGCTACTTACCGCTGTGTGGTCTGTTTCATCGGGCCCCACTGCTTCTGGTCTTTGGGGGCTGCGACAGCAGAGCTAGCATTTTGCCATTGTGTCTTTGGAATTAAGATCCCTGTCCAGCCTTTGGAACAGCCTGGTATTTGCATCTACATAAATAGCTTTCCTTTCTTTAAATAGAGCCTCGTTATTCTGCAGACTGAACCCCCGGGGCATGTCTTGACTACGCCGGGGTTATGTACACAGTCAGTGTAATGAGACAAGGACTCAGGAGTAAAGATTGAGAGACGGGAGGGAGCGCCTGACTGGGGCTTCTGCTCCTGAGAGGCAATCGTATGCCAAGTCCATTTGCAGCCTGTCACTGTGCGCTGGCAAACAGAGATAGCTGAACACGGCGAAGCTTTTGAGACGCTGACGCTTTGACCAACCGCTCCATGTTGCACACTTTGTAACTATCGAGCTCATTTTCCAGATACCTTTTCAAATGCACGTCTTTTCTATTACTGAAGACAATCAAGCAAATTAACCTCCTGGGGCCTGTGAACAAGGCAAGCCAGATGTTGTTTCTTCTAACAAGATTATGTATTTAATTCGCACTGGAGGTTGTTTTTATCACATCATTGCTGGAGCAACCTACAAGAGGCAGCATGAATGTGGAGAAGAGAGGGTGTGTGTATTTGTGTTCGTTCACTAGCATTCGTTCACTAATTAGTTCACTGGAAAAACAAGGACATCCCATTCTGGGGGGTGGGGGGAGAGATCTTGACCTGAAATCCCATGAGAACATGACAGTCATTTTGGGTGCCTTGCTCTTGCACAGTTTTCGGCCAATATCTCATCCTGAAAAAAGCATTCCCCCCCCCCCCCCCAAGTCTGGGATCTCATGTGGTGCAACAAAATATGCTTTTCCATGTCCACGGTCTCACATTCTTCCCCAAAACATGCATTTTTGTATGCTGTTCCCGAGAAAAGCACCCTTTCCGGGTCTGAATTCTTATGTGGGTCATGTGACTTGCATGGAGTGCAGACCCAGAAGATGGCGTCCCAGATTTTGGCTGCATCGTCTTGGAGGCTGTGTAGTATCCTGCTACTTAATACAGTGAAAAAGGAAAAGGGAACCCCCTCTCTACTGGGCCAGGACATTGCTTAACATGGTTGATGCTGGCTAAAGCCCCCAATGAAGGACACTGCATATTCCTTCCAGATTTCGTTTTCAGCTGCTGAATTCTAACTACTAGGAAAGCAAGAACTACGGTTGTCAGGAACCAGTGGGAATTTGCAACGCAGGTTTTTATGTCACTTCCGACCTCCACCTCTTCAGTATAATAACACTTTGGAGAAAAGTGTGGAAGAAAAATTGTTTGAAGGGGAATCTTCTTCTAGCGTTTAGGGTAAAGACTGGCTTGTAGAAGCAGGGAAGCGTTTCCATAGCTATCCAAATCAGCAAAATGCATGAGAAACAGGAGACACAAAATATATGCACTGTTGCTAAGGGGGGGGGGGAGAGAAGTCTTGCATTAAAGGAGATCCTTCCCTGATGTTTTAAATATTTGACTTTTCCGATACCTTGCATTGCCTGACTCTTGCACTTCGTATCGCTAAGAGCTGCTGAAGTCTTCTCATAAGTCACCTGGCGAGATAATACAGGAAATGAAGGGCCCTGATAGGAGGGATAATGACAATGGGATGCTGGTGCTGAGGAGAGCAGGAAGCTTTTTGATTAAGATCAGCTGGTATCACACTGATGTGTTGTGCTTTAAAACAGAGCCAGGGAAAGGAATGAGTCACTGATTAGGTGCTATTTTGATTGGGAAGGCAGAACAGGCAGTAATTTGGAGCAGACGCAGAAGAAGGATTGGGAGGGGATGGTAAGGAGACAGAAATCGGGACATCTCTGTCCCGCCAGTTGCCGAAATGAAATTTGGTTTAAGATTTCCAAGTGTGAATCAATAAAAAAAAACAAGATCAAAAAGGAAAAAAAACAAAACACATAATACATCAAAATCAAACCAATTCCCTGCTCAGCAAACATTCTCTCTTCTGACAGCAACCAGAACGATGCTACTGAAGAGTCCACAAGTATAGCGCAATGATGATCATCAGCTCCAGCAGCTAGCATCACATCACACACGATGCAAAGTTAGAAGTACCTAGCTGTAACTTGTGAAAGAAACCAACTCTTCTTTTGACCATGTACAGCAGCAATTAGAACCTAAATAGTGGGGGCCCCAAGCCTCTCTGTCTGGGACAGTGCTGGATTTACGTATAAGCTAAACAAACTATAGCTTAGGGCCCCACTCTCTTGCCCCCCCCCAAAATGTAAAGGGGAAAAAACCTGGATGTACATTTCCAAAATATAAGACAAAAAACCCAAATAAAATAAAACCTACATACAGCAACAGTGTTTTGTGTTGTGTAGGCTCCTATGATGTAAGTAATGGGCCCTGCCTGCTAGCCTGCTCCCTAAAATATCACTGGTTTGCTCATTTCTCTATCAATTACTTTCATAAAATACATAATTTGTTATGTGCAAAAGGCTTTAGATACCTATTAGGTCCATAAATTACCATATAGCATATATTCAACACAAAAAACAGCGACAATTTGTTGTTGACAAAGGACAGCTGGACATATAAAGGGCCCCATTACCTTCAGTAGCTTAAGGCCTCATCAAACCTAAATCCGGCCCTGGTCTGGGCCTTGGGATTCTTGTCAAGATGCACTTCTTGACTGGTTGGGCACTGAGGAGTGATGAGTGAGCAACGGGAGAAGCAGGATTGGAGACTGGCTTGGAAGATGGGATCAGTGATCTGGGGAAGCCTGTCACAGCCAGAAGACAAGAGTCAGAGGCAGGAGAAGGTGCAGGATTGTAGAGTGAAAAACAGGTACAGGAAGGAGGAGAGATAGGTCAAGGGCTTCCAAACAACCTCCTTCTCCAGCCCACAACTCCCCTGGTCTACTGTTTCCCAGGACCAGCCGAGAATTGAAGAAGGAAGAACAGAAGCAGGTTATACACAGGTGAAGACTTCACCTGCTTGGGTGCAGCTTGGGTGGGGAAACAGTTGGGCCAGGTTTGGCGTTATATGCTCTGGTTTTATTGTCAGCTTATCTAGCAAAGCCTTTATACAACCTTTTAGTGATGGTCCATACATGATGATCCTTAAGTCAGCGAAAAGCCACCCAAGGGAAGAGAGAGAATGCAAATCCAAGATTCATGGTTAGACTTTGCAGGTATTCCTGACAGTGCTGATTGGGGCTGATGGAAGTTGTAGTCCTCAACATCTGGAGGGCATCATGTTTGCTATCTTTGCTGTAGTGGAGAAGCTCTGGCCTGTGGCAATTTTGTCCCACTGGGGATACAATGTGGTTCATGAGGCCATTTCCCCAAGCCACATCCATCTGCCCATCAACTGACATTGCTGGTGATGTCAGCTGATGGGTGGGAGGGCAGGATTTAACCCTGCATTTGCTGCATGATCTAATAAAGTTGGGTTATGAATCAGTCTATGCATCAACAGCTTGTTCCCACCAGGGAACAAGATCACACAGCCAAGGCAGCAGGATTTCATTCCTGGTCCCCAGGTGAGTAATCCACAGATGGATTAAAGCCCTGTGTGTCCCTGGAAGCAGTTCACCCATGAGAGCTACTTCAAAGAGCCTTTGCAATGGCTTTAAGACAGTTCATGTGTTCCCATTTAAACAGGAGTGTGGGAGGTGTGCTAAAAACCTTTTGCAAATCTCCTCCTCCCCTTTAAGTCCCCAGTGTAGCATGTCTGAGGTATCTGATTTGTCTGGCCTATATTATGATGGCCATTGGCTATAAACAATAAAATTGATTGATTGATTTGTCTGACTCTAAAGATATCAGAGTGTAAGCTAACCCTCTTGAAATATCCCTATGGAAATTCCACCATATCTGCCCCTGAATACTGCTTAAGGCAGAATCTGGAAGCAACGTTATGTAGAATAAACACACACAGAGATACTGGTGACACATAACATGGAAGTACAGTAGCTGTTTTTCTAACGCCTTGTTTGCCAGCTTCTTTTGAGCATCTGGCAAAGCACAGTTGGGGTGCTGGACAGTATAGATTCATCTGGGCTTCTCCTGCAGATCTATTCTTATGTTCTTATTTCAAGCAAATTTATTTTCCATTAAATTATTTCGAAGCATGGAGTCAAAACCATTATTCAGAACAACCAAATGCTGATTGACCCACTACATACAAATGCCTATTATCTTGTTTACATCGCTGCTCTGCTGGAAGCTTGTAAATCGCTTTCTCCAAAATAACCTGACACTGATTTTATGCATGTTTCAACAATAGGAATTGAGCATAATCCCAAATTAGCAGAGGGTATCTTTAGAGCATCATTAGAAGGGAAAACATCTCCTCCTCGGACCGAATTTCATTGCAAAACCATGCAAATACAAAATGTGAGCCAATTTAGAACACTTGGGGGGAAGCTGCCCCAACCTCACTGACAAGCATTTGCAGATGATGCCTACGACTGCCAGCCCAATTAATATTTGAGCTGGAAGGTGGGGGGGGGGGTCGAACCATCACTAATGAAGAGTGTTGCTGCCATGTCTCTCCAGGTATGTTGCACTTTGACAGTGTAATTATGTCGAAGCTTCAGAAGGATCACTTCATGCCAATTACGCACATTCTTTTCAGCGCCACTCAACACTATTTACCGGGCTCAGGTTAAGTACAGTAACCTTTAAGCCTCAAAAGTATTTTGTTTGCACACTCAGGACTCTGGAAACACTCGTGAGAAGGAGGAGGGCCTATTGTGAGGCATCATCTTAGAGGGCGTCAGCCTAATGGCCCACTTCTGAGGGTGTCTTTTGGATTGCTTTTCTTACAAGTCCTATAAGGATGAGGTATATGCGTGGGAAATCTGTATTCAACCCTATGCATAGTTACTGAGAAGTAAGCCACACTGAGGGACTTGGGTGGCGCTGTGGGTTAAACCACAGAGCCTAGGACTTGCTGATCAGAAGGTTGGCGGTTCGAATCCCCGCGAAGGGGTGAGCTCCTGTTGCTCGGTCCCTGCTCCTGCCAACCTAGCAGTTCAAAAGCACATCAAAGTGCAAGTAGCTCTGGTTCACCAGAAGCGGCTTAGTCATGCTGGCCACATGAGCCGGAAGCTGTACACCAGCTCCTTCGGCCAATAAAGCGAGATGAGTGCCGCAACCCCAGAGTCGGTCACAAATGGACATAATGGTCAGGGGTCCCTTTACCTTTACCTTTAAGCCACATTGAACTCAGAGCTTTATTGTTTAGTCGTTTAGTCGTATCTGACTCTTTGTGACCCCATGGACCAGAGCACGCCAGGCACTCCTGTCTTCCACTGCCTCCCGCAGTTTGGTCAAACTCAAGTTGGTAGCTTTGAGAACACTGTCCAACCATCTCGTCCTCTGTCGTCCCCTTCTCCTTGTGCCCTCCATCTTTCCCAACATCAGGGTCTTTTCCAGGGAGTCTTCTCTTCTCATGAGGTGGCCAAAGTATTGGAGCCCCAGCTTCAGGATCTGTCCTTCCAGTGAGCACTGAGGGCTGATTTCCTTAAGAATTGCTAGGTTTGATCTTTTTGCAGTCCATGGGACTCTCAAGAGTCTCCTCCAGCACCATAATTCAAAAGCATCAATTCTTCAGCGATCAGCCTTCTTTATGGTCCAGCTCTCACTTCCATACATCACTACTGGGAAAACCATAGCTTTAACTATACGGACCTTTGTTGGCAAGGTGATGTCTCTGCTTTTTAAGATGTTGTCTAGGTTTGTCATTGCTTTTCTCCCAAGAAGCAGGCGTCTTTTAATTTCATGGCTGCTGTCACCATCTGCAGTGATCATGGAGCCCAAGAAAGTAAAATCTCTCACTGCCTCCATTTCTTCCCCTTCTATTTGCCAGGAGGTGATGGGCCCAGTGGCCATTTTAGCATAAATACATAGGTTGGGCTCTTGCAGATTCAGCCTGAGCCATAATTCAGTAAAGTTAAAATTGTGGCTCAGACTATGTGCCAGTAGCTTTTTCTTCTTTAAAAATTCAGGTCATGTAGGCACACTGAATTAACAAGGACATTGCAAACTACTCATGTTCCATTACGGCTTGTCATAAAGTAATAGTGTATACATTGTGTATATATCTCAGCAAAAGTGCCTTTGACATGTTTTTTTCCTGTTGCAATGTTTTTGAAATTTTGTTTTTGTTGTGTGGGCTAACCTTGGTTACTCTTCATTTTTTACAGTATATGTCTTGACAGATAGTATTTTGCATTACAGATCTAAACTAGCAATAGTTTTTAAGCCCGTGTGAGGTTACTTGCTAATGAATGGCAGTGCTATCAGGAGTGCAAAGGTGGCTATTCAAGGGGTAAAGGAAATGGAGCAGAGAAAAAAACAATTAAGAAAGTGTATCAAATAAAAATGCCCTTTGGCCTTATTAGCCAACCCATCTACAATCCACCTGTTGGAATCTCCCCAGCCAAACTTTTGCTGTATACTCTATTTAACTCGGTTACTTTTTCCTTCTCACTCCCTACATCACTGCACCATATGAAAAGGAAATGAAGGCAATTCACATTGTCTGACTCCCGGCTACAATCTCTTGCACATGTTCCTAAGGAGTAAGGCCCATTCCCATTGTAAGTAAATTCCAAGTAAATGTGTACAGAATTGCATCATTGGGGGATAAAAGCCAGAACTCACCATGATATTAGTAATTGGATGAATTGGCAAGGGAATTATTTGTTCCAGCACTAACTAACATTCTATCAGATGTGCATGGGCTTCCTGGTATCATCAATGGTTTGAAATGTGTTCAGATTGTAAGTCAACCCTTACTTGGATGCAATAGTGGCTGTCAATGGGAGTGACATAGGGGTTCTGCCAGTGCATCCAAACATCCCTGACCTTGCCACTGCCCTAGTTTAACCCCCCCCCCAAAAAAAACATCAGTTGGATCAGTAGCTGGAAACATCTACTATGAACTCATGGAAGGAGACTATTTCTGTTAGGGGAAAAAAATACCATCTACCAGGGTCACAAAGGGAGTGTTTAAGCCATAGCTGTCAAGTGTCCCTTATTTGAAGGGACAGTCCCTTATTCCAGCGCCATGTCCCACTGCTGTCCCTTATTGATGGATGTCCCTTAAATGTCCCTTAAATGATGTCCCTTAAATTTCAAAGGAAGCAGCTCCTCTCCCTCCCTCCCTGCTGGCCAGGGAGGAGGGAGGCTCCAACTGTTTTGCTTGGCTGTGTTGCTCACCCAATAAGAAGTCTAAGAACAACTGGGGGGTGGAGCTTGCATGCCTTGTGTGTGGCTAGTTAATGCAAGCTGAGGGGGGTTTTGAATGCTGGACGCCATTTTGTTGCACTTGCTGCTGCAAACTTTGCAGTGCAAAGCCAGGCCGGGGAGCCATCTTAAGTTGAGGCTGCATAGGCCTTGTGGTGCATGTGATTCAGATTCTATTCAGTTGAACCTCTGGTTAGAAAGTTGGTTGGACAGTGTTCTCGAAGCTACCAGCATGAGTTTGACCAGACTGCAGGAGGACAGGAAGACTGGAGTGCCTGGAACAGGTGAGGCTGCAGGTCCCTTATTTTGGCTGCTGGTCCCTTATTTTCAAGGCTGCTGGTCCATTATTTTCAAATCTGTAAGTTGACAGCTATGGTTTAAGCTTCAGAAATTTGTGCTGCTGCAGCCAGAGCAGCATCAGTGGCACGGAAAATGGTGCAAAGCCAAGCACATCTGCCCCACTTGTGTTAAAAATTAGGAGTTGGTTGATTTCCCCAGTTCCATCCCACTGTTGTTTTGTGGGATGGTTTGGCTCAGCATCCTCCAGGTTCCTTCCAATTTTCCATGGAGAATTGATACAATCAGTTCTGGAACTGACTCAAGGGCAATTTGCTACAGCTTTCATTGTCATCCAGTCTCTCTCTCTCACACACACCCTGCCCTTTGACACTACATTACCATTACACTGCAGATGAAACAAAGCATGTACAAGCAGATGCACACAAATAGGAAGCAAACAGGAAGAGGACCACATGAATGTGCACCAAGATTCATTTCTTTACACATGTGTTAAGCCGGTCACAAAGCGCACATGGGCAGTGATCTCTTCAAAGTCCTGTTATCAAAATGGAAAGATGGTGGGTTATTCAGGCATTGGTGCCACTCTGCAACCAAGCCCAAGTAATCTGGGACCCCAAAATCTGGGAAGAATTTTGGGTTGCAAGACTTTTGAAAGCATCTCTAATAGTACATCAGATATGGTAATGAGAAATTTCTATCTTCTGACCATCTCTGTACTCAAGCCAAGGATCCATGGCTGTTCTGACGACCTGTAGGTTCTGGAGCCACGATGCCTTCAAAAATCTTCCCACCCTAAGCAATGCTTTTTGCATAGCACAGCCTTGCTGTGTGGGACCAAGGGAAAATGCTGGCACAGAAATTGAGGGAAAGGGGAAATCACACTACAGGGATCTCCGTTAGCACACCATGGCGTAGAATGCCTTTTTGCTGGCTTATTGGATCCAAACTACAAAGCAACTCTACAAAGAATCTGGACAGCTTTTGAAGGTGGGACCATTTCCAGCATCTTCTCCCTAGCACCAAATTCCGTGGGAGTGATCATTATGGTTGGCCGGTTATGTTCAAATGAGAAGCAAAAGAGAAATCTCTGAGCAGTCTGCACTACCTCTTTTTGTTCTTCAATGAGCCAAAGTGAGCCAGCCAGATGGCAGGTGCTGGGATGGGGAGAACGGCAGCATCTCTCCCATTCCTCCCCCCATGCTTGGCAGCAAAGTATGAAAAGCACAAGGCTCCCAGTTAGAGGCAGAAATGCTAAATCGTTCCAAGCCAGTTTTGTCATTAACCAGCTACTTCTTTAATGTTAAGGGGGAAGACATTTTGAGCTTGGAAGACTATCTGCTGTATTAATATGAACTGTGGTGGGTGACCCTTGCTCCTTAAAGTGTGGCCAAAATTAAAGGGTTCAGGAACTCAGACCAGACCAAATTTCATAAAATCATACACAAACTTTACTTAAACAAAACTCTACATGTGGCTGGGGAAAAGCAGCCAGATAGGTGGGCTACAATTCTTCTTCTTCTTCTTCTTCTTCTTCTTCTTCTTCTTCTTCTTCTTCTTCTTCTTCTTCTTCTTCTTCTTCATATATTGTGTGGATGACATGCTTAGTATGTTTTTCCTGTTTGCACAGATTCTTGCTTGAGATGGTTTTCAGTTATTGTTAGAGGGGCGCTATCTTGTCCTTCACTGTGGGTATTGAAATACCTTAGGCCAGGGGTAAGCAAACTTTTTCAGCAGGGGGCTGGTCCACTGTCCCTCAGATCTTGTTGGGGAGCCAGACTATATTTTGAAAAATATATATGTGAACGAATTCCTATGTCCCACAAATAACCCAGAGATGCATTTTAAATAAAAGCACACATTCTACTCATGTAAAAACACACTGATTCCTGGACCGTCCACGGGCTGGATTGAGAAGGCGATTGGGCCGCATCCAGCCTTAGGTTGCCTACCCATGCCTTAGGCCGGCTCTGTTTCACGCAACTGTGTGTAGATTTTGGCTACCTGCATCCCCATGAGCTCCAAATGTGCACAAGTTGGCACATGGAGCTCACTGCTTTACTTGTTACAAAAGAAGTATGAAAAGAGGAAAACCTGTTTCGCTTCCTGTGGTATTTTTTGAATGCTAAAGCCAACCTATGTGACAGTATTTCCCGCGCCCCGCCCCCAATACTTGGTTGAAATAGAGTGATACAAGCATTAGATTTGCTTCAAGCACATTCTGGGTTTTAAGGAAGCTTTTCTTGGGATAAGAAAGAAAAATAGTTCTGTCTAAAATTTAGCCAAGGGTTCTCTTTGTATTTTTTCCTTCTTTTTAGCTTTGCACACAGCATAATTTTTCTAACACTGTGTTTTAGCCATCACTCTTGGCTCTTTCGCTGAACGTTTCGTACTTTAATCTATAAAGACGTTTACATAAAAGAGCCACAAAGAGGAAAACGAGCTTTAAGAAGCAAAACATTTTTAAAAACACTTTGTTACAGCTGCTAGGTGACAATCCTTTGTTAGGCTGTGTGCTCACAGATTGCTTTGCTAATAGGGATGATTGGAGGATATTTCTTTAAGGGCAGCTAATGGTTAGAAAATGCTACTCCTGAATGGACAGTACACAGTACAATCAACTCAGAAGCAAATCTCACTGAGTTCAATGGGGCTTGCTTCCAGGTCAGTGGGTATGGGATTGCAGCCAGATTTACCTATAAGGTGAGGTCTGAAACTAGTGTTCTGTAGTTACATGTAAAAAAAGAAAATCATTGGCAGGGAATCAGGCAGAGGGTCTTCTTGGTAGTGGCACCTGCCCTGCGGAACACCCTCCCATCAGACGTCAAGGAAAGAAACAACTATCTGACTTTTAGAAGACATCAGAAGGCAACCCTGTTTAGGGAAGTTTTTAATGTTTGATGTTTTATTGTGCTTTTAATTCTGTTGGGAGCCGCCCAGAGTGGCTGGGGAAACCTAGCCAGATGGGTATAAATTTATTATTATTATTATTATTATTATTATTATTATTATTATTAAGAATGTGGAAGAGACAAAAGGTGTGTTTGTCATTTACTCCTGACCATCCCTATGCTGAGTGGGGAATAAGGAAGGAAGGGTCTGTCCATTCTAGTTTTTGCAGTTTCTCATTTTTCCAATCTTTTATTCAGTCCTCCACCTTTCTGCAATAATTTGTTAATTTTTAAAAGAAAAATCCTCATGAAAATTAGCCAGTGTGAGTACAGTGGTGGACCTATGTTTTGGGGGTTTTGAAGCTTGAACTGTTAAGGGGGTCCCTTTGCAACTAGCGATGAGATCTGGGTAACCACCATTCTCTTCTTCAGTGGAGTTGTTCTCTTCAGTGGAGTTGTTCCATGACAGATCAGCACACCTTAAGAACATCTGCAGACTCTCCAAGTGTCCTTATTTTCCTGAGACAGTCCCAGATTTACAGAAGCCATCCCAGTTTGATCCCAGAATGTCCCACTTTTCCTTAGGCTGTGTCTGTTTTCACTGAAAAAATGTCGGAGGGTATGGTAGGACATCACTAATTCCACTAGAAAAATGTTTGAGGGTATGGAATAGGATGTCCCCAGGGCTTTTTTTCAGCCAGTACTCACCGGAACGGAGTTCCAGCACCTTTCAGGTGAGCTCCATTGCCATTCTAAGAGAATGAGGGAGGTGTTCCTGGTGAGTTCCAGCACCTCTTTTTCTAGAAAAATAGTACTGGACATCCCTATTTTCATCTGAGAAATGTTGGGGGGTGGGGTGGGACAACAACCATACGTGAAATAAGTAAAATAACCCAGCAAGTATTAGAAATCACCCCAGAACTGGCCTTACTAAACATCTTCCAAGACGATAACACCCACTTACACCACAAAGAACTCATAACCCACCTACTTTCAGCAGCCAGAAGCATCATAGCCAGACACTGGAGAGACCTGTCAGGAGGAAGCATGGACCAATGGTACCAAATAGTATGGGAAACAGCCCTACTAGAAAAAATTAACCAATAAACTGAAACTGACATGGGGACAAATAGAAGACGACACCTTTACCCCGGTATGGCTCCCCTTTATCACATACACAGCCCAACAAGACAACGACAAAAATCCACCAACAGCATACGAATCAATATGGCTAACCTGATCCAAAACACCCACCCACCCCACTCACACATGAAAACAAAGACCACCATAGCCAACCACAAATGAATAACCACACCATAGGCCAACCCCAACCTCTCTCACCACCAAAGGAACACAAGTGAACAATAAAGAATCTGCACAAGCAACGCTGACACCAAACCCTACATATACTAAGTAAAATAGAAACATTGCCACCCAACCTCACCCACCCATCTCCCCCCCCACCTCTTTCCCCCTTTCCCCCCTCATGTCTCAACAAATGAAACTGATTTGTAAAAATGTTACATGGGGGGGGGGGATACGAGAGAGAGACATTGCACACACTTTTGTAAATCAAGAAAATCTTTAATAAAAAAGAAAAGAAATGTTGGAGGGTATGCTGTGCTACTGATTCTCTGACTTAGGGGTTGTTGAAACACACACACCGATATATATAAATTACTCAATTTGAGTAGTGTGACTCAAATCGGATCTACTAGACCCAAAATTTTAAAGCAATGCTTTAAACATTGTTTTTGGGCCCCTCCAGGATTAGGGCCCTGAAGCTTAAGTTTTATTAGTTTCACAATAGATCCACCCCTGACTTAGATTAGCTAAATGCTGGGCTCAGATTGAGCCAAACCCACTGGAAATAGTTCCTCAGTGTCAAAGCACAGCCCTGCAGCAATATGAAATAAAGAAGAGAATGTCTTTGAACATGTGCTGACCGTAATGGCCTATCCAGTTTGCAATCCCAATAGCCTTTGCACACCAGGCATTTGTGTTCTCAGGGCTGAAGGCATAATGGGAGGCTCAGCGGTTCAAATTTTAAAAATTAAGGACCTCATTAGATGCATGTTAATTTCTCCAGACAGTTCAGAAAAATGTGGTTGAACTCTAATCTCTGTTGTGAAATATACATGGATTTCACAAGCACTGAACCATCCTAATGTGACCTCAGCATGGGCCTTATGATTTGGGCAGTCTTAAGATCAGGAGAGGAAGAAAGAGAGAGTGAACCTTTGATCTCTGAAATGCAAAATTTGTAGAAGAAATTGTTTGTTTAATGAGCACTGTGCACCTCAAAGGAACTTTGGAGATCATATTTGCAGGGCATCATACATGAGGTGCTCTAGGCAAAGGCAAGCTATGTTATGCATTGTGAATGGTGTGGAACATAGATTGTGTGGTGTGTAATCCTTCAGACCTAGGTAGCCCTATTTTCCAGGGACTGTCCTGGATTTACAGAAGCCATCCCAGTTTCTGATTTGATCCCGGAATGTCCCACTTGCCCTTAGGTAAAGGTAAAGGGACCCCTGACTGTTGGGTCTAGTTGTGGACGACTCTGGGGTTGGGGCGCTCACCTCGCTTTATTGGCTGAGGGAGCCGGCGTACAGCTTCCAGGTCATGTGGCCAGCATGACTAAGCCGCTTCTGGCAAACCAGAGCTGTGCACAGAAATGCCGTTTACCTTCCTGCTGGAGCGGTACCTATTTATCTACTTGCACTGGTGTGCTTTCAAACTGCTAGGTTGGCAAGAGCAGGGACTGAGTAACGGGAGCTCACCCCGTCACGGGGATTCGAACCGCTGACCTTCCAATCGGCACGTACCTATTTTCATCTGAGAAATGTTGGAGGACATGAACTTCAACTGGACAAGGGTGTGAGCTTTTCCCAAGGCCCTCCGGAATTGCAGATGTAGTGATGGGGAAATCTGGACATAAAAATTTGCAAATTTCCCTGCCTGGCTTATCTAGTGTGTAAAGAACCCAGACAGCAGTTTGACAGGCAAATTGATTTTTTGTGTTTTGTTTGCAATGGTCAAGAGTAGAGGTTGGCAATTCAGGTTTTTTTCCTTCCCCTTGAAGCTTTTGCTTGCACTTTTGTTGCAGATGAATGGGGAACCAGAAACTAAAGCAAAAGAAATACAGAAAAGTGGAATTTTTTTTTTAATTCCACCTTTACTCTCTTTTGCTTCTCTGATTTGCTTCCTACGCGTAAGAGGAGCTTCCTTCCTTTCCTCATTATTTTCTTAATGTGATTGGCTGAGCACATTGAGGCCTTGGGTTTGACTGAATTTATTTGGCATTCCATCAGAAGGTGTCTTGGTTATACAAAAATTCTGCTGAAGCAGTGAGGGCCAAACTACATCTTACGAAGAAGACTTGTGATTGGACCTGTTTTTGTTTCAGCACTGCTGTGGTGGATGCACATATGACTAGAGTAATTGTGCTGGTAAAGAAGGTGCTAATTTCATTTCCCTTGGGCTGCTTTCCCAGTCTAGATTAACCCTCCCTGCCCCCTAAAAACACAATATTGTTAGCCTCATGATGGAGAACAGAATATTTTTCTCCTGTTTGGCTAACAGGAACATGAAGCATGTAATTTACATCAGGAAAACAGCCTGAGGGACAAATATTAAGTACCTGCTCCAGTGCCTGTGCCCTTATCAAATTCATGGCTACATTAGAGTGAAAACAAATAGCAGAAGTTCCAAATGTGGATCTCCAATGTAATATATTGGACTCAATGGGTTTTACTTCTGTGTAGATAACAGTAGAAGCTGTTCCATTAGGTCAAACTAGGGCATTGCCCTTCCAGGAAGAATGCCAAGCAAGAAATCGCAAATTTGCAAAAACAACCACCACCCTTAAAGCCACAATCTTTCCTGTCTCCCATGCACTCATAATCGTTCTGTTTCAATTTAGGGAGACCTTTTTGTTATTCTCCCACTCTCTGCCCAATCACCTCTCTGCACTACTCAGCCAATCACATTCCAAAGCTATTGCTCCCAAAGTCTCTCCCATTCATCTCCAGATGGAAGAACCAAATGGGGGCAAAAAAAGAAAAAAGCATTTGACTAGTGTTATCCCTAGTAGTTTCATGCGTTCCCACCCAGACCTCTTCCTGGAGGCCAGTCCAACCGATTGGGAATCAGAAATAGCATAAAGGCACACCAGAACGTAAATACGTGCTCTGAGCATTCTCAGAGCTGTTTCCTTGAAGGCCAAATCTCATCACAGGTCTTAACTCATGTTGATAACCAGAGGGAAATAGCAGAGAAATAGTGAGGATTGTTTTGTACTTTGGGGAGCTTTTGTGTTTTGTTTAGAATTTGCTTTGTGACCTTGCTAAAGAAAGAAAGCATAAGCAAGCAAGCAACCATGGGCGGTGTATAGGTCTTTTTCTATAATAAATATTTTTCACAAAGCATTGTTTTTGCTTTTATTTTTGTGAAGAAAGAGGTGGTGGTGGGTGGCTTTATGTCGTGTTGCAACACCCTGTATTAACCGTTTCTGCTCACTTATTAAAAGTTACAGCAGCTGCTGGGTGAAATAGGAAACACTGATCTGAGCCGCATGGAATTCCAGAGTATTTTAAAGAGTATTTTCAGAAAAGGTATGTGTATGCATATATAGATATCTGCTTCCAACAAGCCTGTCTCCTAGTTTAAGTTCAGAACATCTTGACTGCTAAAACACTCCTGCTATTCAATTCCTTTGCGGGGGAAGGAGAAAGAGGATGTACAGTACTATTTGAGTACAATAGAACCTTGGTTCTCGAAGAGCTTAGTTGACAAACAAATCAGCTCCCGAACACCGAAAACCCAGAAGTAAGCGTTCCAGTTTTTGAACATTTTTCAGAAGCCGAACGTCCAATGCCGCTTCCGCTTGGGTGCAGGAATCCTGCAGCCAATCAGAAGCTGCGCCTTTGTTTTTGAACGGTTTCAGGAGTCGAATGGACTCCTGGAACAGATTATGTTCAAGAACCAAGGTACCACTGTAATGTCAGCAGTATGAGGTACGGAGTGGGATAATTTAATCCATTTTGTACCTGATTATGGCTAGGTAGCTTATTCTTATTGCTTTGCCCTTTTTTGTCAACTTTCTAAAATGAAGTTTTGGATCTAAGCTTCTTTGATTCCTCATCCTTCCCCCCAAACCTGAAATATATTCCTCCCAAGCATAACAGAAGCTGATTGTCATTACTCACCATTTTGATATACTCTGCATATGAGTGGAGATTATTACTTCATATTTTCATACGAAGCCATATGTTGTAAATTTGCTCTTATATGCTCCAATACGCCCTGGCTCAAATGAAACAATTGTTTTTGTCTATTGGCGGGAACCCTTTGCTCTTTCAATTTAGAGAAATATGTGTTTTGGATAATGAAAAGTTAAAGTGATTTTTTAAATTATTTTTTGCAGGGAAGATTGCATGCAACTAGAAGCAAGTGCTCCTCACATTTTAGTGTGTTTTAAGGTGTTGGCAATCACTGTGTAGGTGTAAATAGATCAAAAACTTACATCACATGCTACGGCTTAATTTCTAAATAGGAGCTATAGACCCAATCCTGCCTGAAAATCATACTTCGGCCCTTTTGCATGGAAGCTTTTCCCTGCCCATAGATGTATGCAGAATAATTGTTTTTGGGTTTTTTTAAATGATATTTATTAAAATTTCAAAAAATACAAGAATTACACAAAAACAGAAAGTAAAAATACAAGAAAATACAAAATACAGCAAGAAAAATAAAAAAACCCTTATTAAGATATAACAAAGAAATGAAAAATAAAAAGAAACATACAAAATAAAAACAGTTAAGAACACATTAATTTTCCATAGCATATCTTCCTTACACTTATTTCCCCGGACCTCTTCGTACCTCCCTTTTTTGTATTCCAGTTCAGTTTATTAGTTCAGCAAATCCTTACCATTAAGCTTTTACCCATTTGTAAACCTTTTTTCGTATCTCTTAAAGCATTACAGCTGGAAACCACTTAGTTTCTATCCAACATCCTTCTAAGATTCATTAATTTTACAATATTTCTCTAAATAGTCTTTAAATTTCTTCCAGTCTTCTTTCACCGACTCTTTGTTGGAATTCTGCCTGGGTCAGAGGAATGTGCCCAGCGTAGGCACCGGCAGATATTCCTGTCGACCTCCCCGCGTCTCCCAACCTCTGCTGATAAGCAGGCGAGGTCCGGCGATTCTTCTCAAACGTATGAGAGGAACACACCGTTCTTCCTCTCTCCCCTTTGGTGTCCCCAGGGAGGGGAAAGAAGCAGACAGAAAACTATTTACATCATTTATTTCTGCCTCTTACATCAGTACAGAGAAACATGTCTGCACTCAACAACAGCAAGAAGAAAAACTCCTCCCAAGTACATCCAGTACGGGTCATATGACACACACACACTGAGCTAACATCCGGTGCTCAGTACAGAATGGACTGCCCCTTTGTTCCCATGGCAACAGTCACAAACATCCTGTCTGGCTTTCCAGCCACAAGCAGCTGGCTGAGCTGCTGGAGCCTTTGCTTGCTGCAACATTGGTGCTTTATGGTAACATACTCCCCCTAAAGTATCAATGTGTGCCGCGAGCAAAGCGTCATCCAGAGAAGAAAACAAACAGTTGTTATATTTATAACATTCCCCTGTTGTTTCAGTTCCACCCTTGGAACTACCCGCCACTGGTTTAACCAATGTACCTCTCTGGTTGTGTGACTTCGCATTACCTCGGTTAACAACTCCCGGTTGTGCCTTTGTCTCTGACTCAGACACAGCTTCAATCTGTCCTTGGTCGTTTACAATAGCAACATATGCAAGGTTAGCAAACTCCTTTGAATACCTCTTGGGTGGTACACCCTTCGTTGCTCTCTCAGACCTACGTAAGAGGTTCTGATCCTCTGTGCTCACTGGTTCAACCTTTGGACTCTGTTGAGAACCAGTAGCAATCAGTGGTTCTGCCTTCACCTGTGAAGGTCTATCCATTGTGTGAGATTTCCTCTCAATGACTGTTACAACTGAACTCTCTGAGCTATCAGTGTCATCATCAGTACTACTGAACTCAATAAGATCAAACTCATCATCATCATCAGAATCGTTTCCTGTGGGAAATGTCTGTACTATCCGCTCTTGCTTTGGAGCACTCTCTAGGAACTTTGTGAGAATCACCTGACCAGATTCAGACAAAAGTACTCTGTAGAGACCTTTTTCATAACCCACAAAAATGCCTCTGGCATTCTTTACACCACCTGGGGCTTCTGTTCTCACATGAGACCCGAAAACCTTAAAATAGGCAACAGAAGGTTTTCTATTGAACAGCTTCTCAAAAGGAGAACATCCCAACCCTGTTGAGACTTTTCTCAACCACACATGAAGATAGGACGCTAGCGATTCGGCCCAATATTCATGTGGCAAATGTGAACTCAGCAATTGCGCATGCATCCCCTTTTGCAATTCTTTGTTCACTTTTACACAGACCCCCCTGTTCCACGCTTCTTGCGAAACTGCAACTTTGTGGTCTATCCCTTTTCCATCCAGGAACTTCTGAAACTTCTGTAACAGAAAAACTTGCTTCTCATCTGTGAAAAGACAATCAATGTTAGCATCATGCATACTTTTAACCTTGTCACAAAACTCCTGAAACCTTTCTAAAGTTTCTTGCGGTTTTTCCATCATATAAACCCAAGAATAATTAGTGAAACAATCCACACACAAAAGGTAATACTTTGCACCGCCTCTAGATGGTTCTAGAGGACCAATCACTTCAGCATACACCCGCTGAAATGCTCTGTCGACCTTCTTCGTCTTAGTCACCTTCCTGGTGCTCACACTGGTCATACCTGCAAGAGAGATTTTGTCAGAAACAGAAGAATTACATTTCATGTAATCACTTTGATCAAAAGTCAACAAATACAGTCCATCTTTCTCTTTGGCAGTAAGAAACAGTTCTCCATCTTTGTAGATCTTGCAGCTTTTAGCATCATAGGACAGTTTCAGTCCTTTCTTTGCAATCTGCGACACGCTCAGCAGATTAAATCTCAGTTCTGGAACCAGGTAAACATTGCTTATAGTCAAGTTCAGACTCTCAAGATACACAGTCCCAATTCCAGTCGCTTCCAACTCCTGACCGTTGGCCTGTTTCACAGTGAAGCTTTGCTTCTTCAACGTCGAAAATAGTCCTCTGTGCGGGCACATATGAACCGTTGCGCCCGTGTCAATTATGAACGAGTTCCCAACATCTGGCGTGGTTCCTTTCGCCATCATAGCCTTTGCAGGTTTCACTTGGCACTTGGTACGGCTTTTGCCTGACGCCTCAGGCTTCGTAGAGCTGCTCTTTGCTCCTCTTGACTGGCGCGGCTTCTTACAGTTTCGCTGTAGATGCCCAGTCTGTCCACAATTGTAGCATCGGACAGCACTCAATGCTACTCCATGCTCTCCAGTAGCATCAGCAGTGGGGGAATTAGAACTCTGTTCTTCCCTCCCCCTGTCTTTTTCTTCCAGTGCAGCAAGTCTGTCGTGTTCATTCAGGACCACAGCACAAACTCTCTCCGCGGTCAGCTGCGCGGCCGGTAGGGAACCAAGCTGACTGGCAACAACCTTGTAGGTGCGGCTAAGGCTGTTTATCATCATGAAGCAAAACACTTCCTCCTGAAGACGAAATTGCGTTCCACCATCTGTTGACGCAGAAACTTCATTTCTGTCAGGTGCGCTTGAACATCTCCATCAGGCGCAAGTCTCAGATTGGTCAATTTCTCAAAATACAGCAACGCTGAAGAACCAGCATCTCTCTGATGCGTTGTACGCAGCGTGTCCCATACCTCTTTCGCATTTTCTAAATGCTGAACATGCACCAACTGATCATCTGAGACACACAGAATTATGGCAGTCCTGGCCCTTACATTCTGTGACTCCCAACCTCTGGTTGGTGCTGCAGGGATGGGGTTTTCAATTACATCAAAAAGCCTCTGATTCTGCAGCAGGGCCTTCATCTTTACAGACCAAGATGAATAATTGTCATTGGTTAAGGAAGGTGGGCAAGGCAAACCTCCCCCTCTCTTGGCATCCATCTTGAAGCCAAGCCTCTTCAGCTTTCCAGCCCACACTCTCAAACAAACTGTAAAATCCAACAGTTGTTTTTTCCTTTCTCACGCAGCAAACTGCAAATTGTTTACGCTCTTTGCACCTGGCAGCTAAACTCAGGCTGCTATTGAAAAGTCCCTTCCAAGAGCTCGTAAACCTTGTAGCCAAAACATTCTCTGGTTTTGTTTCGCTTTCCCAGGCTTACAATCACAGTCCAGCCCCTTTGCCAGTAACTTTCCGTTACCTAGCAACAATGCATTTCAATAGGACATCTTATCTACCACAAAAATTTGTGGAATGCAGGGTTCAGCCTTCAAGCTGCAGGCCTCTTCCTCCGGAGCTTTTGTTTTCTTTGAAACGCAGCTCCGTGAACCAGGGAATTAATCTTCCTGCGTTCACACTTTTAGCCCGAAATGCAGCATACCTTGAACTTTGTTGCTCTGGAAAACACCTCTTCTTTCCACCAGCTGTCTGTGGAGCCTCTGGCTGCTTTCAGACGCTTCTCTTCCTCCTTGGAGCAGAGGAGGACAATCCACCAGCCTCTCATGCAGATGTCCGATGAATCGCAACCATCCGAAGGCTGCCACTGTTGGAATTCTGCCTGGGTCAGAGGAATGTGCCCAGCGTAGGCACCGGCAGATATTCCTGTCGACCTCCCCGCGTCTCCCAACCTCTGCTGATAAGCAGGCGAGGTCCGGCGATTCTTCTCAAACGTATGAGAGGAACACACCGTTCTTCCTCTCTCCCCTTTGGTATCCCCAGGGAGGGGAAAGAAGCAGACAGAAAACTATTTACATCATTTATTTCTGCCTCTTACATCAGTACAGAGAAACATGTCTGCACTCAACAACAGCAAGAAGAAAAACTCCTCCCAAGTACATCCAGTACGGGTCATATGACACACACACACTGAGCTAACATCCGGTGCTCAGTACAGAATGGACTGCCCCTTTGTTCCCATGGCAACAGTCACAAACATCCTGTCTGGCTTTCCAGCCACAAGCAGCTGGCTGAGCTGCTGGAGCCTTTGCTTGCTGCAACATTGGTGCTTTATGGTAACACTCTTCTCCCTGGTCTCGGATTCTGCCAGTCAGATGTATGCAGAATAATTGATGTTTTCCAGTAAGGAGACAATGGCACTGGTGGGACAATTGTGGGTTGGGCAAAAAGCAAAGCAGAGCAATGAATGCCAATTTTACCTTTGCACAGTAGGCTTAGGTAAAGGTAAAAGGACCCCTGACCATTAGGTCCAGTCGTGGCCGAGTCTGGGGTTGTGGCGCTCATCTCGCTTTATTGGTGTACAGTTTCCGGGTCATGTGGCCAGCATGACTAAGCTGCTTCTGGCTAAACATGAGCAGCCCACGGAAACACCATTTACCTTCCCGTCAGAGCGGTACCTATTTACCTACTTGCACTTTGACGTGCTTTCAAACTGCTAGGTTGGCAGGAGCAGGGACCAAACAGTGGGAGCTCACCCCATCGCAGGGATTTGAACCACTGACCTTCTGATCGGCAAGTCCTAGGCTCTGTGGTTTAACCCACAGCACCACCCACGTCCCTACAGTAGGCTTATAAATTCCGATGTTCTTCCCTATCCTCTATCTAGGCAGAAGCTTTAGAAGACTTCAATGACACATGATAGCCAGGCAAAAATAGTCAAGGAAGATGCATAGCAGGGATTGGGAGATGGGGTATTGGCTGGGAAGAGTCCCTAGAATCAAAAAGAGAGCTCCATCGTATCCCCATCCCTGTTCTCAGGTGCGCCAACGCCATGGGGATGATACCTCTACAGCCCCCCCCCCCAATGTCTGCTGGTGGGGCTCACACACCCCCATTCTTGAGGGAGCAGAAGAGACCTGGTGAGATGTTGTTGACGTGTCTGAGTCTTTGCAAAGGAATGAAAGACGATTAAGACAGGTATGTGCTGCAATAACATTCCAGCTCCGCTCCCCCCCAACTTATGAAACCATGTCAGCCTGAGAGCCAAGCTAGACATTTGCTTAATACATAGCATACAGCTACATAACCAAGTTTTTTCCTTTTTTAATTGTAGGCGTGTGTTCTGCGGTTGCTTACAGAGAAGGCAGGATGTATGGAGGAGGGAGTTTATCACTTTGCACCCCCATGCAACCAGAATTGGAGGGCCTCATGCAAGGATGGACTAATCTGTTCATTTTGGTTTCTCTCAGGTTCTCATTTTTTCCCTATCTTAAGTTAAGTTCTCCAGATTTCCATGTCAGGTTAACGTTCTCTAAAAATAAAATGTCCTCTTAAAACCCTCCAGTATTTTGTTGTGAATTTCTCCTCATATACCCACTTATATTTATTCTCTCGTTATTTATTTGGTCAGCTCATAGATTGCTTGCTCTATGTAAAATATCACAAGGCACTTTACAGTAAGGAGTTAGACTCCTAAAACATACAATAAAGTTTAATATACATATACAAATAATTACAAGTAACAAGCAGCTGAAAGCGAGCAAAATCAGAATCTTCAGACCAAAAAAACCTGAAGCTAAACATGCTGTGCAGTAGAATTCAGTGATCAACTATCAGGGAATGCCTGGATAAAATACATATTTTCACAAATATTTAAAAAATGCACAACAAATGAAGCCTCCTGGAGGCGGGGGGGGGGCATTCTGAAGGATGCTATAGAGAAGACCCATTTCCATATGAAGTTAGATGGTTATCCACAGTCCAACGGGGCTTTCTCTGATGCATGAGTCTATACTAAATCATGGAATAGGAAGGGAACCATGAGAGTCATTTAGTTCAATCCCCTGCAATTCAGGAATCCTTTTTCCCCATGTGGGGCTCAAACCTGTGACCCTAAGATTTAGAGTCTGATGCTCTACAGACTGAGCTATCCAGCATGGAAAGGCAATCTGCTGCATAACCTGGTCCCAATTTGTTCAAGGCTTTATACGCAATTAACAGGCAGTCAGTACAGTTCTTTTAGCACTAATCTAACAAGTGCACAAGTGGGTACTCCATCTAACACCTGAGTTGCCACATTCTGCAAAAGTTGCATATTCTGAACTGTTCCCAGAGGGAACCCTACATAAAGTGTGTTTCAGTTGTCCAGTTGTGAGCTTACCAATGCATGGGACACAGTAGTTGAACTAAGAATGCAGGTGATGAACACAGATGTTCCTTCAAATATATTGGAACTAGGTCACTCCTGACCAGGGCTGGATTTAGGTTTGATGAGGCCCTAAACTACTGAAGGTAATGGGGCCCTTTATATGTATAGCTGTCCTTTGTCAACAACAAATTCTCGCTGTTTTTTGTGTTGAATATATGCTATATGGTAACTTATGGACCTAATAGGTATCTAAAGCCATTTGCACATATTGCCATGTAACCAGTCCATGCAGAATGTAGGCACCCTATATATAGAAAGGAGCAAACCAGTGATATTTTAGGGAGCAGGCTAGCAGGCGGGGCCCATTACTTACATCATAGGAGCCTACACAACACAAAACACTGTTGCTGTATGTAGGTTTTATTTTATTTGTTTTTTTTAACCTATATTTTGGAAATGTACATCCAGGTTTTTTTTCCTTTAAATTCTTTTCGGGCCCCCAAGAGAGTGGGGCCCTAAGCTATAGCTTGTTTAGCTTATACGTAAATCCAGCACTACTCACGACTTTAAAGGAGATGGTGTTCAGCATCTCCATACAAGCCCAGAATCTGACAGGAAACCAGTGTAGATGAGTCAAGACTGTAGTAACATATTTTCTGTCTGTGTTCCAATAATCAGTCAGCTAGCAAAATTCAGTACCAGCTGCAGTTTTTGAACTGCCTTCAAAGCAAACCCCATTGCAGAGCACATTACAGCATTCAATCTGAGGGGGTTACAATATCATGGATGGAGGTAGTAGCCATGGTAATGACTTGCATAAATTCAATCATAAAAATGTGCTCTCCTGTCATAATAAATGAGAGGTCAGTTTAAACAACTATAAGCTTCTAAGTTAGTATTAATTTGTGGCAACGATCACTTGGCTTGAGTGCAGTCTTTTTTTGAAATGATTTTTTTTTTATTTTGGCAATGTCACTTCGTATGCCCCAAAAAGCATCTGAGAACTATTTTTAAAGAAATCATAAAATAAAATAAGCAATGGTTCAAAACTTGAGGCAGTAGGTCTATTGCAAATTTGAAATGACCAAAAAGATCATGGGAGCAGCAATTAACAGAGGGGCTGAGCTTAGGTGCTCCGGATAGGCTGAAGAAAGGTTGGCACCACAATCCCAGACAACATAGACAGATGGGGCAGGCACTGAGAAAACAGAGACTGAAGGCAAAAAAGCTTGAATTGGTTCTTGCTGGATTCCACAAGCATCCGTCTTCGGTGTAAATGTCTTGGGGTTTGTGAATTTGCAGGAGACATTTATTTCTCTCCTTTGCAAATGTTTACACAGATAAATGCATTTATAGAAAAGAAATTATGTCAGCAGCTTAGCCTATGGATAAGGCTAATATATTTATGATGTCTTTCCACAAACTGCTCTGATTTCCAAGAAAGTCTTCTTTCTATATAGCAGGCCATTGGTTCCTGGAAGCAGCTGCTTGATAAACTTTAATTTCTCCTTCTAACAGAAGTGATAAGCAAGCGCCCACAGTCGTGGGAGGCGGTGGTGGTGAGCCAGGGCTGTGTGGGCACACTGGCAGAAGCACCAGATTAGTTCTGCTGGTGCATCTGTGCCCCTCCGATGTACCCTGTACCATCACCTCACCTCTCTTGGTAAGTGGCAGCAACACCACCCCTGGGAGGCTATTACTGTGGCCCTGTGCTCCAGCTCCTTTATACTGGGGTGAGGACTGGATGTGACCAGTGGGCTGGACCCTTATCTCCAACACACACCAGGTTTGACATGCGGGCAGGGCCACTCACTTCTAAATTTTAATGTAGTGTTGTGCTAATTGTTGGTTTTAATTATTACTTAATTATAACTGTGTTATTCTCTTTTGTAAACTGCTTTGAGGTTCTTGTCACAACTGAGCAGCATATAAACTATGTGAAATAAGTAAGTTGGCTAAATCGCAGGACATCACAATGATATCAGCTGGCTTGTTTTAGCCCGTGTAGTTTGAAATCAAGGCATAACAGTTTGCAAACCCCAATGACCAGCTGATTAGGCTTGCAAATCACTAGGCACACAACTTTTCACACAAATTTGCAACCCTTCCTCCTTTTGGCCCAGCCATGTCATATATGACAAGAGGCAATGTGGTGTAGTGGTTAGGGACCAGCCTCTTGAGAGTCCAGGGTTCAAATCCCCACTCAGTCATGAAACTTGTTGGGTGACCTTGGACCTGTCACTGTTTCTTTGCCTAACCTACCTCACAGAGTTGTTGTAAGGATAAAAAAGGGGGAGGGGAGAACCTTTGAGTTCCTTGGAGAAAAGGTGGGATAGAAATGAATACATAAATATCAGGTGTAGGGCAGGTGAGCATGGCTTGGCCTCACAGGTCAAATGGTGATGCTTGGAAGACCCAAATAGACCAGTGGAATTGGAAGTTCCTCATTGAGCTGTTTCATCCATTCTGTTGTACGCTGAACAACTAAAACTCTAAAGGGATAATGCCCTTGTCATTTTCCTGGTGAGTTTTTCCTGTCCGTCAGAGTCTTAAAAACAACTACAGATTCCACCCTGCCCCCTGCTCTCTGGAGACTTTTGAGCCATTTTAAAAGAAGTTACATTTTTTGTTCTTGGGAAGTCCGCCATTCGTACATGTGCCGATTGCAGGAACAATGTTCAAATGAAACAGCTCCTGAAAGGATAGTTATGAGTCTGTGCAATTGACAAAACCTACGAACAATCTTGTCAAAATGTGCCACGGGTGTCAGGCAGTAGCAAAAGCAAGCAAACAGAGCCATTATAAATGCTGGAAGAGCAGGGGGACATTTGGGAATTTCCCAGAGTAGACTGCAGTGGCTTTCTGCCCAATGGCTAATCCACATTAGTCACTACTGATGAATTATCTATATAGCCTTTATTAGTTTATTGGAATGCAAAACATTGCCAGCACTTTGCTGCCTCTGCTGAGCTGCATGTGGGCCCTGGCATTTGCAACAAAGGCAAAGAATGCCGGGGGGGGGTCCCATTTCAAGGGGAGAGCTAGCAGCATTTGGTGAGATAGTTTTATTGTCATATGTGAGAGCACAAAACATCTTCGTGGGCTGGGAGCCAGGAAAAAGGAGCCTGGAGATTCAGAAGGCAACCTGTGTAGATGGCTCTAAACCAACAAGGCATTTGCCTAAGATGACTGCAGCCTTATGGCATGAGAGATTTACGCCACAGTTGCATCATCTGTATGATGTGTATGCAAGGCTATTTTTCTATAATAAGAGGTGCCAGAATTTACCACAAAGGCCTCCCTTGTTCTCTTATAATGGCAATGGCACCCACCTGAGAGGTGCCGGAACTCAGTTCCGTGAGTTCTGGATGAAAAAAAGCCCTGTCTATATACAGCAGATGGGACGCGGGTGACGCTGTGGGTTAAACCACAGAGCCTAGGACTTGCCAATCAGAAGGTCGGCGGTTCGAATCCCCGCGATGGGGTGAGCTCCCATTGCTCGGTCCCAGCTCCTGCCAACCTAGCAGTTCAAAAGCACGTCAAAGTGCAAGTAGATAAATAGGTACCACTCCGGCGGGAAGGTAAACAGCGTTTCCGTGCGCTGCTCTGGTTCGCCAGAAGTGGCTTAGTCATGCTGGCCACATGACCCGGAAGCTGTACGCCGGGCTCCCTCAGCTAATAAAGCAAGATGAGCGCCGCAACCCCAGAGTCGGTCACGACTGGACCTAATGGTCAGGGGTCCCTTTGCCTTTTATATAGCAGATATTTCATCCTCCCATCCCCTAGTGTTCATAATTTTTATACTATACACGTTAGAAAGCATCGCAATGTGTCAAACAGGTGACTGCAAGGAAATGAGACTGTTTCTAGCCTTTTTGCTAAAAAGAGGAGTAAATATAATTCGAAGGAATACCACCGGTATGGGTGAAACTTCTGTATTAATCCTGTAAATCTGCTGGTCTCACCTGTGAGCAAACTTGCAGGCTTCAGCACATAAATAGGATCAAATGTAGACAACAGAAAATCTCCCACACATATACAACCCACAACACACAAACAAACAGCAAGTAAAGCAGTTGGGAAACCATCAAAGCAGTAGTTTGAGGCACAGTTGGAGGCTGAGATGCTTCTGAGTACCAGTTTCTGGAAACCACAGGAGGGGAGAGTGCTTTGATCTTGCTTTCAGGTTTCCCACAGGCATCTGGTTGGCCACTGTGAGAACAGGATGCTGGACTAGGTGGGCCATTGGCCTGATCCAGCAGGCTCTCCTTATGTTCTTAAGTAATCAACTAGCCAAGCGGTTTAAACAAAAAATTAAAATGAAAAATTCAGCCAGCCTATAGTATCACTCCAAACCTAGACAGCATCTTAAAAAGCAGAGACATCACCTTGCCAACAAAGGTCCGTATAGTTAAAGCAATGGTTTTCCCAGTAGTGATGTATGGAAGTGAGAGCTGGATCGTAAAGAAGGCTGATCGCCAAATAATTGATGCTTTTGAATTATGGTGCTGGAGGAAACTCTTGAGAGTCCCATGGACTGCAAGAAGATCAAACCTATCCATTCTGAAGGAAATCAGCCCTGAGTGCTCACTGGAAGGACAGCTCCTGAAGCTGAGGCTCCAATACTTTGGCCACCTCATGAGAAGAGAAGACTCCCTGGAAAAGACCCTGATGTTGGGAAAGATGGAGGGCACAAGGAGAAGGGGACGACAGAGGACGAGGTGGTTGGACAGTGTTCTCGAAGCTACAAGCATGAGTTTGACCAAACTGCGGGAGGCAGTGGAAGACAGGAGTGCCTGGCGTGCTCTGGTCCATGGGGTCATGAAGAGTCAGACATGACTAAACAACAACAATAACAATAGTACCACTCCACAAAAGCCACATGAGTCAACATAGAGAGCCAAAACTTAGTTTGTGCATACATTTGCCGTAACCAAACGGATGGGTGTATATATGTTCCAAGTTACTGTTTCTTCACTTGTTTTACTTCAATAAGGAAAGTTTTAATGAACTGTTCTTCAAAACAAAAACAAATTTTGATCAAGGGTGAGATTGGAATGTCCTTCAGAATCCGATCCTTATTTTATTAAAGGCACAAGTGATTCTCATGCATGCAGTCCTGCCTTTAAGGAATGTCCAAGCTGGCTCCAAGTTACTGGACTTGCCTCCCAAAAACAAAAGTCGTATTCCCAAGGGGTCCCTTCATTTTCTTTTTCCATCTCCATGGTGCCTGAAGCCAAACAAAGAGCCTGGAGACAGGTGACAGAAAGAACAGTGAAGGACTATTTGCATAACTGAATTCTCATCTACTACAGACAGCTTTTCATATTTAGTTTGCAAATCATACTGATTTAAAACCTAATTACATTCTGACATATCTTTATGGGAGGTGTTTTTTGTGTGTGTGGTATCAGTCTTGATCTTTCATCTTTGTGTGTTTGGTTTACAAAACTATTTTCACGAGTGCACCATGACAAAAACTCCTTGCTAATTTGACTTACCCAAAGTCTGCTTTTTTGGTAGATGACTTAGTTCAGTGGTTTTCAACCAGTGTTCCATGGCACCCTGGGGTGCCTTGAATGATGGTCAGGGGTGCCACGGGCAACACTGGCCTCTGTCCCTCTTTCCTTCCCTCCATCCTCTGATGCCCTCTCACATCTCTGCCTCCCAAAGGCTTGCATGGCTGTTTGTTGCAGCAGCCCTGGCTATAAGCTCCGCAGGTGAATGGTGTCTCTGGGGCTGGCCAGGGGGTGCTTCCCAGGCCCCTGGGGGGCAATGGGAGGAGGCATCTCTCTTTGGCGCAGGGGGGGCAACTCAGAGACCAGTGGCGGCAGCAGTGGCTGCCCAGAGGACTCCCAAGGAGAGGGGACAGGAGACTGAGGGAACACTCCCCAAGGGAGGATGTTTGAAAAAGGGTAAGAGGCTGTCAAGGGAGCCATAGACTCAAAAAGCTTGAAAACCTCTGGCTTACTCAAGTGCAGTCTTGTGACTATTCTCTCTGTTGTTTGTGCTCCAACAGATTAACATGTATCTCTCTCTGGAAGTTGACTTTCTGAAATGGTCTTATGGTGAGCACGAGATGCTGTGGGAGGAAGAGATCCTCAATTGCCTCAGTGTACACACTGAAATTCTGTTGCATATGCAGAAGTTTTGCCTGAGGCTCCTTGGCTCCTGCCTCGTTATTACGCAAGTATGTAAAAAGTATTATGCCTACACTAACAGCCCAGGAATCTCAGATTTTGTTGACGGATAAAGATAGCTAAGTGGACACAAGCAGTCAATGGGCAATTTACTCTTACTTTGATTCTGAATGTTAAGTAGACTAGTCAATTTAAATACTGTATTGCTAACCATGAGTGTTGTTGCTTCCTGTTTCAGTTTTGAGAAAGGTGCACAAAGACAGTGGATGGATATACATAATAAAAAGACATCAGATATCTTACTGAACTATTTTTCTTCCAAAGAAAATGGTTTATTATAAAGTCCAGGATTATAGGTTAATTATACAAGGTGTGACCGGAAAGTTCAGTGAATAGTCACAGAAATCGGACAGCCAGAAATATTTGAACATACATACCTTACAGGCCTTCAAAGTAGGCCCCCTCTGATACAATGCACCATTGACAACAAACTTCTGGAGAAGTCCTCTTCTCGTACTGCTTTCAGTTCCCTCGTCACAGCAGCTTGGACACGTGAAATGTTGGAAAATCTGTGCCCTTTCTGTGCAGATTTCAGTTTTGGAAAAAGAAAGAAATCAGGTGGGGCCAAATCGGGAGAATATGGAAGGTGGAACAACTCAGTAACCTCAGTAATAATTTCACATGGAATATGCAATTCTTCCGCCATCATTCGAATAGACAAACGCCGATCCAGCATCAATAACTCACGAACTCTGTCGACACTTACTGCATTTTTGCTCGTCGATGGTCTACCAGACTGAGGGTCATCTTAGATGTTTTTCCATCCTTCAAAGAAACCCTTAAACCACTCATACACTGTCTTTTGAGTTACAGCTTCATCTCTGGACACAATTGTGAACATTTCTCAGGTTTCCGATGTCAATCATATATTTGAATATTTCTCGCTGTCTGATTTCTGTGACCATTCACCAAACTTCCCGGTCACACCTTGTAAAATCTGTCTCTGTAGCATTTCCTTTACCATCCCACAGCATTGCCATTTAGTTTAACTCACAACCAAGTAGTTCTTACCATGAGGAAGCTTTTATTTGTGAAAAACCATGGCGTACTGAATACAAGTCACTGACCTTAGTTACTGAACAACATTGGAATCCTTCTGTTTTATTCTGTCAAGCGTCAAGTGGAATCTTGCCACTCCCTTGTACCCCCCAGGTTCTGCAAAAGGTAAAGATGGGCAGAAGGTTTCATCTCACAACTTAGCATGAGGGACAAATATATCAGGGGCATCCGTCAGATCAAGATGCACGCTAAATTCTGAGTCAAAGCAGGATGCCTTGAAGGGTTTGGGGCATGGACGTAGACAGGAGAGGCAGCTGTCCCCCAGGTCAAGTAAAACAATAGAAATAGTTAATTAACTGACCAATCACATCAGTCCTGCCCCCCCAACAAAAGTCCTGGCCCATGGTTTGGGGGCTTCTCAGTAGAAGAATGGAATCCATAGGAGGTGCAACCTCTGCCAGGGAAATTTGAGTGGAAAAGGGGCAACTGCGTTGACAGGGTGGGTTGATGCTGATACTGGAGTTGAGCTTAAAATAAGCCTTAATTTGCCAGTCAGAAGTCCTTTAGCAAAGTCTGTCAAAGAACTAGAATTTAACACTTGGCCTTTCCTGTTAAATCCAAAAATCTATCCATTGGCATGCATGAGGTCTCTGAGATTATCCTGACATTTTTTACAATTAGAAGAGACTAAAGGAATGCGCTGACATCAGGGATATATATTAATCTGATCTTATTCTCTGGAATGATACTGAAGCTGTAAGTATTTTTAAGAATCAAAACTAAATATACTGATTTCAGAGAGACAGATCTACAATGTCTGTGTGGAATCAAAATTAAATCTCAAACTAATATGTCTGACTGACATGAAGACTCTCCTATTTATGACTATAATCTTCTCTGTAAAGAAAAATGGTATGTGCATTTGTAGATAATTTTTATTTATGGAAATTCTTTAACAAGGGATACTGTGAGGTTGTTTGCGCTTTGTGGGTAGGGCTGATGTCAAAAGACACACACGCACAAACCACACAGTGCTAAACTATCAAGAGAATGTAATCAGTTGCAAGAATATTAAGTAGTCTGCTCTGCGTTGTCTGACCACACTGCAGGGATGACAATTTCTCTTAAAATGCATGAGGAAGGGAAGAATTTATCCTCTTATCCTGCATGATACATGGAATGCTCAGAGGATTTTCAAGTTGATTCTCCCCCCCCCCCAAGGCATTTCTTATTATAATGCAAAACTGCAAGTTTTGACATTTCGTTGTACATTGGCACACAATTCATTTTATGATCCTAATTTCTCCCCTCTATCATTTGCTGAACAAATAAAAATTTACACACACACAGAGAGAAAACTATTTTGTTGTTCTGGGTTGTGATTAAATAATCCTGAAAATCAGTTGCTTCATGTAGAAATAAAATTAAGCCAGGGTCAGACATATTTCATAGAAATTAGAAATGGATATGTATTAAATTTGCTACATAGCAATTATTTAAAATCTTCAAAAGGCATGTTGAATGAGGGCATGTGATGGTATAATAATAATAGGAATAATAATTTATTACATGGATACATAAAAATACATGCATGGACAGTTACAGTCCATTTATCCCACACACTACAAAAAATAGAAAAAGGTTCATTACAAAATGCCAGTCTAACAGCTTGCAGAAGAAAGTGTGTTGGTCTTGTGTCCAAAATGTAGAGAAACCATGAGGCAAAAGAAGAAGAACTACATATTTATTAGGAATTCAGAGTCATGCGTGCCTTAGGTATATCAATATAGATTACTGCAACATGCTCTATGTGCAGCTGCCTTTGAAAAGTGTTCCAAGGCTACAACTGAGGCCAAATGTCGCAGCCAGAATTCGGACCGCAAAGTTTGGGCGAGTGTGTGGTTCTGTTGTTGTATCAACTACAGCGGCGGAGGAAGCCACTCGGGCGCCGGGGGTGGCGCACCAAGGGGCAGGGCGAGCCGTCCATAGGGGCAGGACCTCCAGAATCTGCCTGCCTCCTCCCATTCAGCCGCCCTACAGCTGGGGTGGAGGCAGCAGGTGGACTTTTTGGGCAGCATGGAGCCTGCGTGCGCCCAAGCCACCATGTCTCTCCCAGGAGAGACGTGTGGCTTGGGCGCGCTGCAGGCACCGCGGTGAGTGCCACCCGGCATTTTGTCACCCCCCTCAGTGGTGACGCCCGGGTGGACCCATACCCATCGCACCCCCTTCCTCCGCCCCGGACCAACTACACTTGCTTCTGATCAGCTCAAAGGGCTAGTGGTTTTAAAGCCCTGCACAGGTTACCTGAGGAATCATCTCATCCCACCTGAACCTACCCAACCACTTATGAACACAGGAAGTTGATTTGCACCAGGTCAGACTATTTGTCTACCTTCCCATGTATTATCTGTCTTGGTTGGTAGACAGGAAGTCTCAGGAAGAGTCTTTCTCATCACTGGTAACCAGATTCTTTTAGGGTTAGACCATCAGGTGAGGTCCATGTTCTATCGCTATATCTTTCTATGCTTTTTTTGGAATAATATCATGGGTCAAGCTGACCATTTACTTCAGCCTGATATTCACTGCTGTAGGGTTTTGCTAGTCTCTGACATAAAAAGCAATAGTTACAGAGAAAAATGCAACACTTTGTTTCATTCAGAATGGTTAATAGAAAATGTGTTCCAATTGAAAAAAACATGCTTCACATTTTTAAGCCTGATAAACTTTAATCATTTATTTGTGCCTTTCTGATGAAACCGTTGAAGCAGTTTTATAGAGAGCCTGACAAATTCTCCCCAGCAAATGAAATATCAAGGACAATTTACAAGATTTTTTTGGTGTGTGTGTGTGTGTGTTTTCAGGAATCATTTGCAAGTAGGAAACAAATGTTATTTTTTTCCAGCATGGCTCTGAAATATAGTTTTCTAAATCTTGAGTTATGGGTTTATACCAAGGAATATAAGAGTGCTGGAAGCAATTTCTACTCCTCGTCTGCTTTACTGGGAAACAATAAAATTCCTTCTGTAGAACTCATTATAATGCTATAAATGGAATAAGGGAGTCTCATCATTTTTGGATTCTGGGATGCCTGAATAATTTCATTCTCTGGTAGCATGTTTCTCAGAATTAACAAACCAGGACCAGGTTTTTACTATCACCCGGCTACATACAGGACTAGTATAGGATAGTTTTATTGTGGATGGATGCGTTTGCCTCTTGGGAATACAAAATAAATGTTCTATGAACATGGTACATATCTTCATTCATGGAAAGTGTGGAATGAATTCCCAAAGGCAGTATAGTGGCTAATCTGAATTCGTTAAGGAATTGTTTTATTAATTGTTCTGTGAAGAGCGTTCCTTAAAAATTGGAAATAAAATATAAAAAGGTGCTACCACACCAGACACAATAAAACTAGGCCAGTGCAATATTCTGCTTAGCCACAGAACCCTCCATTTCTGAATTGGAAAAATCAAACTGATATAGCTAACCACTTCTATTTTCACAAGATTCAGTGATATGTCCCGCCAAAATGATTTAGAAGTTGCAGTGAAATCAGTGGGGCATAATTGCAAGTAAATGTTTAAGAATGTTGGTCCTGGAATTGAATGCACAAATAATACTCTAGACAAAATAAGCAAGTTGGCCTGTTTCCAGTCCATTTTGCTCATAAGTTCATGAATGTATTTCAACCCATTTCTGAATTAATCTTCATTTAAAAATAAATAAATGCATGATGTTCTGCATTCAAACATATGTTTGAATATATAATTTTAAATGCATTTTCTCTCAAAATACATATTTCTAGCAATGCAGTTTTAGGCATGTCTACTCCAAAATAAGTACTGTTATGTTCAATTATACCTGGGAACAAGTCACAAGTAAGTCTGTGTAAAGGATTGCAACCTAAATGTTTTCTCTCTCAAAATTTGCACTTTAAAAGATATTTTGGTACTTATTTTAAAAGTGAGAAGCGTGCTGGAACATTTCTGAAATACAAAAGATTGCGGACAACTAGGTTCCAATTCATGGTCCAGGAAGTGTGGAGCAGGTTAGTTCATAGTGACATTTGTAAAGATTAAATTACTCAAGCATGCCAAGTTCAGATTTCAAAGGGCCTTCAAGAAAACTACTCAGCTATTAGTAGTGAATTTCTTGACAGGCCTCGCATCACATCAAAGGAAGTTACAAGAAAGCAGAGGCTGTGGAGAGAGTTTTTAAAACGCCCAAATCAATAGGAGACACTGTCCCTTCCTACAATTGCTAACATATATAATTGCATATTGCCTTGCCATCATTAGTTAAAACAGGCTTCCCAAACCTGGTGACCACCAGATGTTAATGGACTAAACTCCCATCATCCCTGATCATTGCCTGTTCTGACTGGAGCTGATGGGAGCTGTAGTCCAACAACATCTGGAGTTTACCAGGTTGGGGGAAGGCTGAGTTAAAGAGATTTTTTTGGGGGGGGATCATGAGACTTTGCTCAAACTGTAATATAGAATGTCAACATCCCTTTTGACTGCCATGGAATCATTCCATGGCATCCAGTTCATTAGCATACAAGACTTCATTAGGTTCTGAAAACTTCTGTCAACTGACAATGTACTTCAGTTGCACAAAGTATAAAGGAGTCATTTACCCTTCTTCAGGGAAAGAGAAAAGTTCATTTTTATATTGTCACTCATCAGCACTCTTCATAAAGATTGAAGCAAGGGTAATTTAGCTCCTGCATTGCTCCAGAGCCTTGCCCACTGCAGGGGGGAAGAACAATTAGATGACACAAATGCTCATATACACTGTCAAGTTTAATTAAATTGACAAATTACACCTGTTTGGAGCAAAGGACAGCACAGGATAGGGCTAAGAACTCTGATGATTCCACACAACATGGCTGTTACTACGTATATACAAGGTGTGACCGGAAAGTTCAGTGAATGGTCACAGAAATCAGATAGTGAGAAATATTCGAACTTACAATTGGCATCGGAAACCCAAGAAATGCTCACAATTGTGTCCAGAGATGAAGCTGTAACTCGAAAGACAGTGTATGAGTAGTTTAAGCATTTCTGTGAAGGGCAGCAAACCATCAGAGATGACCCGTGGTCTAGCAGACCGGCGGCAAGCAGAATGGCGGCAAACGTCAACAGAGTTCATGAGTTATTGATGCGGGATCGGCGTCTGTCCATCCGAATGATGGTGGAAGAATTGCATATTCCGAGTGAAGTCGTTACTGAGGTTACTAAGTTGTCCCACCCTCCATATTCTCCTGTTCTGGCCCCAACAGATTTCTTTCTTTTTCCAAAACTGAAATTTGCACTGAAAGGGCACAGATTTTCCAACATTTCACGCGTCCAAGCTGCTGTGATGAGGGAACTGAAAGCAGTATGAGAAGAGGACTTCTCCAGAAGTTTCCAACAGTTCTACGAATGTTGTCAGTGGTGCATTGTATCAGAGGGGGCCTACTTTGAAGGCCTGGAAGGTGTGTATATTCAAATATTTCTGTGACCATTCACCGAACTTTCCGGTCACACCTTGTATGTTGGAAAGTGGCCTATCTGTTTGTTCCCTATGGGTTTGGCTGCCTCTCAAGATATCTTAGCCATACTCAGCACAAGGGTTCCCGAGGTTCTTTGAGAAATGCTAATGGCTCTGCTGTAGCTTTCCCACCTCACTCTGCCTCTGTCTTTGCCGCCTCAGGCAGCTGCAGCTGATATGTCAGAGTGTGGCACCTATGCGTGTTTCAGATAGTGGGGATGAGGTCTATAAAAACTTGCACTGTTTCAAAAACCCTAATCCATCTGTGGAGCCATACACATTTCCACTTCTGTATTTACAATAGCAACTGCAGCTAAATCTCAGTAGGAGTCTATTGTCCTTTCACTACTGCTGCTGAGGTGAATAACGTCTTATTTTGCCCTCAAGGGCCATTGGGAGCCTGAAGAATGTGAAAGAATGAGTCCAAAGTTAAAGCCACCATTCCTGGCATTCTTCCATTTGTGTAGCCCCTTCAGACCCAAACGGTGGCTTTAGCTTTTACGTTGCTTCCTGCCGCCTCAGCTACTTTACTGTAGTTCTGAGGTGAAAGGAATTTATTGTGAGAGGGCAAATTCCCTGTGGAGCACCCACCTCTTTCCCTTCATCATTTCAAATGTGCAATTGTTGAAAATTTCTCCCAAACAGCAAAGCAAAAAATATGGCTTTGAAACTATACCCAGGGCCAGGTCTCTCTCAATCTCTCTCTTTCCTGCTCTCTCTCGTTCCCTCTCTGTCTAACTCCAACACATAATTTTTTGCATAGTTTCTCCCTAAACATGAAGGACAATGGGGAAAGGGGGGGAAAAACACATTCATCCAAAACAAGAGTGGCAGCTGAATTACCCTGCTAAAAGTTGACATTCTGAGCAGCGTGTAAAAGATAATAGGACAGAGATCTTTCCTGACAAGTGCAGAAACCACCAGCTTTTTTATTGTGCAGCTTTAGTGCACAATCCATTATTGTCAGCATCATAGTTCTGTCTTGGATGTGACAACCTTATTTTTCCTAAAGGATTTAATTATGTTGAATACAATCTCCCTCATAAACTTAGTGTACAGTTATAGGTTCAATCCGGCTTGACACTGGATACCTGTGGTGAAGTGCGGAATGACTTTAGCTGTCATTTCAATCAAAGGATGTTTTCTATCTGGAAGCAAACCTGGGGAATGCAAATATATTCTCAGATATATTTCGTGAGCATGGTTAGATGCCTTTGCCACTCTCTTTCCTGAGCAGGGCAACTGTTTTGGAAAGTTACATGTTCAGAAAGTTGATGGTGGACATTACTGAAGACACAAAGGGCTGTTAGACTACATTTCCTATCATCCATGACTATTGCCCAGCCTGGCTGGAACTGATGGGAGTTGGAGTCCAACAACATCTGGAGGGCTCAAGTTTGGCCAGCTTGCTGTAGATCATACCTAGCTCGGTGGACCAATGGTCTGTCTCTGTATGAGGGTGATTCCTATGAGTACCTGTGTAGCTTAAAGCACAGCTTCTATGTTGCAATTCTGAGTTGCCATATGTCCTCTTTTTCCAGGACATAGCAATGCAAAGTTAAAAGTAGAAGTCTGCAAATGTGTCCACTTCTTTGCTCTTCAAAATATGAGAACCATAACTGGAGGTGGTGGTAAGGTGTGGGGGGGACAGGACGTGGGTAGCACTGTGGTCTAAACCACTGAACCTCTTGGGCTTGCTGATCAGAAGATCAGTGGTTCAAATCCCCACAACGGGGTGAGCTCCCATTACTCTGTCCCAGCTCCTGCCAACCTAACAGTTTGAAAGCACACCACTGCAAATAGATAAATACGTATCGCTGCGGTGGGAAGGTAAACGGCATTTCCGTGCGCTCTGGTTTCTGTCACGGTGTTCCATTGCACCAGAAGCGGTTTAGTCATGCTGGCCACATGACCCGGAAAGCTGTCTGTGGACAAACATCGGCTCCCTCGGCCTGAACGCGAGATGAGCACCACAACCCCATAGTCGCCTTTGACTGGACTTAACCGTCCAGGGGTCCTTTACCTTTTTTACCTTCTCCACCTGTCTCCCACCATTTCCTGGTATGATTCTATTTACTTATTTCCCAGTGACACGCATATATGCGATTGCATGTGAGATGATCGCACGTAAGTGTGGGGGGAACACCTATATTGTCTCCACTGGCTGGCAGTAGTTCTCCAAGGTTCCAGCCTGGAGCCTCTCCTAGCCCTATGAGGAGAAACCAGGGATTGAACTTGGGTTCTTCTGCATGGAAAGCCGATGCTGTGCCACTGAGCCCTTCCCCAAGCTCTGGGAAGCACTATAGGAGCAGAGAGCCAGGTTGTCTTTGGATCAGGCAAGACACATGGTACCACAGAAGCCACAGAACCCCTCTCAGCATAGGTAAAGGACCCCTGGACGGTTAAGTCCAGTCAAAGGTGACTATGGGGTTGCAGCGCTCATCTCACTTTCAGGCTTAGGGAGCCGGCGTTTGTCCACAGACAGCTTTCTGGGTCATTTGGCCAGCATGACTAAACTGCTTCTGGCACAAGGGAACACAGTGACAGAAAGCAGAGCGCAGGGAAATGCTGTTTACCTTCCCGCCACAGTGGTACCTATTTATCTACTTGAACTGGCGTGCTTTTGAACTGCTAGGTTCCAGGAGCTGAGACAGAGCAACGGGAGCTCACCCCATTGCAGGGATTCGAACCGCCGACCTTTTGATCAGCCACCCCAAGAAGCCACAGAGCCACTTGCATCCCTCTCAGCATAGGGTTGCCAGGTCAGGAGCATCTGAAACCCTGAGGTGTTAGGGCCCAATCCTGAGATATAGGGGTGGCTCCTGGTTATTCTTCACCTGGTTATTCTTCACCTATTCTTCCCACCACTGAAACCTGAAGGTAGAGGTTAATTGGGAGAGAAGCAGGCGGAGGAGGGCAGACCTACCCCACCCCCTCCGAGTATCTATGCAATATTTTGCTGCCATCTCCTGCAAGCTGCAGTCATAGTCTTCTTCTTTTTTTAAGGTACACCCACCCACCTGGAGATTCAAGCCCTCCTCTGCCAGCTGGAAGAGGCTAGGCAAACCTAGAGACTTCAGGTCAGACCTGAAGGTCTGGCAACACTATCTCAGCATGCACTGCCGAACCGAAACTCAGTGTGGATGGAGGATTTTCCATTGACAGCCATGCACTGAGGGAAGTGAAGGTCACACAATTTGGCCCATAATAAATGGTGTGTAGTAAGCATTACAGTATAAAAGGGAAATGCACTATAAATTTGTAGTTTTACCATACTGGCTCAGATCCAGTTCTACCAATATTCTGATATTGCCATCTTGTTTAACTACCCCCAGAGAATATTAGTTTTATCCATATTCAATGAACAAACCCATATGTTCACTGAGAGAAAGAAAGAATTCGGTGTTGTTGTTTTTTTAAAAAAGTCTTCTTTCAGTTAATTTTAACTTCATTATTAAGATGAATTGTAATGCTGTTTAAAGCCCCAGAGGCAAACTGGCTTCATTTGATTTCTTCTGGTAGATGAGAAAAACTGTTAGTAGTTGCAATCTTCTGTGAAATGTATCTTGTGCTCTTGAGCTTACATTTTTAATGCGCCTTTCAAACTAAAATTGATTTGCTTCTTTCTCTTAAAATAAAAAACAATGCATCTTTTATGAGAAAATGAACACCTTTGATTTCTTCTCCTGGTAGGGAGATGCTAGTTAACTTGAAATCTGCAAGGACAGCCTGCAGACTTATTAATCATTGTATCAGAAATCCACATTTTTCTCCCATTAATTTATTTCCTATTGCTACATGTCACAATAAGATATACAATATCACTGGTAAATTACTGTGGATTCAGCATGTCACAGACAACTGCTTATAGTGAATAACCTGATAATCACAATGCCATTGCTCAAGCTGTTCACTTCTTATACGGGACTAAATATAGTTGCAATTTTCAGTATATGGACATTTTATATAGATAGATAGAATTCTCTGTGTTGCAATTTATTGTGAAATTTACCTTTCGCGGTTCCCGAGAGCTTATATTGTAGTATGCCTCATTCAAATAAATTAAGGCCAAACAGAGTGTCTCAAAGGATAAAGTGTATGGCTTGGGAAATGCAAACTTTTCTGCACCTGACTTGTGGGTGGCCTTAGTTGTATACAGCAGGTATAACAGTAATACGGGTGGCACTGTGGTCTAAACCACTGAGCCTCTTCGGCTTGCCGATCAGAAAGTCGGTGGTTCGAATCCCTGTGATGGAGTGAGCTCCCTTTGCTCTGTCCCAGCTCCTGCTAACCTAGCAGTTCGAAAGCACACCAGTGCAGGTAGATAAATGGGTATCGCTGTGGTGGGAAGGTAAACAGCATTTCCATGTGCTCTGGCTTCCATAACGGTGTCCCATTGCGCCAGAAGCAGTTTAGTCATGCTGGTCACATGACCCGGAAAGCTGTCTGTGGACAAATGCCAGCTCCATCGGCCTGAAAGCGAGATGAGCACAGCAACCCCATAGTCACCTTTGACTGGACTTAACCGTCCAGGGCTCCTTTACCCCCCACTTTTTTTCTTACAACAGTGACCTAGCTTCCTGGGATTTTAGCAAGATGCAGTGCTATCCACCTTTAGCTTTCTAAAGGTATATTGCAAACACAAAACTCCCATTCTGGATTGAGAGCCTTGCATGGTGGTAGGTAAAGGTAAAGGGACCCCTGACCATGTCCAGTTGTGGCCAACTCTGGGGTTGTGGCACTCATCTCGCTTTATTGGCCAAGGGAGCCGGCGCTTGTCCGGTCATGTGGCCAGCATGACTAAGCCACTTCTGGTGAATCAGACCAGCACACGGAAACGCCATTTACCTTCCCGCTGGAGTGGTACCTATTTATCTATGTGCACTCTGATGTGCTTTCGAAGTGCTAGGTTGGCAGAAGCAGGGACCGAGCAACGGGAGCTCACCCCGTCTCAGGGATTCAAACCGCCGACCTTCCAATCGGCAAGTCCTAGGCTCAGTGGTTTAGGCTCAGTCCTAGGCTCAGTGCCACCCGCGTCCCCTTGCATGGAGATAAGGGCCTGAATTCTTTGCACCCTGCTGTGGTCCTATTCCAGATCAGCCCCATGCCGCCCCGCCCAAGCCTGATATTTGCAATGGGGAGGAAGAATTCCCATTCGCTGTAATGAGGTTCCTCCCAACCCACAATGAAAATAGTAGGCATGGAACAGAAATGTGATGGGGTCAAGGGTTTATGGGCTCCACACCAGGATTCAAAGTTGACATCTGCTCCTGTGACTGCAGTTTATTTTTAAAGAGGTAATCGCTGCCGTTTTGAAGCATGCGGTAAGTGTTGTTGTTGTTGTTTAGTTGTTTAGTTGTGTCTGACTCTTCGTGACCCCATGGACCAGAGCACGCCAGGCACTCCTGTCTTCCACTGACTCCCGCATTTTGGTCAAACTCATGCTGGTTGCTTCGATAACACTGTCCAACCATCTCATCCTCTGTTGTCCCCTTCTCCTTGTGCCCTCCATCTTTCCCAGCATCAGGGTCTTTTCCAGGGAGTCTTCTCTTCTCATGAGGTGGCCAAAGTATTGGAGCCTCAGCTTCAGGATCTGTCCTTCCAGTGAGCACTCAGGGCTGATTTCCTTAAGAATGGATAGGTTTGATCTTCTTGCAGTCCATGGGACTCTCGAGATTCTCCTCCAGCACCATTGCGGTATGTACAATAAGCCAAATGCAAGCACAGTTCACAGATAGAATTAAAGATGGAACTTGTTCCACAGCTTTAAAACTGGAAATTTGGCCATGCAAAATGCATGAATTCACATGCCCCTCCCTCTGTTCTGTAGCAGGATGGAATTTAAGCCATTTCACTCAGTTAACACATTTTTGTAGCCGCAAATTCTATACAAAAACACAAGAAGCCTTTCTGAATCCCTTGCTAACCTCCATGTGGCTCTTACTTCAAGCTGGTTATTTATTTTTTTAAAAAATGAGTTCCACATACTGTGAGCACAGGTGCAATGGTAGAATGCCAAGTTTCTGTTAAAAACTTTTTTAGTACATACACTAAAAATATCATTTGCAAATAGTAATAAAACATAGCCCATGGCACACAGAGTTGGTTGAGTATGTAACTTGATATTGACAAGTCTGGAGTGCCAGAGTGTGTAAAGTTTTCTTAGTATAAGTTAGATCTTTCACTAGTTACGTATTAGAATATTTCTTTTCAAGCAATAAAAACTTTATAAAGTAAGAGAGTAAAAAAACAGAAAAGACAGAATAAGGTGAAGGCTGTACAGATTCAGCTCATAGATTACTACTCTGTCAAACCCCCAAAACATTTAATGTTGCAAGATTGTATTACGCTTGTAAATATGATAATATCTAATATAAATTTCTTCAAGATGGTGATTATTAAGTTGCGGGTGAACATATCAGACGACACAGCGATTCTTCAAACAGCTCTTGTTTATCCAGAGGCCAGAACAGAACTGAACTGAAGGGCTCAGTCAGCCTGCTTATATAGAGCTCCAGTACAAAGTTACTGTAGCAACTTTCTAAAACTATCCAATCACTGAACGTCACTTTCGAACCTTCATTTGCATAACTATCTACAGTATCCCCCTGCTGGCCCAGGTTGAGAACTTCAGTACATAACAGTGATATCATTGTTATACCAGGGTTCAAACTTTAGGAATCCTCTAATTTCCTAATGCAATAATTTATTCTAATTTACCATACACCTCTTGGTTATGAATTGATTCTCTTTCCGGGAATGTTTGCTGTCTATGAGCTTTTAACACCATTCTATTATTTTACTTCCACTGTGGAAATGCAACCAAATTTCCATAATTTTTTTGGGGGGGGGGATATAACATTTTGTGTGTGTGTTAACACCATCCACACAACTGAATGTAACATGGCTGTGTGAGCAGGAAATAATCACACTACTAAGCATACTAGTATTATGTAGTTTTTAAAATTTCCACCCAGAAGCTTTTTCATTCAAGCACTATTGCATTAATATCTTTAAAATGAAAAGGTGGGAAAGCCTGAGTGCAATTTTTAAATGAAAATTTGAAAACCACACTGTTAAAATGTCACCACAAACCAGAAAAGTGATAGTGAATATGTGCTAAAGTGACTAAGCTTGGAGATGAAGGTCAACAGCCTAAAATTTCACTGTGCGCATCAAGACCACACTTCTTTTAAAAAAGGAAAAAGATGGAAAGGTGATCGACACCTGAAGAGATAGAGCTACTGTTCTATTCCTTATTTCCCTTAATTTTGTGAGTTCTGAAAGCTCACAGGGAACATCAGAGAAGGATGAGGGAAGGGCAGGAAAACATGATTTGATAGCATTACAAGCCACCCCAATCTCTGCTGAGTGGTAGCAAAATTCCAGAGGTCTTAGCACTTAACAAGGGTTTGTGTTTAAGAAATGTGGTTTAATCACAATCTTTACAACAGAGTCAAAGTAATAATCCTTCAACATCAACTTCGTTTGACTGGTCATGTTGTTCGGATGCTTGATCATCATCTTCCACAGCAACTACTCTACTCCCAGCTTACGAATGGAAAGCAAAATACTGGTGGACAACAAAAGAGGTTTAAAGATGCTCTCAGGGCAAATCTTTAAAAAATATGGTATGAGCACTGATAACTGGGAATCACTGGCCTGTGAGCGCTCCAGTTGGAGAACAGCCTTTACCAATGGTGTCGTGGACTTTGAAGGAGCACAAACTCAGGGCAAAAAGGAGAAATGTGCCAAGAGGAAGGCATGCTTGGCAAACCCTCATTGTGATCAACTCCCGCCTGGAAACCAATGTCCCCACTGTGGAAGGTCATGTGGATCCAGAATTGGCCTCCACAGTCACGGTTCATGGAAGACGATCTTACTTGGCTACAAGTGATCGCCAAAGAAGACAACTGAGTTTATGGAGAGAGAGTTCACAGCATTTACATCCCAAGAGGGGTATGTCCTTCCTATCCAACAGTGGATTCAGAGGCATCCAAAGTGCCATCCTAGTGTCTCTCTGTAACAGCCTGCTCCAGCTAGCCAGCACGTTTGCTGCACTTCAGTCCCTGCATGGAGTTCGGCCCACTTCCTGCAGCTTCTTCCCAGAAACCCTTGCTCGCAAAACTTCTGTTGTAAAAGGACACTCTCTCTTCCTGTGATGACATCACACCTGCTGTTACCCCTGGCAACCCAGCTTTCAATTCTTCTGTTTCTGTCAACTTCTTAGCATGGGAAACTACAGCATCCGCATGGTCAATTGTTCTTAATGGTCTGGTACCTGGCTGTCATTGTGTTCTTAATGTAGGGTTGCCATCCATCTGGAACTTCCCAGACATAGCCAGAATACAGCAGTCAGAAACAGTGTTTGGGCAGAAATCGCTGAAATGTCCAGGAAAATCTGGACATATGGTAAAGTAAAATGCAAAGTAAAGGACCCCTGGACGGTTAAGTCCAGTGAAAGTTGACTATGGGGTTGTGGCGTTCATCTCGTTTTCAGGCTGAGGGGGGCCAGCGTTTGTCCACAGATAGCTTTTCGTGACATGTGGCCAGCATGACTAAACCGCTTCTGGTGCAATGGGACACTGTGACAGAAACCAGAGTGCATGGAAATGCCATTTACCTTCCTGCCGCAGCGGTACCTAATGGCTGTCCATGTTGGAAGTCTAGATTTTGGCGAATTTCCTAAAAAAGATAGCTCCAAAACCTTTGTGAATATTCACTTTCTGAAATATGGCATGGCATCTCTACCAGTGAGCTCCTGACCGGAGAACTGGTTCAGGCTGTATTTTTCACAGGCCAGGAATCATCTTTTCATACTCCAAATATTAGTGAAATTCTACCCTTTACAAAATTTAGGATTATGGGGAGTCTGCCCATCCCCAAAAATTCATAACAATAACAATATCATTCACATGCCCCATAAAAAGTGAGTGAACAAAAAGTGATCATTTCAGAACACCTGGGTGGACTTTTGTCTCCACAACAGGACTTTTTCTTCTCCCCACTGCACCCCTATTTCCCCCCGCAAGTGTGTCTTCCATCCCTCCAGAGCAGTTTCTGAGGCAATAAGGAGGAAGAGATGAAAGAGACCCTCCATTACACAAGCAGAAGTCTGTTCCACTGGTGGATGGGCACAATTAATGTGTATCACCCCTAGTGTGGAAGCACCCTGTTTCATTATACAGTGGTTCCTCGAGTTAAGAACTTAATTCATTCTGGAGGTCTGTTCTTAACCTGAAACTGTTCTTAACCTGAAGCACCACTTTAGCTAATGGGGCCTCCTGCTGCCGCTGCATGATTTCTGTTCTTATCCTGAAGCAAAGTTCTTAATCCGAGGTACTATTTCTGGGTTAGCGGAGTCTGTAACCTGAAGCGTATGTAACCCGAGGTACCACTGTATAGTGAAATATATATAGTGTGTGTTTCTCTTAGCGTCCAGGAGGTGTGCTGGTTGCACATGTGAGTAAATTTGTAGTCACCTTAGTTTTTGGCATGATTAAAATAATGTGATTGTGGTTTAGTTTAATAATCTCTCCTTTCTGTGAGCAAGGGTATTAACTGCTCTTTTATCTTGCATTGCTCTGTTTTTTAAGGTCTGATCAACCCTTCCTCTCAATTCTCTCATTAAAAAGTCCCAGGCCCTCCCTTGCCAGTCTAATTATTAGAAAATTGCTCTTGCTAGATCAATGGGCATGCCTTTCAAGTCTAATAAGAATGAGGGAAAAGGTTCAAAGATGATGTATTTTTAGTCCCAGAGTGTGATTGATTTTCTGTGCAAGGCTGAAATGTGGTTCCCTTTCCCTTTAAATTCCAGTTCAACTTTTAAATTCAAAACCATTTTTAAAGCCGTATTTACTGTAAATCCCAGGTGATGGAATAGCCTCTTGGGGACATTGCTTTGATTTGCTTCCTCCAATCCCCTGTGACAAATATGTAATCATGGAAGTCTTTCTCTGCTTTTGGGTTTTAGTCAGGATTTCCCATCTTCCACGTGCAATATTTACTTAGTTCAGAGGTGGAAATCAGCCGAGCTGCCTTGCAGCAGAGTCCAAAGGGATCTTTTCTAGTCTCATTGTTTTCACAGCAGATTATTGTTTATTAAGTTCTTCTCCTGCACAGAGGTACAAAAAAAGGGGGGGGGATCAATCATACGCAGAATTATTTTTCCATCAGAGGATGGCCAGTCATTGGCACTGTTTTCAAGGTACATATGAATTTCTGATTAAAAATGTGTTTGCTTGCCTGATTTAGAGGACTGGTAAAAATTTAGATTGCTCTCCTCATTCATGGGAGTCACCGTGCCTTTCTAGATATTTCTTCTCCTATATTCCAGTTTTAAAACCCCTGTAAGATACCTTTGGAGTAAGGCTGCAGCTTTACAATGGAATCCTGTGAGGCTTAATCAGAGTAAGTCCCGCTGGGTCAGTTCATTGGTGCATAAAGTAAAGGTAAAGGGACCCCTGACCATTAGGTCCAGTCGTGACCGACTCTGGGGTTGTGGCGCTCATCTTGCTTTATTGGCCGAGGGAGCCGGCGTACAGTCACTGGGTCATGTGGCCAGCATGACTAAGCTGCTTCTGGTGAAGCAGAGCAGTGCACGGAAACGCCGTTTACCTTCCCGCTGGAGCGGTTCCTATTTATCTACTTGCACTTTGATGTGCTTTCGAACTGCTAGGTTGGCAGGAGCAGGGACCGAGCAACGGGAGCTCACCCCGTCACGGGGATTCGAACTGCCAACTTTCTGATCGGCAAGTCCTAGGCTCTGTGGTTTAACCCACAGCGCCACCCACGTCCCTTCATTGGTGCATACTTTCACGTAAATATGCAACAGGTTAAAAAAGGTAAAGGACCCCTGGACAGCTAAGTCCAGTCAAAGGCGACTATGGGGTTGTGGCACTCATCTCGCTTTCAGGCCACGGGAGCCAGCATTTGTCCACAGACAGCTTTCCAGGTCATGTGACCAGCATGACTAAACCGCTTCTGGCGCAACGGAACACTATGATGGAAACCAGAGCACACAGAAACGCCGTTTACCTTCCCACCACAGTGGTACTTATTTATCTACTTGCACTGGTGTGCTTTTGAACTGCTACGTTGGCAGGAGCTGGGACAGAGTAACAGGAGCTCACCCCGTCATGCGGATTCAAACTGCTGACCTTCTGATCAACAAGCCCATGAGGTTCAGTGCTTTAGACCACAGCGCCACCCGCATCCCTGCAAATATGCATATGATCATACCCTTTATGTTGCCTCATTTGCAGAACCTGGATATTATTAAGGTTTTACATTACAGCTGCCACGTGTCTCTCTGAGACAACGGGCCAAACTGCACATTGCAGTAAACATCACAAATTATATTCCAAAGAAAGAGAAAAGCACTGATCCAGGATCAGTGGCAGCATGGTCATTTCAAGAGGGACTTGTTCCCCCCCCCAAGCAGTGCAGCCCTGGAGTCCAAGGCATCTCTTCTATCCAGCTTTTGACCCAAGATGGATCCCAGTCTTTCTTCTTCTTCCCAACACACTTTGCTGCAAGACTCTCTTTTCCTGTCACCTCACTCTCAGTTACCCTGGCAACCTTCCAAATCCCCAGTCTCTGTTCAAACCTCAGGGCACGTGTGTGTGTGTGTGTGTGTGTGTGTGTGTGTGTGTGTAGGATAGTTCTCTTGTATTGCCAAGAGCCCTCAATGGCTCTGTATTGTTTTTTAATGGCCCTGGTTTAGCCAAACCATTTTTGCATAGGCTAGTTCAGGAATTCCTCTGCAGCTTGCATTCCTCACTTCACCTCCCAAATAATTGAAATCCTGCCATTTATTAATTTCTAGGGGTTTTTTTTGGGGGGGGGCACAAAAAAATCTATAACGCTATTATTGGAACTCACAGGCACACAACTTAGACTATCACTGAAGTCTTGCTGAAGGGATTGCATCACTGGCTGAGGAAAACACAGCACATATTATTGGGAAGCTTTATTCAGTTTGAACTGCTGTGTTTGATCAGTTTCAACCACTGTTATACTCATAGGTCATTTTTCTAAACATGTTCTGAGTTTGGAGGTTTTCTTGGATTGATTTTCTAACACTGTCAAAACTGTCGTAGCAGAACCAACTTTTTCTAAAGGGCATGTTCAGAATGATTCACCACAAGACTCCACAATCCCCTATCAAGCCCTTTCCTTATATGTTTCTAACCCTGGACTTCATTATAGTTTAAGATCTAGGAAGCTGTCAATCTATCTTATTTCATGCATTAATGCTTCATTTTAGTTTCCTTCCTCCTTTATCTTCCTTTGGAAATGAGAGACCTCTGGAGAGGAGACCCCGTTCGGAGCATTTATCTTCCTGCAAGAAGAAGAAGAAGAGGAGGAGGAGGAGGAGTTTGGATTTGATATCCCGCTTTATCACTACCCAAAGGAGTCTCAAAGCAGCTAACATTCTCCTTTCCCTTCCTCCCCAACAACAAACACTCTGTGTGAGGCTGAGAGACTTCAGAGAAGTGTGAGTAGCCCAAGGTCACCCAGCAGCTGCATGTGGAGGAGTGGAGACGCAAACCCAGTTCCTCAGATTACGAGTCTATCGCTCTTAACCACTACACCACACTTGCTCTATATAGTAGGGATTTGGGACTGGAGACCGGGCAGATGTTGCTGAACCACCACCCCCATCATCCCGAACCACTGGCCAAGCTAGCTCAGACTGATGGGAGTTGGAGTAAAACAACATTTAGAGGGCTGCAGGTTCTACATTCATGCTTTATAGCATGGCCATTAAAAGCCAGGAATGTCATAAGAAGAGCAATTCTTTGATCCAATCAATAGGGCTGCCATTCAACTCCCGTCCAGAAACCTATGTCCCCACTGTGGAAGGACGTGTGGAACCAGAATTGGCTTCCACCGTCACTTACGGACTCACTGTTAAAACCATGTTTATGGAAGACAATCTTACTTGACTACAAGTGATCGCCAAAGAAGAAGACTCCAGAACTTACATATATGTAACTAAATGGAACCTTCTGCTGCCTCAGCAGCAATGACAATAACAGCAGAAGAATAGAAGGAAGAAATACAATAGCAATGACCAGTGCTTTTCTTCTGCGGGGGGAGCAGGGGTAAGCATACCCCTAAACATTTTGTGAATCTTTGTACTTTTGTCCAGTTACTGTATTTATTTTTCCCAATTTGAACTATAAAATGGTGGTTTTCTTGAGTCAAAATGAGAGTACCCCTAAACTTTTTTTGGGGGGGGGAGCACTGGCAATGACAGCCACTCACCAACTACAACGATGCTTGCTGATAATGTCCCCATGTTGTCCCAAGTAAGGAAATGACATTAGCCATGCATAGAAGGCATTAAAGGGTACCTAAAGGAGACCACAGAAACCAACACACACTGTTATACACATATTTCAGATTGAAGCCCTGTTGCTGTGGTTTTAAAGAAAAGAAAGATGCTGGTGATCACCATGAAATTGTTATTGTAAATGCCATACTTTTAACATGGAGGGAGTGGAGAGGTGCTGCTACTATGTGCCATTTGAGTACCACCAGAAAAAAACCCCCACTGGCCCTGTTAATATTGCCAGCTGAGCTGGTTTGGATTTCTAGTCAAAATCCCCCACATTTCTCAAGTTGCATCAAAGGTCAAGCTACTTAAATTATACCCTCAGACCTCCTCCCAGGCCAAATCAAGCACTCAATTACATTCAGAAACCTCATGCTCCATTGAGCTGCAAGCTGTCTGGTTGCACATTTAAATGTCCAAAAGCTGTCCATCCATTTTTGCACATAGGTAAGACCTATGTTAGAGCAGGGATCCCATTTTATTATTATAAAGCTAACTTTTGATTTTTTTTAACCTCTCTCTTACACACACACATACCAGGAAAATGGCAACATTTTCTTGTGGGCTCTTGCTTGTATATACAGTGGTACCTCGGGTTACATATGCTTCAAGTTACAGACTCCGCTAACCCAGAAATTGTACCTTGGGTTAAGAACTTTGCTTCAGGATGAGAACAGAAATCACGTGGCAGCGGCGGCAGGAGGCCCCATTAGCTAAAGTGGTACCTCAGGTTAAGAACAGTTTCAGATTAAGAACAGACCTCCAGAACGAATTAAGTTCTTAACCTGAGGTACCACTGTACTAATAGAAAAAGCAACCCCCCAAGTGCCAATTCTTATACAGCCCAAATGCACCATTAATGCACAAATGGGAACTACTAGCAGGTTCAAGAGACTCCCAAAGTTTGCAGAAGTAAATATAAAGTAGAGGGGCTCTAAGGGGCTTAAAACAAACCCCAAAACAGTTAAATAAAGACCTCACATGCTCAGCATTTCTGCAACTACCATATTTTTCACTCTATAAGACGCACCAGACCACAAGACGCACCTAGTTTTTGGAGGAGGAAAACAAGAAAAAATATATTCTGAATCTCAGAAGCCAGAACAGCAAGAGGGATCACTGTGCAGTGAAAGCAGCAATCCCTCTTGCTGTTCTGGCTTCTGGGATAGCTGCGCAGCCTGCATTTGCTCCATAAGACGCACACACATTTCCCCTTACTTTTTAGGAGGGAAAAAGTGAGTCTTATAGAGCAAAAAATACGGCACTTGCTAACAGTTGGAAGGAAGGAAACCAGACATGGAGTGGGGGATGCAACGGAAGGGAATGGAGTACCTTGAAAGAGGCACAACTTGTTGGCCGGCTGGAATGCTAAATGGGAATAGTCTGCAGTGCAACAATTTGTTTTACGTTCCATTTGTGATCCGCATTTTCAGCAAAGAGAGACGATCCGTTCCCCGGAGTATAAATCTCACATCTTTCATAAGCTGAAATTCAATTTTTAGAAGCTCCTGGCTTGTGAAGCAGTTAGAGATGGTTACCTGCAAATCATCCAGCAGTTCCCCTTTGGGGATATCAAATGACATAAAGATAGAACAGAGCTATTTTTAGAGCTCTATATCTTATTATCTTATTCAGCATCCCAGCTGCTGAAACAAAGTTGAGATTAGAAAAGACGAAAGCACATTTGGTCCTCTTCGGAGATTCTGGGGTGCAACAGTGTGTATCTTTCAAGCGGTGGCATAATTTCCTAATAGCCTTTGTATGGCGATCACTGAAAGGGAAATGAGGCACACACTGAAGCCATTATTTCTAGGAAATATCTGATGACATACTCCCCTTTGAGCAGGAAACCATATCTCAAGCAAATCTGTCTTGGAAATGGCCCTATAGCACCACAAAATCACAAAATGCAGTTGCTCTCTTTGGAAAGACCTGTTGTATGCAGATTTTGAAGAAGGTACAAATATATTTTTCATCTGTGTTTTTATTTTCAAGAAAGATCAGTCTGTAGTCAAAACAGTCCACGGGTACTTCCACACTATTCTGCTATTTTTGGGTGGGATTCAATTGTTTAGTTGTTTAGTCGTGTCCGACTCTTCGTGACCCCATGGACCAGAGCACGCCAGGCACTCCTGTCTTCCACTGCCTCCCGCAGTTTAGTCAAACTCATGCTGGTAGCTTCGAGAACACTGTTCAACCATATCGTCCTCTGTCGTCCCCTTCTCCTTGTGCCCTCCATCTTTCCCAACATCAGGGTCTTTTCCAGGGAGTCTTCTCTTCTCATAAGGTGGCCAAAGTAATGGAGCCTCAGCTTCAGGATCTGTCCTTCCAGTGAGCACCCAGGGCTGATTTCCTTAAGAATGGATAGGTTTGATCTTCTTGCAGTCCATGGGACTCTCAAGAGTCTCCTCCAGCACCCCTTCATGGATCACTGCCTTGCCGTGGCGAAGGGGCTTGAATAACTCAGAGAAGCTATGAACTATGCCGAGCAGAGCACCCAAGATGGACAGGTCATAGTGGAGAGTTTTGACCAAATGTGATCCACCTGGGGGAGGAACCGGCAAGCCACTCAAGTATCCCTGCCAAGAAAACTCCATGGGATTCAATTATGTACTGGCAAATTCAGGTTGCCCTATTATAGTTGATTGGGAGTCCTGGTGCAAGAAACCCGCTTCCCCCCAAAACCTTACTTTTTGTAATAAGAAAGTGATGGCAAAATGCACTGGAAAGCATAGGACAGCACTTGCTTTGATGTGACGTTGTCTAGATCCTTTGCAAACAGATCACAGCGAATGTTCATTAAATAGCCAACATTGTATAATATCCCTGCAAACGAATCAGGATGAATGCTCATCTACAGGAACCCTATGTCAACATGACATCTAAATGTGATATCAGACGTGTTTATCATTTGATGATGGTAACATCAAGTGACGACTTGCAGCGGTGAAGCAGACATTGCACTGACCATAAACAGAGCTTTCCTCTTAGCTCATCCTACCTCAAATTCACCACTTTTAAATGGAGGCAGCTCACAGGTTCAGATATGCGTGCGTCACTAAGTTATCGGGCATTTGCTCATATAGCTATGTGAGTGAATCAGACCAAAGTTCAAGCAAGAGTTTACAGTCAGGGGTGCCAACTTGGATAAAATATTGGGGGAGCCCAGATAAACCCAGCCAGACAGGCGGGATATAAATAATGTTGTTGTTGTTGTTGTTGTTGTTGTTGTTGTTGTTGTTGTTGTTGTTGCAGAATTAACCACAAGAGCATTTGAATGGCAATGCCCATCAACTTTGGGCAGAGTGGCCCCCAAAAAATATTTTATTGGGTGGGCTGAAGGGACCTTGGTCTCTAGGAGTCAGCTCCTATGTTCATAGTACGGTTTGGCCCATATGAAGCCATAAAAGTGGGGGACTCCCTGGTCCTGAATGGAGTAACAGTGCACCTGAAGGACCAGGTGTGCAGCCTGGGAGTCATTTTGGACTCACAGCTGTCCATGGAGACGCAGGTCAACCAGCTCCATCTGGCATGCAGGCTGAGACCCTACCTGCCTGCAAACTGTCTCGCCAGAGTGGCACATGCTCTAGTTATCTCCTGCTTAGACTACTGCAATGCGCTCTACGCGGGGCTACCTTTGAAGGTGACCCAGAAACTGCAATTAATCCAGAATGTGGCAGCTAGACTGGTGACTGGCAGTGGCTGCCAGGACCATATAACACTGGTCTTAAGAGATCTGCATTGGCTCCCAGTACGTTTCCGAGCACAAGTCAAAGTGTTTGTGCTGACCTTTAAAGCCCTAAATGGCCTCAGTCCTGTATACCTGAAGGCGCGTCTCCACCCCCATCGTTCAGCCCGGATACTGAGATCCAGTGCCGAGGGCCTTCTGGCAGTTCCCTCATTGTGAGAAGTGAGGTTACAGGGAACCAGACAGAGGGCCTTCTCGGTAGTGGTGCCCACCCTGTGGAACACCCTCCCATCAGATGTCAAGGAAATAAGCAGCTATCCTATTTTTAAAAGACATCTGAAGGCAGCCCTGTTTAGGGAAGTTTTTAATATTTAATGCTCTATTGTTTTTAACACTCGATTGGGAGCTGCCCAGAGTGGCTGGGGAAACTCAGCCAGGTGGGCGGGGTATAAATAAATTATTATTATTATTATTATTATTATTATTATTATTATTATTATATTATTTAATTAAAAGTCCAGGGCCATGAGGCTACAGGTTGACTTAAGCAACAGTTCTTCAGCAGAGGCCTCTCTCCAGGTACTCCTGCCTTCTTGAAGGTGTCAATTTACACCAGTAAATGCAATTTTGAACAGTCTTTTTGCTGTGTTAAGCTGCTGCTAGGCTGTTTTATGTTTCTTCTGGGATCCCCCCCCCCATTTTTGAATTTGCATTTTTTAAAACAAAAAAAAAAAGCTTTTTGCTGTAGCCCATAGTGAAAGCATAGCTGAAAGGCAGGGTAGAAAGCTGCTAAATAAATGCATGTACTTCTGCATGTCTATCGGCGTTCATGATCCCTTGGATATTTGACCTTGGAACATCCTCCCAAGGCCTGCTTCATGGTGCCTTTTAATTACTTACAGTAAGTACTTTAAATATATACAGGAGGCAGGGCAGAAAACATAATTATAGTCATTTTTATTTTGTTTTACTTCTAGTATACTGTTTGCCCCATGTGGAGGGATTCTGTAGTGTCTATGCATATTTATGTTCAAAAGCCATGTGTAAATCACGACGACACAACAAAAAGCAGGAGGCATTAAGAAAACCAGGTCTTTCTTGGAAATTGCTGCGGCTGATACATTTTTATAGGGAAAACAAGTTAAATTGAGAACACGAAGAGCTGTGTGGGGGAGAGCTTTGCCTTAATAAAGATATCTGGGACCAGGAAGGAGGGAGAAAGCCCAGCTATCAGTTCCAGCCACATCTATCTTCTCAAAAAGACATTCCTATTATAAATATTCCCCGGGAACCATCTCAGAAACCTAATAAACATTGAATCGCTTCATCAGTGACCTTATTTGTGCTCACGTCTTCTCTCCGCTGGTATCCTCTCTAGGACAAACAGAAAGTTGCAATTTTTTGATAAGCAACTTGGGCGAAATGTGTTGCCTTCCTCCCCGATTTACACTGAGCTGTGCTTACATAAAACAAGCACCTGGAGACCTCATTTAGCCTGCCACTTCTGTGCATGTTGTTTTCTCATTGCTCAGCTTGTAGCCATCATGGGCTCTTAAGACCTCGGGATGCAGCAAAATTATTCATCGGGGCTTTAGTTAAAATACAGCAGTGGGGGTTTTTTGTCCAGGACAGCTGCTTTTCAAATCTCACCTTTATCCTCCATTCTGCTAGTATTTTTATCTAGCCAGGAATGTCATCTCTGTGCAGGCTTTCCTTTTTATCCACTCCTATATTTCAGACTTGTTTCTTCTTCTTCTTCAGACCTGACATTGACAGTCTGGTGGTGTTTTCCTTAGGTGCCTCAGAGGCTTAATGACCCAGTACAGTAGCCAAACCTTTAGACATTTCTCCCATGCCGCTCAAATGTCTGCTGTAAGAAAGCCATGGGGCTGTCGCAGTGACGGCAGACTCCTGTGGTGTTTTTGTATCTCAGAGAAACAGAGTGGAAATGGCCTTTAAAAAGACCCATACCGGGACTGTGCAGAATGGAAAAAATGCCTTCCTTCCTGGGAGTGGGGTGGTGAATGGGAAGAAACGAGGGGAAGTGAACTCATTGTTCTCGTTGTTAAAGAAAACGGGCAACTCACACTTCACGTTATCAATTATCCATGAGTTAGATGTTTAAGTGCCTCTTATAAACACACCGTCCAAATGCAATTAGTAACTGGATGTTAGATTTCAATTAATGCCCCAATAAGTGTTCACATTTAATAACAGAGTACAAGCTTCAACATGACTATAGTGAGAAAACACACACACACACACACACACACACACACACACAAATAAAATGGTATTTCTAAATTGATTTAAATTGGACACTGGGGCATATGCCCTGCTCAAATTCAAGGACAGTTTGTAGTTCACTCACAGATACTGAGGGTGAATTGAAATCTTTAAAGACCGGATTGGCATGTTTCCATTTTCTGTACATTTCATGTGGCTCTTGAATCAATTAAATACTAGCGGTTAAAATACTCCAAAGTGTTATTATGTTCATTGAAGGTCTTCTTTTGGGTTAAATGTGTATTATATTATTTCATTTATGAATCGCTTTCCAGAAGCATTCCGAAGTAATTTGCAATATAATAAAAACATCTATAAAATGTATTATTATTATTTATTACATTTCTATATTGCCCTTCATCCTAGGATCACAAGGTAGTTTACAATATAAAAACACAAAAATTGTAACAAAAACCCCCAATAACAACCGCCTGCCCCCCCCCCCCCGTTTAAAAGGCCATACATTAAAAGGCTTTGGAGAAGAGGCTTCTTTTTTTTTTTTGGCTTGGTACCTAAAGACATGAACAAAGACACCAGGATAGTCTCCCTGGGGAGAGCATTCCACAAGTGGGGAGCCACCACAGAAAAGGCCGTTGTTATGTTGTTGCCCTCAAGACCTCTCATGGAAAAGGCACGCAAAGAAGGGCCTCAAATGATGAGGGTCCAGGTTGTTTCATATGGTTCATAAAACAGTTACATACATAAAAACAGTTAAAACTATTGCATATATAAAAACAATTTTAAAACCACAAATATAAATGTGGTCCTGCTCTCCAAATACTTGTTATAAGAAATTCACTTATCCAAACATGAGGAATTGGTACACAAACCTTGCTATACGCAACATAGATCCAAACAGTCAGACCTGTGTGTAATACTGTTAACAAATAAGCAGCCTTAAACAAGCTTGACTTTTTTGTGTTTTGCTGATCTGCAGGGGCTGGTTTGCCAGAAATCATGGCGGCAGGGGACGGTGGGGGAGAGATCGGACGAATAAGAGAGCATTTTTTTCCTTTCATGTTTGCCTTTTGCCAACATTTCAGAGGGGTTTCCTTTGTTTTCCCAGGTTTCCTTTGTCATTTTGGGGTCAAAATTCTGTGGTTGGGAACGCATTAGAAATTTCCTCATAGGAATCAATGGAAATTGTGGATTCATTATGCGAATGCTTGCCTAACAAACGATTTCCTGAGAACACATTGTGTTTGGATAGTAAGACCTACATATATTTGCGTTCATCATGCTGCAATTCACTTGGGCACAGGGAGACAGCAATGTGAAATACAATGTGACAAGAAGTGATGGATGGACAGTTCAGGTGAGCTGTGGAGGCACAGCCCCTACCAGCTCTGCTGACTCTCCCACCTGCCCACCTGAGGGGCCCTGCCCACAAGATACAGATTTCCAGGCTGGTCACCTTTGTACTCCACGGTCAATTTCCTTCTCTCATTTTTCACAGCAGTAGCTGTGGTGGTGGAGAATGAAAGGCAGAAAGAAGCTTCACCGATACCTGAGAACAATAGCCTGCAGGATTTAATTCTAAGATTCAGGAAGCAGCCAAGGCTCGTCTTTTTGTCATTTTCATGCTATTCAACAACATGTTATGGTAGATGGGAGCCCACTGCCTGCAAGATCAGCTGACAAGAACATAATTGCATATTTATTGGGTATGTAATTCTGAACATCCGGGGACACGGGTGGCGCTGTGGTCTAAACCACTGAGCCTTGGGCTTGCCGATCAGAAGGTCGGCGGTTTGAATCCCTGCGATGGGGTGAGCTCCCATTGCTCAGTCCCATCTCCTGCCAACCTAGCAGGTCGAAAGCACGTCAAAGTGCAAGTAGATAAATAGGTACCACTTCGGCGGGAAGGTAAACAGCATTTCTGTGGGCTGCTCAGGTTTCGCCAGAAGCGGCTTAATCATGCTGGCCACATGACCCAGAAAAACTGTCTGTGGACAAATGTCAGCTCCCTCGGCCAGTAAAGCGAGATGAGCACCGCAACCCCAGAGTCATTTGCGACTGGACTTAACTGTCAGGGATCCTTTACCTTTACCTTTTGAATTCTGAGCAAGACAAATGGAAATGCAATTAGCTATTAGCGCACTGAGTTCAATATTCCATCCATGCGCCTTTAAACAATCAATTGATATTTAATGAGTCCACACCACAAAACCAAGCAATTATAAACTGGTGGAGCCAAGATTTGCTGCCTTTATGTTTTTATGCAGTCTCCTGTTTGCATGGTTTGCATTTGTAACAACCCAACTCCAGAGCGACATGCAAAAAGTGAGTTCAATTCTTCCTCAGATGAACAGTACAATAATCACAGGGAGCCCACAGAATACAGCTCCTGTGGGCTGGCATCCCTTCACCCCTCCCATAAAATATTTGAGGGGGCCAGGCCCATCCAAAGTTGTTGAGCATTGCCATTCAAATGGTGTGCGTGCGCCATGTTTTGTGATTGATAATGCAGGGTAGGGCTATCTTGCTCCTTTCCAATATTATATCCAAGTTGACACCCCTGCAGGGAGGTGACCCCAAAACAGGTGTTTTCTGCTGATGCTCCTGTAACGCTGAATGTCCTTCTTTGTGGCATTATGTGAAGCAGCAGCCAACAGTTGCTTCAGACATCTTGTGAATCTTTTTTGCATAGGCTTTCCCTGACCCATAAGAGTGGACCCTGTTTCATGTGTTGGAATCCTCTGACTTTTTGTCTTATTCAGTTTTTAGAAGACATCTGAAGGCAACTCTGTTTAGGGAAGCTTTTAATGTTTAACAGACCATTGTATTTTAATATTTTGTTGGAAGCCACCCAGAGTGGCTGGGGAAACCCAGCCAGATGGGTGAGGTATAAATTTATTATTATTATTATTATTATTATTATTATTATTATTATTATTATTTGCTTTTAGGTGGTATTATTACTACTACTACTACTACTACTACTCTCTCTCTCTCTCTCTCTCTCTCTCTCTCTCTCTCACACACACACACACACACACACATCCAACCTATATTAAAACGTCAAATAAAACAAGCCAGAATAAAACATTACAGAAGAAAGCCACATATACTGTATACATTCAAAGCAACATAATTAACAGGAAACTAAAATTGTACATAATTAACAGGAAACTATTTTTTTTTTTAAATTACAAAGGTCAAGTATGGAAACACATTTAACACAAGTAACAAAAAAAATCTTAATATTCCAAAACATTACTAAAGGAAATAATAAGATGCACATTTAAAACAGCATAATTAGCAAGAGAATAAAATATTATCTTAAGCATAGGTAAAGGTAAAGGGACCTTTGACCATTAGGTCCAGTCGCGGACAACTCTGGGGTTGCGGCTTTATTGGCCAAGGGAGCCGGCGTACAGCTTCTGGGTCATGTGGCCAGCATGACTAAGCCGCTTCTGGTGAACCAGAGCAGCACACGGAAACACCGTTTACCTTCCCACTGGAGTGGTACCTATTTATCTACTTGCACTTTGACATGCTTTTGAACTGCTAGGTTGGCAAGAGCAGGGACCAAGCAACAGGAGCTCACCCTGTTGCAGGGATTCGAACCGCCAACCTTCTGATCGGCAAGCCCTAGGTTCTGTGGTTTAACCCACAGCGCCACCCGCGTCCCTTATCTTAAGCATAAAACTACTTTTATTGGTTTTAGATTGTGTTGTGTTGTTATCTTGTTATGTACACTACTCAGAGATTTTTTTAAAACAATAAGTGGCTTATAAATGCCTTTAAATTAATAACTCCTATATGTGTCTACTCAGAAGCAAGTCCAACTGCCATCAGTGAGGCTTTCTTACAGGAAAGTGGGTATACAACTGCAGTCTAAGGAGATTCTGAGATGTTCGTATGACTTTCAGGGGATTATCTGAGCTGCTGTCCCATATAGCACAGATGAAACAAGGTTACAAGAAGTTAGAAAGTTGTAAAAAGACAGGTCCAGGAACTGAAATGCATTGGCCCAGGGGTTCCAGCTTAATATGCCTGGGCAGTAGTCTCGCACGATTCCTCAGGTCCATCAGGTGAGCCTCCAAGTGCAGCTGATTATCATTGCTCAATGAAGCATAGTCTTTCAAGGTCACATCTCAGCTGGTAGCTACATTGAGAGCGCTGGAAGTCTTACCATGGAAGAAACAAACCTCGCCTTCTATCAGCCATCACTGAGAAACCAAGTCAACCTTACCAAATAATTGTGTTGTGAAATGTCACTTCCCCTTAGCCAGGCTACGTTTTTTAAGTTATATAGCAGATATTGATAGCTTAGATTCTGTCTCTTTGTCACAATCTAGAGTGACCAAAAATGGAATCCAGAGAAGGGGTGTGCAGATTGGAGCTCGTTTGGTTCTTCCCACTATTGGACAAGTAAATGAGGGCCATGTCTGTCATATGCACCTGACTCCACATTCAGGATTTGGCTTTCAGCACCCTTTAACAATGTAACTTCCTGACATTTCCCACTGTAGAGAATTACCCCACTTTAGCTTCTGTTTAACACTACTAAGGCATTGAATGTGTGTATTTTACCCTAACGCCTGCCATTGTCTTGCATTTCAAAAACCACCTAACCACTGCTGTCCACCAACTTCTCCTACTGCAGAGGTCAGCAAACTTTTTCAGAAGGGGGCCGGTCCACTGTCCCTCAGACTATATTTTTTGGGGGGGTGATGCAAGAGCACCACGAGCCCCGGTGGCTGCTTACCTGTGTCTTGCGAGCAGCAGGGGGTGGCGGTGGCGATGGGATGATGAGTGGCGCACAAAAGGACTCTGGAGAGGGACTGCCTAAATTGGTGGCCGCTTGAGAGCTGCTGCTGCTGCTGGCACCAACAAAGCCCAGCCCCCTTCCTCCTCTAGGCAGGGCGGGAAGAAGCCAGGAGGAGGGAGGGAGGAGCCGCCGCCACCGTGTGAGGGAGAGGAAGGGAGAGGGAAAGAACATGCGCACGCTGATTCCTGGACCGTCCACAGGCTGGATCCAGAAGGGAATTGGGCCTGATCCGGCCCACGAACCTTAGTTTGCCGACCCATGTCCTACTGAAATCCAGTAGCTGTGGCTCTTCAGACGTTTTACGAAACCAGTTGGATACACCCCAGCAGCTGCTAAAAGCAACAAGATGTTTTATTGATTGATTGATTGATTGATTGATTGTAAGCTATAACTTTAGAATAAGGTAAATGCTGTGCTTAAATTGATTACTGATTCTTTAGGGCTTATGCTTGCTTTTGCGAGGTTATTGTTATTATAAGTGTCAGCTGTTTTTTAAAAAAACTTACCTAAGACTGATGTGTAAAGCGTAGTTTCTTTTTCCTAACCAATTATAAGCCGGTTACCTATCATCTGTCTTTCCCAGCCAGCCAATTATCACCACTACCAGGTACAGAAGACTTCCACTGGTTTTCTTATGAGCCAGGCTTGCAGGCAGTTTTCTCTGGTCTGCTCCAGAAACTCCTTGCTTAAATCTCGCTCACTGCTCACTGCCCTTTGAAGGCCTCTCTGCCAATCTTCAGTTTAAGCTCTTTTGGAGCAGGTTATACTTCCAGGCTTTCTCTAGCCTCAATAACCTCTTGCTCATCTTCTTTCCTGCCTCAACTCCAGCCTTTAGACTTCAGTTTTCTCTTCCAGTTCTCTTCTGGTCCATAGTCTCAGAAAGTCACATACACTTAGTGAACAGTGATAGGACTTGTCTGTTTATGTTCCAGCAAGCCTACCCTTCAATGAACAAGATCTGAAAGGCACAGAATTTTCCTCCCTCATCAGGCCACTTCTCCCATCCAATGAGTGTCCAATAATTTATATCCAGCAAGCCAACCAGGAGTGAAATTTTACAATCTTCTAACTCGGTATAAAAAGAACCCAACTTTCCCCCAGAATAGTATTCTGCAATGAAGTATTAGCCAACTTCTAGCAACTAATGGATTCTTAGTATTTAAAATTTAACTCTTCACATATCCCAACGTACACAGCAAACATTGTATCTATAAAAACACCACCCCAGCAAACACATTTTAAAAGGTGATTTAAAACCTGTTGTGCAGTCTTGCTACTGTTTGTAGGGGAATCTATGTTCCGGAATAGCTGTGCCAAAGAGGACCTTGATTTGCTAAGGTTTGAGAACCACTATTATTTTATGCTGTCCACACATTCCAGCTTTTATAGGGTTAATACTGCATAGGTATTGCCATGAGTTTGGGGTGTTAAAATGGGTGCTAGTCCCGTCTAATCCCTGGACCCAGCAAGTGTTAGAATTTAATCAAGGCTTCCAATTCTTGGAATAGCCAGGCTAGCCTCTGGGTGAGATGATAACCTGGATGGTGAGCCATTAAGGGGGATTAAGGGGCTCAGTCCAAGAGGGCAAATGGGTGGGACCCCCTCCCTCAACAGATAAAGCCAGAGCTTAGAGAGTTTGGGAGAGCAATGTGCCCTAGGAGCAAAGCAGCAAGCTGGAGAGAGTCAGAGCAGTATTTGAGGGCAATGTTTGATTTCTGTTTGAATCGAGGCTGCAACTATGGGAGAAACAAGACCCTTCTGTGGTGTTAATGCTGTGCACCCCAACATCTCAGGCTCTATATACCGTATGTGTAAATAAACCATATCGCATTTTTCGCTCCATAGGACGCACCGGACCATAGGACGCACCTTGTTTTAGAGGGGGAGAACAAGAAAAAAAAATTCTCTCCCTCTCTGCGCAGTGCCCCTTCAGCGAAGCGGCAGGAGAAACAGAGCCCCTTCCATTTCTCCTCCCACTTCGCTGAAGGGGTGCTGCGCAGTGAGGGAAAGCTGCACAGCACCTCTCCAGCGAAGCAAAGCCAGGAGAGCAAGAGGGATTGGTGCGCACTGACCCCTCGCGCTCTCCAGGCTTCAGCAAAAGCAACGCGAAGCCTCCAGAGCACAGCGGGAGCGCTTCCACTGCACTTCGGAGGCTTTGCGTTGCTATCTCTGAAGCCTTGGAGCCTGCATTCACTCCATAAGACACACACACATTTCTCCATAAGACACACACACATTTTGGAGGGGAAAAAGTGTGTATATCCTAAAGACACCGCAGTCTCCACTGTGTCTCATATCCAAAAGTCCTGGGTAAGTGCTAGGTCTGGGCGATATCTGCTATCCAACATCGTAATATAGTGCCAGCTAGACTGCACAATATCCTGATACATTGCGATGTCGGAAAGGAGGAAAGAAGGCAGTTGCTGGCCATGCAGACAGCCAGCACCACTACACACAGTTTTTGCCTCTTCCTGATGAGGCCAGGCAGGCAGTGCTGCCCTGGGCACAGCGGACACTGGAGCGCCACATGGCATGGCACCGCGCACGCCAATGCGGAGTCCCTGGGTGTGTTGGAGTTCATAGTCTACATGCACCTTGGCAAGTGAGCAATTAGTGTTTTGACTACAGGCTAGGGAGACAGAGTACGGGAGAAATTTGCCTGGAGATAAGAGGAACCAGTAACAGCTCGATGATTGGCTGAGGTCTTTCATATAGGCAGCATGACCTATGACACTGTTTGGCTAGTTAGGAGTATTCTGGAGTGCTTGGAGAGTGATGAACTTCGTGTCTGTATATAGTAACTTGGACAGATCCTGAAGCTGAGGCTCCAATACTTTGGCCACCTCATGAGGAGAGAAGACTCCCTGGAAAAGACCCTGATGTTGGGAAAGATTGAGGGCACAAGGAGAAGGGGATGAGAGAGGATGAGATGGTCTGACAGTGTTCTCGAAGCTACCAGCATGAGTTTGACAAAACTGTGGGAGGCAGAGGAAGACAGGAGTGCCTAGTGTGCTCTGGTCCATTGGGTCATGAAGAGTCAGACATGACTAAACAACAACAACATAAAGCTTGTGAGTTTACTGCCGTATATAATAAACTACAAAATCAAATTACTAGTCATCAGCTTTGTTCCTGATTGTCGTCCTGACAGAGCAGTCTCGATCGTTGCCTAGGAAAAGCTGCACTACTCTGCTAAGTTGTGCATCATTGAAGAAGTTCAGAGGTGAAGAGACTGGTCCTCGCAGCATGCAAAAGGACTTCAGAAAGTGCTCCCAGGCTTCGGAGTTTTAACAGGGCGTACCACCCAAATGATAGTCTCTCACTAGTGCCATGCAAGCAGCGAGGCATGGAGACAGCTCCATTCTGCTCTGCGATTGGCACAAGGAGGAAGTGAGGTAGGAGGCAGCCTGCCAGCACTGGCTCAGTAAGAAAAATAAATGAAGGTGCTGGCAGACAGGCAGGGAAGTCCCACTCCTGGGGCCAGCAGCTGGGCCGGGGAGGGAAGGGAGTGGCCGAGCACCTGGCTCCAGAATTCAAGTGTGCAATGCTGGTTGCGGTCGGGGCGAGCGGGGATTCACAATACAGTGGATGCTCGGGTTGTGAACATGATCCATGCGGGAAGCATGTTCACAACCTGCAGCATCCGCAACCCACAGCGGGTTGCGTCTGCGCACGCGCAGGTTGCAATTTGGCACTTCTGCGCATGTGCAAAGCGTGATTTAGAGCTTCTGCGCATGCGCAAGCATTGAAACCTGGAAGTAACCCGTTCCAGTACTTCCAGGTTTGGCCCAGTGCGCAACCCGAAATCACGGGTAACCTGAGGTATGACTGTACGTTTAACTTTAAACTGGTTTCAGGAAATGTATTGATACATCACCCAGGCCCAGTAAGCACCTCGGACCCCTGGAATCTTGCCCCGCTCTGAGATTGGGGTGGCATGCAGCAGTATTAATATATGCAGCTTGGGAACAAACTGCTTGCTCTCCACGGCTCTTTCCGTTTATGATCTCCGTTGGCTCACAGCTTGCAACTTGAGCTCCAACATGGGTTAACAGCATGGGCTCTATTATGAGCCTCCTGGAAGCAGGCAGGTGAAAGAGAAAACTTCAAAACCTTTTCTTTTTGTTGGCAAAAACCCCTGAAGGAATCCAGAAGAAATGATGCTATATGTCTGACATAGTTACACTCAGCTAGCGGTCCAAGGTATCAGCAAGTAGCACTGCAGTTGCTCAGTAATTGCGCGCTCCGTGGCTCGGAGGCATGAAAGTGGGACGTATACTGTACAGCAGTGGCTCGGTTGTCAAACAAAAGGGCTTGCTACAAGCCAGCAGGAGCCAGCTTTTAGCTTGGATCACTCCACCTGCTTAGTATGCATAAGCTGTGGGTGTAACGTAGCAAATAGATCTGCAGCCAGTATCAAGATAATCACCTGTGTGGAATCTACTCTGTGTGAGATGTATTCTTTAATGAAAACATGCACTGTCCAACAGGATACACTGCACAGCAATGTCTGCATCCTGTGAATACCCATCAGTTACCAGTCCTGTAACATGGAAATCTTCAATGTACAGATACGATTATATTTCGGGTGGCCTTTGTAGTTCTGCTTATTATAATATTATTAAATGCACGACAAGGCTCTGGGGTGCATTGCACCGTATCTTTCATGACAGGAGGGCTCTTCCTGTTTTTGGCAAGCAAATCATGCAGTGGAATTTCCACAGGAGCTTTCTGGGGGCCTGCGTGTCTGATTATTATCGAGCTTGATACAGCCCCTCCGGAACATTCTGGCGGTGCAAAGTAAAGGACAGCACTTTAGCTGAGCATAAGCTGCGGCGATGAAAATGACGGAAAGGGGAAAGTGAGGCTTGAGTGACAGCGCAGCAACTGCAACAAGGAATCCGGTGGCGCCTTAAAGACGAACAGATTTATCGTGGTATTTCATGGTCCAGAGCCCATTTTGTCAGGTGCACGGCAGCCTTTGCTAAAGAATGCCAGTGTGGTGTAATGGTTAGAGTGCTGGACTAAGACTTGGGAGACTGGGGTTCAAATCCCCACTCAGCCATAAAGGTCACTTGGTGACCTTGAGCCATCTCTCAGCCTTACCTACCTCACTGGGTGGTTGTGAGAATGAAATGAGGAGAGAAGAAGAAGAAGAAGAGTTTGGATTTGATATCCCGCCTTTCACTCCCTTTAAGGAATCTCAAAGCGGCTAACATTCTCCTTTCCCTTCCTCCCCCACAACAAACACTCTGTGAGGTGAGTGGGGCTGAGAGACTTCAAAGAAGTGTGACTGGCCCAAGGTCACCCAGCAGGTGCATGTGGAGGAGCGGAGACGCGAACCCAGTTCCCCAGATTAGGAGTCTACCGCTCTTAACCACTACACCACACTGGCTCTCTGAGAGAGAGAGAATCATGTACAGTGGTACCTCGGGTTAAGAACTTCATTCGTTCTGGAGGTCCGTTCTTAACCTGAAACTGTTCTTAACCTGAGGTACCACTTTAGCTAATGGGGCCTCCCGCTGCCGCCGTGTGATTTCTCTTCTCACCCTGAAGCAAAGTTCTTAACCCGAGGTACTATTTCTGGCTTAGCGGAGTCTGTAACCTGAAGCGTCTGTAACCCGAGGTACCACTGTACACTGTCTTGAGCTCCTTGGAAGAAAGGTGGGATATAAAAGTGATGATAATCCTGGCGTCCTCCAAATATTTCTGTCTACAATGCCCAACAGGCCAACGGACACAGTGCTGGCTGAGGCTGTGGGGGATTGTGGTCCAAAACGCCAGGTTGGTGTAGAAGGCTGATCTACAGTCTCAAAACAGAGAGATGAAAAGTGTTGCTTTTTAAAAAACAAAATGCCAAGCAACAAGAGAAATAGCTGCAGGTATCTGCCGTGTTATGCCAAACACAAAAGAATACAGAATCCAATCAAATAAATGCAAGTTCCAATCAGTGTGGGTGTGACCCACCCCCAGTTTGCAGCTGTTAGCAATAAATAGGCACAGCAGAATCATGTATAAATATCCATCTAAAGAGGGCACAGTTTATTTTCTGTACTAAGCTAGGCACTCCCAAGATTGCTGTGACCAAAGTGGCTTCCAGATGGATGGTTATTGTGGTATGAGTGTTCCTCACACATGCAAGATTTTTGCAGCATCCACTTGATACCACGGGCATCAAAACACCAGCACAAATTCTGCCTACCCTATTTTTTTATTTTTTTGATAACTTTTTATTGAGTTTTATTTATTAAGCATCATTGGAATAATAAATGAGACAAATAAATAAGACCAGGCCTTCTCACAAAAATAGCATTAAAATTTGCAGTAATATCTATAACATATGGTGCATTATTAGTGGCCAATGTATAGGTTCTTTGTTTGTGAATTGGTTTGAACAAATACAAAGGGGGAAGCAGACTAGGACAGAATTAGCAGATAACATTCAACAATGCATAGCTAAACACCCAATCAGTAGCCCTTGTGCGTGTGCTTAGATTAAGTATGAGGAATAGTCATTTCCCCTCTTCTGTTACCAATGGAACAATAGAAAGTATTGGTATTTTGATGAACATAGCGGGGGTGGGTGGGTTTCAAAGTGAAACTACAGATCATGAATCAGAAAAGCATAAACACAAACTAACAATAAACCATTAGCTATGAACAAGGGCATCAACCTTGAAAAAATGGCAATAATACAGGATAAACAAAGACCCCCTCAATATTCTGCAGACTATGGGACGCCGGTGGTGCTATGGTCTAAACCACTGAGCCTCTTGGGCTTGCTGATCAGAAGGTCGGTGGTTCAAATCCCTGCAACAGGGTGAGCTCCCGTTGCTCTGTCCAAGCTCCTGCCAACCTAGCAGTTCGAAAGCACGCCAGTACAAGTAGATAAATAGGTACCACTGTGGCGGGAAGGTAAACAGCATTTCCATGCACTCTGGTTTCCATCATGGTGTTCCATTGTGCCAGAAGCGGTTTAGTCCTGCTGGCCACATGACCTGGAAAACTCTCTGTGGGCAAACACCTGCTCCCTCGGCCCGATATTGAGATGAGTGCCACAACCCCATAGTCGCCTTTGACTGGACTTAACCGTCCAGGGGTCCTTTACCTTTACCTTTTATATTATGCAGCAGGCCCCATCAGGTCTACCTTTGGCCACAACGGGCCTCTCGGTGCCTACTCACAGCCATGGCAGGCCCCATTGGGCCGTTCCATGGTTGTGGTGGGTCCCGTCAGGTATCCTCCCAACATGTGATGTTGCACACACACGCTGGCAGGCCCCAGATTTGGGCGAACCTTGGTGCCCAAATTTATGGGAAAACTTCAGTGGTTCCTCCTGCTCTGTGCTTAACGTTACACAAAGCATTTCCACAGGCAAGCTGTTTTTCTCTGAGCTTAAATCAATAAGCTACAGGATATATAAAGACATCTGTCTTAGGGCTCGTGTGAGATGATAGATAGATAGATATAGATAGATAGATAATAGATAGATAGATATAGATAGATAAGACTAAATTTAAACGAAACTGGCTTTTAAATGAATGCACGCAGAGCAGACATGTCTTTTAGGAAGTGTCACTAGTCGGATGTGTTCAGAGGGAAAATAGATTGGGGGTGGACATCGGAGGAAATGAATTGTGCAACATTAACAAGAACAACAAAAGGATAATTGAGCAGTTTGGCACTAGAGGGGACAATGGAAGAAAACACTGTCAGACGCAGAAGTATAGCAGGAGCATCAAAACAGCAGGAGCACCGGGGCAAGGAATTAGGCTAAATCGACTCAAAATTGTTTGTATATAAATGAACCCGCTTAACCTAGCAGATGGCTTCATAAGGCTATGATTGACAACCTGTATTCTATTCTAAAAGCCACATACAAAGGCCTGTAATCTTAGACAAATTCTGTGGGTAGCAGGTTAATAATAAAAAATCTCTTTTGTGTTGATCGCATTTACAGCTGATCTTTCTGTGATCCCTTCCGAGCAAAAAGATGGAGCTAGCTGAATGATGTCAGATGGATGGCGAAAGATCACATCCTAGAAACCAGATGCTGCAAGACTGACGTGGGTTGGCCACATTAACGCCTCGCCATCCACCCACAACCTGACTTGCTTCAGCCTGTTACGTGAAACCTGGCTTTAAACCCTGTATAGTTCTATGGGTCCAGGACATGGGATGGCTCTTCTGCAGGTAGGCAGACTATGTTTCCTGTTGCACATTCTAGAAATAAATTTCATTTTTTACTTTGAATGGCATGTCCAACTTTAAATTCAGGAAAAACAAATAATTTAGCGATCAGTTGTATCAACTACACTAGTAAAGGTAAAGAGACCCCTGACCATTAGGTCCAGTCGTGGCCGACTCTGGGGTTGCGGTGCTCATCTCACTTTATTGGCCGAGGGAGCCGGTGTACAGCTTCCGGATCATGTAGCCAGCATGACTAAGCCGCTTCTGGCGAACCAGAGCAGCACACGGAAACGCCGTTTACTTTCCCGCCAGAGCAGTACCTATTTATCTACTTGCACTTTGAGGTGCTTTCGAACTGCTAGGTTGGCAGGAGCAGGGACCGAGCAACGGGAGCTCACCCCGTCGCGGGGATTCGAACCGCCGACCTTCTGATGGGCAAGTCCTAGGCTCTGTGGTTTAACCCACAGCGCCACCCACGTCCCTTTATCAGCTACACTAGTCATGACCTAAATCTGCCTTCCCCAACCTGGTGCCCAGTGCAGTGGGGAGGGGTTGATGGAAGTTGTAGCCCCAAACACAGGAGAGTAACAGGTTGTGGAAGACTGCACTAAACATAACCAGACACTTCTGATTTCAAATTGGGCCTGGAAGAGTGAACTGCTTTCCACACCCACAAACTAAGCAGAAAGTAATTCAGTTTGTTCTTTTTAAAAAACTGCAACACGTTTATTAAAAAGTTACAATACAGTTGCAATATAATACATTTTGTTCTGAATCCAGATTGGGTCCCATGGCAGAACCTCCCCATGAACTCTCCAACACACACAGCCGTGACCGGCATGGTGGTAAAAGTGGCAGCAGCAGCAGCAGCAGCAGCAGCAGCAGCAGGAAGGCATCGCTGGAGACCTTTCTTCTCTCAGGTGCTTGCTGACATGCTTCTGCAACAGTGTCCCAGGTACCAAGGAGGCTGGGATCTCTATCAGACATCCTTGTCTGGCTATCAGGAGCTCTGGAAACTATATTCCCCAGCCTTCCTGGTGCCTGGGACACAGCTGTAGTATTCCATCAGACGTTAGGAGGGGGGGCAGACAAGAGAGACCGCCACTGCGCTTATAGTTTCTGGCAACAGACAAGAAAAAGGGAGGACTTGGTTTGTATTTGGATTATAATCTGGACTAAGGAACTCTTGGGGCCTAAACTTCACCTTGGATTGGAGATGCATACATACATCACAGAAGGGGTGTAACCTAAGACCACCCTCCAGATACATCACACCTACATCACAAAAAAGGTGGTCTAAAACAGAAATTTGAATGTTGTTTTTCTCCTGTCATTGTTTATCTCCTGTCTGGCAGGTTACTTGATTGGATTGCCTGGGGAGCCTGGCCAGTCTTTTGTAATGATAAATACTTAGTTCCTGGGCCAGGTCACAGGCTCACACCCTATTCATATCTTAGGTAAAAGTAAAGGGACCCCTGACCATTAGGTCCAGTCGTGACCGACTCTGGGGTTGCAGCGCTCATCTCGCTTTATTGGCTGAGGTCAGCTTCCGGGTCATGTGGCCAGCATGACTAAGCCGCTTCTGGCGAACCAGAGCAGTGCACGGAAATGCTGTTTACCTTCCCGCCGGAGCGGTACCTATTTATCTACTTGCACTTTGACATGCTTTCGAACTGCTAGGTTGGCAGGAATTCATATCTTAAATGTGCCCTTAAGACAGGATTTGTGAGGAAAGAGACAATGGGGAGGCTTCCCACTTTGACCTTGCAGAGAAAACATTTGCTCAGTTTAGGAATCAAAATGGTTCCAGGTCGGCCTTCCTGTGCTGATCTATGTACGTGCTTGGTTGGTATGCTTATGAACATTACCATATATCTAAGACCTCAAAATTCCTATCACAATGACTAGCATTAGTAAACCCAGGTTTATATTCTTAAATAAGGAAATCATGGACTTTCACAGCATCACTACATTGTACATTGTGCTGGAACTATTCGATGTATCTCTTTATGAGACCTCCAAAGGTTACAAACTGGACATCCCAAAATGAAAGCAACCCAAATTAGCAAATTTTCCAGCTCACTTTGTTTTTCTTTTTGCTTGAGAAGAAAATCCTCAGTGTTACTGTCAATAAAACAGATAATCCTTTTATTGTAATGATGTCTTTATTACGCACAAAATAGGCAACTCTTATTATGAAACAGTGTCAGCTTAGAAATCTCAGTAGCCATTTCTTACAAATCCCTTCCCAGATTTGTCTTCTTCATCAGTACAAAAGCTGATTGCTTTTGTTAGGGGGGGAATTTCCCCTGCCTAAAATACTCTCTAATTTTGGCCTTTGTTTTCTAATTGACATCCTGTCATTTCCCCTGCCATACATGCTTCTAACAATCTTTACTTCCAGCCAGCTTAAGTGCATAAGCTTCAGCAATCCTTCCTTTGACCTTGGAGATGTTTGTGCTTTATGCTGAATGCAAATTGCTGCATTCAGACCGAGAGAGCTATGTGCCTCCATGAGCACCCGTTGTTAGTCTTGATTTTGGCAGGTAATCTACAAAATCTCACAGGGGAAAAAAATGTTTATAGCTAAATGAAGAGCATCTGTGGTACTAAAAGTCAAGAAATGTAGATAATAAACGGCAAGCCATTTACCTAGTGATAGGAAGACCTCAGACGGCTGGGACAATGTTGTAGCAGGGGTGTCGTTGGAACACTTTCTGAAGCTTCTCTAAATATATATATATATATATATATATATATATATATATAATTCTGATTTGTGTAGGGCAGGTTATGATCTCCTTACTCATACTTCAAGTACCTTTCTCTGTGAAAGTAAGGGTGACCATTACTGCACTTCCTGTGAGCCAGTGTGGTGTAGTGGTTAAGAGCAGTGGACTCGTAATCTGGTGAACCAGGTTCGATTCCCCGCTCCTCCACATGCAGCTGCTGGGTGACCTTGGGCTAGTCACACTTCTCTGAAGTCTCTCAGCCTCACTCACCTCACAGAGTGTTTGTTGCAGGGGAGGAAGGGAAAGGAGAATGTTAGCCGCTTTGAGACTCCTTCGGGTAGTGATAAAGCGGGATATCAAATCCGAACTCTTCTTCTTCTTCTTAAAATACAAAACAGGGGTCTGGTGTTAAACCTGGTAAATAGGAACATCAACAGCTATTAGCCAGTGTAATAAGAGGATAGATCTTCTTAGGCTTTTGTGAACCCTGGATTGATGATAGATCAATGAACAACAAGGAACAGGGCATGCAGTTAGTATCTGATGCCTGTATGCATTTCCCTGCTCAATGCTGAATTAACGATCATGCTAACTATGCTATTGCTATAGAGTGGTCAGAGTGACTGCTGGTTTGTGTTGTAGTGTTACAGAGTAGGTGTCCAACTGCCGTCTAACAGGAACAGAAAAGTATTACAGCCTTGAGAAAGGCAACGATCAAGAAACACTATCTGACCTAATCAGGAAGGTTGTTCCATAGCCTCAGGGCTACTGCAGCAAAGGTCCTGCAGCTTTCAACCAATGCCCTAACCTCATGACGTTGAGAGCATATCATGGAATAGAAACTGAGCTGGTAGCACTCATAACCGCTCTCTGAGTGTAGACAGACAAAAAGTAGAACCACAGAAAAGGCAGCACAAACACCTCAACTAGTTCCTCAAGTCATTTCTGTAGCGGGGTAACAGTATCAGACGTCACTGAGAAGTCCAGCAAGATTAACGAGAATTTATTTCTACATCAAGCTACAACTGTAAAAACCTCTGCAAAGACTACTAAAATGGGGGTGTCATCTAATCACTATGGCAAACCACCAAGGGAAAACTGTTGTGGGAAAACATTTTCTCTACCAGACACTCATACAATTTCCCCAAAAGCTATAGTTCTCTTTTCCACATTCGCAACTGCAAATTGAAGCTAGCGTGGCAACTCCTCCTCCACAAGGTGTCTGGATTGTGTAGTTTGGTTTGCCCTATATCAGTCCAACAGATTGTCACTATAGGAGGTTGCAAGGCTAACCCTCTGCACCTCCAGACTGTATACCTACCTGTCAGCTCGCCTGACTATGTCTTGCCTCTGATTAATGTTCATACTGGCGGTTTTTTTCCAGGCAAAGCAGAGTAGAAGACTTTGCCAATACTTGAACCTGGACATCTGCACAGGATGGCTTCACACTCCATTCTCTGATTTAGCCTTGAACCAAGGGAACCTTCCAGAACAGGTTTTGAGGGTGCACAAAGATAGAAGAGGAAGCCCTATTGTGTGAGTGGAACTCTGCTTGAGAGCATACGTAATTTACATAACGAATCACTAAGTAAGTTCTGTTGCCTCACATAGGTAATGTGGATGAGTAAGGTAGATTTTGGCAGAAGGCGAATTGTAGAAGAACGGAAACAGTGCTGCATGTGATGAATACAGGGTGGAATGGAATACTATGCCATATGGAGGCTCTTTCAGCTGACGTACAGATGACTAACAAGCCCTGTTATGTTTGTGTACCTTGTACTGTCAGCAAACTTGATCAATAGAGTGACAATAAAGGGCAGAACCTGAGGTGCACATTCATATTTGATGAGGCAAGATGATGTTACCTTTTTCTCTTCTTAATCTTTTCCCTTTGTAGAGCAAAGATGGGAAACCTATTTTCTGTTGAGAGTCACATTCTCTCAGGGATAATCTGATGGGATCAGCATGATAGTGATTGGCAGGCTACCCAGCTTCCTTTCTCTCTTTCTGCTGTCCACTTTTCTACCATTTTTCTCTCCTTGCCACCTACATGAAATTAGATTGAGGGCCACATGAAATTGGGCCACAGGTTTCCCACTCTCATCTTACAGTGAGAATCACAGAGAGTGAATGGCTACATCCTTGAGCGCCACAGAAAAGTAGAGATATGAGCTAATTCTCAGATCCAGTCACCGGGTTGGGGAGAAGAGAAGCAACATGTAACAACAATGTGATTTTACCAGGTCAGTGAAGTATTTCCTTTTATTTTTTTCTGCTTATGATTAGATACTGAAGTTCTATCAATGGATAATTACAGATGAGATGCAATGAGTTTATAGCTGAAGTCAGAGAAAAGAACAGAAAGAGCAATCACATGGATGGTATTATATATTGTTTAATCTTGTTACGTTTTGGCTGTGTTTTTATCTGTGATGTAATCGGTTAAAAAATAAGGTGTTCAGGAAAGAGAATATTTTAAAGAACAAGTAAGAAAATTTGAAATTATGTTCTGGAGGACACCCCCTTTTTTTCTTTCTTTCTTACATTTACCGTATTTTTTGCTCTATAAGACTCACTTTTTCCCTCCTAAAAGGTAAGGGGAAATGTGTGTGCATCTTATGGAGTGAATGCAGACTGCGCAGCTATCCCAGAAGCCAGAACAGCAAGAGGGATTGCTGCTTTCACTGCGCAGTGATCCCTCTTGCTGTTCTGGCTTCTGAGATTCAGAATATTTTTTTTCTTGTTTTCCTCCTCCAAAAACTAAGTGCGTCTTTTGGTCTGGTGCGTCTTATAGAGCGAAAAATACGGTAATTTCCACCTTTCCTCCAAGAAATTTAAGGTGGCTGCATAGTTTTCCCTCTCCCCATTTTATCACCAAAACAACCCTGTGAAGTAGGCTAGGTAGAGACACAACTTCCTGCCCAAGTGGGGAACTGAATCTTGGCCTCCCAAGTCCTAGTCTGACACCCTAGACACTTCACTATTCTGGCTTACACTGCCATTGCCATCTGATGAGTTGGGTCCCATATAATTTCCAGCACCATTTTTGAACACACAGCCCTTACACAAGCTGACAGCTCTACGAAAAGACAGAACTCTGCTCTTGCTCCTTTTTATCTCCTCTGGCTCTCTGATCTTACACCATATACGTTTTATTTTTAACTTAAAAGGCAGTTCCGTCGCTTCCTGCAATCGCAGGGAAGAGCCTTGTGATCATGTACTGTTTTAAGGAAAGAGGCCAAGTGTTTCTTTCCCCAAATTCAAGGCACTGCAAGATAATTGTGTGGCCCTTTGTGTTTGCATTGCTTAAACAATACCTCCAGAGATAAAAGGGTACAGACTAGGAGTGGAAGTAGAAAGAACTCACAATGGAACAGCCAGACATAAAAGATACCCGGTTTTGGAGAAAGCGCGTCGCTAGACTGAGTTTGCGGAGGAATATATATTTCCTTAAGGCAGCCTGTTCAACTGGAAAGTTACCTTTTCGTTCTGTCTCCTGCTACAGTGAAGATAGGATGAGACAGCTGCAGAATACTCAACAGTCTGCAGTGCCATTAGGGTGGTTTAACCCAGGGCTGAGGAACGTGTAAGCAAAATTGTGTCTTCTCCCCCATCCATTATAATGACTATGAGGCATAAATGTATAAAATACCTTCCTCCCATGTGGGAGGCAGACACTTAGATTATTGCTTTCCTTCTGAAAATGCAGAATTTTACTGTGGGTCTGCTGTCGCCACGGAAAGCAAAGAGGAGATGGAGGGGGGAAAGTGAGATTCGACTGCCCTCCTGCTATGGAGGCAGAGAGAAAATGAGCTGCCTGTTTGCTCAGCAGCAGTCCATTGGGGAAGGGAGACAAAGGCAGGCACTGCTTCAATAAGGCACCACATATACATACACACACAGGCGGTGTTTTTAAGAAGCGTCCCAGAGAAATGAAGAAAGGGGACCCCAAACTGATCGAGACATTCATGCCAGCGGCACAGCTGAATCAACACTGAGTGCACAGTGGAATAAGGAAGGGGGGGGGGAGAGAGAAAAGGAGTTGCAATGATGACTCTCTGAAAAGCCTCCAGCTCCCCAGGGAAAGCTGAAAAAGAGGAGTCCACTGCTGCGAACAGCAATCTCTGATTTCTAGGACAAAACAAAAATGAAATGAATTCATGGAAATAGGACTAAGGTGGTTAGTGCAGGACTTTACTAGCATTAACACTGGTTAAACATAGACATAGGCACTGATTGCAGATGTGCAGTTAACATGCATAATGTTTTGTGTGTGAGGTGAATATCAACTGCATACCTTCCAACATTTCTCCGATGAAAATAGGGGTGTCCTATTCCATAATAATGATAATGACAATAACAACAACAGTTTTATTATTTATAAAAAGGTAAAGGGACCCCTCACCATTAGGTCCAGTCGTGGCCGACTCTGGGGTTGCGGCGCTCATTTCACTTTATTGGCCGAGGGAGCCCGGCGTACAGCTTCCGGGTCAAGTGGCCAGCATGACTAAGCTGCTTCTGGCGAACCAGAGCAGTGCACAGAAACGCCGTTTACCTTCCCGCCGGAGCAGTACCTATTTATCTACTTGCACGTGACATGCTTTCGAACTGCTAGGTTGGCAGGAGCAGGGACCGAGCAACGGGAGCTCACCCCGTCACGGGGATTCGAACCGCCGACCTTCTGACCAGCAAGTTCTTATTATTCCCCTTATTATTTGTACTCCGCACATTTGACTGGGTTGTCCCAGCCACTCTGGGTGGCTTCCAACATATAAAAAAATATAATAAAACATTTAAATATTCCCTATGGAGGGCTGCCTTCTAAAGGTTGTATAGTTACTTATCTCCTTGCCATACCTGCCAACATTTTGGGACGTCATAAGGAAAAGCGAGACATTCCGGAATCAAATCAGAAACGGGGATGGCTTCTGTAGGTCTGGGACTGTCCCTGGAAAACAGGGACACTTGGAAGGTTTGCAACTGCAGCAGCTGGGGATGCAGAGTAGCATCAGGAGTGCTAGGGTGGCGAAAGGGAGCTCAACCCTCACCCCTCACTGTGGTCCTGATGAAAATGGCCTCCTGCCATTCCCAAAGCTATTAATTTCCCTGGAAAGGAAGTCTCCCTTGGCATTATTGTCACCTAGGCACCATATCCATTTGGCTGCTTGTTCGCTCCCCGCTCCACTTGCTTAGAGACGGAGGCTAGGAGGCACTGTTGCCGCAGCTACAACAACAGCAGCAACACAACTATCTGGAGGGGGCAGGATATGAGGACACATTGGGAGCTGCCTTGTAGCAAGTCCCATCCAGCTCAGGATTGCCTACTCTGATCAGGACTGGGTAGAATTCCATGACACTTCATTCCCAAAGCTTGGGAAACTTCTGCCCAGCTTAGGGAGGGAGGCACGATGCTCACACACACAATATCAGGACGTGGCGAGGTCATGCACGCAACATCACCCTTGCAAGTTGGTGCCTCTGGCTCCAACTGTTCCCCTAAGAAAAGTTTCGCCACACACAACTGGGAGACATATCCTGTTTTACCTCAAGCGGCAAAATGGGGCGCAGCTCCCTGACTCTGAGTGGCAGTGGCTCTCTAAGATCTTCAGCAGATCCTAAGCAGAGACACCAGGGATTGAACCTGAGGCAGATGTGATACTGCTTAATAATAATAATAATACCCCACCCATCTGACTGGGTTGCCCCAGCCACTCTGGGCAGCTTCCAACATATATAAAACATATACATACAGTACTTCCACAGTTATTGAATGTCATGTTGCCAAAATGGACACAGCCCTGTTTCTGTGGGTATCAGCCATGGGAAACCCACAAACTATGAACAATAAGAAGTGACGATTCTCCAGAGTGGGCTACTGTGAACTATGTGCTGTATCTCATCTCCAGAAGGTCTCTATGGTCAACTTCTCTTAGCGCTTTTCAGCAATCGAAGCAGATTACTGTGTCTAAGTAAACATTCAATAGATAAGCTTTCAAAATTTTGTGTCCCTGTTGCCAAAGAGAAGACAAGAAAATGTTACTCATTAGTGGCCCCTGAACCTCAGAGGCAAGGCCAGTGTAGTGTAATAGCAAAAGATAATATGTACTTATTTTGACCATATAGGAGAGCAGCTGAGAGGAATTTTTTTTTGGGGGGGGGGTCAACAACCGATCGTTAAATTCGGATTACCTGCTCAGGTAGCATTTGTGAGTGATAGCGCACAGAATAAGGCTTGGTTTGGCTTTCCAATTGTCTTATGATTTTACTTCACTTATTAGAAAAGTGCCATCATCCCTGCATGATTGCAGGGGCTGATGAGAGTTTGAGTTAAAAAACATCTCTGGAGGGCCAAAGGTCCCCTATACCTGAAGCAAGCCACAGTTTGATTGAATTTATATACCGCCCTATACCCGGCGGTCTCAGGGCAGTTCACAGAATAAAACCAAAATATAAAACCAAAAAATACACATTCAAAATAAACCTTTAACAACCCAATAGCCCCCCCCCCCAAGACCCCACATTTTAAAAGGGCATAGGACGTCAATCAAATCAACCAAAGGCCTGGTTAAAAAGGAACATTTTTGCCTAGCACCTAAAGGTGTATAATGAAGGCACCAGGCGAACTTCCCTGGAGAAAGCATTCCACAGACAGGGAGCCACTACAGAGAAGGCCCTCACGAAGAAAGGCCTCAGAAGATGATCTCAGGGTTCAGGTAGGTTCACATGGAAAGAGGCTGTCCTTGAGGTATTGCTGTCCTGAGCCAATTAAAACTTTATAGGTCAAAACCAGCACATTGAACTGGGCTCGGAAACTAACTGGTAACCACTGCAGTCGAACCAGGATCGTCCAGTAGGCAACCTGGCCACTGAATTCTGCACTAGTTTCTGAACCATCTTCAGAGGCAGCCCTACATATAATGCATTGCAGTAATCTATCCTTGAGGTTACCAGAGCATAGACAACAGTAGTTAGGCTATCCCTGTCCAAATAGGGACATAGCTGGGCCACCAGCTGAAGCTGATGGAAGGCACTCCGGGCCACTGAGTCCACCTGAGCCTCAAGCGACAGCAAAGAATCCAGGAGGACCCACAAGCTACGAATCTGCTCCTTCAGAGAAAGTGTAACTCCATCAAGAGCAGGTGGTCTCCCACCCATCTGGTCTAGAGAACCACCTACTAAGAGTGCCTTTATGTGGATTGAGTTTCAGTCTGTTGGCTCTGATCCAGTCCATTACCAAGGCAAGACACTGGTCCAGCACTTCCACTGCCTCACCTGCAGATCTAAAGGAGAAATAGATCTGAGTGTCATCAGCATACTGCTGACAAGGTACTTCAAACCTTTGGATGACCCCACCTAGCAGTTTCATGTAGATGTTAAACAACATGGGGGATAGGATTGAGCCCTGGGCAACCCCACATTGAAGGTTCCATGGGGCTGAAAAGCATTCCCCGAGCAAAACCCAGCTTCAAGAAAACATCACTCTCCTGTATCAGTCTCTACAGCCACAGCAGATGCTATAACCCTCCAACAGTTTGACCCCCAAAAGGTCATAGCTGTCAACGTTTCCTTTTTTTTTAAGGGAAATTCCCTTATTCCAAATAGGATTCCTCACAAGAAAAGGGAAAAGTTGACAGCTATGCCAAAAGGCACACTCTTCCATTGTCTCTTGAGGCAGACAGATGCCAACCAATGCAATCAATGCTATGTAGACCAGAAAAAAAAATTTCCTAAGAATAACAATTAAGAAATTGTATTCCCTGTGCTTTACATTGATCATGACATTGTTATTTCTCCTTGGGAAACCGACGAGGAGAGAGAGAGAGAAGGAAGCCTCTGGGCTGATTGTATGTGACACAATGCATACATAACCTGTGTCGTTTAACATTATGTGATCTCAAAATATTATGGGGAGTTGAAGTCATGCTACAGTTAATTTGGGGATTCGGTGACCTCAGATCTGCAGTTTCTTTCTAGGACAAATTCTCTTCCTGGCTGTGCCTCGTGAATGCATTTTTTGTCAGGAACCTCAGTGTCAGGTTGTTTCTCAGAAGGAATCCCACTGTTATTTGTGCAGTGTTCAGCCATCTCTGTTTTACAAAGCCATTAAATCAGATGGGTGGGTAGAGCTCTGAACTCTGAAAGAAAACAAGGGCTTTTCAGTGCTATCACAGACATTCTGACTGTATAGGAAAAAGAGGGAGCTTGCAATGTTCATAGCATTCCATGATTCACAGGTAAAAACGGCTGCAGAATTCTCATGCTTATAGGAAATAGTGTTAACAGGATATAGTGATACTGGAAGACTTCTGCAGCAATGGACGCTTGGTGTCTTCTCATGACAGCAGTCACATCAAATGCAATTTATTTGTGTGGAATTTCTGAGCTCTGGCCACCATCCATAGTGCCTCTACTGAAGACCACATTTGCATTTCTCTTCACTGTTCTGCTGTGCTGGGTATCATTTTGTTTTGCAGAAGTTTGTGTCTATTAACAACAGAGAGTTGACCAAACGAGAGAGAGAGAGAGAGAGAGAGAGAGAGAGAGAGAGATGGGTTGACCTCTTGGTGGCATTCTGTTAATTGGTGCTGGAGCTCAGGACTAAATCTCCTAACAGAGACAGCAGCTTCAGATGTGTTAAAATTCCTACTGCCCATGCTCTGTGATCCTGATCATAATTGTTTGATTAACAATGAAGAATCAAAGAGTAGTATTCAATGAAGGTTTATTCAGAGCAGGCCCATTGAAATTAATGGCCATAACTCTTGAGTAACCCTTCACTGAATACCACCCTTTGATTCTTCATTGCTGGTCCATATTACAACTGGTCAACCAAAACGTGGTATTAGATGCACCTTTGCATTTCACATGAATGTGTGTGGTTTTTAAATGCAAAGAGCACACAGTTACTACCCAGTTATTTTGATCAGGATCACAACAGGAATTTTAACCCTTTCCTCCCCCGCAAGGGTCCAAAAGAAACTCCAACCTCTGAAGTTTCCATTAGGAGAAAAATCTCTCCCTGGGGCCAGTGGAAACTTTCCTCCCAGTTCAAATAGTGGCTTCAGGACCACAACAAGGGAGGGAATGCTTAAATTTATCCTGCTTGCCTCCTGTAATGCCGATAATTATCGACACACACACACTGTCTGCTTTTTGTTTTTAAAAGTACAAGCACACACAAGCACATTAAATGCCAATTCATTCACATTTAACATCACCCTACCTTGGCTCTAAGTTATTAAAGGCCAGTGAGGCAAAGAAGGATGTTTCTGTCCCAGCTGTCAGGGTAAGGATTAGCAGCCACGGTAGCATAAGAGGATTAGACTGCCAGGATCTTACCCAGAAATAGGGTCCATACTTTCCAATGCTCTGCTGTATGTGCAAGGCTGCAGTTGCTGTACTTTACACCCTATGGCTCCAACACTTACTCACGCTTTTCTATACCTGCGGTGATCAGCAGGACTCTTAATTTTACCTCCCACCGTGTGTGAAAGGCAATTGCATGAGAATTGCTGCTAGAAGGTTCAAAGACTGCAGCCTCACTCAGTATCTCAGCGGACTGAAAGATAAGAGCACGTCCCAATGGCACACGGTGTGGCACTGTATGTAGTTCCCCCTGGTTGATATAGTCTTATTGTATCTTATTTATTTTTATGACAAATAATATTGTTTAGTTATTACTTTTGTATGGTGGTCTGATTCACATATTGATCATATGTATGCCTGAATTTGCCTTCTTTGAAATCATTATCCTAAATCCAGATTGCAACCTTACTGTCCAACATAAAGATTTAATTCTTTTTCTTCCAAAGGCCCAGAAAAGACTGTTTATGTACATGACAACGGCCACACGGATGTTACTAGCCCAGAGATGGAAGGAAGAGACAAGCCTGACCAGAGAAGAATGGCAAAACAAGTTGATGGACTATGCCCAAATGGCGAAATTAACTGGGAAGCCCAGGAAACAAAAAGACAAGAACTTTAAAAAAGAATGGGGAAAGTTTATAATTTATATACAGTACAAGATCACTGTAAGCAGGTTAAAACAGTGACAGGATTTTATGCACACTTGTAATGTAACAGAATGTACAGATAATTTTGGAAGACTAAAAATTGGAGAAGTATTGATATGCAGTGGGAAATAGTATCAATAGGACCCATGGAAGGGATGAGGGAAGTCAGGAGATTCAGAGTACAGTGGTACCTCAGGTTAAGAATTTAATTCGTCCCGCAGGTCCGTTCTTAACCTGAAACTGTTCTTAACCTGAGACATCACATTAGCTAATGGGGCCTCCTGCTGCCGCTGCGCTGCCACCGCGCGATTTCTGTTCTCATCCTGAAGCAAAGTTCTTAACCTGAGGTACTATTTCTGAGTTGGCAGAGTCTGTAACCTGAAGTGTCTGTAACCTGAAGCATCTGTAACCCAAGGTACCACTGTAATCTCGATATTTGGATTCAGAATTGATTTTGTTATATGTATATATTCTTGAAAATCAAATAACATTTTATTTATGTTTTAAAAAAGATTTAATTCTTTTTCTAATGGTCGCCATCTGGAAATCCCAAGTGGAGCCACCTCTTGGGACAAGGTTCAAAAATATTTGGGATATAGGTAGTTCAGAAGAACTAACTGGGCTTAGAAGAGTTGCAAACAGGGTTATAAAGGAAAATACCTTTGATGAAACCTGGTCTCCCTTTTTTTCACCCGTGAGGCAAGGTGCAGCAACTGCCTCAGGCAGCAGCCTCCAAGGAACGTATCACCTGAAGCTGCAGCAGTGGCAATGAAAGCTGCGACATGCCCCTTGTAGGCTGAATCTGCCGCCTCCTCGGCAGCCTCCCCAAAGCCACCCCACAGTGGCCTTTCAGCAAATAGTAGGTACTGCTGTTCTCCTCCCACCCTTGTTCCCGATGCAGATCTTTATCCCATCCCTGTTCCTGATGTAGGTCTTCACTCTCCCCTTCTTCCCTGGCAGGGGCACGTTGTTTTGTGGTTTGCCTCAGATGCCAGAATGTCTTGGGCCAGCTCTGCATTTACAGACCCTCCAAGTGTCCCTATTTTCCAGGGACAGTCCCAGATTAGCAGAAGCCGCCCTGGTTTCTGCTTTGATCTTGGAATGTCCCACTTTTCCTTAGGATCCCCCTATTTTCATTGGAGAAATGTTGGAGAGTATGGAGTTATGTGACTGCCGAGCCAAGGAGATAACTGTATAACTTTTAGAAGACATCTGAAGGTAGCCCTGTATAGGGACGTTGTTTAATGTTTAATGCTTTATTATGTTTTCAAACCTAGACAGCATCTTTAAAAGCAGAGACATCACCTTGCCGACAAAGGTCCATATATCTAAAGCTATGGTTTTCCCAGTAGTGATGTATGGAAGTGAGAGTTGGACCATAAAGAAGGCTGATCGCCGAAGAATTGATGCTTTTGAATTATGGTGCTGGAGGAGACTCTTGAGAGTCCCATGGACTGCAAGAAGATCAAACCTAGCCATTCTGAAGGAAACCAGCCCTGAGTGCTCACTGGAAGGACAGATCCTGAAGCTGAGGCTCCAAAACTTTGGCCACCTCATGAGAAGAGAAGCCTCCCTGGAAAAGACCCTGATATTGGGAAAGATGGAGGGCACAAGGAGATGGAGGGCACTATTATTATTGAATAGTAAGTCTCTATTTTCATCAGAGAAATGTTGGAAGGTATGCCTTTAGGTCCTTCAGGCAGCAAAATGTCTTGGGCTAGTCTTAAATGGCTTCTCTGTTTGAAGTCTGTGAACGAAAATTTGATATGAACCTGAATGATATGAACTTCCTTGGAAATCATAGCGGACATTGCAGCATTTTACTTTTTAATGACGTGAACATGCAGACTGGCCTGCTGAGAAAGCAGGAAGGAGAGAAAAGACATGGAACACCCGCCTAAATTATGCTGATTTCTTTTTTTGAGTATGTACATGTACAGTTGCAATTAGTGATGATCCAACAGATCTCCCTTGTAACAGAGATGGCTAACCAGATAGCTGGGAGAGCGCAGTTGGTAGAGTATGAGGCTCTTAAGCTTAGGGTTGTGGGTTTGAGCCCCACATTGGACAAAAATTCCTTCATTGCAGGAGGTTGGACTAGTTGACCCCTGTGGCCCCTTCCAACTCTACAATTCTATGATTCTATTATTACTACACAATTCCCAGCATTCTTACCCACCAGCCATGTTGGCTGGGGCTGACAGGAGTTGGAATCCAACTGCATCTGGAAGGACACAGTGACCCACGCTTGTATTTCAGAGTATGAATTTCAGATTATGCCATGACATAATGACACAATCCATAGGGGTCCGAAACTTCTGTCCTTCCAGAAGGATTTAACTTTAGAGCTTACGATATGAAGTTTCATATTAGTATTTTTCTCTTTGGCCTAAAAAAAAGGGGGGGAGGAAAGGGGAGAATTCAAAGCTTAAGCTGGCTACTTTACCTCATTTTAAATTCAGGCCAGCTTATCTCACTCGCCAAATAGAATCTAATTTTAGACTTTATTTATATGCCTCCTGTTGGAACGCACAAGATAGGCTTTATGCTCTGAGCGATGTTAGTTTGTATTAATAAATTGATGCTATTATAACCAGCTAGTAGTCATGCAGCAATGGAAACATTTTGCAATGCCATTATAGTTGGATTTAGCTTTTGTGACCTTTATATGCTATCTAACAGGGAGGGAAAGTGAGAGAGATGTATCTCATTGTGCCAGACAATATACACAGTGCAGACAAGCTGCAGAGAGCAGTGGGTTTCATAGCATAAATCTTTTTGCTTTAGCCAGGTTGGAAATGCTCAGTAATTCAGAAGAACAACCTTTAATTTACTGCTTTCCCTGGACACCTCAGAGGGCTGGTGGGAGGGGGAAACCTCATTACAAAGACCATCGTTCCTCTATTGGCAGGAAATGCAGGAGGTAAAGAATGCCAAAGAATTGCTTATCACAATCCAGTTGGTTGTTATCACAGGGAGAGAGAGGGAAAATATATAACCGAGTTTAGACTGTTTGGACACAATTGCATGAAAATGCACCTTGCTGTTCCTTTAATATTTTTTTTAAAATGCACCTGAAATGAAATTCACAAGGCCCAGTCAGGTCCTTTTAATCTGCTAATGTTTCTCTGCAATGCGAGCTCTGCAAATGTACTTGTTAGCTCCTGCCATGACAAGGTGTTGATCTACTTCAGACCTTAGCATCATTGCTCCACGCTCTGAGAAATGCGTTTCTTTTTTGGAAGCAGAGAGGTAGTTGTAGGGCAGAGATAAAGTAATGGATTTTGTCATATGTTTTATGGAATTACATTTTAGTTCATTTGCAACAGGGCCAAAATGCTGTCTTTTGGAAGGCGTCCACCCCAGTGCTTCTATGCACATGAGATATGACTGAAATTCAAGCAAGGAGGGAACACAATTTGAGTTTCTTTCTTATGCAAAGCCTTTTCTGAGACAGCTGAGCACCAATGTCTGTGTTTATGGGAAATGTGAAGAGTATTGCTGGCCCAGCCAGGAACTCACATGAAATGGAATTGTTATGTACTGGGCCAGCAGGGGGATACTGTAGATAGTTATGCAAATGAAGGATCAAAAGTGACGTTCAGTGATTGGATAGTTTGTATGCAAATGAAGGATCGAAAGTGACATTCAGTGATTGGATAGTTTTAGAAAATGGCAACAGTTACATTGTTCTGGAGCTCTATATAAGCAGGCTGACTGAGCTCCTCAGTTAGTTCTGTTCTGCCTCTGAATAAAGAAGAGCTGTTTGAAGAATCGCTGTGTCGTCTGATATGTTCACCCACAACTTAACAGGAATAGAACAAACTAGAACTAGAATATTGACTTGGATTGGAGCCCTTTTGCTTAAGTGTGTGAAAGCACTATTCTATTATTTGTGTACAAAATACATGCATAATGTGTCAGTTACGAATTCTGCATAAGTATAAATTTTGCCACTTGTCTCTTTAAAATACGTAGGATTCATAGGGCAGCCATATTTCAAAAAGTAAAAACCAGGACGCCCAGAAAGTTTTTTTTAAGGAAAACCCAAAAGTTCTTGAGCTTTTTTAAAGACAAACCCCAAAGTTGGTGAGCATATTTACTACAAAAACGCAAAAAAAAGAGGGGGGGGGGATTTTCCAATTGACTTGCCTAAGATCCAGGACAAAGCGCCGCCTTTCAGAAATTCCCTCCAGATGTCAAATTCACCTTTGAAATCCCAGTAATCCCGGATGTATGGCAGCCCTACATAGGACTATCAGGTGTCTTTTGTGGGTCATGAAGCAAACAACTGTGTGTGCATGTGTCTCAGGTGCCTCTGAATGCATCTTGTACTAAGATAGTGTAGCCAGGTGCAATCTCATGCTCTCCCCTGCAAAAAAACCAAAAAAACTTTTTATGTACTCAGTTGAATAGGATCCAAAGGACAGAAGTCTGATTGGTCCTAGAACAATAGGGTCCAGAATGCAGCAGTCTGATTGGTCCACAGGAGCCACCCAATCCAGCTCCAGGTGGAAGTGAATCCGCAACCTGATTGGCCTACAGGTGAATCCCGGAATTAGCCAATCACGTGGGGCCCATTGTGTAAATAATGTATATAAAGCAGACATTTTGGGGAGAACTTCCATTCCTCCTCACCACTATGAGCTGAATAAAGAGCATGAAATCCACTCTCGACTCCGAGTATATTTCAAAACTGCTCTTCAGATGAAGGGAAACTTAGACTGGAATCGAAAGGCAAGGATTGGGAAAGTGATGCAAAATATGCCGGAAAAACAATCTAGTATTATGCATGTTTACTCAGAAGTGAATCCACACATTTCCAGCTGGAACGACTCCCAAATACATGTGCATTAGAGCATATGCAAAGGGTGCACAAAACAAAACAAAACAAAACAAAACAAAACAAAAAGGAAGATGGTAAAGTCAAAATTAATATTTGTTTTCTTTCTTTGGGGGGTTGCAAAAAATAATAATTCTCTAATTCTAAAGGTTTCCATTACGTCACTTTCGTCTAAATGGATAGTCTGTAACATGGTTATTACTTAAACAGATAACTTCCAGTGCCAATGAAGATGAAGAGTTTGGATTTGATATCCCGCTTTATCACTACCCGAAGGAGTCTCAAAGCGGCTAACATTCTCCTTTCCCTTCCTCCCCCACAACAAACACTCTGTGAGGTGAGTGGGGCTGAGAGACTTCAAAAAAGTGTGACTGGCCCAAGGTCACCCAGCAGCTGCATGTGGAGGAGCGGGGAAGCGAACCCGGTTCACCAGATTACGAGACTACCGCTCTTAACCAGTAAACCACACTGGCTCAAAAGTGAATGGGTTGGGTGCTATGAAATGTGAAAATGGCTACTCTCTCCTTCTACCCATATTGGCTACTGATGGGAGTCTGCTTTCTTCTTCAGAAGTGGACTCGTATTACTTTCCTCGGTAGGGCCATAATGTTTGGAACAGACTTCTTACACCTTGACTTAGCCTTGTGGATTCTCTTCTGAATCCTTTCCCATCTGTCCATATTATTAGTGCCAAAAATGGAACTTAGTATTGTAACTCAAATACTTACCGGTGACTCTTCTCTGAATACCAGTCTATATCTGCAAATTAATATTAAGCATGCCTTTTTCACATTAACAGTCCTTGGAAGAGATAAAAGCTGTGTGACATTATATACTTCTTAAATATGAAACTCTAGTGCATTTTCATTCAGCATTTTACTGATTTAAAGAATGGAGATCTATAGTTCCTTAGGAAGACTAGGCAGACCATAGCTCTAAAGAGATAGGCAGGTAGTATAATTCTTCATGTACACAATTTCAGTGAAACAAAGGGGGAAAGGAAATAGCAATTTTTAAATTAGTTCTGTTGATGATAGCTGGCAAGCTTTTGAATGTCGAAAAAATAAATAGCATGAATGAATATGACTACCTTCTATGTCTGCGTTCATACCAAACAGTCATTATTTTCACCACTTATGAGCTTGTTCTCAGACACAGGCTTCCTCCTAGTTTATAAATAGAGTCCACCTCCAATTATGTGAGGACCAGTAAATAAGAAGAGTTGCAGTACATTTTCCTCTTTCTCACACATTTTGTATTTGGTCTCACAATGTTTTCGGGTTATGGGGATATGCAGATTTATAAATAACAGTAAGGTTTGTGGCACCCTGGAGACTAACAGATTCATTGGGGTGTAAGCTTTCATGGGCCAGAGGACATTTGGTCAAATCTGACAGTGTGGGCTCTAACCTAATGCCACAATAAGTTGGGTCATCTATGAAGTCCCCAGAGCTCTTCACTGGCTTGGCTCCAATGGACTGACACAATTTACTTCTCCAGAATCTAGAATCATCATTCAGAAAGAGGGCATACTTTTTCAATGTGAGACACAAGTTTTATCCTGAGTTCTCCCAGCCTTGTCCAATTTGCTCCCATCCCAGTCAAATTGGAAAGCCATATGGGGGTAGGTTGCTGATCCAAAGCTACAAGGTGAAAGGAAAGATTTGATCACTCCATTTTCACTCGGAGCAGGACAGTGTGCAACTTGTGATCACCTGTCAAGGAGCTGTCAGGCAAGCCCAGGTCATCCACAGGGCAGGAAAGGATGGGAGGCACGGAATACAATTAGCTTTTTATGAACAGAAAATAACAACACAGCAGAGTCTGTGTCTGGCATTCTGCCTCTGGTTCCTCTCTCATGCTCAGGCCTGTTGCTTGTTCAGCATCCAACCATTCTGTCTCTCCCACCCCTTCATCCTCTGACCTGTTTTCAGTGTCCCACCACCACTCCCCTAGCTCTGAGCCTTCCTCTTCTGAGGCTTCCCTAGGGGGTTCTCTGGCTAGAGCTTCTCACCACTCCTCATTGTCCAGCCGAGATCATTACCCCACTCTTACTTACCATCCCAGGCCGCCCATCTGAGGCCACATTGTTCTTTCTTTTATCGGATCAAAATGATCAGACAACAGCGAAGGTTGCTAGGCATTTAAATTGGACAGGAAAATTGGCTTCCAGGTGGAAAGATCCAAATTAGAAACAGAATTGTTAGAACCCAAAACTAAGAATTTGTCAAGAATGTATAACTTGCTGCTGAAATGGAATACTCAAGATGAAACGGTAAAATCGGCTATGATTAAATGGGCACAGGACGTTGGACATAACATTATGTTTGCTGACTGGGAACAGTTATGGACCACAGGTATGAAATTTACGGCATGTAATGCCTTAAGAGAGAATATTATGAAAATGATATACAGGTGGTACATAACCCCAGTCAAGCTTGCGAAAATCTATCACTTGCCCGATAACAAATGTTGGAAATGTAAAGAAACTGAAGGTACATTTTTTCACCTTTGGTGGACGTGCCCAAAGATTAAGGCTTTCTGGGAAAAGATATATAATGAATTAAAAAAGGTATTTAAGTATACCTTTCCTAAGAAACCAGAGGCCTTTCTCCTGGGCATAGTGGGCCAAATGGTGTTAAAAAAGGATAGAACTTTCTTTATGTATGCAACAACAGCAGCAAGAATACTCATCGCAAAGTATTGGAAGACACAAGAACTTCCCACGCTGGAGGAATGGCAGATGAAACTTATGGACTATATGGAATTGGCGGAAATGACTGGCAGAATCCGTGACCAGGGAGAAGAGTCGGTGGAGGAAGACTGGAAGAAATTCAAAGACTATCTTCAGAAACACTGCAAAATTAAGGAATGTTAGAATGATGTTGGATTGAAAATAAGTGGTTTCCAGCTGTACAGGTTAAAGTTAAGGATAGATTAAGATTAAAGATCAAGATTAAAGATGTTTAAAGAAATGGAAATTTGATAATAAAAGGGAAAAATTTAAAGGTATATGACATTAAGAACAAGGATTAGGCTTAAAAAAGTTGAAGTTATATATTTTAATATTTTATTAAACTAAAGATTGGGTTTAAAAAAGTGGAAAAGAAACTGCTGGACAAATAATGTAGATTGGAATACAAAAGAGGGAGGTATGAGGAAGTCCAGAAAATAAGTAATTTAAAATTGGGAATGGAAAAGAGAGTTTGTTTTTAATTGTTATGTTTTGTGTTTTTATTGTTAAATTTTGTAATGTTTTTTGTGTGTGTTGTTTTTCTTTTTTCTTTGTTTAAAACCTTAATAAAAAATTATTTAAAAAAAAAACAACAGCGAAGGTTGCTAGGTTTATCGAGGGTGCAATGAGATTAAGGGCCACTATCTGAACGATTGGTCGTTTGATTGCCCTTTTTACCCATTGCTGTCTTTTTTATTTGTATATCTTTTATTTGTATATATTGCTTGTTTTATGTTGCTATGGCCGTTGGCTAATGCGAATAAAGTTTATTTGTCTATCTATCTATCTATCTATCTATCTATCTATCTATCTATCATTGTCCAGCCAGTCCCTGACATAAGCCCAAAACACCTCTAAAACATCTTAGAAAGCAGGTGCACCACAAAAGGGCTGGAGGGGGGCGAATGGGTCTGCAAAAGTAGGAAGGGAACTTTGGCTCACCATGACTGAAATTAGAATAGTGAGTGGAGGGAAGGCTAAGCACCGCTGGTTTAAAGGCATGAACATGAAGCTGTTTGTGTCTCACATATCCCTCTTAAGCTGAAGCAGATTCTGTTCTTCTCTCAAGGTCACAAAAGACATCAGCTGAGTTCAAGCCAATTGAGACTGAACCTTTGCAATGGCCTGAGGCCACACTTTACGCTGCGGTTCGCTTTGTCATGGGGATGGATGGCAACTTCCCCACCAAATATTCCTTTTGTCATCGTTTTCTATTTAAACTATGTGCTGCTCTGCTTGTGTGCAGCTAAATGTTTTCAGCCTGCCAGGGACTGGATGTGTTCTGACAGGTGTTTTCTATGGCACATCTATTCCAATGAATACTGCTTGGAGTTCACTGTGCAATTCGTTTGTCACACCGAAAAAGAGTCCCCGTTTGTATCTGATGAAAGGTAGCGCTTGCTGCCTTCAATTGACCTGTGCTTCACCAGTTCTGGAAGCTCAGCAAAAAATAAATTAAAAATAATAATAAATGAAACGCCCTCATAAGAAGATGACATTTATGTAAAAGGATCTGACATGCTGGATTGTGGGGACGTTTACATACTTCCAGACAGATGATTTAACTACACATTGTTCCTACTGGGTTTTTCCCCCCTAAAAATTTAATTTGACTCTTCTGACAGATCACATTATATTATCCAAGTTTCCTGGCAAAGGATTTGGAACTGTTAAAAGAGTTCTTGCACAATGCATACACCTAGGAAGAGCAATAAGCCATCACTTTATGATACGATGTGTCTACTTCTGTAATAAATTATTGGCATCCACATATTTCTGATCTAAAGCCTTTTCAGTGTTGTCATGTGGATGTGAGAGGATGTTGTCAGGGTTATAAGGAACTGAGTTTGATTGATTGGTTGGTTTGGGGCCTTAGCTGGGTCAAATTTCATATATTTTGCTTTGGCTTACTAGAAAATGCATGTTGACTCTAATAGAATAGGCCACTGCTCTTACAGTCTAGGGGTCATTTCAAATTTGGGGCACAGAGTCGCAACAAGGGATGGGGGAAGGAATAGGCTTGATTCATATTTTAATGCAAACCTGCCTAATCTGCCCTTCCCAAAACCATCTGCAAACTAAAATGCAGTTGTCCTTTGAAATTCACTTGCCTCCGAATTTTGCAATGTAGTTGTGCAGCAAAAATATCTGTACAATTCTATTGTATGTGCATAAAAACAAACATATTGGTGAAATAGCATACAAAAAAAATATGTAATATGTCAGGGGACCTAGCTTCCAAAGATGTATATATTAGTGGAAATTGCCTCCAAGACATTGTATGTTAGGAGAAATACCATAAAAATGCTGGCAAATTTTTGTGTCGGTTTTTTTAAAAAACAACAACAACCACAAACTGATGCAGAAAGGCAATTAACTGAGTTTAAGGTGGTAAAAACAAGAAATAGGAAGAAAGTGAAATAGATTTTCCCATCCCTGTTCACAGAGTGCAACAAAGACCTGCTCTTGAATATAAACAAGATTAATCAGTTGCAAAAGAAGAAAGAGAAAAGCAGAATTAATTAAGGCAGTGAAAATTCTATCAATTTTTAAAATTTACATACATATTAAATGTTAGGAACATTCAACATTTAAAGGGGGAATCAGAAATATAAGTTTTCATTATAATAGTTTTCCTGAGCAGTTGCAGTCCCTGAATTTGGTCATTAGCAGGGTGAACAGAGATAACCAAATGGCAACTGGCTGTAGTGTGCATTGTTCCACTTGGTAATCGGGTGGTTTTTGTCATTTATCAAATTTATCATTTATCAAATGCAACAAAACTGTGTGAAAATGTAATGAATCTAACTAAATCAGGGTGGTTAACTATCAAAGGTTTCTAGGCTACATCTCCCATGTTTCCTTGTATTTTCAGCTTCTCGGTTCTATGAGGCAGTGCTTTGGTTCAAAACTGCCTCAATTTTATAATGTATTGGGTTATCATTGGGGGGGCAAGGAAGTAAGCAAGGTTTCAAACTGAGGAAATCCTTTTAGTCATCAGTAGTTGTCGGGCATCCATCTGTTTAGATAATGAGGGTCCAGACAGCTGAGCCATAAATAACAGCATCTCCCATATAATTAGAGACAGCCTAGCTATAAATATTATTTCTATGGAGAGAGTCTAGGATCAGTTTAAATAGGTGTTTTTAGAGACAGGAGCACAGTGAATTGGGGAGGGAGGTAGCTTCCTGGAGGCGAGATACGCTGTTTGTGTTGGTGTACAACATCTGCTTCTATATGTGCTAGAATTTGATACCAGCTAATATAATATCTCCTGGTCGCAAGATGCTTTTGACTTTTCCCTGTCAGGTATGGTTTCTCAGTTTCTTTAATCATTTGCACTTGATGTCTGGCAGGGGCACATGGCAGAATGGGCCCCAACTTTTTAGCCCCAGAGACAGAAAGTCCAAATGGCTTGGTTCCCAGCGCAATGGAACCGGTTACATCTGCAGCGAGATACAGATGAAATGTCCAAATACACGGCAGTCATGGATGTGTTTATGAACTAGATTAACATGTACACATTTACATACATAAGATAGTGTCTAACTGTTTAGCCTCAGAAAATGCATAATGCTGTGATAGAGTCGAGACAAGCTGAGCCGGCTTTCTGCTGAAACTTTCCCAAGCCAAAGAAAATACTCTCCATCTCTCGTGGAGGGGTTGAAGAAGAGCAAATGTGTTTACAGTTTGTCTAAAAGGCTGCACACCCCTCACCAATATTTGGCATAGAGGCAATGGAAACACTCCAGGGCCCAAATCTTCCCTGACCTAATTAGTTCCTGCTTTGGTATCATTAATTTTTTTTTGAAACCAGCCTTTGTTTTCTCATTAACGAAGGACATCACATAATCATTTGGATTTGGCTACATGACAACATCGCTGAGGGCAAAAGAAGCTAATTCATAGTAAGGGTTGACCCTACTCTGAGTTAGCTTCATTTGCCCACTCTGAAGTCATCACTAAACTAAATCTGAATTGGCTACGTGACAAAAAAATTCTGGTGTGGATTGGATTGGCAGTAGTTGAAGGGTGGTTTTACCACCAGAGAAATGTGGAATTCAATTATGGATTCCTAAATGCTATGGGGGGATTTTCAGGCAGGGATAACTGATGCTCTTGTTGAGGCCCTAGTCTTACTATGGAATGGCAAGAGGGGGAAAGTCGTTAACAAAATCATTCCTAGTTACATGAAAGGAGATTCCGACTAAACATCAGGAAGAACTTTCTGACAGTAAGAGCTGTTTAACAATAGAGCGGTCTCTTTGGGAGGCTGTGGACTCTCCGTCCTTGGAGAAGTGTTTGGATTTGATATCCCACTTTATCAATATCCTAAGGAGTCTCAAAGCGACTAACAATCTCCTTTCCCTTTGTCCCCCACAACAAACACTCTGTGAGGTGAGTGAGGCTGAGAGACTTCAGAGAAGTGTGACTGGCCCAAGGTCACCCAGCAGCTGCATGTGGAGGAGCAGGGAAGCGAACCTGATTCGCCAGATTACGAGTCTACCGCTCTTAACCACTGCACCACACTGGCTCCCAAGCCAATTTAACACAGGTTAAGAGCACAATAGACACTCGGTGTCTTTTCACCAAGCAGTTTACGGCTGCAACACTTACCAGGAGCAAGCCCCAATGGCTATGGTGAAAGTTGCTTCTGAGAAACATGTACAGGAATCCACTGTAAGTCACATTGCATAAGCTCAGGGTGGTTCTTTCCTTTTACATTTGGCAAGTCTCCCAAGCAAATCATTTGCTGCAGGGCCCTGAGTTATTCCAGAGTTGACTATCTCCCCTCACGTGCACAGTATCCATTTCAGAGGAGAAATCTGATACACACCCAAAGGAATATACACATAGATCAGTTCCACATGAAAAGAGAGGACTAGCCCCTGCAAGTGAAGGAACTCTGTGCATGCGTCAGAGGCTTCACAGAGACACACACTCATTAGAATGGAGAAATTCTCTTATATTGGGGGTTGCAACAGGGATGGTTGCAATAACTAAATTTCTGGTAAATGATTCAGTTCTATATTTTCCTGTTGCTTCTCTGGGGAATGAAATTTTGGACATAAAACCTTTCTGGGTTTCTTCTCCTTTTCTTTAATGGCTTTCTGCTATTCTCATTGCAGTGATTTATTAATTTCAAAATATTAGCATTTAGATAGAACATCATAAACTTCTCATGTCCTGAAGGGGGAGATGTGAGGGAGAAGCGCTCATATTCTGGGTGGCTATCCAAGCCAGAGGACCCAAAGGACACAGTTCTGCTCCCCTCAAGTTTCATGCTATGAATTTCAAGTATGTACGATGGGGGGGGGGGGGAATTAGTTAAAAGAAGAAGAAGGTGCTGTTCGGTTTTCTGCACCTTGTCGGGTTAGTTCACAAGGCTGACTAGATTGCTGTTATTGTTCTTTCTCCACCTGCTGCAAAGAATTAAAATAATGACATCCACTCACACTGCAAGGGAAGTCAAGTAGGTGAGATTGCCAGTTTCTGACCCAGAAAGCAAACTGCAAGGGCAAGAGAAAGCTGTACTTATTGTCTGAACCACTTTATCGATGCTATTCCCAAAATAGACACAATCGAGGAGTGTTGGGTGGCAGGGAAGGGCGGGTAAAGCTCCTTCAGATGTGGAAATGCAGGTTATAATGTCAACTTGAGAGTTTCAAACTCTGTGAAATGCAGGTTGTAATGTCAAGTCGACAGTTTCAAACTTGACAGAACTCTGATATATATATATATATAAAGTTGGTACCAAAACGATACCCTTTGGGTGAGGTAAGAGGAAAAATCATATTTACCCCAGTGGATATACTGTGAGGTAACTTTTGATAAAAAAGAACCACTCTGCTTTCTGTTTTACTGTGTTTTTAATATTTTGTTGGGAGCCTCCCAGACTGGCTGGGGCAACCCAGGCAGATGGGCAGCATATAAATAATAAAAATATTATTGTTGTTATTGTTATTATTGCTCTTTGAAGCTCCTCAGGTTTTTCATGGGATATATATGCATTCTTCTGTCAGCTTCTTCCTCTTTCTTCTAAGACCCTCTTAATTTTACTGCCCATTGCTTTGTTTTTCCAAAACTGTAAGAGGGGGCACCTAGGCATCTGCCCTGGAAGCAGCTTTTGTTCTGATTATTCAGGCAGACACTGGATTCTTCCTGTTTATCTGATATGCCGGTTGAAGCCTTTCAATTGCATCTCAATTTCAAAGCCAAGAACCTCCAGTTTCTTCCTTTCTCAGCCTTGCTTTTTAATTTTACACTTCCATAGTACACATATTTTCATACAATTCTGTTCAGAAAATAATGATGATGGTGATGTTTTAATGTTGTATTTTAATCTTGTTTTTTTAAATTGTATTTTAATCAACTTGTTTTTATTATTGGTTGTTAGCCGCCCTGATCCCAGTCTTGTCTGGGGAGGGCAGGGTATAAATAATTTTTATTATTATTATTATTAGTTATTATTATTTATACCCCGCCCACCTGGCTGGGTTTCCCCAGCCACTCTGGGTGGCTTCCAACAAAATATGACATAGGCACTGTGAAGATGGGAGATTTTGAGTTCATTACCATGCCTTTCCATTCTTATCACTGGCACTAAGTATTCTATTAAGAGAAACTGCAAATCAAATTTAAGTCAATTTTGTCCAGATTAATCTGGAATAACTTCTCTGTACTCAAGGAAGTCACTCCAGATTTACAGCCTTATAAATGCTTAAAAAAAAAAAAAAAAAAAGTCCAATTATTTCTTCTCCTTTTGCCCTCCAATGCTGCTTAATTGAGCAGTTGTGGCCGCTAGGGAGAAATGCACCGTAGCTGATTTTCAAAATTTTATGATGTCACCTGACCCTTCCAGCCATGCTTTATCTTTCCCCACCTCAAGCAATATTGACTAGGTTAATGCTATCCATGCTGCTCACGGATCATGCTTGTGACCCAGTCAACGCCCTTGCTTGAGCTGATAAAGGAAGAGCTGCTTGTTGCCATATAGTGTCTTGCTTGGAGAAAGTGCATTAACAAGAAATATCCTAAATAAATGTAAATGTGTTCCCTCACATTTACCGCAGTGCCTGGAGATGGGCAGCCAAGTTGTGTATCCATAGCAGTGACTAGAGCAGAAATGACCATTAGGAAGAGCACAGAGAGAAAGTATGCCATGGTGTACCTGTAGCAGCACAACGAGATGCCTTCGTCTGCCCCAACTGCAACAAAACATGTCTCTTCTACATAGGTCTCTAAAGCCACAGCAGGCACTGCATGTTGAAGTAAGAGTGGTAGAAACACAACAAAGAAGCGCTCTCTCTCTCTCTCTCTCTCTCTCTCTCTCTCTCTCTGACACTCTTCTTTAGAAATTAAACCAATGTGTAGACTTTGACATTCATAAACTTTATAGATGAATTAAAATAAATATTTACAGTCACATGCTTTTTCAAGCAGGGGTTTACAGTCTCTTCTTCCAACTTCCAAACGACTGTATTTTTCTCTCTTTCCAGAGCTCAGCATTCAGCCTTCTGTATCTCAGTTAGGCCATGCCTTGCAGCTCCTAAGAGAGATTTCCCCTTTTACCTTCTCTTGCAGCTTTGCTCTCTTTCTTTCAAGCAGAGAAGAAGCACTCCAACACTCTATTCAACTAAGCAGTCTTCTTCTTCTTTCTTCTTTGGCGATCACTCGTAACCGAGTAAGATTGTCTTCCATGAGCACAGTCTTAACAGTGAGTCCGTAAGTGACTGTGGAGGCAAATTCTGGATGCCCACGTCCTTCCACAGCGGGGACATAGGTTTCCAGGCAGGAGCTGATCATGGTAAGGGTTTGCCAAGTGTGCCTTCCTCTTAGCATGTTTCTCCCTTTCATCCTGAATTCAAGCATCTTCAAAGCCCATGACGCCTTTGGTAAAGGCTGTTCTCCAATTGGAGCATTTACAGGCCAGTGTTTCCCAGTTTCCCAGTCGGTGTTTATACTACATTTTTGTACATTTGCCTTGAGAGAGTCTTTAAACCTCTTTTGCTGACCACCAGCATTACACTTTCCATTTTTAAGTTCAGAATAGAGTAGTTGCTTTGGAAGACAATAATCAGGCATCCGCACAGCATGACCAGTCCAATGCAGTTGATGTTGAAGAAGCATTGCTTCGACACTGGTGACCTTTGCTTCTTCCAGTACACTGCCATTAGTTCGCCTGTCTTCCCAAGTGATGTGTAAAAATTTTCGGAGACATCGTTGATGGAATCTTTCGAGGAGTTGGAGATGGCGTTTATAAGTGGTCCATGTTTCACAAGCATACATTAAGGTTAGTAGTACAATAACTTTGTAAACAAGCATTTTGGCTTCCCTGCGAAAGTTCACAGTGGATTCTAAAACACAGTCATCTTGCTTCACATAAAATGGAGTCTCTCATTCACTAGATACCTGCCATGTGGCCAGCGTTAGCCAATCACATGAGAACTACTAGAGAACTCTGGGTTAAACCACAGAGCCTAGGACTTGCCGATCAGAAGGTAGGCGCTTCGAATCCCTGTGACAGGGTGAGCTCCCATTGCTCGGTCCCTGCTCCTGCCAACCTAGCAGTTCAAAAGCACATCAAAGTGCAAGTAGATAAATAGGTACCGCTCTGGCGGGAAGGTAAACGGCGTTTCTGTGCACTGCTCTGGTTCGCCAGAAGCGGCTTAGTCATGCTGGCCCCATGACCCGGAAGCTGTACGCCAGCTCCCTTGGCCAATAAAGTGAGATGAGCACCGCAACCCCAGAGTCGGTCATGACTGGACCTAATGGTCAGGGGTCCCTTTACCTTTACCTAATGCATACAAACACTTACAATTTCAGTGAATTAAATTACTATACTTAACACTGCAGCCTTCCAGCAGCTTCCAGGCATGCTCCTCCATTGTCTCCCTAAACAGACAGATGCCAGCATACTCGCTTGTTGCCAGAGCACCATAGTCAGACTGTTGGTACATCAAGCTCAGTATAAGAAATGCTAGGGATTAAATCTGGGACCTTCTGCATACAAATCAGATGCTCTACCACTGAGCTTATAACCCTCTTCCATGTGTCAATGGAGGAACATATTTACATATTTGGTGCCATGCCCAAAGCAATCTAGCACAGGGCAAGGATTAGCTAGATAAAGCCTGCCCCTTGTGATCATGATCATTATTAGGCCCCCGCAGCTGATGGCACTTGAATATCAAAATACATTATATGCAAAGATGCATTTAACATCATATCTCATTTGGCCCTGAATATGCCATCTGACCTTGGCTGTCAAATTCTTCCCTTGGTTTAATTAAGGAGATACATTTATTTAATTAAGCGCTTCCTAGTTGTGAGAGTTTTGATCCCCTTTATCCATCAACAGAAAGGGTGCTAAATAATGTCTGTCTCTATATTTAGATGACAATTATCTATTTTCGGGATGAGTCACTCTCTGAGTCCTCTTATCAGTAATGAATTCTCTGTCTCTTTCTTTCCAACCCCACCCCAGAACGCATGCATGCTGGAATGACACAACCGTGCTTGTCTCCAGAATAAGCATGTTTGGATTATGTGCCTTTGATCCCATCTGAGCAGATCATGATAGTATTAGCAATTACTTAACGAAAAAACAGGCATCTGTCCAAATCTCAGCTTGTCCTGATTGATGCTAATCAGCCTAAACCTCTCCAGCAGTCTGAAGCAATCTATTAGCATACTTTATTAACCTTTTTGGAAAGCAATGCCCTCTCTTCTCTAGGGACATAATACTTAAATCAGAGATTTTTATTTTTATTTTTAATAAAAAAAAAAATTGCAAGTCAGGTTAGCAAGGTGATGTTTCTGGCCCTGCAGTTAAATTTTAGTTTTCACGAGTTTGATAAATAGCCTGCATTAGCACTTAGTGTGTGAAGTTAATCATGCTAGAAAGAAAAATAGCATGCTTTGTCTAGTGCAGGGATAACTAACCTTTCAGCAGTGGGGTTCCTTCACCTTTAATGGTAGCCAAGGGATCAACTTGGTGCTGCAGGGGCCTGGAAAACCATAACCATATCCTCTCCCCATCCCACTTTTGCACTACTATTAATGGTAAGGGTAAAGGTAAAGGGACCCCTGACCATTAGGTCCAGTCGTGACCGACTCTGGGGTTGCGGCGCTCATCTCGCTTTATTGGCCGAGGGAGCCAGAGTACAGCTTCCGGGTCACATGGCCAGCATGACTAAGCCGCTTCTGGCGAACCAGAACAGCACACGGAAACGCCGTTTACCTTCCCGCCGGAGCGGTACCTATTTATCTACTTGCACTTTGACGTGCTTTCGAACTGCTAGGTTGGCAGGACCAGGGACCGAGCAACAGGAGCTCACCCCGTCGCGGGGATTCGAACCGCCGACCTTCCGATCGGCAAGCCCTAGGCTCTGTGGTTTAACCCACAGCGCCACCCATGTCCCTCCTATCAATGGTACTGGAGATGTAATAGCAGCAGATGGCATGGTTGGGCAGTACTGCTTAACTGGCCTCTGGCCAATTGTGTTGCTATTGCGTCCCGGGAGCTAGAGAGGGAGGAATGGCACAGTGGCAAGGTCAGCATGGTGAAAATGGCACTGGTGGAGTCAATCTGTCCTTCCTGCCTGTGCATTTGCACCATGTTAAACAACCCAACACTCTGTCCCTCCCTTTCTACCTCCAGGCAAGCAACAGCAACATGACCAACTGGAGGTCAGGCAACTGGTGGTTCCCCACCAGACCACTTGCTGCTGACATCTAATGTTGAAAAGTGACTATTCCTGTTGTCAACAGTGCTAGAGCCAACGTTAACTAAAGTGAGGAGCTGTAGCAGAGGACATGATTTGCATGCAAGAGGTCCTGGGCTCAATCAAAGACATCTGAGTTTCTGAACCCCTGGAGAGGAGTGGCCAGTCACCATAGGAAATTCTGAGGTAGGTGGACTAGTGCCTGACTCAGAATAAGGCAGCATATTCTGTGAAATCCAGGAAGCAGGGCCAGCGCAAGACATTTTGGCACCTGTGGCAAACCACCCCCACCAGGGAAGAAGGGGGTAAGTGAACATCTACACAGGGATCTCCTGCCCCTGTGGATTGTGTCGCCTGAGGTAGTCGCTTCACCTTGCCAAATGGGTGAACCAGCCCTGCCAGGAAGGAGCTAAAAAGAAATTGGAATTGTATCTGTGATGACAATACTCAGTTGTTGCCTCTTCCCTTCTAAGCAACAGAAGTAACTGATTTATCACAGTTACCTTTTTCCAAATCCACAAAGGCCTGAATATGAATAATGTCAGTTGTGTGAGGCTCCCAGGGCTAATCAAAGGCAAATCGTTGCACGGGTTGTAAATGTTTCCTGGGACTTCATTTCTAAGGTTCAGATAATCCATTGTGCTCCCTTTAGGTGTTCTATTTCTCTCACCGATTGCTGGTAAAAGATATGACAGAGATTTCCAGGTGTTAATTACCGATGCATCTTGATATCCTATGTTAACTTCCAATGTAAATTTGCTGTCTGAATGCTTTGCATTTTGCAATTAATATTTGCGCAGGCATTTATCTAATTAATTAATGTTATCCGAGTGGCTAAGGGAGGGGGAAACTAGAGAGCTCATAATTTCAGACTTTCTTGCGATTATTTAAGGTGAGTTGGGGTAAGGGTGAAGAACAGAAATAGCATAGTCGAAACAAAATAAAAAAAAATCCTTCCAGTAGCACCTTAGAGACCAACTAAGTTTGTTATTGGTATGAGCTTACCTGAAGAAGTGTGCATGCACATGAAAGCTCATACCAATAACAAACTTAGTTGGTCTCTAAGGTGCTACTGGAAGGATTTTTTTAATTTTGTTTCAACTATGGCAGACCAACACGACTACCTACCTGTAACTAGAAATAGCATAGGTTAACCATTTTTGTGCAGCTTGCCTTTTCTTACATTTCAAAACAGAGAAAAAAACTATTTCCATGGATGCTTTGCATGATATACAGACAAATTCTAGGACTGAGATGGGGAACCTCAGATGTTGCCCTCAGATGTTGTTGGACTCACTATAGCATCCAGCATCCTTGATTGGGGTGATAAGACCTGGAGGTCCACAGGTTCTTTATCCCTTTTCTAGAATTCTACCATTCATCTTCTCCATTTATCTATTCCATGGGAAGCAGAGGACATTGTTTGCTAAAGCAAGACCATTTTTATTTTGTCATTCCCATGCATTTCAGTTATCTATTTAGGAGTTTACCAGGTCATACAGTTTGCATTCCTGTCCACAGCCATCATTTGAACACCCAGGAGGCAAGCTCAGCCCAGAAGCACCCAAAGTTTGGGAACTTGTATTTCAGAGATGTGTTCAGCCTCATCCAAAGCGAGTGAATGCCACTTTCCTGAATCATAGAATCATAGAATCATAGAGTTGGAAGAGACCACAAGGGCCATCGAGTCCAACCCCCTGCCAAGCAGGAAACACCATCAGAGCACTCCTGACATATGGTGGTCAAGCCTCTGCTTAAAGACCTCCAAAGAAGGAGACTCCACCACACTCCTTGGCAGCAAATTCCACTGTCGAACAGCTCTTACTGTCAGGAAGTTCTTCCTGAATCACAAGAGTGATTCATTGCATCTGTTAGTTTCAAAATTGTTATCCCTCACTGATTCTGTAAGAACATGCCTAGGCAGTAGATCAAAGAATTTACACCCAATTCTGGATTTGATAAAGATAGTTGGGTGTCAGCGCCGATCAGCGCATTGAGGACATTATGCTGCGATGTGAACTTCCACAGTAGCTTTACATAAATATAAATGAGATGGAGCCCTGCAGAAATGCCACTGCAAATCTGTACTCAACTCTCAACCCTTCAGGAAGATTTGATCCAGCCAGGGTGGTGTAGTGATTTGTTTCAGAAACAATGGGTCAGTCACTATTTCTCAGCCTAAGCTATTTCCCAGAAGTGCTGTTAGGATAAAAGAGGGACTGTGTATGCTACCTCAGAGAAAGGGTGGGGTATATTTATGTCCTTCCTATAAAATATAAATATCAAAAGCCACTAAAAGGGTCACACTCCCACAGTTCATTGGTATGAGTTGGTACAATTTTTCAAAAAATCTGTTCCCTACCCCCCCCCAAAAAAACCCAGAAGAACCACCTCGTTAATTACCTTGCCCAGTAAATGTTAATTGGAAAGAAGCCTGTAGTTTTTCAACTCCTCTGGGTCCAGTTATAACCTTTACAATAATGGATACATAACAGCTTTCTTTCATTGCTGGAGGACCCTGTTAGCTGACACAACTTCCAGAAGTGCCAGGTAGCCTCTTCAAGCTCGATTTAGATGGGCTGAGCCTGCAAGCTGACTGAATATTTCCAAATATCATATCCGTATCAGCAGGCGATAGCGAGTGAAGATGGTCCATCTGAGCAACTGATGTAAGCAGTAGCCGTGGGCACAGGAACCAAGGAAGCAGCCTCAGGCTGAGTCAGACCATTAGTCTGCCTAACTCAGTAATGCCTACTCTGAGCAACAGCAGCTCTCCAGGGTAGAGGACATTCACAGCCCTCCTAGGGAATGCTGGAAATTGAACCTGAGATCTTTTGCACACAATGCGTGTGCTCTGCCACTGAGCGATGAATGTTAAACTCCGACTCTGCAAGAAATTACTAATCCAAGTCAGGGTTGACGTTTAGCCGTTTTTTGGGGGGGCTCATCCCCATTTCTGCCTAGAAGGCACGGTTTTCTGTTTGGCCCACACTTCCTGGGCCCTGTCCAAGCAGTTTCCCCCTTGCCCCACTCCTTTGTCATGGCTAAAATGGCCGCTGTTTCTTTAATGCTTAAAAAAGCTGGGTCAGCATGAGTCAGCGGCCTGCACCGAGTTGTATATATAGAGTGAGAAAGGTCGGGTTGGTTGGTTGGTTGGTTGGTTGGTTGGTTGGTTAGTGAAAGCTGGTGTTGATGTGTATAGTTGGTCAGTCGGTTTTGCAGAAAGACTTTTAATAACAAAGGCAGAAAGTACTCTGCAAGGATATTTTTCTCATGGACTCTTTTGTGCCGACAAGGGTCCGAGGACCAGGCTGAGGCGACAAAGGGAGGTCAGAACCTTTTTTTTTTTTTTTTTTTTTTTTGCTTTTTACAAACACTGACATCCCTTTCCAAGGGAAATCCCGCTCTTTAGCAATAGAGCAGAACAAATTGCAATCCGGGGGGAACCGGAATTGCCATTTGCTCCAAATGAGTGTGAAAGAGTGGTCTTCCTCGAGGGAAAGCAGAAGGGACAATAGAAAGTGTGGCCAAGCCCATAGTAAGCAACTGAATCCTCTTTCTTACAGTACATATACCAGGAGACTTGGTACGTTGCCATGGTCCCCTAATAATCCAAAACAGCTTCATTGGATGGTATTTTGAAGATTTAGCTGGGTATAAGAAGTATAGACTTCCTTGGTATATACATGTCCTCTGTGCCACCCCCCATCAAATTTGCCCCACGTTTCTAACCGCCCTTGGGTGTAGCCAGGATTCCCCCCCCCCGAAAATTTTATTGATTTTCCAAAATTTATAAACAAACAAACAAACATAAATCCTAACTGTAATTATTCCACTCTTAATAACATTGTTACGTGACTTCCTCAAATCCCCCTGGCTGAGTTTCAATATATATCATTATAACCGTTTTCCAAAACAAATTTCTCATAAAATTTACTTAATCAATTAACGTCTTTCTTTCTTTTCATTTTAAATTTAAACATGTTATTCTATAACATCACATATTTAAATCCTAAGCCTATCTAGAGTTTGCATGTATTTCTATTTAAATTATCTTAGCATATTTAACTAAATAGTCTTTGAATTTCCTCCATTCCTCCTGGTACTCCTCCTGCTTCTGGTCGCAGACTCTTCCAGTGAGTTCGGCTAGCTCCGAAAAATCCATCATCTTCATCTGCAATTCCTCCACTGTTGGCACTTCTTGTGTTTTCCAATTCTTGGCTAACAAAATTCTAGCTGCAGTTGTGGCATACAAAAACAATCTAACATCTTTCTTGGACAATTCCAAAGGGTGTAGCCAGGATCTAGAAGATTTAAGCTCCTTTATCTCCCTGGTAAACCAAGGACCTACTCATAACCAAAGCCTTAAGGCAGGGCACCTATGAACAAAACCACTACTTGCCTTTACCAGCTTCCTATTTTAGAGAACAACACCATTGATTACATTTCTAGCAATATTGACAGCAAATTTCCCCCCTGTGCCTTCTAGGAACCTATGAAATCTATTAGTGCTCTAGTAAGCATCTTGCCTACATGGGGACTACAGGATGTGTCCCAAATAGACGAAACCTATTTGTTAGCTAACCAGGGAGGGCTGCTTCATCTACTGATCCTAATGAAATTCACCATCTTTCCCCTCACTTTGTATCTGTTAGTTCCTTTTTCTCTCTTTGACCCAATCCAAACTACATTGAAATTAGCGTACTCAGTGGTGCAGCCTATAAATAGGGTCACAAATCTTCAAAAACTGCGCTGATTCACGTATTATTTTCTCATCATTGCTGCTCCCAACAAATCTGGAAATGTGTTTATCAATTAATTCTCTCTGGTTTCAGGGAATTGGCCGTGAAACGTATTTGCACAGATAGAGAATTCTTGGGAGACCTCGTTTTAATTGTTCCTATTTTATCTAGCAAAGATAACAGCAGAAAATCCCATCTGCTTTTAATCATCTCTTCTCTCCCCCCCTTTTTTTTGCAATAATTTGCTTGTAATTTTCTCCAAATGAGCTTTTGAAAATTGGATGCTATTTGTACTTTTTAGGTACCTGATTCTCTATTGGTTCCAAATATATTCATTCATTCATAATGGATAAAATCCACCTAATCATAGCAGGAGGTGCAGAGAAACGGAGCTGCAGCAATGGAATGGAATCTCTCCCTGGGTAGAGCTGGGAAAGAAATGGAGAGGAGCAGGCAAGGAATGATACTTGGAGTCCCTGTTGTGTGATAGAATTGAGCTCATTAAATCTAGGAAGAGACTGTGTGATGCATGGATAGCTGGTCAATGACTGCCCTAGTGGCCAGAAGAGCAGTTATGTTAGGGCATTCTAGTGTATCCATTCCTGTTCCCCATTTTCAGCTTGAGGGATGGATCTGAACCATTTTCTGTCTCCAGCTGCTTATAAACAGTATATGACGAAGGTACACCAAGATGGCTCTTTTCTACAGAACTGTATGTTCTCTTTTTACAGCCGAAACAAATTTGCTCTCCGTTTTAAAAATATAATTTTATTAAATTTCTGTTTTACAGTTTAGAATATTCATTTACACAACCTTAAAATATCAGTGACTTCCCTTTTTCTCTTTCCATGGTTCATTTTGCACAGCATAAATCCCTGCATATTTTATATAAACCAAACCATTCAGTATTCCATTATTATTTCCATCAAAACCTATTTACACTGTTGAATTTACAGTATCTTAATGCTGCCAACGTTTTCAAGTGTACACAATTCCCCCCCATATATTCAGTAAACATTTTCCAATCTTCTTTAAATGAACGTTCTTCTTGTTCTCTTATTCTAGACGTTAGATCCACAAGCTGCACATATTCCATCAGTTTAAGTTGTCATTCTTCTTTGGTTGGGACCTTGCCCGTTTTCCATTTTGGGGCTAACAAAACATGGGCCACTGTAGTGGCATACATAAATAGCCTTTTTTGACACCTGGAAATTTCCATCTGAATTATCCCCAGCAAAAAGGACTCTGTTTTCTTTTTGGAAAAGTACTTTTAAACATTTTTTTCAATTCATTATAAATTATTTCCCAATACTCTTTTACCCTTTTACAGGTCCACCACATTTGAAAAAACGTATCCTCGACCTCATTGCATCTCCAGCACTTATCTGATTCAGTTTTATACGTCTTAGCAAGTCTACTCATAGTTAAATACCATCTATAAATCATTTTCAAGTAGTTCTTCTTCAGGGAATAGCAAATTTGCTCTCCTTAAACCCTTCTAAAAATCAATTCCCTGTGTGAATGTTGTTGCATGTTCAGACCCAGACCCCCTTATATAAAGACACATTTGACTCAAATTTTAGTTTTGGTTTGCCAGGCTGATAATCTGTTGGTGGTCACTTGCAAGCAGCTCTGCTGCAGGATCACCCATCTCTTAACCAAGGGGTAGGAAACCTGCGATCCCCCAGATGTTGTTGGACTCCAACTCCCTTCTGTCGTCCAAGAATATCCGGAGGACCACAGGTTAGTGCCCCCTGCCTTAATCACTTAATTCTCATCATGCTGCAGTATTATTATGCTGCTGCCTGAGTAACACACACACACAAGCACACACATGTTTCCAGCTGTCCCACCACCCTTTGCCCTTTGCCCTTGGAAGCCTTATAAGAAGCTGCTGCAGGAGAGGGATGCTGAGCAACATCAGGGAATGGGTGTTTCTAGGACTAGGCTGAAACTGTGAGGCTCCCTTGTTACTTTTGCTATTGGATGCTGCATGTTTGCTTAAGCAATCTTGTTATATCTATAGAATTGAAATGTGGGGATTTTTTGTATGCTATTATATTTTTGTTTGGCTATGGCTGGATCTACATTTATTTGCATTAACGATTTTAGGTATAGCATTCTATAACGTTCAAATCTATTTTCCCTTTGCCCTCTGGTGTCACATTTCAATAACAGATTTTAAACGTTATAAACCACAAGTGTAGATCTGCCCTGTGTTATCACTGAATTGTTTTTGTAGCATTTGTTTGAAATGCACCCCTTTTACTTTGTCGTAAGCCGCTTTGAGGAAGACTTCTTTTGGTGGAAAAGTGTCATACCAATGAAAAGAATGGATGGCTCACACAACATGGCTCCCTTTGCTCCGCCTCATCAGAGCAACTCTGTATAGCTCCTCCCACTCCGTTTTACGCCAGCCCTGCCTCTCTCCACATTTATATGCACGTATGAGACATCTAAGGGACACGGGTGGCGCAGTGGGTTAAACCACAGAGCCTAGGACTTGCCGATCATAAGGTCGGCAGTTTGAATCCCCGCGACAGAGTGAGCTCCCGTTGCTCGGTCCCAGCTCCTGCCAACCTAGCAGTTCGAAAGCACGTCAAGTGCAAGTAGATAAATAGGTACCACTCTGGCAGGAAGGTAAACGGCGTTTCCGTGCGCTGCTCTGGTTTGCCAGAAGCGGCGTAGTCATGCTCGCCACAGGACCCGGAAGCTGTACACCGGCTCCCTCGGCCAGTAAAGCAAGATGAGCGCCTCAACCCCAGAGTCGGTCACAACTGGACCTAATGGTCAGGGGTCCCTTTACCTTTTATGAGACATCTAAGAGCCACTAAGTAACAATTAAACATCGGGGTGGGTGGGTTTTATTTCCTACCAATGATTTTTGCATACAATAAGTGCAAGGAACTGTTATAGATTGGGGTGGGGAACCGCAGGCCTGGGAGTCAAATACAAGCCCTCTCCACCCCAGGTCTCTACACGTGTGTGCTTGTGTGTGTGTGTTATTCAGCCAGCAGCATAATAATACTGCAGCATGATGAGAATTAAATGATTAAGGCAGGAAACTTGTGATCCTCCGGATATTCTTGGACGACAGAAGGGAGTTGGAGTCCAACAACATCTGGGGGATCACAGGTTTCCTGAGCTGCTTGCAAGTGACCACCAATGGATTATCAGCCTGGCAAACAACTGGGGTCTGCTTCACAATGATAACATGCTTACTCTGACTATGAGCTCACACTTGAACATTCTGTGAAAATGCTGTATGACTTGCCTATTTGGAATTTCTTTTCAAAGCAATAACAACAATAACGAGAAGTAAATTGGTACAGTGGTGCCTCACAAGACGAAATTAATCCGTTCCGCGAGTCTCTTCGTCTTGCGGTTTTTTCGTCTTGCGAAGCACGGCTATTAGCGGCTTAGCGGCTTAGCAGCTATTAGCGGCTTAGCGGCTTAGCGGGTTAGCGGCTATTAACGGCTTAGCGGCTTAGCGGCTTTAAGAAAAAGGAAACAAACTCGCAAGAACTCTCAAGACGTTTCATCTTGCGAAGCAAGCCCATAGGGAAATTCGTCTTGCGGAACGACTTAAAAAACGGAAAACTCTTTCGTCTTGCGCGTTTTTCGTCTTGTGAGGCATTCGTCTTGCGAGGCACCACTGTATCTGTGGATATTGCAATCCTTATGACACTCATAAATATCATATTTTTATATTCTGCCTTCATGTTGATGTGAAAATAAAATACAATACAGTACAATACAATACAATACAATACAATACAATACAAAATGCAATGCAGTACAATACAATACAATACAACAGAAAGGAGAATTCCCAGATGCCAAGATCCAAGTTTGGTGAGAGATTTAAAATCACAAAATATGCAGCAAAGCAAAGCATGGAAATATAGGCTGTAAAACATTAAGATGTGCCCTTTAAAGTGAATTCCAAAATGTCCCCTTAAAAGATTTCTTTCCAAAGTTTCACTCCCCCCACCCAAGCATAGGAAAAAGACCACATGACAGATTCATGTGCTTCAGAATAGTTGCACAGGTAGTAAAACTTGGTTTAGTTACAAAGTGAATAACGTTCCTAGATTATTGGTATAGGAATGCAAAGGAGGCTTGTTAAAGTCATGTTGGTGGAGAGAACAGCTCAGAATTCACACACCAAAGTTCACATACAGACTGAATTTCTTATGTAGGCTGGGAAGAACCTACATTTGGTTTGATTATCTAGTTCCTTCAAGTGGGGGGAAGTGGACATAGTCAAGGCTGGCAGGTCAGCTTACTCTATGGCATTAACCCCTTCAGGCGTTAATTAGACATAAACATGTTGGTTATATGTGGCTGGTTCTTCCACACATTTTTCAAAGGAAAAATCTAAAGCAGCCAGGAGATGGTGGTTAAAATATATCAATAAGAAGCCCTGACAGTTGCATTCTGCCAGCAAAGTTCAAACTGCATTTAACTTTGGCACCTTTTCCTCTCATGGCAATAAAAAAAGGTGAGAAATTCAAATGGTGCCAAATTCAAGCTGAGGATCTTCTTTTGCAGTTGCAGCTTGAACTTTCAGTCACCTGACATCTTATATGATGCCATGTGATTGACAGGTGGATATCCCTGCCCACCTGTCAAAGTGGCCTGCAGAGGACTGGCGACTTCTGGATCCAATCCTCTGGCCTAATCTAGTTCCCCATCCTGATTTATAAGCTAGGTAACTTTACAACTTTATGATGAGTTCTGCAGTCTGTTCTGCAGCAACTGCTGCTGCACTCCAGAGCCACTATCACATTCTCAGTTGGTTTGAATCCACGAAGGGTGGCAATGGGGACGCTCTCCCTTTCTGTTTGAGGAACGCATCGGGTACAAGCTAAATGGCTGGCGAAGTTGTAAATAGTAATTACTCAACGCACAGTCAAGAAAAGCTGCCATTGTAGCTTGCAATTATTGGGCCTACATATTAACAGTGTTCCTTTTGAGACTCTCACCCGTTGCAGTGACATATCAGACAGGAGATAAAATATAGGTCTTTGAGGGGTGCATTTTTCAGTTTGATTGGCTTGGCTGCCTTTCTTGGGATAATATCTCATGTTTAATTTATCACCGCAGGCAGCAGCAGGCATCTGTCTAGGGGGCTCGTGTGCACGCGTCTGCTTCCCATTATTACTAATAAAAGCCTTCATTACGGCTCTAGTTCCCTTTATTGCAAATATAAATAAAATCTGACAATATTGTAAATAAATCCTTTCTTTCCCAGAAGCTGGCAGAATGGGGCGAAAATTAATTTTGTGCCTGAAAAATCTCATCAGACAGCTTTATGGAAAGAAAGGGAATTGGCATCGGTGCCCGGGCAGCCTTCCATTTCTCTCTCTCTCCACCTCTTTGGCCACTCTCGCCTCAGTCCGTTCACGCTCCTCTTCTGTGTGCTGCATCCGTCTTCTGCCGAAGCGAAGTGTTAGTCAACCCAGTCATCAAAAAGGTCAATGGGATCGGCAGGGCGAGGAGGGGGGAGAGAGGAGGGGACACAGAGTCCTGGCTTCTCGAGGAAATCTAACACGTATCTGCTGCAGCAGCATAATTTCCAGAGCTGTGTGGTAGGGTTCTCTCCCCTCCCCGCCACGCGCACAGCACTGGCCCCGGGAGACTGCAAGGACAAAGCAGGAAAAGCTCAACTAGAAAGGGCACTTAGGATTCATAAAAACCATTACAGGAAGTGCACAAAGCATTGCCTACTGTAACTCGATTGTATTTCACTGAGCAAGCAAACGCACCAAAATGCCTGGTTAAGCGCTTCTTCATTTTGAAGGCTTCAGCTTAAACAACTCGGAACATCCTCAAGGCAGGTAGAGGAGATAATCAAGTGAAGTGGGGTGGGTTTAAATAATAATAATAATAATAATAATAATAATAATAATAATAATAAAAGGCCACACGTGAATTCTCCTGCTTGGGGAATGATATGTTAAATGCCCCCGTAGTCTTTTACAGCTTCCTGATTCCTGCTGTCAGTTTTATGGAAGTACAAATACTCCCGCCTGTCCCTTTGGGTTGAAGACAAGGTGATTTTGATTTCCAATTAATAATAGATTGACACTAAGCATGCGTAATTGTCATATTTTTCACGGTGTGATTCATAAAGCAGAAGATCAATGAGCCGTTCTGTAGGTTTTATGATGCCTTCCGTGGCAACAGTTCTGTTGACAAAAAAGAGGAATTGCATCCCAGGCTATTGATAACCTGTACAGCTTCTAACCAGCCTCAACTGCGTGTATCCATCACTGTCATATATCAGTCTGCATTGAGCATGTGGATCTGGGGGTGTCTGGGTGGAGAGCGGGGGATCTTCTGCAGTCCTCTGCAGTAATTTATGTTTTGTGACAGCAGGCTAGCTCAGTAATAAAAATTCTATTTATTTTTAATGAAGGAGGGAGAGGATAATATATACAGATATAAAAATTATACGCACTCCTTGAATTTTGCTATACTATAATTTGCAGTGGAGTGTGTAGCTGTAATTTTATGAGTTTATTTGAGGCCTGCTTTTCTCTGAAACTTGTGGCAAAAGCTTTCCAGAAGACTTAAGCAATTCCTGAGCAATTGCATTAACACTGAAGTTGTCTTTCTGAAGAAACGGTGAGCTGGTGCTTTTTGAACTCCCTCACTTAATTCAGGAAGCAGTCATGTGTTCTGTGCATGTTTTCGCAACTGAAAAGATAGGCCTGTTCTCCCATCTGTGGGAAATAAGCAGCACCATTTGAGGCTGATAAGAAGCCAAGCTTCCTGTCATCTCCATTTGTTCATCCTTGGAGAATATTTTCAGTCACTTCTTCCAGTCCAATTTGCTACGCCAAGGCAGCGACCTCTGTACCAGGAATTAGGAAGGAATTGTGTGCCCAGCCGCAGAGTCTACCTTCCCGGCGCTCCTAACTGCTAAAGTGGGGAAATGAATGGACACAACAACAGTTTGGGATTTAAAACGGCTGCAACCTTATTGATTTCAGATGTAGGAAGCCTTGGCGCAGGCACTGGGCGTATATCCCTCTCAGCCCCACCCCACATACTGGGGAAGGGAAACTGAGGCATGACAGGGTCTATTTGGGGGTGGCTCCATCGCAAAATGCAGGTTTACACAGATGGCCCCCAAATGCCTAGGGAAGCTGTATGGCCCACTGGCCCTATGCAACTAGCTCTTTGGACAGAGACTTCCCTCCAAACCCCTTTAACGGGGTACCCTGTTATCGCCGCCTCAGAGAACAGGGGGTGGGTGAGTCACCACTTCATGACACCCCAATTGGATAAAGACTAAAGGATTCTGCCCAAGGCCTAAACAGCCAAGTTATGACTAGTGCTAAGGGGAGGGCGAAACCTGCAGAGCAGAGCAGGGAAAATTCCTCCCCGGTCCTGAATACAGCAGCCGTCATCAGACCAAAGCAAAGCCCTCCTAGAAGAAAATGGTTAAAGCAGCGAAGAATTAAAGGAGGGAGGGAAAGGGTGGGTGACGCTCCTGGCCGAGTGGATATATAGTAGGCGGGTGGACCTGAGTGAAGCCTACCTGACTCAGGTCCGCTCACCAAGCCACGCCCCCCAAGGCTGCAGCGGATTGGCCAATTTGAATCTGGGTTTGGTGGGAACTTGTGAGCCTTTGTGGTGGCCGAGGGGGACGCGCACAGAGAAAATGGCATGCTGCGCCCAGGCCAACAGAAGAGGTGTCGTGTTGGACCACAACCACTGCTCACCTGCAAGGGAGGTAAGCGGCCATTAAGACCAGGGCTTGGTGAAAATGGCCTCCTAGAATTCTCCAAGCTCTTTGTAGGCAGTAAAATGAGGGGGTGGCCAAATATTCTTGGAGAATGCTGTGCTTTGTTCCCCATGTTACAGAGCCTCGAATGGCCTCAACCAGAAAGCTAGCATTTAGTGTTGCTGGTCATGTGCTGTGGAACACGCCTCCAGCAAAGATTCAACAGGCACCCTCACTTTTGATTTCCACACGTGTCAGGATGCTGTCAGCAGCTCCTGGCTGGTTGTGCAGGAAAGTATAAAGACTAGGAAAAGTTTCTTACAGTCCTTTTTGCTTTCAAACTTTACAGAGGGAGGCTATGGAACCCAGCCTCTTGGATAATGGCATTGTCCTGAGTGAATCTCCACCCCACTTCTCTCCCACTTCCTCATTCATCAACCTCATCGCCTCCTCTTTGAGCTCTTTGCTCTCCTACTTTTACGGCTCGCCGGGTTCTGGGAGATGGTGAGTTTGGAATGCTTTCTAAAGATACAGTGTCAGGCAGCTGTTGCTCTAGCTCTCCCATGATTTCCCAACTTTCCCCCTCATCTGCCTCTGAGCTGCTACCTCCCTCAAACCCCTGTTGTAAATCTATTCTGTCTTCCTTTTCCTCCTCCCTGGAAGGGTCGGGTGGGGAGGCAGTCTCCACCATTCCTCCTCTGCCCAGTCCCTGACAACACGTCTCTTGAATAATTTTTTATGTTGACAGGTCCATGCAGTTGTGAATTGTTTTCTTTTTGAGAAGCCAGCCATTTTATTGGCTGTTCATTGTTGCTTTTAAAGGGTTTTCATGCTGCTATACCCAGCCCTGGTGTTTTGCGACAGGGCAGTGTGACTACTCTTGTTTTCCTCTTTCTTTTAAAGGAAAGACATTGCAAGCAATTGCCACTGATAGGTTGTAGCTGCTTGAGGAGTTTGGGCTGTAGGACCCCAGACCTGCAACTTGTTGTCTAGGCATAGTTGTGTCACTGGTTCCTGGTTCCCCAATTCTGACTCAGCTGTTAAGTGAAGCTCCCATACAGGAGTGTGATGAAGCGGTGTGTGATGAAATTTTTCGTAGGGGAACACTTAGGGACAGAAGCGCCAGCTTGGAAGGGCAATGGGGGGGGGTATTTTGGCGTTGCATGCGTGATGTCCTGACATTGCACGTGTGAGCCTCATGCCTCCCTAACATGGGCAGAAGCTTTTGGGGCTTTGGGAAGAAAGCACCAAGCTTCTGACAGGAGCCCTGCTGCCTAGTTCCCAAAGCCAGGTGCGCTTTGGGAAGGTTGCAGGTGGGCTCTTGGACTCTGTTGGGGCATAACACCAGGGGCGTCTTACCTGTAGAGGCTAGTGGCGCAGGGTGCCAGGCGCCAAGTTCTGGACGGCGCCAGGGAAGAGGCAAAGGCTGGACGTGGTGCCTCCTGGCATCAGCCCACCGCCGTCACCCACTCTGCCATGCAGCGCCGCGCCCAGAGCCTCCACCTGCCATGGCCACCACGGCACGAAACGACCAGCTGAGCTGGGAGCCACCACATCCAGCCTCCGCCTCTTCCCTGCCAGAGGAGCTGCCCTCCAGCCACTGCCTGCCTCCTCCAGCCCCACAAAGATGGCCCTGCATAACACATCCCTCCCTAAGCCAGGCAGAAGCTTCCTGGGCTTGGGGAATGAGGTGCCAGGCTTTAATACTTTAATACTTTAATTATTGGTAACATTTAGCAGTCTAGCCTAGACCCCCTAGTCCAATGACCGCACACGCCACTGCATACAGATGTGTTGTCAGGCCAGCGAATGAACCTGACAAATATTGATCCATGCAATTCAGACAAGCCAATAGCACAGGTATACGAAGTGTGTGCAAAGGTCAACTGATGGTTTTCTCTCAGAATTCATCTGTCCTTTCATTGTAACATCCTTTTGAGAGTTATTATTTTTATTTATTTTTTGGTGGCAGGAATGGAGTTGCAATTCTGCCTTTTGTGCCAGTGTCTGTACATTAGCTCTCCAACCCTCCCACAGCACATATAGGCAAAAATTCAATAATCGTAATCAACAAGAAATGGCCCCTAAGCGTTTACATACCTTAGAGCTGCTGTTAAAAAACAACAACCATTCATTTCAATCGGTTTTGTGCAGCAGAAAAATGTCCAATGTGTAGGTTGTGTGTCTACAGCTGTTGTCCCTATTCCACTTGTTTATTGGGGGGTGGGACATAGGCACTTTTTGGTGTAGATGCAGCATTTTATCACAACTCTACCTAATTTTGAACAGAAGAGGAACTGAGCATTGGGAATACAGGCAATTAGTGTGATGAAGCATTGACTCGCCGTAATTCATTAAATTGACAATGGGTTATGCCTTATGTTACAGGCATGTCTTTCGTAGTATTTCAATCCATTTTCTCCCACCCCCTTCCTAAAATGGAGATATTATCTACATGCTTTACACAGCTACCACCTTCATGATCATCCTATATTTAATTATACAGTTTGCAAACAGTGCACTTCTATATTCTTCCATCCAAGCGCTGCCTTTTGTTTTGCATAAGACTGAAAGCGATAATCTCTTTTGCTATTAACACCTCATTTTGGTCTGTTGGGAAAACATTTAGCAAGGTATTATCTACACAGCTCATTAGGGAATTAGTCATTTGTGTACTGAGAGGAGATGCACTTGCCTTTCCCTGCAGTAAAACCTAGGAATCTTCTTTTAAAAAGGCTACTCAGCAATTTACGAAAATATATCTTACCAAGAGAGTGAATGAAAAGCTGTGGCGAACAAAGTCGTTGGATATTCAGGGCTTTTATGTGCACAGTTCCCCCTGTTTTGTGTATTTCAGCTGGATAAGTGCTTTGAGGTAATTCAACTGGCTGAACTGTACAAATAATACGCAAGTGAAATTCTAAATCAGCTCTTGCCAAGCTGATGCCCCCTAGATGTGTTGGACTAAAATTCCCCTTAGTCCCAGCCAACATAGCTGTTGTCATGGCTGGTCCCAGGTAAGGAAGACACATGTCTGATAGTTAACTCTTTACTGGCAAAAGAAACACAGCAGCTTCCATGGTGCTATGGATAAACACACAAACACACTTCTAGCCTCTTGGCAGTGGTCCACAAGTCTGGGCTCTATGGAGCAGCTGCAGCAACAATAGGGGCCCTACCATCTTCCAACATATATACCATCCTCTGACACGTTGTGTTCCTGCAACCTGAGACTTCTCCTGCACGGAAGTCACTGCTGCTTTTCCCCTTTCAAGCCCTTTCTGGTTCTAGGAGACAGTGGGGCATGGGAAGACAGAGAATCTACTGACCCACTCCTCACCTCAACCTTCCCATCTTCCTCTGCCAAATCCTGCATACCTTTCTCCACCTTGGACTGCCCTGACTCTCCCTCCTCCCTGGCTCCTGCATTGTGGGTGGCGTCACACCCCATAAATCACCAAACCCCTCTCCTGGGTTCATTCCTCTGGTCCCCTGTCTGTGCCACAGACTTTTCAGAGTCCTGCCAGCCCCTGCCAGCTGTGTTGACTGGGGCTTGCAGAGGTTGTAGTCCAAAATAAATGGAGAAGAAGAAGAAGAAGAAGAAGAAGAAGAAGAAGAAGAAGAAGAAGAAGAAGAGGAGGAGGAGGAAGAGGCGTTTGGATTTGATATCCCGCTTTATCACTACCCGAAGGAGTCTCAAAGCGGCTAACAATCTCCTTTCCCTTTCCTCCCCCACAACAAACACTCTGTGAGGTGAGTGAGGCTGAGAGACTTCAGAGATGTGTGACTAGCCCAAGGTCACCCAGCAGCTGCATGTGGAGGAGCGGGGAAGCGAACCCAGTTCACCAGATTACGAGTCCACTGCTCTTAACCACTACACCACACTGGTGCCAAGTTAGTGAAGGCTGATTTAAATGTGTCCATTTCTGGCTACAACAGTTTTAGAAGGATATTGGCATAGGGGAGTATGTCCAGTTGGGGGCAGTGAAGGTGGTGAGACAGCTGAAGACTAAGTGCTATAAAGGGAAGGTTGAAGGAGCTGAGTATGTTTTGTTTGGAGAAAAGGTGCTAAGAAGCAATGTGCATTGCCACATAGAAAATGGAACATGTTTGTTTTCTGCTGCTCCAGAGGAAGGTTGGAGAACCTCTGGTCTGGGGGCTAAGTATGGCCCTCCAAGTCTGCCCTCAACACTCTCCCCAGACCACATGCCTCACTGCTGCTTCTTTGCCCCCCAAGTGTTTTTGCATAGCTGAAATGTGTCAAACTCTGGTGATTTTTCCCTGCTTAGAGGATAGAGAAGGGAATGTGAGTTTGCTTGGGAACTAGGCTGTTGGTCAAAGGTCACATTTCTATTTCTTGTTCTGCCCAAATTTGCTTCTGGTCCCACCTACCACTGGTGTGTGGCCCTCAGAAGGTTGCCTAGATGCAACTGCGGCCCTTGGTCTGAAAAAGGTTCCTTGCCATTGCTCCAGAGGGTGGGCGCCAAACCGATGGGTTCAAAATACAAGAAACTGTTTTGGACTAAGAGTTAGGAAGAACTTTCTGACAAAACAAGCACTGAAGAAGGCAGCCTTAGAAAGGTAGCAAACTCTCCTTTGTTGTAAGTTTTTGAACAGAGGCTGGAAAGCTACCTCTCAGGAATGCTGTAGAAGTAGGGTTCTTGCATTGGCAAGGAGGGTGGTAAGAATAGATTAACTCCAACTCTGTGATTCTACATTTGGAGTCATTTTTCCTCAACACTTGAGTAACTGTAACTGCTTTCCAAGCAGTAAATGCTGCTTTCAGGTCAGAGAACTTGTCTGAAGCAGGCTTAATCCATAGCATTGCTCTGTAGCTTTCTGCCTATCTCACATTTAATATAATGTATATTTCATATCTGCTGATTCATTTGGTAGCCCCTGTCTTCCCTTTGGGTGGGCAGGGAGAGGAAAAACATTTGAATTCCTCCCTTGGTCCCAGCAGATCTGTCCTTTCCCCATAATTTGTTCTCAGCGTGTATTTTTGTTTGTGTTTTTGTTTTCCCTCTGAAGTGAAGTACCTGCCTTTCTCCTAATGTGAGAGGAAAGCGGGGGGACATTTTTTTTTGGGGGGGGGAGGCAGCACGGCATCCTGAAAGCAGTAAGTATCAAAGGGCCGGAGCCTACTAGTGCTAAAAGGGCAGCTCATTAAAAGCTTTCGCTCTGATAGCACGTCTGCGTGGCGGTGGCTTCTTGCTGAGACAAGCTTTGTGGAACTCCTACCAGTTCTGCTCTGCCGCCAGAAATCTCTTTTGCCTCATTGTATAGACTTTGCTTCCCGCGGTCTCTGAAGGTCCCTGTTTGAGTCTTGTCTGTGATGGTGTGATTGTCACACTTGCAGCCATTTCAGTGCGTGAACAAGTGTCTGAAGTGATTGATTTAAGTCAGTTTGGAGTGTTTGGTCTCTTGCTAGCAGAGCACAGCAGACCTAACACTTTAAGAGTAGCACCAAAAAAAAAAAAGCTAAATTGGTATGTTTATATTATTTGAGCCCAGTTCAGTATATTCTGTAATAACATAGCTGTGGGGGCTCTGTCACCCTTGAAAGGAACTTGCCATTTCAATGCCTCCCCTCCACGCTCATAAACACAACTAATCATGTTTATTTTCCCTTCATGGGTTTCATATTTTATGAAAAGAGCAAATGTCATTTCCACAATGACCTTTATTAGCAATAAATTAAGCAGGGGGTCCCGGGGAGAGGTTTAGCTTTCAACGTAGGGCTGTAAACTTCTGGCATATTCGAAGGTGCCATGGTCAGATTTGTTCTTTGCCTCTTTCCAAATTAGACTGACCCCTTGCACACTTCGTACTTTCAATTTTCTCTAGATTCGCTCACCGATTACCCACTCACTTGCTGGTTTTATCTTGTACAATCGTACCTTGGTTCTCGAACGCCTTGCTCCCAAACGCCGCAAACCCGGAAGGGAGTTTGCGAACGTTTTTTGGGCGCCAAATATCTGGCACAGCTTCCAATTGAGTGCAGGAAGCTTCTGCAGTCAATCGGAAGCCGTGCCTTGGTTTCAGAACATTTTCGGAAGTCAAACAGACTTCTGGAACGGATTCCGTTCAAGAACCAAGGTACGACTGTACTCCGTTTAGCTTGCATTTCAGCATCACACAGCAGAAAGTGGTGCTACAGCCACTTCACTAAGGTGCCACCTGCACTAGGCTGCAATCCTTAACATACATACTAGGGCAGAGCTTTTCAAACTGTATGTCAAACCTATGTTTAGGGAAGCTTTTAACATTTGATGAATCATTGTATTTTAATGTTCTGCTGGAAGCCGCCCAGAGTGGCTGGGAAAACCCAGTCAGATGGGCGGGGTATAAATAATAAATTATTATTATAATATTATTATTATATGTCGTGACATGTTAGTGTGTCAGCTGCAGAGTGTAGGTGTGTCGCACGAACGCTCCCCGCGATTCTCCTGGGACTGGAAAGGTATTGGTTTAACCTCTGATTTGTTAGTAAAACTGAATTACTGTGTTGCAAAATGATGGGTGTCTAAAAAGTGTGTCACCAACATGAAAAGTTTGGAAAGCTCTGTACTGGGGGGTTAATACTTCTGAGTATGGGGTTGGTTAAAGAAGAGTGTGGGAGACCAGAAGAAATATCTCTAAATGGGACACCAATAATGGCTTTCTAGCAATTAGAAAATGTTTGACGCACACATTCAGTTATTACAAAGTACAGAAAATATGGCCAAGTGTACTTGTATCTTATTCTTTATGTCAGGCCACACAATCAACAATTGCCTGAGGTGGGGAAAATCAGAGCTAACTTTCAAAATATACAAATTGGCAGAAAATATAAATACAGATTCTGACAAAAGATTTGCAGAATATCTCACTGCAGTAAGAAATGAAAGCGTGACTATAAACAGATCAATATCAAACAAGGCAGCAAGAGTTCCTGTAACTTGTTTAACATCTGATATGGTACGTGCAGCACATGAGCAAGAATCTGTTTCTGCACATTCCATCTCTGCAAAAAAACCAAAAACCGAATACTTGGACAACATTAATAACATCATTTCAAAAATGGAAAGGCCATGTGGAGCCTATTCTAATGTTGATCAAATGATGAGGGGGAACAATGATATACCCAACAGAACTAAGTTCCTATTCAAAGGGAGGGCTATTGTGAATTAAGGGGTATTAACAGAAAATGTTTTAATGAATGAGGCTACCTAATTACTGAGATCTTCCTGCTACCTAATTACAGAACCTGGTGTGCTCTGGTCCAAGGGGTCACAATGAGTCAGACACAACTAAATAACTTAACAACAACAACACCTAATTACTAATATCCTCCTGCAAGGTCCTTATCTGAATCTCCTTCTCTTCAGATGTGACCTCTCAAAGGCCTTTTGGGCTGCATCACATTCATTCTGAAATGATCTCCTCAGATAATGCTTATCAAAAATGGGGAGGGGGCATTTTGCATGATATTCCTGGATGAAATTCTGTGGGAGAGGTGATATTCTCCCACAGTTTTCTTGGAAAAATGTCTTCTGAAAAATTTCAGCTCACTTCATGTTGAAGGAAACTATTATTAGTTTATAGAGGTGGAAGATGGAAGCAATGGACTAAGGACTCAGCTATACAGCTGCAAATACAATGTTTTAAGGGCCTTTTAAGTGTATTATACAAATGTGAAACTAGATGGTGATGGTGAGCTTATGGCAAATTCAATATATTTTTCAAAACACTTTTTAAAAAGCATTTTCACATTGTTTGTTTGTTTGATTGTTTGTTTGTTTGTTTTTATGCGCCTAGATTCCACCTAAGAGAGGACTGAAAGAAAAAGAAAAGCAAACCTCATTTTTTCCTTCAACAGTATCAAAATTAGCTTCAAACTGGAGCCACAAATGTGCCTACAATTCATACATGGTGAAACTGGGCAGGCCATTTCCCTCAGTATTCTGCAGGGAAAAACTGAACTGGTTCTGGAAGAGCTTGAAAAAGAAAAAGAAATTAAATGATTGCCAAAAAAATATATATTTTCTGTGAAATTTCAGATCAATTCACCCTCAGATTGACTCAACTGGCACAGGCTATGATGTTTTTCCAGAGCCAGGTGAGTTGGGCATTGGTGTGCCATCATTCCACCAAATTGGAAAGAGTAAAACACACAAGATACAGTTGTACCTCAGTTTTCGAACGTCTCTGTTGACAAACATTTCAGTTTTCAAATGCCCGGAAGTAAATGCTTCAGTTTTCAAACACGCCTCGGAAGTCAAACTTGCCATGCGGCTTCCATATTGAGTTTTCCGTATTGAGGCTTCCATATTGAGTTTTCAGTTTTCGAATGTTTCAGAATTCGGCCTTCCAGAACAGCTTGCATTCGGAAATTGAGGTACCACTGTAAATGGAATCAAGGACCCCACACAAAAAGAAAGTGATACAACAAGTAAAGAAAAAAAAGGAAGACCAAATGAAAGGTAAATATAGAGACTATGAATCTAAACAAATTACGAGCCTGTGAAAGGGGGGGGGGGGAATAAAAAAGTAAAATAATTCTGTACAACAGTTTATATAGTAAAGCTAAAGGGAGAAGTCAGAGAGGTGAGGAGAAGAGAATCATCTTGAAGACATAATAAGACAATCCCAGAAGGACAAACATCGTGCAGAAAATGGGAGCACAAGCAGAACACCGGGGCGCGGTGCTTCCAGGGAGATGGAAGCAAGAGGCTGCATCTGGAGAGGAGCCCACTATTGAGAAATGGAGGATTTACGTATAAAGGTAAAAAAGTAAAGGACCCCTGACCAGTTAAGTCCATAGAATCATAGAATCATAGAGTTGGAAGAGACCACAAGGGCCATCGAGTCCAACCCCCTGCCAAGCAGGAAACACCATCAGAGCACTCCTGACATATGGTTGTCAAGCCTCTGCTTAAAGACCTCCAAAGAAGGAGACTCCACCACACTCCTTGGCAGCAAATTCCACTCCAGTCAAAGGCAACTATGGGGTTGTGGTGCTCATCTCGCTTTCAGGCCAACGGAGCCGGCATTTGTCCATAGACAGCTTTCTGGGTCATGTGGCCAGCATGACTAAATCACCTCTGGTGCAACGGAACACCATGACAGAAACCAGAGCGCACAGAAATGCCATTTACCTTCCCGCTGCAGCAGTACCTATTAATCTACTTGCACTGGCGTGCTTTCGAGCTGCTAGGTTGGCAGGAGCTGGGACAGAGCAACAGGAGCTCACCCCGTCGCGCGGATTCGAACCACCAATCTTCTGATCGGCAAGCCCAAGAGGCTGAGGCAGTAATTGATCTTACCTTGTCTCCTCCAGTAATCCAACAGGTACATGCATATTACCCCCAATTTCAGAAATTAACAGGAAGGGACAGCTGAATAATCTTACCCAGTGCCTAGGTTGAAACTATTGTCTCTCCTCCTTCTTGGAACTCAAAGGAAGAAAATACCCAGAACCATACAGGCATCAAATATGGCAGGATAAAGGGGGAAACGAAGCATAAAATGACTGATTTTATCCAGGGGCATGGGATGGCATTGTTTCCTGCTGAACGTACAGTTTCATCTCCCACAGATGGACAGACTACATGTCCCATTGAGATGTCAACCATAGTTAATTATCACCAATGAAAGGAGTATGCAAACTATTTTACTGGTAAATAATTAAAGTGAAAAGAAAAAGAACAAAATTCAAGAGTCCGTATATTGACTGCACTGTTTTCAATAGGCAAGATGAAGGTCATGCCAGCTGCACTTTGCAAGGACAGTGATAAAGAAGCAAAGGAAAAATAAGGCTTTGTCAACTTAATGCTGGAAAGAATACAAAACTGTGGATGTTCATTATGCCACCATCAAGACGCAGCACCCTTGATGGTGCAGCGCTTCAGTTACTAGGAAGTGAGGTGGAGGCATGGAAGAAAATGTAGCAGCAACTTGGAAAAGATAATGGGTTTTAAAAGGGGTCGGCAAAAAGGAATATATCTACTGCATTAATATATTTTTTTCAAAAAAAAAAAGTTTTTTTGCCAGAAAACAGTAAAAAAATATATATGAAAAGACAGAATGTCTGTTGCAGAAATAATTCTTAAAAACACATAAATAAAGCTCTGAGTAGTAGAAATGGTATAAATATGAATTTTTAAAGTTAGGTTGGAATTTTGTGTTAATTTACCATGAAATAAAATTAGCCAGCGGGAAGGGAGGGAGGAAGAAAGGAAGGAAGTCCACAAACCTTGGTGTCTCAGAGCACATAGGATTTTTTTGGATCTCTGACACTGAAAAGGACAAAATGGAGGCATGCCAGGAGATGCTCTGAATCTATGAGATGCAAACTCCTCAAGTTTTCCCAGCATGCTTCCCACGGAACCAGGGGGGAACTACACTGGCCTTGGTGTCGCTTATTTACCTCTCGTCGGGAGGGAAATGTTTTTAGAAAGACAAATAACCAGAAAAGGCTACATCAAAAAGGGAAAAGGCTCAGGGACTCACCTTAGGCAGCAGAAACCCCTCCTGCCAGCAGGACATGCTCCACAAGCATCCTGCAGCAGCAGCTCCTTACCTCTTTGGCCACTTACACATCAAGCTCCCTGCCTGCTGGCCTTGTTCTCTTGCTCCTGCTGTCATTATGGCCCATGTTGCCCTATGCCTAGACTTCAATGCAGTCCTATCATGGCATGGTTGGGGAGACAGTGACAGGGTGCAAGCCTCTTCCTGGCTGCTGCAACCTCCTGCCATCTCTCTCTCTCACTCACACACACACACTGAAAATTGTAAGGTCTGTGGAAATGCTTATCTATTTCATCCAGACAAGTGGACTTGGGAGGAGAAACATCATTCCAACTATTCACCAATCAATGCTAATTTATTGCATAGGTGTGGGGGTGAATGAGCTTACAATGGGCCAAATATAAATTTGTGCATTTCACCTATTATTATTATTTTATTTCTATACCGCCCTATTCCACGAAGGTCTCAGGGCGGTTCACATAAAATATAAAATACATAAAATCAGAACAAAACCAACAACGCAATTTTTAAAAAAACCCTCAAAAGAGCCAGCATTTTTTAAAAGGGTATAGGATGTAGATCAAGTCAGGAAAAGGCCTGGTTGAAATAGAACATTTTTTCCTGGCGCCTTAAGGTGCATAGTGAAGGCGCCAGGCAAACTTCCCTGGGGAGAGCATTCCACAGACAGGGAGCCACTGCAGAGAAGGTATGTTTGTGCATGTACCAACCCGCCCCCTCTTGAAAATGGTGTTTATGTGTTTACCAGCACTAATATGCATTTGCAATGCTTGCAATTATTATTATTTTGCTACCACATTTGGAAATTCAATGAACAGCCCCTTTCAACTTGCAGCATTAACCAATTACTATTATGAAATTAAGTAAATTTCTACTTACGCAATAAAGGTTGATCTACACAGTTCTTTGGTTGGTTGGCTTTTAAAGCGACATTGACAGGGATCCTCCCTTCGTCTTCTCAGTTTTAGCAGGAATTGTGGGGTCGGTCATGCAACAGCAAAGGAAATGGCCATTCCTCAGGGTGGCCATGACAAAGGTTTTGGGTTTGCTGTCCCTGTAAACACAGAACAAAGTGTCATTTTCAGACATTGGGGGAGCCATTTCCAAACGTGGCCTATTTTATGGGGGAAACATTGGGTAGATAATTAAAAATGCACTTCAGATATAATGAATACGTTCATAGGTGTCAGGGAACTGACATCGGAGCTAGAGGTGGAGGGGAGGCTCTCTAATGATGCTGGAGAAGGGCCCAGCAGGGAGAGAGGCAGCTCAGCAGATGGGGAAGCAATTCAGTGCAACACCAGGAATAAGGAGGGGCAGATGGGGGAATCGGAGAGAGGGCTCCCAGACTCTTCACCGGACACCAGCGGGGAGAGCACTGGTCCTCCGCTACCCACGCCCTCCCTGTGCAGAAGACTTCCGCGCAGAGAAAGTAGGAGGAGACTGGGTGTCAAACAACTTTTATGTTGGAAAAGGTTTAAGAAACGCCCACTGACAGATTCTGCTAGCGACTGAGGCAGCCACGAATTGAAGGGCTGTCCAGACAGAAAGGTTTAACAAGGCAACATAGCCAGGAGAGGCAGCAACTTACGCACGAGCAACCCCATACCATTATAATAGGTGACCAAAAAATGCAGAAAAATTGAAATGACCAACAATTGTACAGCAATCGATTGATTATTTGATTATGTGGGGGGGGGGTGATATTTCTTTTTGTCAGCAGGAGAAAAGCACTGGCATGTGAAATGGCTTGTACATTTCCTCCATTAATTTCTTCTCTGATTGGCAGCTGCTCTCCAAGGTTTCAGGGAAAGGTCTTTCAAATCACCTGATACCTGATCTCTCTAACTGGATATTGCAGAGATCAAACCTGGAGCTTTCTGCATGCAAGTCAACTGTGCTGCTAGTGACCTCTGACTCTTCTTACCACAAATCATCCTTTGTGGTACCCAGGACATGGTAGGAGATGTAAATTTTGTTGAACCACCCAGGAATAGTGACTATGGTGCTGTCATATTCAACTTATTCAAGCTGCCCTGTAATGTAACATGGTGCCACTTAATTTAAAGAAAGGATCTTCCAGAAAGAAGAAGAAAAAGTGAATTCTTTAGAGTGAACCTTTTAAAAGGACAATGAAAGGGAAAGTAAGGGAGATCATCCCCCCCCCCCCAAATGCTTGAAGGTTATTGAAAACAATTATAACAAAACTTTAGAAAAAAACTAGGAAAGCTAAGAACAAGTCCAAGATGATGCCAGCATGGTAATGGAAAATTCAGAGTTTCTTGAGAAGCAATGAAAGTGAAAGCTGTTCTCTGCATCACACACTATTTCATTATCAAGAAATAGTTTTCGAAATTACTCTCATGTCAGAAAGGAATGAGTAATATATGTAACTACTGCAGTCTGCACAACTTTCTCCGAGATACTTTTGTGTATTCATCATTCAGTTTACCACGTTTTCAGAAACCGAAATGACTTGTGAGTCTTGAGGGAGCATTCCTGTATTGAAGACTACCAAGAAATAAAACCATTAGCAAGACGGCAAAAAAACATCACTGCCCCCTCAAATTGAGCAATTACTTTACACCTGTTATTTAAGTCAGCAGCAGAACCAGCTTCCTAAGGATGCAAGAGAAATGAGAGGAGACAGGGGTGTTTGGGAAGAGGAAGGAACCATGGGTGGGAAGAGAGTATGGAGAAAATGACAGCTGCTGTAGCTGAACTGTGACTTTCAAGTCAGAGACTCCTAGGGATGGGCAAATCTCTCAATTTTGTTTCCCCTCAGTTTCCATTTTTTTTCCCAATCTCAAGTTCAATTTGCTACATTTCCCCATCAGTTTGTGATTTTAGAAATGTACATATATAGTGAAAATTCATCAACATTCTGGAATGGAACATCTCCTAATAGACACATTTTTTGTATGCCATTTACCCTAATTACACAACCTGGCAAAGCAATTTTCCTGAATTTAAAGCATTTTTCTTTGTTGTTTTCATTAACTTAAATATTTTTATGCACACTTTAGTATGTGCATTTTCTGTACACATTCCTTGGCTGGAGAACTGCTCAGCAGAATTCGGAGAAGTGCGAATTTCACATACCATTTCATAAAGTGCAAATTATGTGGGTTCTCCTTCAAACACGAACAAAAACAAATTTGTCCCTGATTCCCAGTGACTCAGCCACCGGTTTCAGATTTCACTTTTGTACTGAGAAACTAATCTAAGCCAACTTTAATTTTGCAGCTGTAATGAAGAACTGAATGCAGCTGTTATATAGCAGGGGGAAATGGGTTGATGAAAAGCAACATTAAAGGAGGGAAAGGACTGAGAAAAGATATATATTTTTAATGATTATACTGCAATCATAAGAGCCAAACTACCTGAGAAGCTAAATGCAATTTTGCATCTACTGTGGCATTTGCCTGGTATGCAAAATTGGGGCCACTGTGACTAGCAGACATGGGTCCCCAATTCTGAGGTCTAACGCTCTTCCATGCCCAGAGCTGTAGCAAGGTGATCTTGCACCCCTGGAAGAACCGTCCAGATTGTGCCCCCCTAGCCACGGACAAAGTAGCTCTTCTTTCAGCCCCCCCTCCACCCATTCAATTCACCCTCTATTTAAAATCATTTTTATGAGGCAATAATCAATATTTATATTTATGGACATATTTTTGTGCCCCCCCCATCACCTGTGCCCCTGGCGGGGGCCCACCTCACCACCCCCTAGTTACAGCCCTGTCCATGCCATGGTCTGATCCAGCTATCTTTATTTTTTAAATCTCACATGACAAATGCCACATCTAGTTTGATTTTCAGTCAAATCAATGCTCCTCTTAAATGCCTAAGAATTGTTGCTAAAGGGGCTATCACAGAAGATTGGGGGTGGGTGGGTTTGGCACCCTCTGGCACCCCTGTATGAGTGGGACATTCCAGGAAACAAAGCCATGGTTTCCCTTCTGCATGAGTGGGGGACTTGCTTTAGATCTCAGCCATACAGTGCTTTCCTCACTCACTTGACATGCTGGATAGCAAGTTTCTTGATAATTAACGGCATATGGAAATGTTGTCCATCAATGCTAGATTTATTATGACTCTTTCTTCTGTGCCCTGGATTCTTGTTTCTAATCAGTGATGATACATTTGAAAGTTAGGCATTAATGACATTATGTAATTACAGTTTACTGGGGCAACACAAAAATTAGACTATAATGCATGAACGAGCAGCGATTAGGAAGGGAAGATTGTGGTTCTCCCAGACTTCAACTACAGCTAAATTGCTCCCATCTCTTATGGGGTTTCAGTAATTATCTCTTGAAATGGATATGAAGTTATATTACTGTTGTTATAAAATGTATTTGGTCTAGGAATGCTTAGCTTACATTTATGCTGAAGAAAGTTAAGGTTACAAGTTTAGCCTGCTTAGTTTGCAAATGGGTATGTATATACATATTTATTTGTCTGACCATTCATTCATTCTCTGCTTTCAGTTCCTACTGATCAACAATCTGTGCAATCCTCTTCCTGCACTTTGCAGAGATAGCGGCAAGGTGTGTTTTTCAGGGAACAGAACTTCAGCAGTTACCATTATGGGAATGCAGTCATGGTAACCCTTCTTCCTGCACAGCATACAGAATGGCAAAACTCAGAGCTGAGAGGTCGTGGGTCTCTGTATATCACCAAGATTGTGACAAGCTTGCCTTTGGGAAATTGGTGTGACTACCAAAATTGGAATACAGTAGCAAAAACACACACACAAAAATAAAGGTTTCCTCCTTTAGCCGTACAACGTTCACAGTGAGAAATCTAAATAAATATTCCTGAAGGAGAGATCTACATGAATGCAATACTGCAAAAGCAGACTATGTTCCAGTAAGGAACATATTAGAATGGCCACAGAATGTCAGAGGAGAATACACACAGTTAAACTGCACTGTACTGCAGTAGCCCTATGATGTTGTTTAGTCTGAACACACAACAACAACAACAACAACAACAACAACAACAAATTGCAAAGGGTAAGCAGTGATGGCCTCATACCTGGTCAGTGTTCCTGATCTTGGGGAGGTTTTTAAGCACATTCATTCAAATGTACTTAGATGCTTCCTTCACATTTCCCCACTAATTGCAGCAAGGCTAGGTGTGGGGTGCATACACCTATGCCCTTTTAAAATGTGGGGTTTTGGGGGATGGGGTTATTGGGTTGTTGTTATTTTGATCATGTATTTTTTTGTTTTAAATTTTGATTTTATTATGTGAACCGCCCTAAGACCTCTGGGTGTAGGGCGTTATATGAATTCAATAAATCATCATCATCATCATCATCTTTCATGTCTGGAGACACTAGCTTGGAATCAGTGTGCATTCCTGACCTCTACATACTTTTTGCCTTCCCATGCCCAGGCTGATCAGCTGAAGAGGGCTGATGTCTGTCAGTAATCCTGCTGGCATCTGTCTATCGGGAGACAATAACGTGCACCTCCAGGAGTGGTCAAACCTCTGCGTTAGCAGCACTGAAGTGACCTCCCTGGGGTGTAAGCCTGGGCAGTGTGTACGGAGGTCCTGGGCTGCTCAGACGACAAGACCCCCATCTCAGCCTCGCTGATGTGGTCCAAAGGAAATCAGATAAACATATTTGGCACCAGCTTCACTGCAGGTGTTGACAGAAGGAAGTATGTTGTTGTTGTTTAGTCATTTCCGACTCTTTGCGACCCCATGGACCAGAGCACACCAGGCACTCCTGTCTTCCACTGCCTCCCGCAGTTTGGTCAAACTCATGCTGGTAGCTTCAAGAACACTGTCCAACCATCTCTTCTCTTCACATGAGGTGGCCAAAGTATTGGAGCCTCAGCTTCAGGATCTGTCCTTCCAGTGAGCACTCAGGGCTGATTTCCTTAAGAATGGAGACATTTGATCTTCTTGCAGTCCATGGGACTCTCAAGAGTCTCCTCCAGCACCATAATTCAAAAGCATCAATTCTTTGGCAATCAGCTTTCTTTATGGTCCAGCTCTCACTTCCATGCATCACTACTGGGAAAACCATAGCTTTAACTATACGAACAAGACACCATCCAACCATCTTAGGAACTCCACTCTGGAACTGTGTAGGGTTTACGCCTTAGCCTTTTCTTCTCCTGAACATATCCCACAAGCCAGCAGAGTTTTAGGGGAGTTGCCACCAATCAGAGTAGATGCTCCTGAGCTAGATGAGCTTACTCTAAACAAGGCATCTTCCAATGCTTCACTGAACACATGAATATCAGGGGTGTCAGACCCAGCAGAAGCAATTCCAGCTAATCCCTCCAAGCTGTTTGAATGTCTAATGCTTGAAATGGAAGACTGAGATTGACCAAACAAAAAAACAAAAAAAAACAACTTCTGCTATTGTCACCTAAATCATGCGGGGAGGGGGCAGGTAGAGACATTTTTCCAGAGGGAGGATCAGGCTCCTGAACTGGGGATTGACCACCCTTGTAGTAAACACACACACACACACACACACACACAACACCGGGGTGTGGTGCTGCCAGGGAGATGGAAGCAAGAGGCTGCATCTGGAGAGGAGCCCACTATTGAGAAATGGAGGATTTACATATAAAGGTAAAGGACCCCTGGATGGTTAGTCCAGTCAAAGGCAACTATGGAGTTGCGGCGCGCATCTCGCTTTCAGGCCAAGGGAGCCTGTGTTTGTCTGCAGACAGCTTTCCAGCTCATGTGGCAAGCATGACTAAACTGCTTCTGGTGCAACAGGACACTGTGACGGAAACCAGAGCGCACGGAAACGCCATTTACCTTCCTGCCGCAGCGGTACCTATTTATCTACTTGCACAGGCGTGCTTTCAAACTGCTAGGTTGGCAGGAGCTGGGACAGAGCAACGGGCGCTCACCCTGTCGTGGGGATTCGAACTGCCGACCTTCTGATCAGCAACCCCAAGAGGCTCCGTGGTTTAGACCACAGCGCCACCTGCCTCCCGTCACCTTTGTAGTATATAATACTTGGCACGAGAGCCTATAAATGAGAGGCATGTTCCATGGCTGAAGTGAGCATGGCCCATGAGTGAAAGATTATCTCAAACACTTGGCATTTCAGCATATATCCGCAGACAGTGGGGAACCTTTGCCTCTCCAAATGTGGCTGAACTACAGCTCTCATCAATCCCACCAGGCATGGCCAATGTCCAGGGATCATAGGGGTTATCATACAAGTGAGGGCCAGAGGATCCCCACACAGGAAGTGGACAGTTAACACCCTCCACAATTAATCCAAACCTTCTTTCTCCTTGAAAAAGCCCATAGCATGATGGCTTTCAAGGCATCTCCCTGCACGTTTGCACTCAGAGCCTGTGGTGCAAGTGATCAATCTGTGAGCATAGCAGGATGGCTTTTCTTTTGCTTTCAGTGCAGTTTCTCTCTCTCTCTGACTTTTTCATCTCAGCGATGTATCATAAATATAAGTTGCAAATATCAGTATGTAAGAAGAGTGAATGACTCCCGCATGGAGAGTTTAAGCCATTCCGGCAAAGCTGTTACATCAGTTGCTGAACTAATCAGGTTATTTACTAGCTTCCTCCCTTCTTATAATTCACAATGCGGCGGTTGTGGCATTCAGATTTGTTCCCCTGTCCCTTCCTCTATCTCAGTAGCCAAAATATTCAAAGCCCTGGCTGCTGCAGACAAGATCTATAATTGAACAGCTCGGCGTTTCTGTTTGTCAGGGCTATATAAAACAGTGGAAATATATCTCCTTTGTAAAGAGATCCTGGCAAAAAAAGAAATATAAACTTTCACATGGAATAAGACATCATCCTTTGAGTTTCAAAGGACCAAATATCTCTCATATCAATTTTCAAGCAAGGATTATATTGAATTGAATTAGGTTTGATGGATGAAACTATGTTTGACAGTTACTTTGAACGTGCAAGCAAAAAAGGATGGCTTCCAGCAGTCCGAATGGCAGCTTTCAATCCATAGAGGTGTTTAGACAGAACTTTTGCAACTTGCTGGCTATAACAGGCCAGCTGCGACTTCCTACCATGCCTTCCAACATTTCTCTGATGAGAATAGGGATGTCCTAAGGAAAAGCAGGGGGACGCAGGTGGCGCTGTGGGTTAAACCACAGAGCTTAGGACTTGCCAATCAGAAGGTCAGCGGTTCAAATCCCTGTGACGGGGTGAGCTCCCGTTGCTCAGTCCCTGCTGCTGCCAACCTAGCAGTTCAAAAGCACGTCAAAGTGCAAGTAGATAAATAGGTACCTGTCCAGCGGGAAGGTAAACGGTGTTTCCGTGTGCTGCTCTGGTTCGCTAGGAGCGGCTTAGTCATGCTGGCCACATGACCCGGAAGCTGTACGCCGGCTCCCTCGGCCAATAAAGCGAGATGAGCGCCGCAACCCCAGAGTCGGTCACGACTGAACCTAATGGTCAGGGGTCCCTTTACCTTTACCTTTAAGGAAAAGCGGGATGTTCCGAGATCAAATCAGAAACTGGGACGGCTTCTGTAAGTCTGGAACTGTGTCTGGAAAATAGGGACACTTGGAGGGTCTGGTGTAGGACTAGGATCTGGGAAGCCCAGACCAGTCACTGTCTCTCAGCCTAACCTACGTCACAGGGTTGTTGTGAGTATTAAACAAGGAGGGGGGAGAACCATGTACACCACTTTGGAATCTTTGGAGAAAAAAGCAGGATACTAATGCAGATAAATAAATATTTTGTGGCACTACCTACAAGGCCTCATTTGCTGATTGTAGGGTCCTGGTTGATAGCCAGCCTTCCTTGTTAGGAAGGGCTGCCATATATCCAGATGGGATGTCAAAGAAATGAATAGAAAATCAATAATTTCCTCATAACTAACAAGAAACCTATATAACCCTGCTGCCAAGTCAACCTCCTATGTGTATATATATATATATATATATATATATATATATATAGTGCTTGTTAAGTGTCAGAAACATTTGACCTAAATAAGAACAGGTTTTTGTAAAGCTCAAAAAATGTACAGTGGTACCTTGGGTTAAGAACTTAATTCGTTCTGGAGGTCCGTTCTTAACTTGAAACTGTTCTTAACCTGAAGCACCACTTTAGCTAATGGGGCCTCCCGCCGCCGCGCGATTTCTGTTCTCATCCTGAAGCAAAGTTCTTAACCCGAGGTACGATTTCTGGGTTAGCAGGGTCTGTAACCTGAAGTGTCTGTAACCTGAAGTGCCTGAGGTACCACTGTACTCACTTATACAGCCCCATGCAATAATGAATATATGAATACACACACACACACAGAGAGAGAGAGAGAGAGAGAGAGAGAGAGAGAGAGAGAGAGAGCTTTAATTCTCCTGTACAAGGGTCCCAGTCACTGTAGCAAAATAATTAGTTGTATGTATTTATTACATTTTTATCCCCTCCTTCCAAAGGAGCCCAAGGCAGCAAACATACAAATGGTGTCATACCCTCCAATGTGATGCAGGGGGAAAACTGGAACACCACTTTCTAAGACTCACACTCCCATGTGAGTCACATGACCTGTGTGAGATTGCTGCCCTGAAAAAAGGGCTTTTTGCGGGTGAGATCACATACCCAAATCATGAGGTAACGCAGCTCAAAAAAAAGGCCACCGTGCTTTCTGAGGGGAAAAACTGGGATGTCTCGGTTTTTCCAGGAGAGTTGCAGGGTATATGATATAACAAGACACCTTAAAAACAATTCCATTCAAAATACAGACTAGGAAAGATCTGTACCTAAAAGGTTTGTTGGAAGACAAAGGAATTCCACAGAGTAGATTCCACAACACTAAAGGCTACCCTCACCTGCAGAGCACAGTGATCAATTCAGTATATAAGAAGTTGGACATCTATCCTGATTCCGAGTTGTATAAGCCTTTATATAGCAGAACTAGCTCATTGAATGTAGCCCGGTAGTTTACTGGCAAAGGAAGCAGTGAGGCTTCAGACTATGCTCAGTTTCGCAAGGACTTTTCCTCACTGGTTCAGAATTTGAGTCAGTTTCAGAGATAAAGGACAAGGTGTATCACTGGGGTGAGCCTGTTTCATAGTACTGAAAGTACTGTCTTACCTACAGCCAAATTGGTTTAACAACCAAACATTTCATCAAGCTTCAGTCCAGTTCGATGTAAAAACAAGCAATAGCCAACTTGAAGGGTGGAGATGGGTGGGAGTGAGAAAATGTGGAGTATATGCCAGCCTTGACCTGTACAGTCCACTGTGTTAGAGGAGCAAACTTTCATATATTTCATGTCACTACAATATTGTCAAATTAAGGACACACAAACAGACTAATTCAGTTTCAAAGTCTTGCTGCATCAGTAGCTTCCCTTTATAATGTTAATATGACAGGATGAAACATTAATCCAGCTGCAGACACAAGCCATAAAACCAATTTGATCCAAAATATTAACATAAATATGATGTGATTAAAAATCTGTCAAGGGGATATAATGGGTTTCTCATCAGGATCAGTTCCCAAGGTGTACATTTGACTTCTCTGAAATTCCACAATTAAAAGGCTCTACAGTAGAGCTGAAAGCATCGCCTTCATGGACGTGCTTCTTCTCTTGTCTCATCATTTAAGGTGTTCATTCTGCATTTTAAATCTTTCCTTGACCCAATTCTGTTTCTCTTTCTGACTTCTATCCAACATGCTATAGTTAATTGTAACCAGCTTTGATGACAATTGTTGTAATCGGCCTATAATTTGCCAAATCAATAAAAATAATTACTAAATTCCATACAGAAGAAGCTCTTGCATACATCAATATGTGTCACGGTGTTCATCCCAGTTGCGATTTTCCATTTCCCAAAACACCCATTAGAAGAGAGCTCTATGTAGCGTACCTTTCTTCAAAGGAGCATTCGGGGAAATAAAAATATGGTTGCTGGCAAGCAGCTGCTCAAAGGAACAGCAGCCACCAGTGCATTTCTCCCCACCTCAATAATGCCCTAATCTCAGAAAGTCACCTTATTACACATACAGAGAAATAGAGAGATCAACCTACAGTCTATTTAGGGTATGACACACTCTTATCATTACATGTTTCTTGTTATGTACTGAAGTTCTCACCCTGGGCCAGCAGGGGGATACTGTAGATAGTTATGCAAATGAAGGATCGAAAGTGACGTTCAGTGATTGGATAGTTTGTATGCAAATGAAGGCTCGAAAGTGACGTTCAGTGATTGGCTAGTTACAGAAAATGGTTACTGTTGCATTCTAATGGAGCTCTATATAAGCAGGCTGACTGAGCTCCTCAGTTTAGTTCTGTTCCAGCTTACAAATAAAGAGCTGCTTTGGAAGAATCGCTGAGTCGTCTGATATGTTCGCCCACAACTTAACATTTCTGAACAACTAAATATGGCTTTTAGGCCTATGATCTAAATCAGTGGCTCCCAAACCTTTTCAGTCCACTGCCCCCTTAGTTCCATAAACTCATACTCTGTGCCCCCTACCCTACCCTATAAAAAGCATTCAGAATAGCAGTTTGCATGACCCACGGAGATCTGTGGATGAAGGACAGTCTACAAATTTAATTAATAATTAAAAAATATTAAAACAGCAACTCTGATATTCTTGATTGTATTTTATAGGTTGGGAGAGGAGCCAACATCCCCTTTTGGATTTTCAAAAATTATTCAAAGTCTGCTAAACTTTGGGCAAATCTACAAGCTGCTGTTGTTATAAAATTTAAGTTAGGCTTCATTATGAATCTCTTATATCGAACAATATAAACATACATATCGGTTTGTCAGTATCAGCTTTATCCTGTTGAACATGAGACAAGTGCATGGTAAATAGCAAAAAGGTGTGTTGTTTTTGTAAGACAACATTAATCCAACAGATGTGAGATGAATCAGTAACTAAAACATTTCAGATATTGGCTGAAAGCAGTCTGGAAAACGGCACAAGATTTCTAATGAATTTAATTTAATTTTTAAAGAAGTTACCTCATCCTTAATTAAGACATCCTGTACTTGAAACAAGTCATAACAAACTCAGATGGATGACTTTTTTTTTTTTAATTTTGCAGAGTGCTTTCCTTTATTAATTGAGTAGATGTTAGCTGCAGACATTTCAGTATCATTTCTCGAGGTCTCCTTTAATTGAAAACAATACAGGATTCCCAGACGACAACAGTTTCTCTGCATAATCTGCATCTGCATAATACAGTTCTCCTTGGATTTCTCTTTTTGAAAAATGGCTGGTTTCCCCCAAGAGCTCATTGGATTTAGAAACCACACGATTTTACCTATGGCTTCTGGCTGTAGAGACAGAGCATTGCTGAGATGGTGAGTTGAGGCTCTTGTATGGGCAACACTTATGCTATCTGAGGTAGAGTATACCTGAAGGAGCGTCTTCACCCCCATCATTCAACCCAGACACTGAGGTCCAGCACTGAGGGCCTTCTGGCAGTTCCCTCACTGTGAGAAGCAAAGCTACAGGGAACCAGGCAGGGGGCCTTCTCGGTAGTGGCGCCCACCCTGTGGAACGCCCTCCCATCAGATGTCAAAGAGATAAACAACTACCTGACATTTAAAAGACATCTGAAGGCAGCCCTGTTTAGGGATGTTTTTAATGTGTGACATTTTAATCTTTGTTAGAAGCCGCCCAGAGTGGCTGGGGAGACCCAGCCAGATGGGCGGGGGTACAAATAATAAGTTGCTGCTGTTGTTGTTGTTGTTGTTTCACTTAGGCTGCAATCCTATACCCATATTCCTGGGAGTAAGCTGAACTCAGTGGGACTTAACTTCTGCCCAGACATGCATAGGATTGCGATGTTAGTGCATTAACAGTCATTTTTACTAATTCCAACTCTATACTTAGAGCACCAGAAATCTACACACTTTGCAAACGAAGTCATCTGAGTGAAGGAGAGCTTATTTGGACGATGTAAAGCAACCTCACTTTTGATCAAAGTTGATATATCGTGATCAACATCTTTACTCCTTTCCTATAAATTTGGATGCTGTCAGATAAATGAGCAATTCCCTTTTTAACACAAGCAGAGCATCTGGCTGGCTATTTTCCCTCTGGTTTGGGAATGGTGGCTTAGAATCTTCCTAAAGCTGATTGATTCACTTACAGCAGTTTCCATTCATCCACCAGGATGCAGGGAACTTCTGTTCTGGCTCATCAAGTACTAAGTTAATAGGATTTAAAAAGTCTTCCTAATTGCAAATATCTCTGATGATGCTTTAATTTGATGAGCATGCACTATTGATTCAGACTGGCAGAGATAAAAGTTTAGCAAACTTTGGCTATTCCCAAATTTGTGCCTAGGTTAAAACAAATGGTTGTAGACTATAGAACGTATGCATTTGAAACTATTTTTGAGAAAGGAGCTTTTAAAACTAATTGACTTATGTTAGCACATGGGGCTAGAATACAGAAAGTGGAGGATGAGTCTATGAATGGAACCACATGACAATTTACCATAATTTGGTCCAGGCAGTGGTTCAGTAGGATTTGGATGACTCCAGATTTGGATGACTCCAGAAAAATAGAACTGTGTGTCATCAACATATTGATGACATTGTGATCCAAATCCCTTAATGACTGGTCCCAGAAGATTCACATAGATGTTGAATAGCACTGAGAATGGCTATCCCTGTGCTCAGGAGGCCTCGGGCTGCTATCCCTGAAGCCAGGAGAGCAAGAGGGATCGGTGTGCACCGATCCCTCTTGCTCTCCTGGCTTCAGCGAAAGCTGCGCAGCGTGCATTCGCTCCATAAGATGCACACACATTTCCCCTTACTTGGGAGGGGGAAAGTGCATCTTATAGAACGAAAAATACGGTATATTAACAAGAAGTTAAAACATATGTGATTCTCAAGTACAAATCATCCTGCATAGGAAGAACATTTCAACCTCTGGCTTTGATCTCAATGAGACCCATGAGAGCAGCCTTGTGCTTAAAAGCTTATAAGGATTTTTTAAAAGGCTTTGTTAGGCTGGAGCCAGCCAGGGGTTTAATGTACATTGCTTACAAGCTACTAAAGCTTGGTTGCTGAGTCTTCTCCTTAACCAACCATCTCCATATTCTTCAGATGTTTTCTTTGTGAATACTGTATGATTCATATTCCAACTGTGAACATGGAAATGTTTAAGGTTTATCAATACCAGACAAAAACTGATTGACAAGCGCAAAAATATCATGCAGAGTGATTTTTCAAGCCTGAAGGAGTGACAGGAAAAGCAAAGGAAATCATGATTCTGAGATCACATTCTGGATTCTGAAATGGGAAGGCTAAGGCTCAAGAACAAGTTGCCCCAAATCAGGAGAAGAAGTGGACTGATGCCTAGACATTGTGGGATGGACAGAGAGGGGCATGAAGGCAAGGTAAAGGCAGAACCACCAAGCCAACAGATCACTAAATAACTAGAGCAATAAATTAAGTGATCAGACATGTATACAGGAGAGGACTCCAACCTCCAACATAGTGTAATATAATACAATGTAATGCTACTATATAGTACAACCAATAAACAATAAGAGACCTGTGAACAGAACTAGATCTCAGCGAAGCTGAACACACAAGTGAAGGTCACATGAATAAATAGCCTTTAAAGTAAACACTTCACCTCAAACTGAAAAATTAATGGTGCTGCCAGTGTATAACCTTTGTGTCTCAACTAATGTTGACCATTGGACATTTTTGGAGAGGTCTTGGGCAGTGCGATAGAAATGCTGCTGTAGCAAGTAGAGGAACGAGCAAAGAAACAGAGCATGGCAAAGGAGCCATGCAGAAACTAAAGGATAATATGGGAACCAAGATGGTCAGAGGATTGGATACCTTGGAGTTTGCCCAGTTAAAGGCAGCAGCACAGTTGCACCCATCTTAGGTCCAGCATAGAAAAGGGCCAGTGTTATTTTTCTAGGAAAGGAGGTGCCAGAACTCACCATGAACACCTCCTTTGTTCTCTAGAAATGACAATGGTGCTCACCTGAGAGGTGCCAGAACTGAGTTCCAGCTGGAAAAAAAAGCCCTGAGGCCACCCATTCACATGCATTCTTCATTTGTTTTTCAATGATCTAGTACAAAATGGTGCCCTAGGTGATATCCTTTGTGTTAAGGAGGCACATAGTCCATGATAAAAATAAGGGAGATGTTGTATTTTTGCTTTTATACTGAAGCTAATTCCCATATCTAAACTTTTTCCGAGAAATTCAACACAATCAAAACTGAGTGCCACACGTCAAAGAAGTTAAACATAAATGGCTACTTGCTACAAGCACACTGAGGGATGTGTTTAATAAAACAAGGTAAACTTGGGGAACAGAGGGTTAATGCTGAGTGGTATGTTATAGGGGCTGTTAAACTGTATTTCTGGGGAACATTTTTATCTTGGTTAAAAAAATATTAGATTTTTTTTTAAAAAGAGGGGGTATTTTTTTTTTTGTAAAGTATCTTTGGCCTTTGGTTTAGACCAATATGACATAAAAGTAATTAATTAACGACACTTCATTGAATGGTTCCAGGAAAAAAAATCAAAAAGGGTATACAACCAGCTACAATAGGAAATGAATGGGGAGTGAAAAAGACAGAGAAACACAGTCAGAACTGCCAGCCAATTAAGTCTAACAATTCCTTCTTGACTCCAAGTATGACATTCAGCTAAACCAAGGTCACGAAAGAAAGACCAAGCGGAAAAAAATCCTCATCTTATCTTGATCAATATCATATACGCATAAGTGCTTTCACAGATATTAATCTCAATATCACAATAAATTTCTTTCAGATATGAAAAACTCTGCATAACAATGTGTTCATCAGCACTGCAGCTCTTTCTCTTATTTTAAATAAATGCTGCCTTTTTATTTCAATTCTCATGAATGCAATTTCTTTTTCCTGATGAGGAATGATGACAATAGCTACAAGTGACTGCTTGACCATTAAACAAGAGCAAATAATGTTTGCCTTCCCCTCAGGCTGTGGATAGCGGAACATACATGCTCAGTTAGCCATAGAATTACTTACCCCCCTAATACCCAAACTTAACGAGTGAAAAACCCCCTACAATAATAAGAAGTCAGCAAAGCAATAGACCAGAATGGGATACAGAAAACAAATGGGGAAACACAGACTTAGTCATGTAAACGGAAGATTCATCTTTAAAAAGAAAGGGGAGGAGGTGTGTGTGTGTTTGTGTGTCTGAAAGGAAAAGGAAAAGGGGTCTTACAAAACTAGAATTGTGGCCTGTAGGATTGTACTCCCCTTGAAGTTGCTGCTATGTATCTTTGATACAATGTCATACATAAAATGCAGGAAAATAAAAAGGACATATCCTGTCCCACCCAACAAAAAGATGAGCACCAGTTAAGCTACCCATGGTTTCAACATTCTTTTCTTATTTTCCTATTCTCTCCAGAAGAAGACCTCACAGTAAGGCAGGAAGGTTATTCTCCATGTAGGATGTTTCTCCCCACCTCAGCCCTATCTTTGTGACGGTAGAAGGTAAAGGTAAAGGGACCCCTGACCATTAGGTCCAATCATGGCCAACTCGGGGGTTGCGCCGCTCATCTTGCTTTAATCGCTGAGGGAGCCAGCGTACAGCTTCCGGGTCATGTGGCCAGCAGGACTAAGTCGCTCCTAGCGAACCAGAGCAGCGCACAGAAATGCCGTTTACCTTCCCGCCAGAGCGGTACCTATTTATCTACTTGCACTTTGACGTGCTTTCAAACTGCTAGGTTGGCAGGAGCAGGGACCGAGCAACGGGAGCTCACCCTGTTGCGGGGATTCGAACTGCCAACCTTCTGATCAGCAAGTCCTAGGCTCTGTGGTTTAACCCACAGCGCCACCTGTGTCCCACCCATGACAGTAGAAACTACCTGTCAAAAAACGGACAGCCATAGAAAAGGGCCATTCCCCAGAAGAAGAAAAACAACCCTCTATATATGTTAAGTTGTGGGTGAACATATCAGATGACACAGCGATTCTTCAAACAGCTGTTTATTCAGAGACCCAGAACAGAACTGAACTGAAGGGTTCAGCCAGCCTGCATATATAGAGCTCCACTACAACACAACAGTAACAACTTTCTGTAACTATCCAATCACTCAACGTCACTTTCAATCCCTTATTTGCATATGTGGACCTGAGTGAAAACTATCTCCAGTATCCCTCTGCTGGCCCAGGGTGAGAACTTCAGTACATAACAATATACACAGCCTCGGGGGGGATTTACATATGATGCACAAGGGTAGGAAGAGGATATGTAAGTTACTCATGCATTTTTAGTAACCTCTTCCCCGCTTAGGTGTGAAAAAGGGATAAGAAAATGTTTCACAAGTGAAATTAAGGGTGATTTTCAGACTAGGATGTGTCTGTCGCTTGCTGATGCTGTATGTGTATGGCTCCAGAAAACAGAAGAGAATCGTATTCATTTCTCTTGACAGGAAAAGTCCACCTAAATGAATGTCAGTAGCTTTCAAACTGTGTTCTAGGGATCTCTAAGGTGCTGCAGTGAGAAGATCAGTCCAGGAATACAAGCTACACATTCCACATAAGCAATCTTCTCCAGCCATATTCAGCCTCAGTGGAGCTGGGGGAAATCTAACTTGTATGATTATAGGATACAGAGCATGCAGGACGATGGCTCAGCCCAAAATATATTTCTGTCACCAACCGTGTGTGCCATAGGACAGGGGTGGGCGAAAATCAAATGGGAAGGTAGATCTCTCCAGGTCACTTGCAGTAGACCAGCTTGCTTCCAGACTTCAAACTGTTATGGGGCCCTTCCATATATTCTTTTCATCATGCTTTCATGCTGATTTGTGCTCATGATGCTAACAGGGCAATTGTATGTGATCTCACTTTCACTGCTGTTTCGGTCACACTGTTTCATTTCTGTTAAGTTGTGGGTGAACATATCAGAGGACACAGCGATTCTTCAAACAGCTCTTGTTTATTCACAGGCCAGAACAGAACTGAACTGAAGGGTTCAGCCAGCCTGCTTATATAGAGCTCCACTAGAATGCAACAGTAACAACTTTCTGTAACTATCCAATCACTGAACGTCACTTTCAATCCCTTATTTGCATATGTGGACCTGAGTGAAAACTATCTACAGTATCCCCCTACTGGCCCAGGGTGAGAACTTCAGTACATAACAATTTCCGATCAGTGCCTATCCGATAACTTCCTGCTGAAACACTCTTTATAGCGCAAATGTTCCAGTTTCTTTTTGTCCTGCTTTTGTTGTGCTATAACCCCTCCTGATATCCTTAATGTGGTAAAATTGGAGACCAATGCGAAGCAAGCCAAAGAAGAATAAATCCACCACTAATGTGCTAATATTGTGTCAGGAACAGGTTGTAGAATAAAGCTACAATTAAACACCAGTTAGGAACAACTAAAAGTCTCTCTCGCTCTCTCGTTGCATATACAGCATACAGTTAAAGCACATAGCTTCCCCCAAAGAATCTTGGCAACTATAGTTCACAGAACTACAATTTCCTGCACAATTAACAAACTACAGTCTCTAGGAATATTTGGGGAACACATATGATTTAAATGTATGGTGTTTACATCATCATCCCCCCCCCCCTCTCTCTCTCTCTCTCTCTCTCTCTCTCTCTGGTTTTTGTATGGAAAGGCTAATAACTCTCTTCTGATACTGAATATAAATTCCTAGGCTGAGCACATGTGTATATGCAGTGCTATTTTTCTAGAAAAAGAGGTGCTAGAACTCACTGCAAACACGCTTGTTCTCTTATAATGCCAATGGCGCCCACCTGAGAGGTGCCGGAACTGAGTTCCAGCTGAAAACAAGCTCTGTGTAGCCTTTACCCTTCTTTGATTCAACGGGCATGTCTGCCCCACTGAGCCATGATACAGTCATTTGGCCCCAGTTTGTGGATCACAGGGACCCAGTGAGAAACAACAACAAAGGAGGCTTACCGCAAGCCTTATGTCTGCCCCTGCTCTGGCCTTGAAGATGCCCCTAAATCTTCTGAGGTACATAGTTGTTTCCCAGGAACCACACAGGTTTTGTGGGAAATTGTGGAAAGTGATCTCTGAGGATAGCAAAGTTTGAACTCCACTGCTATAATTGAATTTGACTCACCCTGTTTCATGCTCAGTCTGATTTAAAAAAAGAAGAGGAGTAGGAGGGGGGAAGGAAGAGAGAAAGAAAGAAAGAAAATTATCTAAATATAAGCTCATTTAGACGAGCATCTCTTGTGCAGATGCTTCTAATTGCCAAGCTGGCTGTATATTCCACCAGCATCTAATTAGCTGTTTAGCACTTTTGCATGCAAGAGAATGTAATGTTCAAGAAGATCAGTTGTTAGCACTAAACAGCTAATTATCCAGTTGTGGGGAAGACATAGAGGAGTATGACACAAACAGCTGATTAACACAAGAAAGCTGATTATTGCTAAACAACTATTTATTGCATACCCTCTCCAAGCCGCATACTCCTCTTTTTTTATAGGCATCTTGCGTAACTCCTGAGGTAGCTGGGTAAATGATATTGCACTGTAACTAAGGAGATAGTACAAGAATACTTGGCTAGTTTAGATGTATTCAAGTCTCCAGGGCCAGATGAACTGCATCCAAGAGTATTAAAAGAACTGGCAGAGGTGATCTCAGAACCACTGGCAGTCATCTTTGAGAATTCCTGGAGAACAGGCGAAGTCCCGGCAGACTGGAGGAGGGCAAATGTTGTCCCTATTTTCAAAAAGGGGGAAAGAGAGGACCCAAATAATTACCGCCCAGTCAGTCTGACATCAATACCAGGGAAGATTCTGGAGCAGATCATTAAGTAAACAGTCTGTGAGCACCTAGAAAGGAATGCTGTGATCACCAATAGTCAGCATGGATTTCTGAAAAATAAGTCATGTCAGACTAACCTGATCTCATTTTTTGACAGAATTACAAGCCTGGTAGATGAAGGGAACGCAGTGGATGTAGCCTACCTTGATTTCAGCAAGGCATTTGACAAGGTGCCCCATGATATTCTTGTAAAGAAGCCGGTAAAATGCGGTCTTGACTATGCTACCACTCAGTGGATTTGTAACTGGCTGACTGACCGAACCCAAAGGGTGCTCATCAATGGTTCCTCTTCATCCTGGAGAAGAGTGACTAGTGGGGTGCCACAGGGTTCTGTCTTGGGCCTGGTCTTATTCAACATCTTTATCAACGACTTGGATGATGGACTCAAGGGCATCCTGATCAAATTTGCAGATGACACCAAACTGGGAGGGGTGGCTAACACCCCAGAGGACAGGATCACACTTCAAAAACGACCTTGACAGATTAGAGAACTGGGCCAAAACAAACAAGATGAATTTTAAGAGGGAGAAATGTAAAGTATTGCACTTGGGCAAAAAAAATGAGAGGCACAAATACAAGATGGGTGACACCTGGCTTGAGAGCAGTACATGTGAAAAGGATCTAGGAGTCTTGGTTGACCACAAACTTGACATGAGCCAACAGTGTGACGCGGCAGCTAAAAAAGCCAATGCAATTCTGGGCTGCATCAATAGGAGTATAGCATCTAGATCAAGGGAAGTAATAGTGCCACTGTATTCTGCTCTGGTCAGACCTCACCTGGAGTACTGTGTCCAGTTCTGGGCACCACAGTTCAAGAAGGACACTGACAAACTGGTACGTGTCCAGAGGAGGGCAACCAAAATGGTCAAAGGCCTGGAAACGATGCCTTATGAGGAACAGCTAAGGGAGCTGGGCATGTTTAGCCTGGAGAAGAGGAGGTTAAGGGGTGATATGATAGTCATGTTCAAGTCTATAAAAGGATGTCACATAGAGGAGGGAGAAAGGTTGTTTTCTGCTGCTCCAGAGAAGCGGACATGGAGCAATGGATCCAAACTACAAGAAAGAAGATTCCACCTAAACATTAGGAAGAACTTCCTGACAGTAAGAGCTGTTCGACAGTGGAATTTGCTGCCAAGGAGTGTGGTGGAGTCTCCTTCTTTGGAGGTCTTTAAGCAGAGGCTTGACAACCATATGTCAGGAGTGCTATGATGGTGTTTCCTGCTTGGCAGGGGGTTGGACTCAATGGCCCTTGTGGTCTCTTCCAATTCTATGATTCTATGATTCTATGATTCTATGATTCTATGTCTCCTCGCTAAACTTCAGGTTTCTTTAATGAGGGAATACAATTCGCTTATGTGAGGTTTATACGAAGATACCAAACTAGTGGGCTCCTCTGGAGGAGCGGGGAAGAGTTTATACATGAGAATTATCACAGCCTTCCCGCTTTTTTATCACCTCTCACTAAGAAGAATAGAATACTGTTCACTGAACATCCCTGAAATTGCCAGGGTCTGTCTAAGCTATTGCTTCACTACAAGATAATAAAGCAAAGGGGCAAACTGCAGGGCAATATCAGCAAGGTGAGTCTAGGTTATGAACTTAGTAAATCACTCTAGGGAACTGGAAGAATCTAAGGTTAATCCTATGAACAGTACAAGTTTTGTTTCATGGAAGGAATATAAATGAATATCAGGGGATACACAACAGTTTCCTATGACATTTTGTGTACTGTACATTAGTTCTATAATTGTGCAAATGAAAAGAAAGGAGAAAGAAAACTTGTGAGAAAATGTGGGAGTAAAATGATAAAGGGATATGAGTCTGTCTTTATAGCCAATGCCAAATTATAATTAGGTCCTTTTAGAGGTTTCCTTCTATTCCTTCCTCCACCACCCTGTCTCCGAATTGGTGCTCAGAAAGTTCATTTTGAAAAGGAACTAGTTCTAGTTCTAGTTCATCCTGTCCTAAAAGGTACTAGTTCAAGTTTGGTCTTCTAGAAAATAGGTTAGTTCATTTTAAGTTTAGCCTTGGTTTAAAAAAAGAAAAGAAAAACCGCATTCAAATGTTACAGGCTGCTGAGATGAAGTATAGTGTTCAAAATTAAATCAGGGGTCACAAGTAAAAACACATCTTACAGACAGAATGTTGACAGGAGAACCTTGCCCCATACCTGTATTTCCATGTTATAAAAGGCTTGCCCTGATCATTTATGTGAGCCACACAGGTGTTAAAGGCACAAGGCATGATTTGCTTTGCTGCTTTACTTGTGCAGGATGCTCCTGTTGGAAGAGAGTGAATCACTACAGCAGGGAAAATACAGGAAATGCCTCACATTCTTGCCTTCTGATTGGTTCTCAATGGTGATCATGTCATTAAGCATCATCTTGGCTTTGAGTCCTGGAATACTTGCTCCCTGCCTGGTGGGCCTTTTCGCACCTGGCCTGGGGAGGTGGGACCCACCTACGAAAACTGAGGCTGCTGAACAGATGCTTGGGTTGGGGTACTGTTTAGGGTTTTATGTTGCTATTATTGATTTTTTTGTATATTTCTTTTAAATTCTTTTTATGATTTGTGTGGAAATTGTTCAGTTTGGTTGTGTACTTTTTGATGTGTTTTATTTATAACGACTCTTGTTATGTGAATCATTTCATGTTGTAAGGCAGTATACAAATAAAATGATAGTGATGGTTAGCAATGGCAGTGTCTCCTTGTCTGCCTAATAAGCCTTAGAACAATGCCTCCACAGTTTGCTTTCTAACTACATATGTGACTAACTTGCTTTTTTGAAAGAAAAAGAAAGAAAGAAAGAAAGAAAGAAAGAAAGAAAGAAAGAAAGAAAGAAAGAAAGACAGACTGGACTTTATGCTTTTGGGGGCTGAGGTGTGTAGGGGATAAATGTGAAGATGAATTAGAAATCATTCAAAATTCTACACGTCAATGAACTTAATACATCTTTAGTTCACTTGGCAATTATAAGGACTAGATTCAGTTATCCAAAAATTCCAAGCACTGAAAGTCTGTGGGGAAAGAGTACACAAAGTGTTAAGGTTCTAGGCCGCCGCCACCAAAAATACTCAAACTTCTCAGTAATGGCACTTCAATATTTGAACTCCCTCCCTCTTCTCTGAGGCACAGCTGGCACCAACTTTTACCAGTTTTTGGCACCAGCTGAAACCCCACCTCTTTGCTCAGGCATTTGCTGGACATTAGTGCAAGTTTGCTTTATTAGTTTAACTTTCCGGCTGTTGAAAATGATACAGTATTTTTAGTTATGATTTTGCTAGGAGTAGCTGTGTGAGTCTCTCACAGCAAAACTAATAAAATGTTTTGTGGCACCTTAAGGACTAACAAATTTATTACAGCATAAGCTTGCAACTGACAAATGGGCTTGAGCCCGCGAATACTTATGCCCTAATAAATGTGTCGCAAGATTCTTTGTTGTATTTATGATGTGTTATTGCATATGATGTATTTTAAATTTTTATATAATCTGCTCTGGGATTCCTATTGCAATGAAACATATGTTCATTTCCTTCAGGTTGGTGGTTGACAGAGATCTTCCATTTTTGTGGGAATGGGGAAGAAGATGTATCTCTATAAACTCTGCATGTTAGATGGATTGAAGGCTGGACCTGGGGGGGGGGGGAGTAAAAGGCCCAACTCTAGTTTTCATCTCTTCTACTTTGAAGGCCACCTCTCTCATCAACAGGCATGATGCTAGTAATGAAATCAGGTAGCTTAAACAAGAGTCATGTGTTAGTGATGAAGGAAGCAGAGATGCTTGCAAAGTGCAAATGTTTTTCTAAAGATAGTTGGGTCAAAAGGGATCACAAAAATTTGGCCTTCTTTTAAAACCTTTTTAAAAAAAACACCAACCTTATAATAGTCACCTGGATTAGTTTAGCACACACCTTTTACACATTTCTGTTGAAAAAAGACTTTTTAAAAAACTAAGAATTAACTTTAATCACCAGAACGCAATTTTCAAAAAAGAATTGAATGCCACGTGCAAATTTGCAAAAAGTTTCCCCTTTTCATTTTTATTTTTGCATGCGGTTGTCAAATCAAACTTTCTTTCAAATCTATAATATACTCTAATGACGAAATGAAATCACGTAAGCATTTGCGTGCTCAGGAATAAGAAGAGATTCTGCTTCCTTACTCCTGCTTTGTGATCTCTCGCCATATGTTGGCATTTTATAAAGCCATTATGTTGCTTCATTTTTTCCAGTATATAAATGTCACTATATATGTGTAAAGTTAGGGGTGCGGTGTCTGCACTGGTAATTAGAAAGGGTTTCAGGATATTAACTGCAAACATCTGGATAGGCATATGTGCTGGCACAATGAGAAGTGTTACTGACATTGATCAGTTTCTTGATACTGCAATTTTGTTCTTTCTTTCTTGGCATTAAAATAGTGGAGTCTTATCAAGCTGAGCTGTATATCTGGAGCATCTTTGATGCCTTGAGGCACTATTAAAATCTGAGCCTGAGTGGAAGCCCTGCAACTTTCGCCTAATAAGGTAAAGGAATATCCTCCACTTCCCACAAAATGATTCAACTTCCTTGACTGTAAATGTTTAGTTATTGATAAGCATAAAGAACTCTGATCGGCACATGGCACACAGGTGGCACTGTGGTCTAAATCACTGAGCCTCTTGGGCTTGCCGATCAGAAGGTCTGCAGTTTGGATCCCCATGACGGTGTGAGCGCCTGTTACTCTGTCCCAGCTTCTGCCAACCTGGCAATTTGAAAGCATGCCAGTGCAAGTAGATAAATAGGTACCACTGTGGCGGGAAGGTAAACAGCGTTTCTGTGCACTCTGGCTTCCATCACGGTGTTCTGTTGCACCAGAAGCGGTTTAGTCATGCTGGCCACATGACCCAGAAAACTGTCTATGGAAAAACACCGGCTCCCTCGGCCAAAAGCAAGATGAGCGTTGCATCCCTTAGTTGTATTTGACTGGACTTAATCGTCCAGGGGTCCTTTACCTTTACCTAAATGCTAAGTGATAAATAACTAAATACAGGGCCCCAGGGCCCCATCAGCAAACCAGAGAAACTATCATGGGCAACACACACACAACCAAGCACACATTTTCGTGAGGACTTTTTTGTAATTAAAAAAAATACAAACTTATTTGGAAATATGGCAAACTGAAAAATATGAAACTGAATGGAACCAAAAATGACAATTTGCTCATCCCTAGAGCCTAATAAACTTGGTGCAAGCAACTAAGCCCTCACTCCTCCAAATTTTCAAACACTGGACTAGTCAAATGTAAATGGAATAATGTAACACCTGCACCATGAAATTAAAGAAATGTTATAGTGCTTTAACAGTCATGCCTGTCTCAAAACATCCTGGAAACTGCAGTAGATGCTGGGAGTTGTTAGGAGATCTCCTATTCCCCACACAGAGCTACAGTTCCTAGAGTTCCCTGGGGAGAAGGATTGTTAAACTGCTCTGAGAGTTGCAGTTCTACAGGGTCTTAAAGGTAAAGGTAAAGGTACCCCTGACCATTAGGTCCAGTCGTGACCGACTCTGGGGTTGCGGCGCTCATCTTGCTTTATTGGCCGAGGGAGCCGGCGTACAGCTTCCGGGTCATGTGGCCAGCATGACTAAGCCGCTTCTGGCAATCCAGAGCAGCGCACGGAAACGCCGTTTACCTTCCTGCCAGAGCGGTACCTATTTATCTACTTGCACTTTGACGTGCTTTTGAACTGCTAGGTGGGCAGGAACAGGGACCAAGCAACGGGAGCTCACCTCGTCGCAGGGATTCGAACCGCCAGCCTTCTGATCGGCAAGTCCTAGGCTCTTTAATTTAACCCACAGCACCACCCGCGTCCCTCTACGGGGTCTTAGGAGCATACTTAACAGCCCCAGGGGTCTTTAATGAAGCCATGATTGTTGAAGTTGTGTAATAGTGCTCTAGCTGGATGGTGAGGATGTGGCCTAAATTAAAATCAAATCAAAATAATGTAAGAATGTTGGAGGAAAAAGGGTTTAATCTACTGCTTTGTGGATTTTAACCAAAGGAGGCTGGGAAGCACTCCCAGAGTGAGAAATACAAACACAGATCCGGAATGGGGGGTGAAACACAAAATGGTTAAAAGCAGCTCTCGTGTCTGGAGATTAAAGACTGAGATGACTTGATATGAAAGAATCAGATTTCTTGATATAAGCATGAATGCTTTGGGCTGTATAAGCAGTGATATATCACACCAGGACAAAAAAAGGGGGGAGGGGGTTGAAGCAGGACATTGGAAAGCCGATGCAGGATAATTTCAGCTGTCGGTGCAGAGCTGAGAAGATGCCTGCCTAGCTTTGCCCATCAGCAATAATGGAATTGAGTTCCACGCTGTAGATAATTGCCTGAAGTCATTCTCCAGCCACAGGGAAGGTAAGATTAATAAAGAACATTTGTTATAATTCTGCAACCAATTTATGTAATGGAACACATAATAAATAACCACAACGAACGCACACATTTATCACAGCCAATTTATACATCTATTTGTTCACTGTGTGTTAAATCAACCATTTATATGAATACGCCTTGTTCTCTTGATATTCCCTTTTGCCTCTGTGTTAAACAAACAAATGATCAGTAGTAAGTGGCGGTTTTTGTTGTTTTGGTTAATTCGAAGCCGGGCTCACAGCAACACACCATAACAGGCATTGAAGGCTGGTGTTCAGGGTTTGCCAGAGCATAACATTGCAGCTTTGGTGGTAAGACCACAGGAACACAAGGAAGTCTGGCAAATGGAGCATCTATCTCAGTGCTTTCTATGGAAAAGATAGCCAGAGTGATGACCTCAAGAGGTTTTGAGACTGTAACTCCCATAAAAAACCATGCTTCCATTTATTTCGGGGCAATACTATCCCACTGAGGTGAAGCAACTAATCCAGATACAACTAACCCAGAATGCAGCAGCTGGACTGGCGACTGGGAGTAGCTGCTGGGACCATATACCACCAGTCCTGAAAAACCTACATTGGCTCAAAGTACATTTCTGAGCACAATTCAATGTGTTGGTGCTGACCTTTAAAGACCTAAATAGCTTTGGTCCTTTGTACCCCCATCATTCAGCCCAGACACTGAGGCCTAGCTCTAACAGCCTTCTGGTGGCTTCCTCATTGTGAGAAGTGAACTTGCAGGGAGCCAGGGAGAGCAGTGGTGCCCACCCTGTGGAACACCCTCCCACCAGGTGCCAAGGAAATAAATAGCTACACAACTTTTACATCAGTGATAGAACATTTGCATACAGAAGGTCCCTGGTTTAATCCTCAGCATCTTCAGGTCAGGCTGGGAGAGGTAAAGGTAAAGGACTCCTGGACGGTTAAGTCCAGTCAAAGGCGACAATGGGGTTGTAGCCCTCATCTCGCTTTCAGGCCGAGGGAGCAGGCGTTTGTCCACAGGCAGCTTTCCAGGTCATGTGATCAGCATGACTAAACCGCTTCTGGCACAATGGAACACCATGACAGAAACCAGAGTGCACGGAAACGCCATTTACCTTCCCACCACAGCAGTACCTATTTATCTACTTGCACTGGTGTGCTTTCAAACTGCTAAGTTGGCAGGAGCTGGGTTAGAGCAATGGGAGCTCACCCTGTCATGGGGATTCGAACCGCCAACCTTCTGATCAGCAACCCCAAGGGACTCAGTGGTTTACACCATAGCACCATCCACATCCCTAGCTTGGAGAGACACCTCTCTGAAACCCTGGAGAGGTGATGCCATTCAGAATACACCATTCTGGTCTAGATGGTCCAGCATTTGGATTCAGTATAAAGATTTCTCCTGTGCTCCTAAATTCAATATTCTACCCACTGCAGCTCACTGGTTTCTTTGAGTGCCAATTTCTTATCTTTACTATGGTTGCATATTACCGTTCTTTGGCCTAGGACGAAAGTTTCCTAACACAGCAACCGATAAATAAAGCATTGCTTCCCTGTACCCCACCCACTTCTTCATGAGCTGAAATGTAGCTTCATTACAACCTGTTCACCATCCTCTCTCCATCATTAAAACAAGTCCAAGATTGCCAGCAGTCACCAATATGTGTTGCCTATTTGCAGTATGGTAGCGCTGCAGAGAGCTTGCTGGGGAGACCATGCATTAAAAAGGGACTCAAAAAGTACTTAAACAAGGTTTTAATTACAAAAACAAAAACTCCTTTTACACTAAATACATCAACAAACCAGATCCAACCACCAACCCATCCCCCAGGGTAATGGGAGAGTTAGGTGCTGCTCCTTATATACTACACCCAATTGCCAACACAGCTTAATCAATACAACTCAGCAGCACCTGCTATGTTTCACAGCTGTAAAGCTGGGTCTCGTTATCTTGCTCTGGCCCCTTAAAGACATACACATCTTGTGAAATAATAATGAACCTTCACATTTCAAAGTGACCATTCAACAATATGAACCCTGCCTTGAGGGAGTGAAAGGGAAGTTAAAATGCTCCAGAGTGAACTTCATTTATTGCATCCTATGAAACATGCCTGGGACGCGGGTGGCGCTGTGGGTAAAACCTCAGTGCCTAGGACTTGCCGATCGTATGGTCGGCGGTTCGAATCCCCGCGGCGGGGTGAGCTCCCGTCGTTCGGTCCCAGCTCCTGCCCACCTAGCAGTTCGAAAGCACCCTTAAAGTGCAAGTAGATAAATAGGTACCGCTCAGGCGGGAAGGTAAACGACGTTTCCGTGTGCTGCGTGGGTGGTGGCTCACCAGAGCAGCTTCGTCACGCTGGCCACGTGACCCAGAAGTGTCTTCGGACGGCGCCGGCTCACGGCCTCTAGAGCGAGATGAGCATGCAACCCTAGAGTCAGACACGACTGGCCCGTACGGGCAGGGGTACCTTTACCTTTACCTTTACTATGAAACATGCCTACCTTAAGATGCACCTAATGAATACAGTGCTGTTTTATTTTAGATTAAAGGATGAGAAGTATTTAATGGGTGTGCTGCCTGGTTAGTTAAAATGCATCAGAGTGTACGTGTGTGACTTTTTCTTTTCTCTTTTTTGCAATGCCTTACTCAAAATGTGTTTAAAATTGTTTGGACTATTTCTTATGTGTAGCATACTAAATGAACATAAAACAGCCCATTGAACTGGATAACCAATACAAATGCTAATTTGTTGCTGTGCACATCTCCAAGGGAGAAAACATCCACGGCATACGAGCAGCTTTAGGTTGTGAAATCTAATTACAGCGTGAATGTGACTATTCACAAAATAGTTCCTCCGGGGTGGGACTTAGCCAGGCCTCCCATGGTGGAGAGCTCAAGAACCCCCCCCCCCAGTTATTGGCATAAAACCAAGAATGGCCAAGAAAAGCACCTGAGGCATTCATTATATTCGTTTCCCTTCTATATCTTGTTAGCAGAAATCGTTTAGATAAAAGTCCCAGTTCAGCACTATGGAAACTTTGAGTACAGTTGCAATGCGAGGGGGCCGGCACTTCTCTGTCCCCGTCTACTGGATCTAAATGCAGCTGATGTATTCTGCAACTACCTGCCCAGAGCGACTGAAGCCTGACTAACAAGTCTGAGCAATGATGTCTCAACTAGACGGGAGTTCTAGTTTTAAGAGAGGGCTACTAGTCTTGTCATGTGTAATAACAAGAGTGAAGAAGGAATAGGATTAACAGTGACCCCAAGCTAAGGATTCGGGAACTGTGTTGCTCCTCAGTGCCCTTTCTGCATGGCAGAGTTTCTTCTCTGGTGCTTTCTTTTTGTGGGCAAAGGATACTGCATTTTCCTCCATCCTCTGTGCCTAGCAAGCTGGGGGTTGCCTGCTATCAAATGTGCCTTTCAGCTGGGAGAAAATGAAACATTCTTCTCTGGCAGAGTTTAGCACAGCATTGTGTTGCAAAACACGTGCAATCTTAAAAAAAAATAAATGATTTTGTCAGCAGGGCTTTGGGGCGTCTTCTCAAGCAGAAAGATCGAGAGGGTCCTCTTGATCTTTGTGGAGCTGGTTTGCCACATTCTGAAGTAAGAACATGAGAAAATAAAATGAGCCTGCTGGATCAGGCCAGCAGCCCGTCTAGTCCAGAATCCTGTTCTCACAGCGGCCAACCAGGTTGGAAAGCCAAACATGAGCACAATGGCACTCTGCTCACCTGTGATTCCCAGCAACTGGTATTTCAGAGGCATAAAGTAAGTGAAGTAATACATATTACTGTTATGTACTGAAGTTCTCACCCTGGGCCAGCAGGGGGATACTGTAGATAGTTATGCAAATAAGGGATCGAAAGTGACGTTCAGTGATTGGATAGTTTTAGAAAATTGTTACAATTACGTTGTACTGGAGCTCTATATAAGCAGGCTGACTGAACCCTTCAGTTCAGTTCTGTTCTGGCCTGTGAATAAACAAGAGCTGTTTGAAGAATCGCTGTGTCGTCTGATATGTTCACCCACAACTTAACAATTACCATCTAAAGGGGGGGGGGGAGAGACTGTTGAGTTTAGCGTCTAAAACTACATACACCGCTGTTAAAATGTGTGCTAAAATTAAATTAATAATACTTGTAGAAACCAATGCATGTTTGTAACACAGGTAGTTTGTGCAATAGATTAGCATTCCTCTAATTTGCATGAGCATTTGGATGTTAATTTCTTATATCAGAGGAAACAGAGATGCTAGCCACAGCCCAACATCTACAAAGTATGTGTGTGAGATTCAGCTGATTGTGAGTTGGTACCCCTTCGCATACCCCAGAAAAACCAGGACATCTTGTTTCCCCCCACGAGAGCACAGCAGTCATTTTGGGCAGTGTGATATTGTGCAATTTCATTCCAAGATCTTGCCCTGAAAAAAAAGCACTTTTTTCAGTGCCGCAGTCTCGTGAGACGCCCAAAACTTGCATTTTTGGCTGCCATGAAAGCACAACCCTGGAAAAACAACACGTCTTCCGGACTCTGTGATCTCACATGGGTCACATGACTCAGCTGGGAGCACAGATGGAAAGATGTGCATTCAATTCAATTCAATTCTGGTTTTGACTAAGTTTTAATTTATATATTTTTAAACTGTTCCTATATCTGTATTGTCCCTGTTATACCTAATTGCAAACTCAAATGTATCCCTTTCGTGTTTTATGACTTCCTTGATATTGTATGTGGGCTGGAACAGGTCTGTGACCGAAATAATAAATTCAATTCCGGTTTTGAGACTCACTATGTTGGAGGGTATGCAGATGTCGATGCTGAACACATGGATGTTGGAAGCAGAACTAGAAGGTTGTGCAACATCAGGGCCAGGGCCAGGAGGTGCAGGCCAGAAGGCGCCCATTCACTGAATGAGTTGAGGATAATTTCAGCAAAGGGCTTGTATGTCTTTAGTATTTCACATAAGAACATAAGGAGAGCTCTTCTGTATCAGACAACAGACGTATCTACACAAGCATTTTGTTTTCAGTGGTCAACCAGAAGCCTATAGGAAGCCACAAGCTGAACATGAGCACAGCAGCACACTCTTCTTTAAGTATGTTACAGCATGCTTACTAAATTCATGCATGCATAAACACACACATACTTTTAAAAAACATATATGGATAGGGATTCTTTTCATTTTCTTTAAATGTAAAGAAAAGTGGATCACAAGTGTGAAAGTAACTAGCTGACACAGAACTGGCTGCTAAATACTTCAGATCCAGAAAATTCAAATATAGAAGGCCCTTTCCTCCTCCAGTTTTTTCTGGCTAACTGTAATTTTTGCTGGAACACATATTTGTTCTCTGATCTGTCCGGCACCTTCTGTCAGTGAACTCTCGGCATCTAGATATCCAATTTTTCAGAAAGAATATAGGGGCCATCAGCTTCTTGAACATTTCACATCTCTGACTTTGCAACTTTGCTGTGAAGTTTGCTTTTAAAAGCAAGTGTTTCTGCTGAAGGAGAGAATTATAATAGGATGTCACAGAGAATTATGTTAATGCAGCTAAACTTAAAGTGACGTGAATTTGGCTTTATACTGATCTTCCTATGCTGAAGACATTTCAAAATGCCATAACACAAAGCTGAACACACCAAGAGTAGAGTTGTGCAGACAGCGATGACAGAAATTGTTTCTTGTTATGCACCCAAGATGTATTTTACAATTGACTACACTATTCTCACATAATTCACTTGTTACATATTTCGGACTCTCATGATCTCAATCTAGACTTTCAGTCTAGCCTCTTTGCATCTATATCAAGTGCTTAGCTTGATTGAAGTGGCAGATATTCCCAAAGTTACTTTGATTTATGTCAAGTGAATAAGTTATGAACTATATTAATGAAGGCTGTTCAGAAACTGTAGCTACTAAATGGGACCAGTAAATGGAACACACTGGTTCTCAGCCATTTCTGGACACATTTGAAAGTATGCTGGCATTGACCTAGGAGCTTTGGACTCAGCTGCCTGAAAGATTGACTCCACTTACATGAATCCATGTATCATTATCTTCCTTAGAGCTTTCTTAAACACAGGGGTTTGTTTCTTTCTCTTTCATACTTTAAAATAATTAAGAAGTGGCCAAGTGGTGTTTATTACTACCTCTAGATTTTTTTCCTTAATTGTGCAGCTTCATACTGTCCTTTCCTTTCTGGTGAGCGTTTGTGTTTTCCAACAGGCCTTTACAATGTGAGGCTGCCTACAATGCTGCCTGTGGAATTGCTAAGAGCTCTGAGGTTTATCTGCTTGTTTTTGTCAGAGCACAGCAATATATGTTGCTTTTTTTGTAGAACACATAGACGACACTTTAGAGTTTAGCTGCTGTTTTTTGACAAGAAAGAAGAGCTCTTCAGTGCTCTGCAGGCAACATTTGAGGAACACAGAGATATAGAAGAAAACAGAACCATATGGTAGAGAAATGGAGTAAAAGAGCAACACAAGGCTTTATGGGGGCCCCTGAACTGACTTAAGGGGGCTTACTAGCATTACATTTTTACTTGGAAGGGGGAGAAAGTCCCCCAAATCACTGATACACCTCATTTGAGCCCCACATGAGAGCTGATATATACCCTAGCATGGTAGTATGATGCCAAGTGAAAAGTATGCTGCCACCTCAAATTATAGCACTCTCCAGAATGACACCCTAGATAACTCCCTCTTTTATATAAGAAAAAGACACCAGCTCCTTAGAACTTAAGTGTATAATTTACTCATAGTAAAGGAAAGGCTATCCGTTATATTCCAAGTTGCATGTTGGGAAAAAGCACCAAGGCAAAAGCCAGCTCCAGATGGCTGGAATGCAAAACAGGATGTTATGGTTTGCAGATGTACTGTTGGAGAAAAGGTGGAGCCTATTCTCTGTACTGAGCACCGGATGTTAGCTCAGTGTGTCATCTGACCTGTGCTGGAAGTACAGGGGAGGAGTTGAGACTCTTCTGATGGAGACTGAAGGGTGCAGTCGCATTTCTATGTACTGCTGAGTGACAGGAATAAAACATGTAGAAAGGACTCCTGTCTGTCTCATTTCTCCTCCCTGGGAGAATGCAGGGAGGGAGAGAGAAGCAGAGAAGCAGAGGGTGTGTTCTATCTCACGACTAATGAGAAGAATCGCCGGGTTTGTTTACCTAGCCTGCCGGAGGTCGCAGACGGACGGTAAACACAGTATCTCGCTCAATTGCCTCGGGGGAGGCCAGGTACCTCTGCCTGTGAGCTGAAGATACTAACATATGGCAGCCTTCGGATGGTTGCGATTCATCGGACATCTGCATGAGAGGCTGGTGGATTGTCCTCCTCTGCTCCAAGGAGGAAGGCAAGCGTCTGAAAGAAGCCAGAGGCTCAACAGACAGTTGGTGGAAAGAAGAGGTGTTTTCCAGAGCAACAAAGTTCAAGGTATGCTGCATTTCGGGCTAAAAGTGTGAACGCAGGTTGATTAATTCCCTGGTTCACGGAGCTGCGTTTTGGAAAAACAAAAGCTCCGGGAGGAAGAGGCCTGCAGCTTGAAGGCTGAAGCCTGCATTCCACAAATTCTTGTGGTTGATAAACTGTCCTATTGGAATGCATTGTTGCTAGGTAACGGAAAGTTGGAAAGTTACTGGCAAAGGGGCTGGACTGTGAGTGTGAGCCTGGGAAAGCGAAACAAAATCAGAGAATGTTTTGGCTACAAGTTTACGTGCCCTTGGAAGGGACTTTCCATAGCAGCCAGAGTTTAGCTGCCAGGTGCAAAAGAGCGTAAACAACTTGCAGTTTGCCTGGCTGAGAAAGGAAAAAACAACTGTTGGATTTTACAGCTTGTTTGACAGTGTGAGCTGGAGGCTTGGCTTCAAGATGGATGCCAAGAAAGGGGGAGGTCTGCCTTACCCACCTCCCTTAACCAATGACAATTATTCATCTTGGTCTGTAAAGATGAAGGCCCTGCTGCAGAATCAGAGGCTTTTTGATGTAATTGAAAACCCCATCCCTGCAGCACCAACCAGAGGTTGGGAGTCACAGAATGTAAGGGCCAGGACTGCTATAATTCTGTGTGTCTCAGATGATCAGTTGGTGCATGTTCAGCATTTAGAAAATGCGAAAGAGGTTTGGGACACGCTGCGTACAACGCATCAGAGAGATGCTGGTTCTTCAGCGTTGCTGTATTTTGAGAAATTGACCAATCTGAGACTTGCGCCTGATGGAGATGTTCAAGCGCACCTGACAGAAATGAAGTTTCTGCGTCAACAGATGGTGGAACGCAATTTCCGTCTTCAGGAGGAAGTGTTTTGCTTCATGATGATAAACAGCCTTAACCGCACCTACAAGGTTGTTGCCAGTCAGCTTGGTTCCCTACCGGCCGCGCAGCTGACCGCGGAGAGAGTGTGTGCTGTGGTCCTGAATGAACACGACAGACTTGCTGCACTGGAAGTGAAAGACAGGGGGAGGGAAGAACAGAGTTCTAATTCCCCCACTGCTGATGCTACTAGGGAGCATGGTGTAGCATTGAGTGCTGTCCGATGCTACAATTGTGGACAGACTGGGCATCTACAGCGAAACTGTAAGAAGCCGCGCCAGTCAAGAGGAGCAAAGAGCAGCTCTACGAAGCCTGAGGCGTCAGGCAAAAGCTGTTCCAAGTGCCAGGTGAAACCTGCAAAGGCTATGATGGCGAAAGGAACCACGTCAGATGTTGGGAACTCGTTCATAATTGACACGGGCGCAACGGTTCATATGTGCCCGCACAGACAACTGTTTACGACGTTGAAGAAGCAAAGCTTCACTGTGAAACAGGCCAACGGTCAAGAGTTGGAAGCGACTGGAATTGGGACTGTGTATCTTGAGAGTCTGAACTTGACTATAAGTGATGTTTACCTGGTTCCAGAACTGAGATTTAATCTGCTGAGTGTGTCGCAGATTGCAAAGAAAGGACTGAAACTGACCTATGATGCTAAAAGCTGCAAGATCTACAAAGAGGGAGAACTGTTTCTTACTGCCAAAGAGAAAGATGGACTGTATTTGTTGACTTTTGATCAAAGTGATTACATGAAATGTAATTCTTCTGATTCTAACGAAATCTCTCTTGCAGGTGTGACCAGTGTGAGCACCAGGAAGCTGACCAAGAAGGTCGACAGAGCATTTCAGCGGGTGTATGCTGATGTGATTGGTCCTCTAGAACCATCTAGAGGCAGTGCAAAGTATTACCTTTTGTGTGTGGATTGTTTCACTAATTATTCTTGGGTTTATATGATGGAGAAACCGCAAGAAACTTTAGAAAAGTTTCAGGAGTTTTGTGACAAGGTTAAAAATATGCATGATGCTAACATTGATTGTCTTTTCACAGATGACAAACAAGTTTTTCTGTTACAGAAGTTTCAGAAGTTCCTGGATGGAAAAGGGATAGACCACAAAGTTGCTGTTTCGACCAAAGCGTGGAACAGAGGGGTCTGTGTTAGAGTGAACAAAGAATTGCAAAAGGGGATGAATGCGCAATTGCTGAGTTCACATTTGCCACATGAATATTGGGCCGAGTCGCTAGCGTCCTATCTTCATGTTTGGTTGAGAAAAGTCTCAACAGAGTTGGGATGTTCTCCTTTTGAGAAGCTGTTCAATAGAAAACCTTCTGTTGCCTACTTTAAGGTTTTCGGGTCTCATGTGAGAACAGAAGCTCCAGGTGGAGTAAAGAATGCCAGAGGCATTTTTGTGGGATATGAAAAGGGTCTCTACAGAGTAATTTTGTCTGAATCTGGTCAGGTGATTCTCACAAAGTTCCTAGAGAGTGCTCCAGAGCAAGAGCGGGTTGTAGAACACACATTTCCCACGGGAAACGATTCAGATGATGATGATGATTTTTCTGATGTCACAGATTACAGTGGTACTGATGATGATGACAGTGATAGCTCAGAGAGTTCAGTTGTAACAGTCATTGAGAGAAAATCTCACACAATGGATAGACCTTCACAGGTGAAGGAAGAACCACTGATTGCTACTGGTTCTCAACAGAGTCCAAAGGTTGAACCAGTGAGCACAGAGGATCAGCACCTCATACGCAGGTCTGAGAGAGTTACAAAGGGTGTACCATCAAAGAGGTACTCAAAAGAGTTTGCTAACTTAGCTGTTGCATGTGTTGCTATTGTTAACAACTCAAAGCAGGTTAAAGCAGTGTCTAAGTCAGAGACAAAGACACAACAGAGAGTAGCTAGCCAAGGTAATGCAGAAGCACTCATTCCTTGGAAGCCAGACAACCAGAGAGGTACACTGGTGAAACCAGTGGTGGGGAGTTCCAAGGGTGGAACTGAAACAACAGGGGACTGTTATATGTATAACAACTGTTTGTTCTCTTCTCTGGATCATGTTTTGCCAATTGATGCTTTTGGGGGAGGATGTTGGGAAAAAGCACCAAGGCAAAAGCCAGCTCCAGATGGCTGGAATGCAAAACAGGATGTTATGGTTTGCAGATGTACTGTTGGAGAAAAGGTGGAGCCTATTCTCTGTACTGAGCACCGGATGTTAGCTCAGTGTGTCATCTGACCTGTGCTGGAAGTACAGGGGAGGAGTTGAGACTCTTCTGATGGAGACTGAAGGGTGCAGTCGCATTTCTATGTACTGCTGAGTGACAGGAATAAAACATGTAGAAAGGACTCCTGTCTGTCTCATTTCTCCTCCCTGGGAGAATGCAGGGAGGGAGAGAGAAGCAGAGAAGCAGAGGGTGTGTTCTATCTCACGACTAATGAGAAGAATCGCCGGGTTTGTTTACCTAGCCTGCCGGAGGTCGCAGACGGACGGTAAACACAGTATCTCGCTCAATTGCCTCGGGGGAGGCCAGGTACCTCTGCCTGTGAGCTGAAGATACTAACATTGCATTCAAGAGCAGGTGGCCCAGAGAGCCTAATCATGTATCTATTCTCTGGTAACTTTCATGTGGGGCTGCCCTTGAAGATGCTTCAGAAATAGGCATCAGTTCAAAATGCAGCTGCTTACCAGGGTCAGGCTATATCTCACCTGTACTGAAACAACCTCAGCCGCTCCCAGTTTATTTCCCAACCCTAATTCAAGGTCGCAGTGCTTACCTTAACCCCCCATTTGGCTGCAGACTTGCCTGTTTTCACCTGTATCTGAAAAACATAGGAGAACCCTGCAGGATCAGGTCCACCAGGTCCAGCATCCTGTTCTTGCATTGGCCAACCAAACATCTATGGAAGTCTGCACACAGGAACTGAAGGCAAGAACACTTTCCCTGTCTGTGGTTTTCAGCAACTAGGATTTCGAAACATATGGCTTCTGGCTGTAGAGACAGAGCATTTCTGAGATGGTGAGTTGAGGCTCTTGTATGGGCAACCCTTACGCTATCTGAGGTAGAGTATACCTGAAGGAGCATCTTCACCTGCATCATTCAACCCAGACACTGAGGATCTTCTGGCGATTCCCTCACTGTGAGAAGCAAAGCTACAGGGAACCAGGCAGGGGGCCTTCTCGGTAGTGGCGCCCGCCCTGTGGAACGCCCTCCCACCAGATGTCAAAGAGAACAACAACTACCTGACATTCAGAAGACATCTGAAGGCAGCCCTGTTCAGGGAAGTTTTTAATGTGTGACATTTTAATGTATTTTTAATCTTTGTTGGAAGCCGCCCAGAGTGGCTGGGGAAACCCAGCCAGATGGGTGGGGTACAAATAATAAATTATTTATTATTATTATTATTATTATTATTATTATTATTATTATTATTAGAGTGGGCAGTGACCAGGGAGTAAGGTTTTTGGTGATAGTGCCCCAAATTTGCAATGTTATCCCTGTAGAGCTTCATCTTGCACCTACGTTGCTCTCATTTTGGTGCCATGCAAATACTTTAATGTCCCGGGATCCTTAAAACATTAAAGCCACCATATAAGCCCCAGACTAGATGTAGCTTGACTCTTCTTAAACAAATAGCCAGCACAGGGGAGGAGTGAAGCTTGGGAAGAGCCCATGGTCCCTATGAAAATCCTCCTTCAGTCTGCTATTCATAATGAAGTAAATTCTATTGGGGGGGGTAGAATGGGAGGAAAGCTCCCATTAGTGCTTAATGGGAGCCTTACTCCCATTGCAAATACCAGGTATTGGAAAGGCCAATCCCAATCTCAGACCCTCCAAGTGTCCCTATTTTTCATTGACAGCCCCAGATTAGCAGAAGCGGTCCTGGTTTCTGATTTGGTCCCAGAATGCCCCACTTTTCCTTAGGACATCCTTATTTTCATCAGAGAAATGTTGGAGTCTATGCAGTTATGTGACACCTGAGCCAAGGAGTTACCTGTATAACCTTTAGAAGACATCTGAAGACAGCCCTGTATAGAGAAGGGGTTTTTTTTAAGTGTTTAATGTTGTTTTATTATGGTTTTGTGTATGTTGGAAGCTGCCCAGAGTGGCTGGAGCAACCCAGTCAGGTGGGCAGGGTAACAACAACAATTTTCATCGGAGAAATGTTGGAGGGTGTGTAATCTGGACTACAGTGGGAGCAAAGGGTTAAATACCGGTAACCTCTCCTGACATGTCAGAGTCCCAATCTAGGTCAGGACACATATGCCCCACACTGGTTATTTGTCGAAAAAAGATCAATGGCAATCTTCTCTGCACAGTGTACAAACATTGCTTCCCTACATAATGAATAGAAATGTGTAGAAATGTTTGAAACAGGCAATGAGAGCTAACAGATTTTTCCCAGGCCCCAAGCTCACCCTACTGATGTATTTGCTAGTGCTGCCTGTGAAACAAATATTAATTTGTATTTCTTCCTTTCCCGTGTTGTGGATCCACAAATAAATATCAGCTAGGAATAGGAGGAAAGTGTGTGCCTGCAATTTTATCTCTGTAGAAAATCACAGCAGCCACAGTGAACGTGTCCAGATTTTGTCAATGGCATTACATCTGTGATGCCAGGCAGAAAGCATGTTTTTGCACATATCAGACACCTTAGAGGATGTGACAGACTGAGCACAGTGTGTTTCTTTCATTTCAGATGACAAGAACAAATCACTGCCCCTTTCTGAAGAGATGTAGCTGTCTATTTCTAGCCCCTCTGCCTAAAGAAGCCAGTGTTTTGCAGTTATAAGTTAGTACAGACAGGTGGGAACTTGCAAGGAGTTGTGAGGGGATGGAAAAGGAGGCAAGTCAATCATTAGAGAACCGAGTTTGAATTGGCCCCTTTGTACCAATTAGGTATTTCTCCACACTTATTTACAGTGACGACAAAGCTCAGGGCTGGCCCTACCATGAAGCAAAGTGAGGTAGCTGCTTAGAGGGCCAATCTAAGTCCAGTATACCTGAAGGAGCGTCTCCACTCCCATCGTTCAGCCCGGCCACTGAGGTCCAGCTCCGAGAGCCTTCTGGTGGTTCTCTCACTGCGAGGTTACAGGGAACCAGGCAGAGGGCCTTCTTGGTAGTGGCGCCCGCCCTGTGGAATGCCCTCCCATCAGATGTCAAGGAAAAAAGCAACTATCTGACTTTTAGAAGACATCTGAAGGCAGCCCTGTTTAGGGAAGTTTTTAATATTTGATGTTTCGTTGTATTTTTAATATTCTGTTGGGAGCCGCCCAGAGTAGCTGGGGGAACCCAGCCAGATGGGCGGGGTATGAATAAATTATTATTATTATTATTATTATTATTATTATTATTATTATTGGTGGAAAGTGGTTGGAAGGGTGCACCATGTGGTCTGCATTGCAACCCCTAAGGTAGCTTGCTGTCCCAGCACGACTGGAGTGCCAGTTAAGTGACTTGAGGCAATCTGCCTCAGGAGGCATGCTCCTCCCACCCCACTGGGATGTGGGCCTGTGTTCGGGGGGAAGTGTTAGTGGCATGTTTTACCTCAGGCACCATAGGTCTCAGGCTGGCCCTAGGCACCCTCAGTTCTGTGGGGAAATCCCTTATTCCCATAAATCATAAATGACATTGTTCCAGAGAATGTCATGGATGTTCCCATCCCAGAATAGCACAATGACATAACACTTCACAGAACTGATGCCACTTTGCTTCACTTTAAAAAGTATTTATCAAACCATATTTTACAAACTCCTATCTCAGAGATAATGGTTCAAAGCCACAGCCTAGTTTTCTAGGTGACCAAAGATCCACCATGTTTCTTTCCTCTGAGATAGATAACAATAAGTTACAACAACAACAACAATGGCAACAATAAAAATCTGAGGGATACAATTTTTTTCCAACGAAGTAGGAATATGAAATCAATACAGTGGCAGGTAATACGGAAAATAGCCTCACAGTTAAGCAAGGGAATAGCATTATGTTAAATTATCTGTAAAATCTGTTGTTACTGTGAAAAATGCACATTGCTCAAAAGTAACAGAGTTGTCAATGAAACTTGCCAAACTATGTAAATATTTGAATTTGTGTTAGAGAACCTGACATTTCCAAATTAGCTTTGCAGTTTATAAATAAAGCTCTAAACATACTCAGTATATCAGGGAAGATGTTTGGAATTAGTAATGAGTCTACCAAATGCTTTTAAGCCTCAGGTGGCCAACCTATAGCTTACATAGGGGGGACGTGGGCTCAATCCATCAGAAATCCTTTCCTCATATGCAGTGCACATATATTTACCAGCTTAATTCTTTCTCAAGGAGCTGATACAGTGAAGTGTATTGCAGCCAATACTGTATTCTGACAAAATATTCCAAGTTTAATAAGTGTTTCTCCTGTTTTTAACAGATGGCAGTGGGCTCATAAATGAGTAATTTGTATAATATGGTTGTTGGTTCACTTGCTTTTCATGTCCCCCAAGAAAGAGATGAGCAGCAGCTCAATTTGAAGGCAGTTTACCCTATGATAATCTTCTCACTGATGCAAAATTTTTTTTTTAAATAAGCGTATTGGATACACAAGTGTAAAACATGAGTAGGGGATTGGATCCTATCAGTTAAACTACAGAATACCTTCCCCCAGGACAGACTAGTTATACCAAAACATGAACCAGCTTTTTCAGGAAGGATGTGTTCTTCCTATGCATCCTAATCTTAATTTCTCCTGCATCATATTATTTTTTCCTCCAGTGGTGATAGAGAGACTATCAATATGAGCACACAAATATTAAAGTCTTTTTAAAAATTCCTTTGAATAGTATTCTTTCCAATTGAATTATCCACATATATGACCACATATCGTATTTTCTCCTTTATATATAAGACTAGGAAGATTAGAAAAATACTGTGTTCGTCCAATAGGCCTCTTCTTGAAAGCCGGTTGAAATGTATTTCTTTCACTTACCACACCAAAAGCCAATCTGAATGGACTTGTCCCCAATAAGTGACCAAGATCTAGTACTCATTTCTAAGAAGTCTGTTTTTGGGTTCAGCCATCATGGGGCCACTAGAGATGTTCAGCACCACACCTAAAGATGCTTCCAAATTCTCTTTTCAGCCAAATTTTGATGGCAGATTTGTAGCACCAGAAGAGTTTCAAACCTACAACATATTGGAAACTGTACATAGGTCTGGCAGGTCCTCAACTCTGCAAGCCAGCTCCAAGTTAATCTACGACTAGTTGGAAGAAGCTTGGTCAAACCTTCAGGACAACTGCTGAGAACATAACTAAAGGTAACCATTTTAAAAACAACTTTCAAGGAACTTTGAAAGGCTGGTACAATCAGATTTTTTTTCACAAAACACTGCAGGAGCATCTAACTGCTGTTTTCCCAAGTGGGAAAAGTCCAGTCTCTAAATCTCTAAATGGATGCAGTCCTATAATTTCAGGGTACAGCAATTTCAAGATTTACACAACGCCTAAACATTAAAATCAAGTATGTTTATGGTAGCCTGGTAAAAATATGGAGTGATTTATCCGATCACTTTTAAAAGGTAATTAAATGGTGAGTCCACATGTTCCACAGATGGGTGTTAGGGCTGTGACTCATTTAAATCTTCCTGCATCAAGCCTTGATTTGGGTAGGATCTGATGACCCCATACATAAGCTGACTCTGAGGCTCAATTATGACAAGGTAAGTGCAAAAAAGCTAAGGGTGTTCTTTCATGGTAAAGTTGCAATGCAGTAGACACAAACTTCTACCACATATTGAGGAGCTACTTCCAAAAATGAAGCAAAGATATTAATATGAGATTCAATGTTTCTAGAGATCTACATTCGCTGACTGTATATGCATTTTTAATACCCGTCTGTTGAGAAGATTATGCTGATATTAATTATTCCGGTATGAAAACAGCTCTATCCTCATGTTTATTTGCAGATTTCTCTCTCGCACAACTAGAGCTGACGCCTATTCTCTTTTTTCCAATGGGTGGTTCATAACTGTTCTCATCAATTATTTACCACTAATTCATATTTCATTGTTGAGTAATGAATCTCAACTACTTGTTTAGAAAGTTTTTTTTAAAAAGTGCTGTGTGGTCATATATGTCAGTTTAATTGGGAACAGTGCAAATCAAACCATTTTTTAAAATTTATTCAAGTGGGACTGCTAGAGGATATGGGTATAATCACCTTTTCCTCAAATCATCCCTCAAAATAGTCAAAGAAGGAAGGGCGAAGACTGTGGCAGCTTTTCCACTGTGAAAACTTGCACAAAATTCTGATCAGAGATGTAGCTGTCCTCACTGGCAAGTTGTTTGCCAGGAAGATGCCTTAGGGATGCTTTTGTGTGTGAGAGAGAGAGACAGAAATCATAGGAAGTGATTCACAATGGAATAATGTGTAATAATAAATGGTGTTAGTGTGGTATCTTGATAAGTATGGAAATGCTTGGTATGTGGTGAAGAGGAGCAAGAAGAACAATGATGACTTGGGAACCCAGGAGATCCTCCCCCACTGCCTTGTACTTTTCATATGTAAGAGTCAGCGCAGATAGTTCAAAAGTTGTTCAAGGAAGTAAGTCCTAATTGCAGTGATGACACACAGTGATGGAACACCACTTTAGGACATAACTGGCCAGTGATCCAGTGATCAAAGGACTAGCTTGCTCTCACCTTTCTGGAAAAAAAAGAGAAAACTGGTATGGAGGCATTTTAGAGCCTTGGGACTTCAAAATCCTCCACCCAATAAAAAGAACATGACCTAGATCAGATTAGACTTCCTTGACCAGAGAAAAAATCCATGGGGCTAAGCTTTCCACAAAGACCTTCGACACATTGGTTTTTCATAATATAGCTCCACGTTTCTAACCATAGCAAGGGAAGAGGAGTTATTTGAATGAAGAAGTGTGGAAGAAAGTGTGGAACTGCCAGGAGGATGGAGAAGGGAATAGGTAAGGTTGGAGTGAAGGCTTCCAGAAGTCATAGGGAGTGATTCAACTAACAAGCCCTGGCCACAACGGAGCAATTGTACGGCTGTTTTCTGTTTACTCAAGCCCTACTGAGTAAACCACAATCCATGCCACAATGGAACTGTAAACATCAGTTGAGGGAACAGTTGGTGGTGCCCGGTAAAGATCAGGTTCTTCTGCATCACATTTTCCGCGCTTTTGCAAAGACCACTTCTCATCCATCTGCTTTAGGTGTAGCAGCTAACCCTCAACCATCTCATGCATAGACACACTCAAAGAGAAACAGCATATTTCAACCTTGGAGTTAGGGGGTCTGATTGTGGGCTGCATTTCTTCAGCTGTATTAGCTAGTTACAGAATGCTTATAGTAGAGGGTTAAGGTTTCAACATTACCATTATCAGACATCAACACACAGTGAATGATGGAGGTCACAGGTAGCTTTTAACATGCAGATCTGAGTCGACGGAAATAGCCATGCAATTATGGAACCAAGAATTCAACGTAGTCAAGGACTGCATCAACCGTGTGCTCAAAAGTCACAGCAAGTCAAGAGCCACTGTGTTATTTTTAAATAAGTAAATCAAACAGCAGATGTAGCAATGTGCATAAGTGAGTAAGGCAGTAAGCAAGGCCTAAATATCAACAGAAAGACTAAGCAGGAACAGGTCTGAGGAAAGAGGCAGAACCAGTAGCAAACAAGCAACCAGGGCAGGAACGGGAATGGATGGGAGGTATTGATGTAGATCACAGATAGTCAACATTATGCCCTTCAGATGCTGCAGACTCCAGTTCCATCATCCTTAACCAGCGGCTATACCGGTTGGAACTGATGCGAGATGTAGCCCACAACACCTGTAGGGCACCACGTTGGCTCCTCTGGGTGTAGACAAACTTTGGGGAAATTCTGCAAGGCACAAACAGATGATTAGGTGGAATAAAGAGAACAAGAATGAGAGGGTTTGCTGTCCCTGAGCATCTTCAGCGTGCTTCTCTTGACCTCGCATAGAACACCTGAGTGTGCTAAGAAACAAGACAAAATTCAGAAAATGCTTTCCCATAACCATTGTATTTCAGGAGAGGAAATTTGATGTAAGAGCAGATGACACATTACATGGAAATGAGTGCTATGAAACCCAGCCTTGTTCTTTTCATGAAAAGCAGTCCCAGGAGACCAGCAGCAGCAGAAGAGGTGGGATAGAGCAGCAGCACCAGCATCTTCCTGGCAGCAGGGCAGCCACACCCTAAGATACTGCAGAGGTGAGGTGGTTGCGAGGTTGAGGGAGCTCCAGGTTGGTACTGGCGGCTCCTAAGGTGCCAACGCCACCAACACAGAGCTCTTGAAACCTCACCGCCACATTACCCTGGCAAACACAGCGCCACCAATGGGTGGAGGACTGCTCTACTCCTCCCCTATGGCACTTTGCTGCAGGAGGCCACAGTTTTGAGCAGAGAAGCAGTGGGGTGGGAAGAGGAGCTTAAAGTCTTCATATCAGGCATTCCCCACCCCCTCAAAATTGGTCCTAAGCTGCCGCATGGTTTAGCCTAATAAACACCTGGTACACCGTGGATGAAAAAGTAGGTGGGAGCAATTTTGAGCAAAAACCCATTAGCAGGAAATGGTTTAAGAGCACACACACTTCCCAACTCCTCCACTAAGGCTTTTCATTCTAAAGTCTTGGGCTTCATTGCATGCATTTGCCTGTAATGTGTAAGTTAACCCCTTAGCGGGCTGGTGTTCAGGCTCGTGACAGTTGTGCACTTGACAGTTGAGCGCTGCTGCATGACTCTGTCAGTTCTTCATCTTCTTCTTCTTCTTCCTCCTCCTCCTCTGCTTGTTTATGAGGAAGCTCATAGGGCTTAGTTGTCTTATTCAGCTTTTCTAATCGCCATTTCATTATTTTCTTGAAGCGTTCTTCTTCCAACTTCTGTTTTTCCTTAAGCTCCAGCGCCAGGAGTTTTTCTTCAAGTTTCAGCCTCATCTCCAATTCCCTCTCCCACTGTTGCAAAGGAAAGAAAAAGTGGCTTTAGTAGTGATATTGGTGTGTGTAAAAACAAAACACTTCAATTCAATGGCAGGAAATGTAGATAACTTAAAGGCAGGAATTTAGGAACTGGGCACTGGGAGAGTCAGTGATGGATCATGCAACTTCATTCGAAGGAGTAACAGGCACTGGGCACTTTCCGCTGTTGGACTGCAATTCCCATCAGCCCCTGTCAGTTTGGTTGTAGTCCAACAACATCTGGGGGGCACTGGTCTGGCCAAGGTATACCCTACAAAGTGCATTCATTTCCTATGGTGCTGTTGTGGGGTCTGTAGGTTCATGACAGGATCCTCGGGAGCTCAGAATGGCAAGTTTCAATGCCCGTCTCAAGCAAATTGCAGAATTCACTGACAATGTGACGATCAAATATTTTAAAAGCAGGTGTGAGAACCACACGTCTTCAGATATAATTTCATATCATTATTTTTTGTAATATTAGAAAATACACACACATGGAATTCATATGGCCAGCTAGCAGGAGCCTCAGCTGATACAGAGGAATGGCCACGCTTCCCAACATGCCAGGATCTGTTACCTGAAAGTGAGATGCAACAAGGCACCGCATCAAAAGGCACACAACGTCTGTGCTATCAATGTCACAAATGCTGGAAAGCACCATAGATATGCATATCGCAAGAAAGCTGCACATTAATTTTATGCACATTAAAATGTGTAAATCATCCGCCATGCTCCAGTTCAGCATGCATCTCCCAAAAGGCAAACTCCTGCCCTGCTCAATTCTTATTGTTTTCTAAGCAAGAAATATGTTACTTTTCTGAAAGAAAAGGAATTGTTCGCTGATACAGACTTTGATTTGACATTACCCTGCTTAAATCTCAAATAGCAGAAACTACGACTTGAGAATCCCACCCAACTCTTAAGCATATTAATAAACGAGAAGTTCAGCATGGGGTCTTATTAACAGTGCCAGCATTAGGGGGGAAATTGAGGTTGGGGTATGGAGAAAAAGCAGGGTGAATTCTGGGGGAGGGCAAGCTTTGTCCCACATTTTTAAATCAATAATAGTATATTCCACATGTTTTGGAAATAACAGTACATTGCATATTAACCTCTCATCCCTTCTCTAATAACCTCTTGCATTAATTCATATGTTGAAAGCATGTTTTCCATTATTTTCACACAACAGTTGTGTGAGGCAGATTGCACTGAGAGCTAATGACTTGCCCAAACTCTACACAGTAATCTCAAGTGTTGAAGAATTCCCTTGTAGAAATTTACACACAACATTAACACTGTATATGTTAATTTCATATATGACGATCACATCTGTGAGTTTTTCAATGTTTGTATGTATGTACAATCAACATTAACACATGTATATTCACAGCTTGCCAGTGAAAAACCTGCACATCACATGATAATCTCTAAGCAGGTTCCATATTAATTCCACCCCCCAAAAAAAAAAATCATGTGGGAATTTTTGAAATGTGAGAAGTGGTTCTCAGCTGAGATAGACAACTTATATCACAAACCCACCAGCACCCTACTTGGCGTACCATATTGGCCTTTGGGCTTTCATCGCCCGCCTCCTGTTCCCTTCTGTCATGCTCACTTCATGAGGTGATCTTGAGGTGATCACATAGTGAATTGTAGTACATATAAAGCGAAGGAAAGCTATGAACATGAGACATTCCCCTCATGTAGAAAAAAACCATGCCTCTCTAGTACCTGAAAAAAGCTGCATTCATATGACATGGTCACCACATAGAAATAGCGTGGTGAAATCACCTCACAAAAAAGTAGCCCACTCGAAAAAATGATATGAGAATTAATCTTCCTCACAAGAGACAGCAAGATGGATGCAGCGGTGTATTTGAAGGCCAAAGAAATATGAAAAGGGATAGGAATGATTTTATCAGAGTGTGAGAGATGAAATAGCAAGAGGGAAGAAAAAGAAGCAACGACAATGGATGGGAAAGGCGGAAGAATTGCACTAGCTGTGTGAAGAAGCTGCTGTGCTAGAAGATGGATCAGTGGCAAGACCTTAGCCTAGCTTAAGTTTTTATCATGAAGCTCTTCGCATTGAAGACGGACTCTGTAAAGAAGCAATATTTGCACTGATCTTCTCAGCTCACTGTTTGACCACGTGTCCAGCACAAGAAAATGGTTGTGCGTATGGAACAAAGTACAACTTCTACAAAGGAAAATAGACAATGTCAGGGGTACAAATGATGTACCAGAAAGACTAAAACTGTTTATGACTGTAGTCAAGGAAAAGTTCGCATCTTGTTTTGAGCCTCGATGATAACATCCTTACTGCATTAATGGAGGCCCTGAAGGTATGGTCTTATGCGTAGAAACTGCAGCTTAGAATAAAACAGCAATAAAAATGTGTCATTTATTAAAGAGAAGGGCAGTTTGGATTTTAAAAAGGAAAAAGGAGAAAGGGTTTAGAAATAATCAGTGCATTAAAAAGAAGTGATAAGACTTTTAAACATGGGGGGGAAGATTTCAGAGTCTGAGAAAACTGGTGTTGTTTTTTTAGGGGGGGGTGATTGCTTTTATGGGATGCCCCCAATTACATTATGGGCTGGCTAACCTTAAATAATAAAATGCCTTCCTTCTAACAGAGTATTGTAAGCAAACTAGTAGCTTGTGGGCATTTTTGCTATGGTTACGATTATTATCAGCTGGCAGAACTGCTCTGAGTTATAAAATATATTTCAGTGCACTTAGTATTTTCACTGCCTCCAGAGTCAGAACTCAATGGTGAATTAACTCTAAAAGCTTGTTTAATGTATCAGAAAACGTATATTCCTTTCCTTTCATTCCCCAAACTGGCTTAATAATAGCAGGTTTTAAACACTTTCAGAAAGAATGTTCCAGCCAGTTATGCAAAAGATGGGAAGAAGAAAACCTCAAGACCCAAATGTTTATGGAACATCTCCAAGTTCTGAAGGACTCTAATCATTAATGATAATGTTGATTACTCTTTCCCCATCACAGTGCTAGGATATTGGTAAGGCAGAAAGTGAGCAACTTGCCCTAGGCAAACCAGTGAGCTAAATTCAAAGCTGAAAGGGGAATTGAAGGTTTTTGGCTCCACAATAAAATTGGACTCTTTTCTCCATCCAACATCCTATTCCCATAAGATTAGAGTCAGAAAGAGAAATGGCTTAACGTAATACTTATAAAGAAGCAGCACTACTACCTTCTACCCCGATTGCTTCAAGGGCTGCCAGATTAAAATTTTAAAAATAAAATATGATGTGGAAATCTCCAATACTTTGAACCAAAGGAACTCTGAAATAGAGGGTGGCAGCTGCAGGCTCTGGAGCAGTGAGTTCAAAACGTGTCTCTTAAAATAAGCAGCACCAGGAAACCCTAAGTGCTTCAGATAGTGGCAAATGTTCTGGGACAAAGTGAGGCTACGCATACAGTGGGGAACCTATTTAAACTGCAGAATATATAATATCAATATTTAATATACCAGTAGATCTCATATTTGCATGTGCCAGTTATGAAATTTGTAGGGGAAACAAGCATGGTTTCAAAGTCCAATGAAATTGATGCTGAAATTTGACCTTAATTATGTGTGTGCGTGTGTGCATGCGTGTGTGTGTGTGTGATGGTTGAAATTGAAATTTAATGGCAAAATTCAAATTGTTTTATGGGTTACATGAATGAATGCCGTTCATATAAAATTTTCTGAATTCTGTTGCAAGTCATCTGTCAAACACTGCCACATACTGCAACCCCATAGCAGCCGACTACTTCCAGGTGTCAACTGTCAGTAGTTCTGTAATGTTGATTATTAACACATGTCAGCTGTGAAAGACTGTCAAGTACTGATTTTTCCAACAATGATGGCTATTTCTCCATGCCAGCTGTCAGATACTTCAAAATGTTGAGCCCAGCTACAAAATATTTGGCTGTCAGATGATAGTGCTGAATATACACACCTGGAGAATATTCGGCAAGTACCCTGAGAATATTCACCAATAAAATTTACGTGGGGGCACTTTTGAGGATAATTTTGTGAGAAATTTTTTTTTTAGCTCTCAGTGCAAATGTGCAGAAAACTGTGATTAACAAATCACTTAACTGGTTGTGTGAAAATAAGTTTGGACTGCATAGGCCTGAGAAGTGGTTTAACTGCATACACAACAAGTTACCTTATAAATTCTAGTGTTAGGGTAGTAATGCTGACCCTTTTAACAAGCTGTGTGAAAGTAACAAGGGCATGTTGCTTATTTTTCACGTCTAAAAATGCGAAGTCTACTGGTGTATTTTTAGCAAATGGCTGTGATACCTGAATACCGTGAACCAGATTTTTTCATCTGCTCAATAAACTAGCATTCTTCCTCTACACTGGAAACGGGGGCACTCTTATTAATATTTTTTAGGATACGCTTTATAGCCCCAAGTGGCTCCAAGGGTACTTCGAGGCCGTCGTTATTTTCAGGTGGGATTTAATCACATATTGGCAAATTCAGGTTGTGCAATTAAAGTTGGAGCTCTCAACACAACAAACCCATTCCCCCTGCCACACACACACACACACACACACACACACAGTTGGACTTGCAGCAATAAGGAAAGGAGTGGGAAAATGCACTGAAAAACATTCTTTGCACACAAATTGGAACGAATGCTCATAGCCAATGTCATCTAACCCCTCTGCAAACATATCAAGATAAAAGTTCAATAAGCAGGTCTTCAGGAAGCATCCTTAAAGTGGCTTGCAAAATATCCTCATTATAGAATCATGTGGATCAGAAATTACATGGCGGCCATGCAGAACCAGAATTATTTAAGCTGTGCTTCCTGTTCTTGTTCTGTGTGGTCAAACCACACAGCAGCTCCCCCCTCCCCCACAAGTGCCCTGAAGCAAGAGTGTGGGGTTGAGCAGATAGAAGTCACTCAGTCAGTGATGAAAGCAATATTCCCCAGGACAAGGGCTTTTTCCAGTGGGGACCATTGCCATTATAAGAGAATAAGGGAGGGACTGATGGTGAGTTCCGGCACCTCTTTTTCTAGAAAAATAGCACTGCCCAGGATGCAGTTGTTCCAGTGGCTGGGACCATATTCCAATTTTAAACTGGCTAATAGACAGCTTGCTTGAATGCATGTTTGTCTTTTAGAGGCTATTTCAGGGAGCGAAACACCATTGGTGATGGAGAAGATGAGATCACAGCTAGCAGTCATGTTTGGAGAAGCCTTACATGACATGGAGGGTTGATTCTTGTTATTGTTGCTATGAGCTACCTTGAAGACCCACATGGATATTAGAAAGATGGGATACAAATATCTTACATCCTAGGACCTGGATTGAGTTCTAAGAAATATACATAAAATTAATCAGGACTTCAACATGTACACCAGGTCTTTATCAATTTGGTTAGAGTATTAATTAAAAATAACAGGTTATTATAATGAAGGTCTATAACAGCAAATCCTGGGTGTGTTGTACACAAAATTATACTTAAGCAAATACTCATTTTAATAACTGTTCTTACCTGAGTCTCAATTATTCTCCTTAGTGCTATTTCTGTGCGGGTCAAGTAATCTGGATATGGATATTTTGGTACACCAGCTAGCAAAAGCTCTTCCCTTTAGGAAAGAAATGAGAAAACTGTTAGATTTTAGTTCTGTAACTTTGTAGGAATGCCCACCCTACAAAAGGACCCTTATTGAAATAATGAATGATGCCAAATCTCCCATAGGCTTGAAAAATCCTGACAACGGGTTAGGCTTATTTAAGGCCTTTCCGGAAGGTCAGCTTTTACACTTCTGAGTGAAAACTGCTTAGAGTTGTCCTGCAGAAGATTTAAATCTGACTTAGGTTTCCACAGCTTTACACTGTTCCATGTAGTTCTTGGTTGCTATGTTCAGTTTTTTAAAAAGCCGTTCTACTCTATTATCACTTATTTATTTCAGCAGTTATGCTTGGCTCTATAATTACGCTGAGTGCAGGTTATAATTATAATCATAAAGATCATTAGATGCTGCAGCTTTGTGACTAAAATAAATCACATGTGCATGTAGGTGCATTCCGGAGGCCTTCGCCTGCCAAACATGTATGAGGTGTTTAATTTTCAAAGGGGAAAGGGGAAAAAACCTTAAGCTGCATCTCTGACCTATGAATTTCTACTCTGAAGTAAGCTCAGTGGGGCTTACTCCCATGAAAGTGCTTACAGGACTACAAACTTAAACATCAAAACCAGAAAAACTAAAGAAAAACTACCCAGGACAGGATGGGGTTGTGCAGGGTTGTTAAGGCAGCAGAGAGCATTGTTGGCTGCCCACTCTCCACCTTAGAGCAGATTTATGCCACAAGGTGCCATAGGAAGGCCCTGGACATAGTAAAAGATCCATCGCATCCTGGTCACTGTCTCTTCGAGCTTTTGCCGTTGGGACAGAGATACAGGACGATGAAGACAAGAACGAGCCGTCTTAAGAACAGCTTCTTCTCCAGAGCGATCTCGGCCCTGAATGGGAAGCCCGGACTTTGAAAGTCATCTAATCTCCCTTGCTGTATTATACTGTATTGTTTAATTAGTGTTTTTATGGAGCAGTCAAGTAATTTCGTTGTCCCCGAAGGGGGCAATGACAATAAAGATATTATTATTATTATTATTATTATTATTATTATTATTATTATTGAGATTCAGACAAATAAACCAACATGCAGGGCAAGCAAAAAGGTTTTGTGCCATCATGTGGACCTCCTCAGGTAGGAACTTCCAGAAAGTGGGTGCCATCACTGAGAAAGCTCTCTCATCTGTTCCCACCGGCCATGCCTCCGATTGGAGCTCAATACACTATAGGTCTCTCTTTATTTTCTCAGTGGACAAGCACGATAATATGGGAGGAGACCATGCTTCAGCTCAGGAGTTGGGAACCTTTTTCATCTTAAGGACTGCAATCCTTCCTGGAGAAACCTGGGCCACATACCAGTGGTGGGTCATACCAGAAGCAAAAGCAAACAGTGCAACCAACATGCCTCTTACCTTTGTATAGCAAGCTATATGCCAGTCACACACACACAAGCCAGAGGTTTCTGCACACACACACCATCTAGGCAAGCAAGCAACATCACCACACATTCCAGCCAGGCGATAGCTTAATAAATAATAATAATAATTATTATATATTATTTATACCCCGCTCATCTGGCTGGGTTTCCCTAGCCACTCTGGGTGGCTTCCAACCGAATATTAAAAACACAATACAGCATTCAACATTAAAAACATCCCTAAACAGGGCTGCCTTCAGATGTCTTTTAAAAGTAAGATAATTGCTAATTGCCTTGACATCTGACGGGAGGGCGTTCCACAGGGCCGGTGCCACTACCGAGAAGGCCCTCTGCCTGGTTCCCTGTCACTTCTCGCAGTGATTTATATCCCACCTTTGCTCCAAGGTGGCATATATAGTTCTCTTTCTCCTTATTTGATCCTCACAACAACCCCATGAGGTAAGTTAAGCAGAGAGGCAGTGACAGGCCCAAGGCCACCCAGGGAGCTTCATCACTGAGCGGGGATTTGAACTCCTGATCTCTCAGGTCCTACTCTAATATGCTAACCAGTACACTATACTAGAGACAGGGGCATGGCCAGAGAAGAGGGATAGGTTGGTCCTAATGGCCTGAGAGAGAGGCTTGGGGGATTTCCCACTCCTGTTTTAGGCATCCTAGCCCCAGGTTGTTTGGGGCTTTAAAGGTAGGCCTTGCTCATCCTAGGCCAGGCACCCCCAGACTCGGCCCTCCAGATGTTTTGGGACTACAGTTCCCATCATCCCTGAGCACTGGTCCTGTTAGCTAGGGATGATGGGAGGTGTAGTCTTGCCAGCGTTTCAGAGCTTTTGACTACTTGGTTGGTTAAATTCCTTTCAGCCTCTTAGTTCATGTCAGCTCCCTCTGAATTTTGTGCAATATCATTTCGGCAGGAGAAGCCATCTAAATCGCTTAGCTTTTCCTTGGCATTGATTTTGCGGCACCTGGAGTGCAATCGGTAGTTTGCTAAGTGTGCACACAAAAATAGCTTTGAATTGATTTAAAGTGAGACTGGCAAGCACAAACTGATCCAGTACATCGCGACCCATGCATGGAACTAGAGGAGAACTGCAGTATTTCAAGTAAAGGGGGGGGGGGAAGGCTTTGTGTCTCCAGTCAAATCCTCTTCCGGAGTTGCCATTTTGAACAATTAATCCATAAACTTTTGCTTGGTGTTGTAAGTGTAAGTGCACTACTATCATGGATCAACACGAGGGATAAACAACTTCCACTTCCATGCTACACTTTGTGTGCCTTCCTTATGGAGGGCTTTTCTCCTATCCAAGGCTTAGAATAGGCAGAGCCTATCCTTGACCACTGGGGCTGGGTCCTATGATGGCTATCCCTGACCTAAAAGGAGAAGGTGCTACAGCTTCCTCTCATTCCTCACTAAATCTCCGACTTCCTCTCATTCCTCTATCCAGCTTGTGTACCTTTTGTTTTGTAGCAAAAAAAAAAAAAAAGTTATGCAGGCTAAATCTGGTATTGTTTCTCAATGCTGAAAAAGTAGGAAAGCAGTGCAATATTCAAGAAAATCCAGTCAATACCAAATCATTTGTTTTAGGAGAATAGTATAATATAGAAATTGAAACTATAATCATAATTATTCTAAATACTGGTTACTGTCATGCCAGGGCTAAACTTGGGGCACCTCAACATTGCAGGATCCATGTTTCAGTCTCCTGTTCAAACAAACACAGTAGCACCAGGTCTGAACTGAAACAGTCCCTGTTGGGTCAGTTGGGTTACTTTCTCAGGTCTCAATGGATGACTTTATCCCACCAGCCAAGCCACCTATTTACCTTACATTTCCTTAAACCTTGGGCTTCGCAGCATCTGATCTCTTGTAACTTTGAACCCTTTCTTCCTGCTAATGGTTCACACCTGGGATTTAACCATTGCTGTGAGTCACCTTGCTACCTTCAACTCTTGGCTTGGGCGCCAAAAGCTGATGCCTTCACATTCCTCCTCAGAAGATTTCCATTCTTCTTCCTCTCTTCCTTCTTCCCCATGAACCCCAGCTGCCTTATATCCCAGACCCATAGACTCCCCTTCACCCTAACACTTTCTCCTTCTGTGGTTCCACTTCCTCATCTGGTCTGAGTCCACCAGAACTTCTTGTTGTCTACCAACTTTCCCCTGGTTTAAATGCATTCCAAGGCTGCTATGTTAAATAAAGAAGTTTAATAAAAAAATAAACCATTGTGCTTGAATGCATTGTACTTAAAATGCTATGCAGAGAGCTTTGCATCGGTCTGTCTATAGCAAATGCACTGAGAAGAAGTTGAATGTTTATGTTCAGGTTAACTGACTTCTCCCAGAAACCCAAGCAGAGATCTCTCTTAGCATGAAATGAAACCTGAGGAGAACTCATTGTCTTTGATGGTCATCAAAGCTCAGTGATGATGAACAAGCAAGATGCTTACATAGGATTTCTCTCTAGACCCAGAGAGAAAAGTCACTGAATTGTATTACTGAACTTAAAGAAGTAGAGACTGCACTACTTGTTGTTTAAGAGCAATGTGTTACTTAGTATTTTGTAACCTTTACTTATAACCGTTTTGAGACTATTCTGCAGTAAAGCTTTGAAACTCGATTCTTGTGGTGGAGCTCAAATTCATTTCTGCTCTGCATAAAGTCTAGATCAGGGATTCCTTTCACAGCAACTGTTAACATCAGCAAAAGACTCTTGGACATCCTTATTGTTTGCAACTAGTTCTGTTTCCTTTCTGTTCCTTGTTACACTTTGTTTTCTTAGACAGGCTTTGAGCTTTGTTTTCGTCAAATATATTTGTTGTTTTTTCATGCTGGAATCTTTCTAATGATCTCAATTCCACACCATCAACTAGTATATTTTATGCTTCTAGTTTCTGGATTCAGATACTTGATTGTTTCATCTGGCCTTGTGCCTGCAGATTAATGCTTCCCTGAGCCCCTCGTGATTGCTTGTTGTAGCTGAATTTCACTGTATGAGAGAGTCTGTTTTTTCTTAATACCAAGAGATGTGCTGAATTGTAATTTTTTAATTTCAAGGAAGGACTTGATATTGACTTCCTGCTAGGCTGGTAATTGAAGTCATTTTATTTATGTTGAAAGTGTCAGATAATAACTCCTTCAATCTGTACTATGGCACTATGCATACACAGTATGAGGCTAATGTACATTAAACAATATGGGAGTGATGAGGCTTGACATCGCCTAATGTAAAGTGATGCATGCCTCACTACGAATATTGCATTTTTAAAATAAATAAATAAATTACAGTTTGCTTTTAATGGACAGGAGCAGATAGCTGTAACCTATGGCATTTTTGTCACTAAACCTTGCATAAAACAGCCCATAAGTAATAAGCTGCTAAAGCATTGCTAACTTTTTTGCAATTTCCCACATGGTCTACCACTGGGAAATGTTATTTAGGTCACAATACCTGATACCAGCACTGTCATGTTTACCTCAGCCTTAATTGCAGGTTCAATTGTTTCCCAGCTGCATCTTAGCTGTTATGGGATTCTGGTTAGCTGAAGGCTTTCACTATACAGAATTGCCTTGCAGAGGTTTCTGCCTATTTGAGAATGGGCTGGTCCTATGTGCTGTCAGTGAAAGACCTTTACAAACGTATATTGCTCTTTTGCTATTAAGTCCTTGTTATCCAGTATCTTGCAACCAGGGGTGGAGTAAGGGGGTGCGGTGGGTGCAGGCCGCCCCAGGTGTCAGCACTGAGGGGGGTGACAAAATGCCAGGCAGCACTCACTGTGGGGCCTGCAGCGCATCCAAGCCATGCGTCTCTCCTGCCCAAATGGTCTGCCCGCTGCCTCCCCCCCAGCTGTAGGGTAGCTGAGTGGGAGGAGGCAGGCATACTACAAAGTCCCTGCCGTGTACCCCGTCCCTATGGGCGACTCACCCCGCCCCTGGGCACGCCGCGCCAGGAACCCGAGCAGCTTCCTCCACCACTGTTTGCAACTCTTCCTTCTAAAATAAAGGTAAAGGTAAAGGGACCCATGACCATTAGGTCCAGTTGTGCGGCGCTCATCTTGCTTTATTGGCTGAGGGAGCTGGCATACAGCTTCCGGGTCATGTGGCCAGCATGACTAAGCCGCTTCTGGTGAACCAGAGCAGCGCACGGAAACACCGTTTACCTTCCCGCCGAAGCGGTACCTATTTATCTACTTGCACTTTGATGTGCTTTTGAACTGCTAGGTTGGCAGGAGCGGGGACCGAGCAACGGGAGCTCACCCCGTCATGGGGATTTGAACCGCCGACCTTCTGATCGGCAAGTCCTAGGCTCTGTGGTTTAACCCACAGCGCCACCCGCGTCCCATCCTTCTAATATAGTGGCTTCTATTATTTATTTGTTGTCTAGACAGCCTAGGGACCTCCATACACATTGCCAGGCTTGCTCCCCAGGGAGGTTACTTAGGTGCTGCTAACACAGCGACGTCACCCTTAGAAGCACACTCCATTGTGTCTTGAGACAGATGCCAACACTTTTATATTTGTTACAGACTGTGAAAAAACAGGACAGTAACTTCAATGGAAAGCATCAGAAGAACTTTAAAATATTTATTGTATTCACAGTGTGATCTCTGTTCAGCCAACATATTTCAACTTCTTAGTTTAACGATGTTAAATTCAAATGGATTTTTAGTGTCTTAAATCTTTAAGTGCACTTTTGCTGGCTGATGGCAGGTTTGGACCTTTTCAGCCTGAATTTTCTACATGTGCGGCACTAAGCAATTCCCTACGTACAGCCTGGTCCAGAAAAACCTACAGTGTGATTATTCTGAACAAGTACCTCAATTCTTAAATGTACCAAATCCATTTAGTTCAATGGAACTAAATCTGAGCTGCTACATTTTTCAAGTTTCAAATGTATTGATTTCAATGGGACTTCATTGCATTTTCACAGGATTTTTCCCATTTGACAAAATGCCGATACCCCATACTCCCACAGCATTCATTTCCTAATTTCTTAGTGAAAATATAAAGGATTTTCAAGGGCATGCAGATATTGTAGACAAACAGTTTTCATCCCCTTAGAGGAAAATTGTTCTGACATGACTTTGTCTATTCAGTTTTCCCCAGTAGAATACAGGATCCTTCCCATTCCTTTGCAAACTGTGAGTAGCTGCTGCTACAGAGAATGTGAAATAGAAGAAATTGTATTTTCTTTTTATATATATAAATATTTATTAAGGTTTTTACAATGTTACAAAATGAAAAAGAGAAAAGAAAAAATACAAAATAAAAATAGTTAAAAACAATTCAATCTTTTCATCACTTATCTTTCATTTACTTGTTTCCCGGACCTCCTCATACCTCCCCTTTTTGTATTCCAGTTCAATTTATTAGCAATTCCTTTCCCTCCTTATTTTATCCTGATCTTTAATCTTAATATATTATAAACTTAATCTACCTGTTAAGAATCCAATTTTTTCATATTCTTTTATACCATTACAGCTAGAAACCACTTAGCTTCAATCCAACATCATTCTAACATTCATTAATTTTGCAGTATTTCTGTAAATAGTCTTTAAATTTCTTCCAATCTTCTTCCACCGACTCCTCTCCCTGGTCTCGGATTCCGCCAGTCATTTCCGCCAATTCCATATAATCCATCAGTTTCATCTGCCATTCTTCCAGAGTGGGTAGATCTTGTGTCTTCCAATACTTTGCAATAAGTATTCTTGCTGCTGTTGTAGCATACATAAAGAAAGTTCTGTCCTTCTTTAACACCGATTGGCCGACTATGCCCAGAAGAAAGGCCTCTGGTTTCTTCAAGAAGGTATATTTAAATACCTTTTTTAATTCATTATAAATCATCTCCCAGAAAGCCTTAATCCTTGGGCACGTCCACCATAGGTGAAAGAATGTACCTTCAGTTTCCTTACATTTCCAACATTTATTATCGGGCAAGTGATAGATTTTTGCAAGCTTGACTGGGGTCATGTACCACCTGTATATCATTTTCATAATATTCTCTCTTAAGGCATTACATGCCGTAAACTTCATACCTGTGGTCCATAACTGTTCCCAGTCAGCCATCATTATGTTATGTCCAACATCTTGTGCCCATTTAATCATAGCAGATTTCACCGTTTCATCCTGAGTATTCCATTTCAACAGCAAGTTATACATCTTTGACAGAATCTTAGTTTTGGGTTCTAACAATTCTGTTTCTAATTTTGATTTTTCCACCTGGAAGCCGATTTTCTTGTCCAAATTGTATGCCTCCATTATCTGGTAATAATGAAGCCAGTCTCGCACTTTGTTTTTTAGTTTTTCAAAACTCTGCAATTTCAACCTATCTCCAACTTGTTCCAAAATTTCCCAATATTTCAGCCATTTGACCTCCATATTGAGTTTTTTCTGAGCTTTCGCTTCCATCAGTGACAGCCACCTTGGACTTTTATTTTCCAATAAGTCCTTATATCTTATCCAGACATTAAACAGTGCTTTCCTGACAATATGGTTTTTAAATGCTTTATGCGCTTTGACCTTATCATACCACAAATATGCATGCCATCCAAATACGTTGTTAAAACCTTCTAAATCCAAAATGTCAGCGTTTTCAAGAAGCAGCCATTCTTTCAACCAGCAAAAAGCTGCTGATTCATAGTAAAGTTTCAAGTCTGGCAGGGCAAATCCACCTCTTTCCTTTGCATCTGTTAGTATTTTAAATTTTATTCTAGGCTTCTTGCCCTGCCAGACAAATCTAGAAATATCTCTCTGCCACTTCTTGAAACAGTCCATTTTGTTCACAATTTGCAATGTTTGAAACAAAAACAACATTCTGGGCAATACATTCATTTTTATCACAGCAATATGGCCTAGCAGTGAAAGCTTCAAATTTGACCAGATTTCTAAATCTTTTTTCACTTCAACCCAGCATTTTTCATAGTTGTCTTTAAATAAATTCCCATTTTTTGCTGTCATGTTAATCCCCAAGTATTTGACTTTCTTAACCACTGTTAAACCTGTCTCATTCTGAAACCTCTCTCTCTCAATTGGTGTTAAATTTTTCTCTAAAACCTTGGTTTTTGACTTATTCAGTTTAAACCCTGCAACCTGACCAAATTCTTGAATCAGTTCTAAAACCCTTTTGGTACTAGATTCTGGCTCCTGTAACGTCAATACTAAGTCATCTGCAAATGCTCTCAATTTGTACTGTTTGGCTCCGACCTGTATACCTTTAACCAACTGGTCCCTTC